>NC_138910.1:35725483-36356445 GCF_965231255.1 Vanellus vanellus | reverse complement strand
CATGACAAGTATAAGTTCTATATTTATTTCAAATGTCAGTCATATTACAATATTCACATGAGCTCAGTATATTTTTATATCATCTTATTTTCTGTGGCATCTCTTCTGTCAAAATTAATATGCTTCCTAATGTGGCTCAGGAATCTGCCACAGAAATAAGCTTCACCATCATGCAGTCAGATTCTTCTCCAACTATATTAAGCCCTTAATGTTTTTAATTTTATTTTACCTCTAGGAGAGTACTGGATTGACCCTAACCAAGGCTGCAAGATGGATGCTATCAAAGTATACTGTAATATGGAAACTGGTGAGACGTGCCTCAATGCTAACCCCAGCACTGTGCCAAGGAAAAACTGGTGGACCAGTGAAAGCAGTGGAAGGAAACACATTTGGTTTGGAGAATCTATGAATGGAGGCTTCCAGGTAAGAAATTACCACAGTTAACAACCCAAAAGGTAGCACGCATATTGTACTCGTGTACTAATAATAATCCTGAAATTAAACTAATCTAAACATTTAGCGTGTGAAATAATAACGATATGGACTGTCCCTAGACATGATTAAACAAAACCTGTTGCTTATGTGTTATGCTCTGCAGTTCAGCTATGGAGATCCTGAGCTTCCAGAGGATGTCTCGGAAGTTCAGCTGGCCTTCCTCCGCATCCTCTCGAGCCGTGCCTCCCAGAACATCACCTACCACTGCAAGAACAGCATTGCCTACATGGATCAAGCCAGTGGAAATGTTAAAAAAGCTCTGAAACTGATGAGCTCTACAGACGGTGAGATCAAGGCTGAAGGAAACAGCAAATTCACATATGCTGTTCTGGAAGATGGCTGCACTGTAAGTAAACAAGAATTTAGTACAGTATTTTAATAAATAATTCCCTCTAGAGGACTACACCCATAATGAAGGAAGAGAGCACTTTGCATGACTTTGGTAAGGAAAGGGCACATTTACACTTAATTGGGGAACTTTAGATTCTGTGTACACCAGAAGTGTCACTCCTGTAGCAACTGTAGAAAGTGAGGTGCACTCCCATTTGAATCTGTGCTTTACAGGTATCTCCTTGCTTTAGTGAAGTCACAGGGACCAAGTTTTGATCCGTCCCATGTCAACTCTAAAACTAACAGTAGTAGGAAACATCTTAGTCATACCTGATTCATGCCATGGGCTGTGATTATGGGAAGGGGCAAACACAGTCTGCTCACAGATGCAACATTGCTTCACTCTGCCTTGCTCACTGCAGCAGAAAGTACTGCAAAGGAGCAGTAACATCGATGAGCATGCTGGTCTATGAGTACCTGCAGCCTTTTCAGTTACAAATAAAAAACATCATCCACTATTTCTGCCTCCTGCAGTTTAAGGTGCCAAAGCACAACAACCACTGACCTATATGGCAAACCTGTTTAAGGATGCATGAACACATCTACGTTGCAGCCGCTTTGTGGCCATTTCTTTATCATGAACATGAAGAGCTACCTCATCACTGCTATCACTTCTTCCTGAGGCCAAAACCCCTTTCCAAACAGCGTAGCCATTTGTACCATCTCCCAGCATGCAGAGCACATTTCGGTCTTGAGTCAGGGCACCGGCACCTGTCCATCAGGGATCCTATCCCTTCTGAGCAGCGAGGCCTACAACCCCACACGACCTCGCATAAAATGTCCAAAAATGAAGGATACCTATCTACGTGTTCATTTCTACAGAGACTGCAACCAGTTTTCACGGTGTTGAGAGGGACACAGTAACACGGAAAGAGAAAGTATGAAATCCAGTAAACTGTAGGACAACTTTTACATAGCCTAACACTCATTTCTCTAACATGGTTGTTCTTTTTTCTTTCTTTTTTAACTTCACAGAAACACACTGGTGAATGGGGTAAAACAGTCTTTGAATACAGAACGCGCAAGACAATGAGGTTGCCTGTGGTTGATATTGCACCCTTAGATATTGGTGGTCCTGATCAGGAATTTGGCGTGGACATTGGCCCGGTCTGCTTCTTATAAATCAAAGATCCCGCTCTTTCTGAAACTCCAGCAAACAGATTCACACTCCAACTGTGCTCCCTTGTTTTAGCCTTGTCAGCTAGTACAGGTGACCATCAGTATCCCAGTAATTTATTAACAAAATTTCTGGGGGGAAAATCAATTTGATATCAAGGGTTATTTTTTCGCTATTACAAAATGTACAGTAAAAATGCTTTTTTGCTCTATTTTTTTTACCAAATTTCATCTTCAAAACATGTCTCCGTGGTGCTATGATACAACTTCAACACTTAATAAAACAACACTGTGTTCTATTATTTGAATGTTAGCCAATTTACAAAGCACTGATTGCTCCCAGTACCAAAGTTTACCCTTTTTTCTAAGATGCAGTCCATAAAGCTAGAAAGACCTCCCTGTTTCAACTACCTCAACATGGACCGAAACTGGGATGTGTCTGATGAGTCAAACCAAAAAGCAATCATCAAACAAAACACTCAAACCACATTGGACCCCTTGACCAATTCAGTGGAATCATTTGGTACAAAATTGTCTATCTCTGTACTGATTAGCTGTGAAAAAGTACGGTGTGTTTTAAGAGTTTAATAATACCTTCATGTCAGCAGTCACCATAATTTTATTGTTGGATTGTATTCTGTTATCAAAGGTGCTTTTCTACTTTCCTGTCATTGCTGGTCAAGACCACTAAAATTAGGGAAGTGTAAAAGACTAATATGATGGTGCTAATGTATTTTTCACTCCTAACTCTGCAAGTCAGGGTTATTGACTTGCTTAAAAAAAATAATAATAAGGTAAAGGATTTAAAGCAATTGTAAATGTCTCCTGTCAAAGATCGTCATTGGCATGTCATAGTTGAGAACTTTTTCCCTTCACTCTGTAAAAGTCAATAAAGATGCAAAATTGTGAACTTCTTCTGTCACGTTAACACATTTATAGTGTTGAAGGTTAACCATCTTTGTAAGCTTTTATATGGTTGTTGGTCTATTCCTTACAGAGACACATAATAAAATATCTTAATAAAACTCCTTGTTGTTTCATAAAACTGACTTTTTTTTTTTTTTACTATTTTTATCTCTTTCTTCAAACAAATTAATAAGGCAGGACACAACTCTGGTACCACTTTAACTGATTTTCCCCAAGATAATTTGAAGGAAAACTCGGTAACCCTAAGGGATGCAGTTTATGGCGTCATACTATGAAATTTTGTTTCCTCCTTTTCCCACTCCTCTCCATCCAGTGGCTCGTTTCCTCAAGCACGGTGAGCTTTGACTAGCAGCATGGATTCAGCTCTGACACCAAGATCCAAAAATAGCACCCATGCACCAAGGCAGATCAGTTTGGAGGAAATACAAGCACTTAATCCTCCTCCCCCCACCCCAATACCCTGCCTCAGTCTAAATAGGCAGTCATAGGCTACCCTCCCTACAGATAGCAGCTTAAATGAAGAGGCACCAGCAGTTTGATGAAGCTGACAGTCTAAGCATCTTGATACTTTTTATGGCCTTGGAGCTGCACAACAAAGTCCTCCCCAGATCTTAGCAAAAATTCAAGGAACTGTAACTACCGCAGTAGTTTGGCGGTGCCTGAGTTTCAGGCCAGAAGAAGGCAATAGCCGCACACCAGAACCTGGGCCCCGAAACTTCTCCCAGCGGTAGATGCTGATAGATGCTACTCAGTCTTTCCTGTGAAGGAAGATGCAGAGCCTGCCCCCACATCATAACCACACTGCCACGCGTTGTTCCACAGCCCATGGTCATTAAGGACCTTTTACAACAAGGTCCGACAACAAAAATTGGGGGTGGGGTGGAAATAAATCAGGTTCTTAAAGGTTCTCGTTGCTGACTATTGGTCATGCATCCTTGGAGAATACTTTCTGGATTGGACCAAGCTGGAAAACTGGGCAGAGAAATGCTGTTGTTTAAGACTCCTCACTAGATTTGGGTCTGAGCCGAGCCACTGCCCTGCTCTAGCATCACAGAATTTGGACATGGTCATGCAGAAGCAGCATAGTGAGGGTCTGAGGAGACGTTAACAGCACAAATGCAGTATCAACACCGGCGTGACTGTACTTAATGCAACATAAAAGAATAGTGCCAACAATTCATAAAAAATATTGGCTTTCACAGGAAACCTCCTCATTTATGGTGAAAATAATATAGCTACCATTTATGGAAGATGAAAATTACATGTACGTAATACTATTGATCTGACATAAATTACATGGTAGGAAGCCTTTTGATTAGTATTGAAATTTTATGTAAGCAGCTGGTAAGAACGCTGGCTGGTGGAAAAATGCATTAGAAAAACCTGTTCTTAACCTGCACGGGGATAAAAAAAACCTCTGTAATCTCCAGCGCTATTGTGGCTGAGTAAATGGCTGGTAGCAATTACTCAACTTGTTTCTAAAGAAAACACATAGTCATCTAGTCTTTGAGTAATAATTTCTACTAATGAAAGGTGATTACTGGAATGTTTGCAGGAAACACAAAGAAATAACAAAGACCACTATAAAATATTTTACTTGAGACAAATACCCTCTTTTTTTCAGTGTCACTTATTAAGCCACCATGATTCTAATACTTCTGTACTTTTATAGAAAGGTCTTTGAGATAATAGAAATATGAAACAGAACAGGCTAATAAACAAGAATTAGCTTTGAAAATAAGGCTAGCTTTTGGAAGATTTAGATTCCAATCCTTTTTTTTTTTTAATCTGATTGACTGTGTCAGCCTGCAAAAGGCTCTAGCTTTTATTTTACACGGGAAATATAATTTAAAAAAAAAAAAAACTTACCTGACACTTTCAGGCTAGCAGCACCTATAACACTGCTATAGAGTAACACATCAAGTTCATAGACTACAGCACTTCTGGAAATTAATTACCTTTTGCACAGGTAACTAATGGAGGCCTTTCAAGGCTGTACAGAAAGACCAACACTGGCTTTCAAGCTCTAAGATAAGTTGATTTTTAGGCACATATTCAAATGCATCTTCCTTTGGCATATACATTTAAAGTTGTACTGGAGAAAAGAAAAAATAATAATACTGTAGTCTACATAACTGAAAGAGAGGCACAAACAAACAAGGACAGAAGTTGCCCACACAGCACTATGATTGAGATAAGAAATTTCTCATTCTGATCCACAGCTCCTTATTCAGTCATATGTTACCCCCGTTGACACTCATACACTTCTTTGCACCCCATTACTATGACTCTTTTGGAAAACAAGAAAGGAAACAAAACCACCACCCCCCCCCCAAAAAACAACAATCAACCAAAACAAAACAAACAAAAAAACCACCCTACCCTGTCACAAAGAGTTTCCTGGATCCTACCAACAGATCAATAATTTAAGTTTTAATATTTCTTTGAAATTTCTTTGAAACCTTTCCAATTGATTGCACATTATCACCTAAAGGTATAGCTCTGTTGCAGGAAAACAGAGCTTTTCTTCTGGTGAACTGGACTTTCTTCTGGAATCTTAACTATTGTCTGCAGCATGGGGACTATTTCAACACCTACTTTCTACATCCTTCATGGAAATTAGGTTTAAAAAACCCAAAACATGTCAACAATCCAGCAATCCCTCCTCTAACAGAAAAACTTTGCTAGCTGATTAGGCTCTGATTTTAAACAATTTATAAACCCCTGTGAATCACTTACACAGCCTTACCTCCCTTTGGGCAATAGGTAAGGTATTCTCCATGGCCACCACATCTAGCAGGTACGTGGCTCCAGGCACTGCTTCAAGACCTCACAAGCGCCCTTTCACGGCCCTTGGTGGGTGCAGCGTGAGAAATCACTACAGAAGTGGCTTGGCTTCAGCAATCCACCCCATCCACCCTAGGGAACCACCTAGGGACAGCTGGCGGCAAGAGGCGAGATATTCCATGAGTCTGTGTCGCTGCAGATCTAGTCTGCGGCTAGAACCAGGCCAGGGCGAACAACTGCTTATAATGGGGTTGTGATGGTTTCTGAATTTAAATAGCTACTAGGAATTTTTTCTGGAAGCTGGCTAATTATCAACAACTTTGCTTGCTAAAAAAAGGAAGCTAGAAATTTAACTAAGCAGCTGTGTAATTTGTAACCCTCACTGTGTTGTGATGTCAGCTAAACAGTCTTAAGCCTCTATTTGCAGGCAGTAACTTGGGGAAGAGCTGCCTATGAGAATTTTGAATTCATAAAGGGGAAAGATCTTCCCTACACGTACTTTGCCATGCTATGGCTGTCCTGATAGCTTTAGCAGAGAAATCTAATTTCTAGTGTTCCTTGTCAGCTGTGTATTATTTATATAAGCTGGAAAATGTGTTATTTTGAGGACCGGTTATTATTTATGACAGTAACACAGCTTCATTGTAGTCACCAAATTAGAAGATCTTTCTTATTACAGATAACATACCCATTTCAACCCTAATGGTTCTTTGAAAAATCGTATCCTTTTCACCAGGAAAGAAGTCAGGTCTGGCAGGCTCCGATTTTTAAACTACGTTCCTCTCTTCTGGAAATGTGAGTAATGAGGTACTTGTTGCACAAATCTTAAGCTGCACTAATGTAAGAAATATCTTTATTATCATTTAGCATTTTAATTCAACATGTGCTGGTAATCAGATGTCCTTGATTATATCTTGTTATGCTCTTAAAGAAAAATCTGTAGAAACCTAGATTTAAAGTACTAGAAGAGAAAGATATTTTCCAGGATGTTTTAGGATTTAGGAGATGAAGAGATGCTTTCTGTGTTTCTGCCTACCTGTTTACTGGGAGGAGGTCTAGTTCACCCTACACTGAGGGATTGCTGTTCCAGGATGACTGAAGTCCACCACAACAAAATCCTGGTGGTCTTGTCTTCCCACCTGTTCTTCATCCCACAATAGCTTCAGCCTAAAGGATGTCTTCTGGAAGCATTGACTGTAACCCATACTGCTACTTTCCCATCACTGCAGCCACTCCTGCTTGTGACATGTCCTTCCTAGAAGGCCATTGGTCACCATCTTTTCCTTTTTTTTTTTTTTTTTTGCCATAAAGCTATGCTTATCCAAAATTTCTTTCTGCCAGAGGAGGTTCATGAGAAACTGCACAACCTCCTTTCAGTATACCCTTAGTTATGGACGTCTCTGGATTAAGGGTCAAACCTTAAGTTTGGTTGCTGAATCTACATCCACATCCACTGAGAACATAGTCATTAAAAGACCACTCTTGGAGGCACTGGAGATGTTGCTTAAACCAGGACACTATCATAACTCACATTTCAGCCTTACTATCTTTGTTACAGTAATGCCAAAGAACCTAAAAAAGTCCACTCCTTTCAGTCTGGTAGCATCTGCAAAGCAGAGGTTAAAATTCCTGTCAGGAAATGGCTGAATTGATACAGCAGCAGGAAATGTTCTTGACTTTTTCTGTAGGATCACACAGCATATTCTTAAAAGGCAGAGGCTCCTAAATTACAATGATGGCTCCTACAATTGTCACGATCTTCTGTCATGTTGTGTTTCTTTGTTGCAGGGAAGATCGCTCCCTACCAAACATGTACAAATATTTTGTTGAAGTTTCTAGAATTGCAATAACGTTCTTTTGTTATAATCGGTTGATTTTGTATCAGATTTTTCATTCCGTTGACTCAGGCGAAAAAGCAGTTCTGTGATGCTTTGTCAGACATGAACTTGCATGTTTTTTTCTGCACAAACACTCCTAAACAAGGCTGCAGTCTTCTCTGGAGGATAGAGAGTAATACGTCACTTGAGAAACAAATTTTCAATAGAAACATTCTATAGTGCACCATTCGCTGATACTGAGAACACAAGAGATCATAATGATTACGAAATATTTTTCTGACAAACCTTAAACCAGAGCTTATAGAAAGATGTTTTCTTACTCTAACAGCAAGGAAATAAAAATATGCAAGAAATTAACATGTAGGGCATGGAGGAAAAAATTGATTCTTCCAGCATCTGGCTCAAGCTAGTGTTGCATGATACCCTAATACTTTTACAGACCTTCTCCCAACAAATGATAAAACATATAATGCTGACAGCACAATAGATGATACATTAGCAATCAAGCTCCCTGAGTTATCTCAGAATCAAAATTATTTTTTTTTTCTGTAGCGTAAACACACAGTTTGGCCAACTGAGTCTATGGATCAGCAGTTTTCTTGGCATTCCAATTTCAGTCATTGAACTGCTAATTTTGTTTTACCTTTTGTCATGAGATATTTTTATGATAATACCATAATTATCTAATACTATAATTTTTACCTTGTTTTCTCTACGGTATTCACCTACTTGCAGGAAATCTTTCTTTTCTTCCATTACCATTTCTACCTTTCCATTTAATTCTGCTTTTCTTTTTGCAGTTGTTTTATTCTCTGTCTTCCTGGAATCCTATCCTTTTTATAGATATCCTTTCTCAACAAGACCAACTGCCTAGCGAGTATTAAACCTTCAGTATAGCCTTCATTTCCTGGAAAAATAATCAAAAAAAATCCATAGATTATGAGAGTGTTTTCCAATAACCACAGACAGCTACAGGAGATAAAAGAAACCTAGGGGCTCTTACCCTACAGTAATAAGAAAAATAACGCTTTTTGCTCTTAACCTATTTTTAGACCCTTTACTTGCCTTCATAGAGGAAAAAAAAATCTTCCTCAGTCTCCTCTATTTGCTTGCAGTGTTTTGTAGACTCTGTGTTGCTTCTAGCTATAATTTCTTACATTTCTGTGTTGTCTGATGCATTCTTCTCCTGTATGTAATACTCCCGGTGCTCTACAGAATCTCTTCAGTATTGAAAAACCTTAGAGCTGAGTATCTATGATAGCTACGAGGAAGCTAAGAGATAGGCAAGGAAGGAGTTTGGGAGAGAGGGGCCATGAGATTTGAACTTGAGCTTTCGTACACCCAGAGACAACAAAATAACCACTGAGCTAGAGGGGATTACCAAAAGACAAGAGAAAGGAAAAGGTCGGTACAGAAGGAGGGTGGAGGAGATGCAACTTAAGCTGCTCCACCAGCGTTTTAAAAGAGCAAACATTCAGCCCAAATGTAAACTCTTCATAGTCACTCTTAAACTGAGCTGAATAAATCCAAAACAGTGATTCAAAAAAAAAACCCACTTGTTCAGGGAGGAGTTAAACCACCAATTCCTTCTTTGCCTTACATTTTAAGCATCTGGAACTGCTCAGTATACAGAGCTCTCTGCAAGAAGGCTCTGATGAAGTAGGGTGGCTATAATCCCATTTGACGCACGCATTCAGAGCTGGGCTCCTCTAGGAAATACAGAAGGAGCAAGAACTTTTTTTTTTTTTCTTCTTTTTACAATATAAGTATTACTTAATTATAAAGTATATAAAGCAATGCTAATACTGCCCAGTTAAACCACCCGGCACGTTAACTGATGTATTCGATAAACTGTAGCACTGTGATCAGTTCTGTCCTCTGTATCTCTTTCTGCTCAAAATAAATTAAGAGAAAATGTCAAGCAGGAATAAGAGAAAAAGCCTTGGAGAAGGCATTATTAAGCTCCTTGCAAAATATAATATCTATTTAATATAAAGGTGAAAGAGCACCAAAACTAGTCAATATCAAAATAAGAATACACTCAGCAATACTTGAATATCAATTCTTTGTTCATTGTGCTTGCAGATAAACAAACTTTTTCATTTCTGTGAACATTAACCATAACCTTCAAGGCCCACTGAGCATATCTGAAAGATCTTTCACATCTTTTCATCCCTCAGCAAGAATGTATTCTTTCAAATCTTTAACGTGAAAGAAATCTAAAAGTAAAATACACTGTAAAATGTGGTCAGTGTTAGGAGACACTGCTTGGGAAAAGAAATCCAGTACGGATTCTACTGCGCAGCTGCATAAAATCTAAGCCGTGAAGGTGAAAAATTAGTGTTAAATACCTCATAGCCCTATAGACCAAAGCTGTCGCTTTTCCTACTTAGCTGCTTTTATTTGTTCTTGGTGAGATATTAGAAAGGATAGGCTGCCATTGCACTGATAGGGCCCCTCGCAGTAGGTAAGCTCTGCTTCGTCGCAAGACTGTAATCAGCTGTGTAATTACATACAAAGTCTGGTCCTTTTCCATCTAGAGTTCAGTGGCACGGGGATAAAAGCATGAAAATGATGATACAAGCACCTTCAGAACAAACACTGGAAATCCAGAGAAGCTGGTTAAAATCAAATTACAAAAGAATCCCAATGTCTTTCTCTAAATATTCACGCTAAAAGACTGCATCATCAGCCCCACCACTGATGTAAACATAGAGTAAGTGTTAATTATGAGCAGTGAATAACTGAATTTTACCTTCTAGATGAGATTTTAGTGAACAGTTGCCACACAACTATTGCACTTCTGGTTTTGAGAAACCAATAGAGAATGTGTCAGCTGCCGGCAGTCCTGGGGTTCATTTCTCACTGAGGACAGGTCAGTTACGGCAAACAACAGCAATAACCAAGTCTTATAACTCAAATTTAATTTAAATGCACTCTCAGATATTATAGTAGAATAACCACTCTAAAGTGCCTTTTTTACCGTTTCTGAGGCCATTTGCAAGAAAGACAGAACTGCGCTAAAGTCATAAATAGCTGATATTTACTTAATGCTGCTTTATAAATTAATCAACCTTTTGCAAATTATCAGCTCATTCATTCTAGGTTTATGAAATTAAAGCTGTATTTACATGAGACTATGCCACAGTGACTGGACAAGAGGCAAAGCAGTTTAAAGCAATGAAATTCCCTCCACCTCCACACCCCCCACCCCCCCCCCCCCTTTTTTATTTTGTCTGCTTAAAAAGATTCTACAATACTTTGAGGAATGCTTAAACAGAGAAAGAGATGTAATATGCATGTATGCTATAAACATAGTTAGTCAAGAGAAGAAAAAAAGCACGTCCAACCACTTGCATTACAAAGACTCCTCAGTTAACTACTCGGATTTCCTGAGAGCTCACACTTCAAGTGAGACTTTGCTTCAGTGATTTTTCAGCTATGATTTTTACAGGATATTCCCCTTAGAGTGCTTTCTAGTTAAAGCTATTTTTCAGTGCTCAAGGCACCTGCTTGACGAAATACTGCATGCTTCATATGGAGATAGAGATGCAAAGAGAGACTTGAAAAGGAAAAAAAAATCGTAGCCTTCATAATGAAATACTCTCCTCCTTCAACAACGTCACAAAACATTTCTACTAATCATGGATTACAATACTCTGCTGATGAAAATCAGCGATTAAAAGTAACTTTCAAACATGCATCTATACTCCAAATATTATTTATTTTGTGCATCTGGATAAATGTTCTTTAGAGGTATGATCACAGCCACTAGCGTTGCATGAACGCGTTGGAGCAAGCCATTACACTTCAGATTATTCAGTGAAAGTAATGTTATTTAAAACTTCCAATACGATAAGCTAACTCCTGAGTCACATATTTATGGAAATTATTTCATGCTAGTAAAAAGGAAATCACAGAGTTCCTGCTTGGCTAATCAAAACAAACAGATCGTGCCGGCGTGAACCTGTCAACTTCCCTGTTCCCGGTCCCTACATGCCCGGTATGGACATGCATACGAACAACTTGAAAATTGCACAGCTCCCACCCTTTCTGAAGGAGGAAAGGAATGTAAATTCTTGCCTGCCTTGCTACAATGCAACTCTGTGGATTGTCCAGAAACTGTTTTCTATCGGAGATAACTTACATTGACCTTGGGAATTGGCTAAGTCACATTTTATTCGGTCTTGAATAAAAATTCTTTTTCTCTGGAGTCTCAAACAATACTAGTTAGGGAGCTTTGATAGGACTGCTGGTGATTAATTCATACAAATTGACACCTACCTCGTAAAAAATGGTACAAAGAGGACATTATTCATAATACCTTTATATTCCTATGTTTAAAAAACACCAGGAGAACACATTGCAAATGAGTTATTCAAATAGCAACAAAAAAAAAAAGTAAATGCTTCTATTTTTAATTTCCTGGAAATGAACTGATATGGGACACACTAGAAGGAATTCTACAAAAAGCAAACCACTTACATAGCGAGAAGCATGTATTTAATTAAATGCTTTGCAAAGATACATGAATAAAGCTATGTGCATGACTTTCTTTAGGGATGGCCCCAGCTGTTTATTTTTTTAAAGGAACAAACAAAAAAGGTGGAGAGCACAGATGCAATAAAGAAACAAAAAAAAAACCTAAGTAAGTTTGTACCCACATACTTTACAAAATAAAGCATGTTAGTGGTACCAAACATTCTATCTAATGTATGACCAACAAATAAATGCGCTGTAACATTGTTCTCTCAAACACCATAAGCCTAACAGCTAAGCTCTGAAAATGACATTGACAATAGGCGTTTTTATTTCGTCAGCCTTCTACAGAGTCATTTAGCACCATCACTTTTTTGTCGTTTTTGCCCTGCCTATCTCCTTTCTCGAAATAACAACAGAAGCATAGCACCTTTTAATATCTAAAATAAAAACAGGAATAGTAAATGCATCCCAACTTCCAGAGATGAGGTAGCTCATGCTAAGAAATGATGGAACTTTCTTGCCTGGACAGCTCAAGGCCAATAAGTCGAATTACTGGTGATGCATGTTTGGATGTCAGCTAAAAACAATGAATTTCTAAACTTTCTTTCTCTTTATTAACAATTGGTCTGGTATACATGTGAACGATTTGCAACATACATAAATTGGCACCATATATAAGACATCTGTATAATTTGATATGTAATGGCTTCTTAGATGGGCAGGTATTGGGAAATCAACAAGTATTGGGTTTAAGATGTATTTTGAAGATTAAGGATAATTTAATAGAATTACACAGATACATTGTGAGCAGTGAAGTCTGGCCTTAAAATTTAAGATATGGGACACCTCTAACTGAAAACTCATATTAACCCCAGGAATATTTTTACTTCATAAATTAATCATGGCTAGGGAGTAGTACTCTTCCGAGCAGACTATTACATAGGAAAGTGCAGGAAAGACAATGCCAAATTAATATGATCTCGTCTGAAGAGACTTTTGTTCTACAAAAGACAGATTTCTGTTACTGACTATCATACGGGCAACCACAGGAAGACAAACGGGGCTGGAAGGGGTAGGTATGATTGAATATAGCCAACGGCTCACAAAAGTGCTCTATTTTTCTGTTATTCAGTATGCATCCAAGCAAAAGAAATAATCCTTAGAGCTTTACATAGTCCCACATTAAAACTATCAATTTGAATACCTGTCAATTTCAAAATAATTTGAAACAAAAGCAAGGAAAAAGATTCATATTACTTTTAAAAGGTGGTCATCAATCCTCTTAAAATTGTATTGTTGTACTAAAAAGTTGGTTTCAATCATTTAAAACGGAAGGTTAGTAAGTAAAATAAATATTCAAAAGGAGGCCGGGCATTTCAAAAGAACCGTATATACAATGCTGATCCAATATCAGCCATTACTTCAAGAGTCTCAGGATTAACTTCAATCAGTCTAAGTTCATGTGTTTAATTGCTGCTGTTGCTGGGTAGCATGTTAATTTCCCCCCTTCCTCTTATACAAAGCAAACTGGCCCGATTTCAATTCCAAATTCCTGGTCGGTACTGCCAATGTCCACCGGTGCAATATCTATGATAGGTAAGCGTGCCACATTCTGTGTTCTGTACTCAAAGACGGTCTTGCCCGTGTTCCCGTTACGTTTCTGCAGGGGGGAAAGAAAAAAGAAAAAAGAAAAAAGAAAAACTTAGACCAGAGCTTAGGTCAGAAACAGCCCGAATTCCAGCTGGCAAGTCATCTGTCTGACAGTTCAGAAGGATCTCACTGTATCTTCACTGAGCAACACCCCCCCCGCCTGTGCTGCACCTTGGTTATTTTAAAATGTATATATCTTGGTTTTATACTGATGAACAGACCTGTCAGATTGACACAGCAGGATTTCCCCCTCGAGCTGGACTGATTTTTCTTTATGTTATGATATTCTTCTCTGTGTGTTAATATGTGCCTGCACACATGTTCTTGGGCTATATTATTTTCAGACACCGAGAGAACTCTGATTTATTTCATGTGCAAAACTAATTTTAGAAATATTTTGCCTGTACCTTGGACTTGGTTGAGAATGCTAACGAACATGAAAAAAATCTACTACTTGCTGTTTTTTATGCCCACAAGAATTTTTGGGGAGCACATTTTCCTTTCCAACTCAGTCAGTCATAGTACCACTGAGTTCCCTCCAGTGTATTGCTGCAATAACCTTACCCATCTGGCAGACAAATGCTTGAGGTTATCTGCCCTCTTTGTGTGATTCCACCCAGAGGTACACGAGTAGTGGAAAATGCAAAATGGCAAGTTACGTATCTCAGTACGCTCACTAATAACTAGTAATTTGTAAATACCCTCTAAACAGTGCAGACTTCTATTACACGAAGCTAGAATTGTAGTAAAATACCTATATGATCAGTTACTTCTCCATGGTGAAATTCTGAAGCACTTTAATTACCCCACTCTATGGATTTTTTTTCTAAATCAGGAAAGAACTGAAACCATTAGAAGAGAAAAGTCCTTTTTCTCCATATCAAACGACAAAACCCCCAAACTTACAGAACAGCTGTCATGCAGAACAGTGTATCTGAATCGGCTGTTTCCCTCCGCTTTGATCTCCAGGTCATTGGCCCCTTTCAGAATTACAGCTTTTTTCAGATTCTTAGTCTGGTCATCCATGTACCCAACACTGTTTTTACAAAGGTAAGTGATATTCTGGGAAGCTTCCTTTGATAGGAGGCGCAGGAATGTCATCTGAGTGACAGCTGTATCCCCGTACACAAACTGTGAAGATAAAGAAACAGATCAACACATATCACATGAAAATTCCTTAAGAATTCAAGAATTTTAGAAACATCTGTCATTATCGTAACCATTTCCAGATATGACTAGCAGGACCCCTATTACATAAAATCTGAGAATGGTTTATTTTGTAATTTGCTGCCAGCTGAGGACAAAGAAAGGTGGACATCCTGTAACGGGGATCATTTTGACCATAAAGCTCTGCAGCTGAAAAACTGAAAGGCAGTTGGGTCTCCACAGACATGCCAAGTTCTGGAATTAATTCTGCCTTCTTTCAAAAAGGGATTCAGTAGGAGCTCAACCTTATGTATGAAATAGTGCATAGAGCAACCTCAAACTAGGTAAGAAACGTAAAGCACAGAAAAAATTTTTATAGTGTACCTGCTACATTGCAATTTTAACAGCTTGTTTTCTATAGGCTTTGTATTGTATTAGAAGCATCACAAACGGTCAGGAAGTTTGACTATATAAAAATAAGTATAGATTTGCATATGGACTTTAGCAACTAATTAACTTACAAAGAAGTTTGAAAAATATTTTACAACGAGCCACTGTTTCTCTAACAAAACAGAAGCAATTTTTTCTACCAATACAAAAATTCAAAAAATCCTGAGATATTTTCCCTACCTGTGCTTTGTGAATCATTGAAAAAAAAAAAAAAAAAAAAAAAGGTGACAAATTACTAAAACTGAAACTGAGGAAGAAAAAAGAAAATCTTATGGACTGACACTGCACTGTCATTTTTCAGAAAATGTGTTATTTCTGTTTAGCAATCTTGTACACTTTTATCTTTTAGAATCTGTAAGGAGTGCATATGACTATTGCACAGATCACACTGTTAGTTAAATGAATCTGACCATGTTTTCAAAAATGAACTATTCTTTTCTAGTATTCCTGAAGATAATTTCTTCCTCCAAAGAACATCTGACTTAACAAAAACACTACGTGTAGCTCTGCAGGCAGCTAAACATCAACAGTGACATCTTGGGTCATAGCAAGTTCTCCTGAATTTAATAAGAAGTGAAAGCATCTCAGTAAGAGCAATCAATGTCACGTCTGTTCTCAGTATCACATCTGCTCTCAATTGTTGAAGTTCTGAACTGTCGTCAGGAATCCAATTGATAACAGCACTAGTATTTTTACACACCAGATACTTTTTTTAAAGATATTTAATTACTTCCTATGAAATAACAATTGGAAATATTTTCTGTGCTTTTAGTTTGATGAAGTAAGAATAAAAACGGGAAAAGCTTGCTTATTAATTATATACTTTACATAGCATAAACTTCTGTTATTTGGCAGGATCATTAAGTCTACTTTAGAAGTTACCAGAGAGTTACCTGACAGAAAGCTAAGAGTGGAATTTTTGTCTGCCTAGAGACTGATGAATTCGGCGTGGAGCATTCTGACACACAATATAACATTCATACTTTTTTAAAAAATGGATTAGCTGAGAGGACTTATAAAGTAAGCTTTGTATTTTTTAGCAAAGAGCTTTCTGAAAAAAATGGTAGAATTCAATTAAAACAGCGGTGATTTAAATCATATATTAGGGTAAAAGTACACTTTTTTTAAGGACAAGGATAGTGAGTTACTGAAGGAGACTGCTAGAGAAGTTGAAGTTTTGGGGATCAAGAGAAATAAATCTCTTCCGCCAATGGTATACTTGTAGCCAATCCTGCCTTGGATGCACTTGCATTGTTTCTCCCAGCTCTTTCCTATATTTACTGTATGATAACAACCAACTGAATATAAGGCAGTCAATCAACAGTTACGATGTTCTGACTGTAGCAGAATCTGCTCAGAATAGCAGATGAAGTTCTAAACCAGAAGGAAACGAGTTTCATAGAAGTCAATTCTTGACATTACATATATTTTGTTACCTGTGATCCCCTGTTCATATCAAGGCCGTACCAAATGGGCTTTACATCAGATGACCTGCTGGCCCACCATGTTTTACGTGGTATAGTAGAGGGGTTTGCAGAAATGCAGGTCTCTCCAGTTTCCATGTTGCAATATACTTTTATAGCATCTTCAACACATCCCTGGTTAGGATCAATCCAATATTCACCTGCAAAGAACGTAAAATATGATTCCATCACATTATTAAGATTCTTGAAATATATAAGCAAAAGTATGTCATGACAGTATAAAACACAAGGAAAACAGGCATATATTTCACATAATCTGATGCGTGTTTTGATGCGTGTATCAGGTATACACTATAATGTTACTTCAAGATACAAGCTGATCAGTATTTCAAATATTTCAAAACTGGGGAATGCAGACTTGGAAGTTGTTTAAGGTTAGGGTTGTTTAAATCCATGGCAAAGCTCCTGGGCATTCCAAGTGTGTAAAGAACACACAACGGCTAGAAGACAGTTATCCCTACATATGAGAAACCAGTAGCAGCCCCTCCTCGTGTTGCTGTTGGAGGCAGTTTCAAGAAACAGGGAAAAAGCTGGTAAGGCCTGCCACAAGTTCTCTCTACCTTCCAGTCTGTTCTGATTTATCACTGGTAATCCACATAAATTAGGGACAGCCCTAAATAGCACATTAGTGCATTACTGCTTATGATTTGCCACTATAGAACCGCAGTAGAGAATTCTGGATGGAAAGCACTCACAGGTTTTCATCCCACAGGAAATGTTTTGAGCTAATAGCAGTCAGGCAAACATTCACAGCTGGCGTGCCAGCCTAGCTCTCTCATCACATAAGTGGTACTCCACGGTGAAAACACTTTCAGAAGTAGTGTTCCATGGAAGTAGAAAATATTTCGGATTTTAAAATACATCTGAATAAATACTGAATAAATAAATATGGGATACATTAGAATACATACTTTATTAGCAAGGAGTTTTCAAGCTCCTAGTGTGAATGTCAATTTAGACCAAAATCTGTATTACACGTTTTTTCCAGTGGCCAAGTATCTACTGGAAATAAGACAGAATCATATGGCACAGGCAGGAGATGGTATGTTTATACGCACCACTCTTCTTGGATGGGTGGCACAGCTTCAGGTCATCACAAGTCCGTGCTGGGTGTTTCTTTGAACCATCTGGGCTGCGCATAGTCTCAATCTGGCTGCTCAGTGACTTCAGCGTGGCATGGACTCCTGGGTCTGTCTTATTATGGTCATCTGGGGCTGCTTCATCTTCAGTAAACTCTGGTAGCGGATCTGCCATAGCATCATCATAGTGTCCCATAATGTCACCAATGGCAGCAGTGAGATGCCCTGGAGGTCCTGGAGGGCCAGGAGGGCCAGGATCACCTGGTGGACCCTAAGGTTAAAAAAAAATAAATAAAGGCAATAGAGGCACAGCAGAGTAAATACTATGCAAAACGATAGCAAAGGCAGCCGCTAAAAAAGCAAAACTTCATGGCCAGTCACCGTAAGGCGCAGGGAAAATTCAAATATAGATAAACAATTCACATATCCAGGGACAGGAGTAAGAGATTAGAACTGCATGTGAGGTATTTTCTCTGCTTCAGGCCCTCTCTGCCTGTCTCAATACCTTGCTCAATTTTTTGTTACTCCTGATTTCAGACCTAACAGCTGGAAAAAGTCATCAAGGAATGGCCGCCTTATTCCATTTTTTTAAGCCATCTACCCCTCCTCGTTCAAATCCCTGCCTAATAACTTTATTTCTTAAAACTGAAAACAGCTGTAAGTGTTTTTTAGAGCAATCTAAAATTCCTGCTTCCCCTGAGTTACCTCAGGCACATTTTCAACTAGTAAAGCCTGGACGGAGAATTTGGTGCTAGAAATATCTTTACATTTGTCCTGCACAGTGCTGAGCCTTCTGGCCACAGGTATGTGAGACAGAATCTGCATCACCCTTACTCAGCAGAGCAGGTGTTCTCCCGACTAAATATGTTTTCCTGAATGACGGGTTGTGAGGTCCTTCTGTCAATCTGAATTGTGACACTTGGGCACATAACTGAGTCTTGAGACAGAATGTGTCTGTTAATAAACAGATAGTTTAAGCTATCTTAATAATAATAAGCCACCTGCAGGCTCTGCCAGCTCTTCTTTGGCAACAGAAAGTTTGTAACATACCTTCATTGTAAGTTTGATGCTCTGGTGCATCAGACGGTATATCAGAACATGGAATTTCCTTTGAGATTAATTACTTCAGAATTCACAACTAGTGCTCCAAATGTTTACTACAGAGCACACACCCAGACTAATACATGCTGCACCTGACAAATGAAATCTTAACTTTTATTTCTTGCTTTGTCGTTCCAATGCATAGTTGCAGCAAGCTACCATGAAAAGCAAAACTAAAGTTGCTGGTATGTGATATTTCTTGTAGTATCCCATTACACAGATGAAGGATCTGGATACACATTGTATTCTTATGCTCTACCATAGACTATTCATCCAAGTCTTGGTGCCTTGGTAGAAGTGGAGATACCAATAATTGGCAGGAAATCGAATTAAATAGGGTGAATATTAGCACACGATAAACACAGGAGACACCACGTCTTACAAGACAGAAAAACAGCACAAACGGCTTTCTTTGTCTTGCTCATTATTTTATTCCGCCTTTATTCCACTCTTTCCACTTCTTTCCACGTCTTTTAATTCTCCGTGTGATCACCCAGATAACCCTTTTCTCAAATCCCTCTAATTTTCTAACTTACCTTCCTTGGGATAACGTAACTTACATTTTATGACTTCGGGTATCATGAATTGGTAAATGTGGAATACGCCTGGGGTGGTTAGCAAAGGTTTAGGACTTTTTCCAAAATGGTCAAACTGTTTTTCATTAGTTGCGAATGAGCTCACAGTTGATGTACGTAAACCTCAGATCAGGCTGAAGGTCCGCTGAGCTGAGTGTTGGAGTTTTGGGCTGCTCATTTGGACTGAAGGATTTCCTTAACGCAAGGCATGATGGAGTATGCTGCCGGCAGTCAGTCACATGGCTGTTATAATTCAGTGCTACCTTTGTGGGACCACTGACTTTGAACTACTGCTGGTTCCAGATAAACCAACTGACGTATGCTTAGACATGAGGTTTCAGGACCCAACTTGCCAAATGGCCATTTTGAACTGCAGATCCAGCAGGATCCAGCGAGCTAACTGCAGAAATAGCCCTCAGTTCGCCTAAGGAGAGCATAGGTGGATAAGACTGGGATCGCCACAGGTCCGGAAGATGAAAATGAGTAAGAAATGAGCCCTTTCAATACAAAGTTACCCCTGCTATTTGTTGGAGAAACCTTACAATTTGTGTTGAGCTCACGGATGTTTGAGGAAGTGATGCAATGGACTGTAAAAAATCTCATTACTTGAAGGTAACCTTTTGCCTCCATATTCCCATCAACATACCTCAGGTCCAGCTTCTCCTACACTCCCTCTAACACCAGGAGGCCCAACTGGCCCAAGTGGACCGGGGCTTCCATCTTTGCCAGAAGGACCAACTGGACCTGGAGGACCCTAGAAAAGATAAGAGAAAGAAAGAATGTATTTTAGCATTTAATAACAAAATTATACAAAATAGCCCTTTACAAGCAATATCTTTTCAGGAAGCAAAAAAAATATTGGTGTCTATTACCAAACTTTTCAAAACCATCCTTTTTCTTCTTCTCAAAAAGTAGGAAGGCAGTTTCAATGTTCTTCTGAAGTCAATCACCTCAGCCAACATACCTTGGATCAGCTGTGTATTTTTTCCTAAACCATCTAAGTGGGTTTAATTCCAGGTGCTGTGATGACTGGAGTAGCTGCTGTACACCCAAATGTATACAGACTCAGAGACATACTGTCACTTGGAAACATCCAAGGGAGTCATATTTCGCCTTTACTTTTGGGTGAATGACATACACAGCAGTGTGAAAGGCAGAGCAGCAATTAGCAGAGCTGCCACATATACAGCTTTGTATCAGCTGCAGCAAAAATGTCTGTAAAAAGAGACTACCCCTGTAGTTATTCTGAACTGACATTTTTATCTAGCTATAAACTGCACTTATGTCAAAGCTTTACTATATTAAACAAGGTAATGTCTCTCAGCAAAAGATACCAGGGTAATCACCATATGATTCTGAAGTCAATAAAAGCCACTGAAATAAAAGTGAAGCAGAAACAGAAATCTGATAGGGAAAAAAAAAAAAAAAAAAAAACAAGCAAGAAAAACCCTAAACCTGAAACATTATACTCACCCGAGGACCAAATGGGCCTGGAATGCCAGGACTGCCCTGTTCACCAATAGGACCCTAAACAGAAGAAATTATCATATCATTCCTTTAGTGTTAAAGAATTAGTGCGTGATATACACAATTCTGTACGACTAGGATTATAATATACATGAACAATGGGTAGTACCTTTCCTTCTTATGATTAATTTTCATTCTATTGTTCTCTTTTGGCACAAACAAAGAGTAACAACTGTAATCACAATTTAGATTACTAGAAGTTACGGGTGCTTGGGTATATATACAGTTGTTTCTTCAGAAAAGCCTTACTTTCATGACATTTAGGATCAGATTGGTTTACAAAAGAGTAACTGACGGCGCTATTATGAAGTGGGAAGATGCTTTGGGTGTTGAGGCTTTTTTGTTGACTCTTTTCCTGCATGTTGAAACTTCCAGCTCTTGCACAGGATCAGCGAAAAAATGTAAAAAATTAAGTTTTCTATGGTATTTCCATTCAATTGCCACTGAAATTATGAAATTCTTGCAAATATTAGTGACAGATACTATCAAAGTCCTCATGGGATTTGGCATTTGATTCCTTGAATGTAAAGAGTCCAAACACCAGCAAAAAGCTTTTCACACTCTAATGTGCTTATCTGAAACTACCAACTTTTGTTATCATCTTGTGCTGACAGGTCAGTGTTCGGTCACTGCAGCACTGGCACAAATGGAGCAAGAGTAGGAGAACACATATCGTGCAAAGCACAGGTCTACCTCATGAGGCAATAGCATTGTAAAATCGCATTAACAATATTAGCAAGCACAGACAGCCAGGCCACTCACCAACACCGTGGGGGAAAAAAATAACTCATGTTTGCTTTTTTTTTTTTTTTTTTCATTTTAAATAACTATGTTCCTAATACATTATTTAACAATCGAGGAAATAAAATTACAGTAAAGCCAGAAGAACTTACAGGAGGACCAGGAAGACCTTGAAGCCCAGTGAAACCCCTGTGTCCTTTCTGGCCCCTATCGCCTCGATCTCCGTTGTCACCTTTGTCACCACGAGGTCCTTGGGGACCCTGTAAATATCAGTCATGAAATGTAAAATTCTGAACTGGAAAAAAAAAAAAAACAACCTCAAAACCCCCTAATTTACTTTTAGACACTGCATTCAGACCTCCTTCACTAAAGCTGGAAAGGTGATGCTGGGGCAGCTCCACAATCTTAATTTTTTACGAAAAATAAGTAAATAATTACAGAAAGCTGTGCTGTGCTTAATTATAGTTGTGGTAAATTTATTCTATTTAGCTTCATAACACAGTCCAAAAAGTACTGAAGTACTAAATTAAATAATTTACAGAAACATTTTTAGATTGAGAAATTGCTTTGCCTTACTGAATATAGCAAATTATTTTCATAGATGAGAGACTGATAATGATAAAGCACATTTTTAGTATGAAATCCTCCATGTTGCATCTTTCCTTCTCACAGCTCCTTTCACCTTCACTATGATTAAAGTACAACTGAAGTTATATTCCCTAACTACAGGCAACAACATTCAGGCTCCCCAGCACGGTTCTATTACTGACACAATTTCATTCTTGTTTTTTTTGATAGTTTCAAACTTTTCATACTAATTCAAGAATCATTAGAAAAAATGGCTTCTGCTTTCAATTCTATATTTCTTAGCCCAAATTGCATGCTAAATTTCTCAATGCCAGATTCCAAATAGTTTATCAATGGCATCATTATCACTAACTACTCAATAAACCTTTCCTGCCTCTCAAATGACATCTGCTTAGGGACGGGACAACATTCTTTTGAATTTCCCAAGTTCGCAATTAATTTTTTGTTCCAAGCTTGGATTGTAAAAGAGTTATGTAACACAAAAAGATGGCTTTTGTTTGTTTTTCCATTTGGATTGAAGTCAGAATCTCATGAGTTGAATTAAGGAAGTTTCATGGGAACAGGTGATTTTGTTATATTTCTGCCATTTTTATCTGAAAATGTGCCTTTTTGTTCAGCATTCATTTTTTTACCCCTTATTTGAATTGTCAAACACAGACTCCAGCCATTTGCTAACTCAGGTCCTACCATCATCTGGACAGCAACACACTCCAAATAAAGAGGCTTCCAAAGCATTTGTTATTTCTCTGCAAAGTATTTTTAAAGAAAGTGTAGAAATATTAGTGTATCCAAACAGATTTGTACAGCTTTGCAGCTCAGAAGACAACCTGCATCCACTTCTCGTCAGAACAATAAAAGTGGAAGCCATGTTTAGCATCCTAATTTGGGGTCAGTTTCTCATACACGCTTTCCTGTAAAAAGTATCTCAGATAAAATCACAGTGACTGTGGAGAACTCACAGGCAAACCTCTTTTTCCTGCACGACCTGGGGGACCCATCGGACCTCGAGAACCCTACAAAATTGCATACAGAAGATATGTGAAGCAATGCACAAAATCATACACAATAGCTTTTTGATCAAGTATTAAGAGAAAAAAAGTCTCACTTACAGTTTCACCTCTTTGACCTGCATCTCCTGGAGGGCCAACAGGACCTGGAGTTCCTGGACCCCCTGGGGAACCTGGTAAGCCTGCAGGGCCAGGTTCACCACGATCACCCTGCAAAACATAATGTCAACATTATTTATCTACAGAGGACTGGACTAGACCAAAGCAACAGGACTCTAGCATTGCTACTCTATTTTCTAGCAATTACAATCTACAAAGATATTCCTTCTGTAAGAACTCAAGTCTGAGTTTGTGGAGGCAGGTGTTCTCAGCCTTAGCCAAAGTTTCCTCAACTTTGAGAGGTACTACTTATTCAAAGCTGTGACACACTTTCAGAACAAGTTCTCCATTCAAGTTAACTGAATGAAGAGAAAATCTACAATAAGTCAACAATAAAATGGAGATTTCCAGAAGTGACTCAAGAAAACAATATATACTTACACGCTCTCCAACAGCTCCATCTCGTCCAGGAGTACCATCATTACCAGCAGGTCCCTAGAGGAACAAAAATAGGGCTATTGACTAGCTCTGTAATCTTGCATTTCTATAAAAAGAACTAGAAAGCTGTTCTCCACCTCTAACTTCAAGTCAAGGAGAATAACCACTAGACTGCCTTTTTTTGCATATTATGAGGCTCTAATACTTACTTCTGGACCAGCTTCACCTACAGGTCCAGTGGCACCTGACTGGCCAATAGGTCCTGGGGGACCTTTATCACCAGGTGGCCCCGTGGGACCTTGTTTTCCTGGTGTACCCTAAAAAAGATGAGAAACATCATATTAAAATTTTAACACAAACCAATGAAAGCACAATAAACCTGCTGCCCACAAAACGCTACTCATTAATGCAGTCTGAAGTCATCAACAGTTGTAACTTACAAAACCTGATAACTAAGGAAAATGTTCTTGTAGGTTTTGAATGTATAGTTAATATACTGTGTATTTTTAAGGAGTTTAATTGTGTTGCTTGCTTTTGAATAGGCTTTTATTGACTAGAAGCTGCACTTGAAGTCAGTCTATCTAGTAGCAACTCTTAAGCGCACACTCCCTTGATATATCAATGTCTGACGGCATTATCTGCAATAGGTAAGGTCTTTTTGAGTGGAAAAACATAATGCAGTTTGAAATAAGTGACATGATTTTTTTTTTCTCTGTCTCAACACCAATAAATCTTGTTAGCCTGGAATAATTTCTGGCCAACTTTACCTATAAATTGACTTTATGGATCCAGTGGTAATGGCAGATCGTCCATACCATCCATTTTACTAATAGTCTATTTAATTACTTGATCTCCTGGATCATTAGGCTTTCCAATAAGTATCTATAAATCCTACATGAAAGCAAAGACAGCACAAATGGTAATTTTGAAGACTGTAGTTCACAATTTATGAAATAGCAATTACAGTGTATTTACTCACATCCAAGTGACCTTTGGGCACCTAAATGAAGACTCTGGGGCTGTTTTTTTTAAGGATCTAGTTTTAAGTCAAATAGGAACATTTTAGCCAGAAGACTTAATGGTATTACCCACTCACTCTTAATTCAGGTTCAGACTTTCCAATATGGCAGGAACAAAATCTCCCACCTCATGCATTTGCATGAGATTCAGTTATTTACTATTCTCTCTATATTCACTCCCGCAAGTTTTCCAACTTTCTCCTCATGCTATGGGACACTACGTTCAGAACCCCACAAAGACGATGAGAATGCCCAAGCTGGTGGAGTATTGACTTGGTTGTTACTTACTGCAGGACCCGGCAGCCCTGGCATGCCTCTTTCCCCTCGCTGTCCCGGCATACCAACAATACCTCTTTGACCAGTAGTTCCTGCAGGACCAGGGGGGCCATCCGGGCCCTGAAATTCACCAAGGATAAAAGAATGTTACTATTATTTCAGTAGCAATAAGTATAACAATGACACCAAGCCTAGAGGTGGTCTAGGGAGAATTGCTAACATCAACCAGAACGTACCGGCTGCCCATCTTCCCCTGCATCACCCTTGTCTCCAGGACCACCAGGAGGCCCAGATGGCCCTCGATCTCCCACACGGCCATGAGAACCAGGATCACCACGAAGACCTGGGGGACCTTCTTTTCCTGGCTCACCAATAGGCCCAGCAGGCCCTGGAGCTCCCTAAGAAAATTAAAACACACTGTTACATTGGATCCTTTTCTGATCCAGACAACCAAATTCTAAGGACTGTGCTTTGATTAACTATAAATACGCATACTCTAAGGAAGACCCAAAGTGTAAATGAGCTAAGAGATACTATCATCTCATTTATGATCAAATGAGATTAAATAAACTTCCCATCAAATTATGTCCAAGCTACACCCCCTCCCCATAATTTGCAATTCTAAACTACCTCCCTCCTTTAAAAGAGTCTTTTTTCCCCTCTCTTTTTTTTTTTTTTTAACCTCAGGTGTACAACTACTGCTAGAAAACTCACCCTTGCCCATTCTTTCCAATATCATCAAGCTAAAGTCCATATTCAAACTTTTCATTCATGTGGTACAAATTGGTGTTTTAATGGACATTTGTTCATTTCTCAAATACTTCTAAAAGACTTCACATTTATATTGTGTTTTCCACAAACTTCACACCTTTTGATAAACTCACAATGACTGCAAGTTATATTTCTCATCAAAACATTAAAAGGCATATGAAGCAAGTGACAGAGTTCTCTGTGTGGAGTTGACTGCTCAGTTGTTGATCCAGACCTAATTTTTTTTTCTTTTAGTGTTTCTGAAAATGTTTAGACATGAGAGATTTTGTGGGTTTGCTATGGTTTGTTTCTTAATTTATTTTAATGGATCTTATGAGTAACTCCACCAATGAGATAACCCAGCAGAGGCCTCTTCTTTTTCCAAAAACTCTCCTAACTTCAGCCACCACTGAAGAGACAATACACTAAAAAGTACAGGACGATATTGGTTGTTGTTTTGTTCCTGTAAGCATTTAAGTCATTAGAGCAGCTTGAACAGCTCAGAGCCTCCTTAACCCAGTGAAAAGTCTTGCACCAATGTGGACACACTGACACTGGATCAAGCCCAAGACTGAGTTTTACTTAATGAAGTCGGATATAAGCATGCAATCACAGAAGCCCGTGCTGACAAGCTGTTCTCTTCTATAGCGTCAGGCCATAAACACTGCTTCATGTTTCCTGCTTTACTTAGTCTTCAGGTTTTCAATGACCAGTTTATGAAACACGGCATGACAATTGACTTACAGTAGGTCCTGGAGGCCCAACTCTTCCAGCAGATCCTGGGAATCCAGTAGCACCCTAAAAAACATTTTAATGGCAACTTTATTGAAAGAAATACAGCACTGGTTACTTCAAATGTTCTCAGCTGAATTAGTGAGCAAATGTTATAGTTACAGACTGTGAAAAACAAGCTGAGATGAGGAATCATACAAATATTACATAAAATTTAGTATTAGATTATCTGCAGTCAGGTCACAAAAAATAAAATCTACTTACAGGTGGACCTTGAGTTCCTCTACCACCTTTCAGACCAGGAACACCTGGAGGACCCTAAGAAGAAAGAAGAAAGAGAGGGGTGATAGTAAACACCCAGGACATTTTAAATATGCAAGATCAGCCTATGCCACTGGTTCTCTGACAATGTTATTTATACTTGCCGGTGGACCAGGAGACCCAGCAAGACCCTGTGGTCCTGGAGATCCAGCATCTCCTTTCTGTCCAGGTTCTCCAGGTTCACCTTTCACGCCTGGTTGACCATCAGGGCCCTGCAAGAAATAATATTTAGAAGAGACATCAGGTCAGAGAATACCATATCATTCCAGCCTAACAACGTCACTTTGTAGGAAGTTTCTAGAAGGCAAAAAATAACAGAAGAAAAAATCAGCCCAGAAAACAGTGTATTTGCTCAATGGTTCAGTTCAAGGGAACTGTAACAGTTCAGCAAAGTCTTTAGAATATCACAGATGGGATTTTCTGAAGCCTGTGAAGTCAGAATTTACATTTAAAATATTTTCTTTTCTAGCTCACATTTTTCTTTCCTTTAGATTTTCTATTTTCCTGAGTAGCTATTGTAGCATACCTAAAAGCAAAAGGGACTGAACAAACACTGTCTTTTCTAGTCTTCTTTTTCCCACCAAGGGAAGCAGGTGCCTGACTCTTTGTGAAAGGTCTGAAACACAATATTTAGGCTGTGGGAAAATTTGGGGTATTCACTGGAAAACTCACAAACCTTCCATTTGGCCCATCAATTGATTCCGGCCTTCACTACTCATGAAGCAAATCTTTGCTATCTTCAATAAATGACACTTTATAACTTGCCTCATTTTAATCTCAAAAGAGCAACACAGCATATTTGTGGAAACATAAAATCTGGTGAACAACTACATAATCTTATCAGCAAAACCACTTCTCAACTGTCTAGGGTATTTATTGGCACTTTTCTTTGATATAAAGATGGGAAAAAGAAACAGCTCTTTTTGCAACAAAAATGTGACTCATTTAAGAGCACTGCAGTATTATTCATAATGAAGGAAACTAAGTATATCAAAGCATGACTAAAGGAAACTCATTACTGTTACAAAACACATACCGGAGGACCAGCAAAACCAACAGCGCCAGTTGGGCCATTTTCTCCTCGGGAACCCTGGTAAAAAATTTAGGAATAACTGTATTTAGCATAACAGTCTTCCTATATACAGTATAATTTGTAGTTAAAAATACAAGAAAGGATGTTAACTATTTACTGTCATAAATGTGATTATACTTTTGCTCTATTATTCAGAATCAAATGATCTTTTAATCACAAAATAAACCATGTTAACTATGATGTTGAAATCTGCCATGTGTCCAAGACTGTATGTAAACTTTCAGAATTTAGATATTTAGTGAAGAAATTTAGTGCAAGCACTAGAACTGCAATAGGAGAAATTCTGCTCACAACCACTTCCAGTGATAGCAGGATTCGCCAAAGTGCACACGTTTTGTGCAACCTACCAGTCTAATCAGAAAAAAAAAAAAGAATAGTTCAAAGATGTATTATTCTACAAGGTCAGAATGGGCTATGGGCTGCTTCAACTGAGCTTTCCACACAATGTTTGTTTGGAACAGAAGGAGCTGAAGGCTGCCAAGGTCCAGCACTCCCCAGAGGGGTGGAAGCTATTCCAATTTACACTGGAAATAAGGCTGTTCTGATTTATGACAGAGACATAATCAATTCCAAGCAGTACGAAGGATCTGGAAGGGCTGAGCCTCTAACTCCCTAATGAAAGTCAACCCTTAAAATCCTTAAAATCACAAATGGATGGAAGATGACAAGAGTTAGCGTAATTAGATGAAAACTAAGATATACTTCTCTGATTTGTCCATCTAAATATTTGTATGTCTACAGTCGTATCTGGTATGGCCATGCTTTTAAAAAGATTTCAACAATTAAAAGTGTTGGTATACTTCCAGGAGTGAGGTAAATGAGGGTAAATACTGCCCTAAAACAAGTGTAGGACAGAGGAACAAAATCTGCCAATAGTTTTGCAAGTGCACAGCATCAAGATGGGAACTAGAGATTTTGGCTACAAAGGACAGTCAAGAAAAAAGACGGAGATATATCATCAAATGAGACAAAAACCTGGAGTTTGGATCAGTGTTAGATATCGTTAACTTACGACGGGCAAAAACCAAACATGTTTACTCACAGGGTTTCCACGGGAGCCAGGAGGACCAACTAGACCTCGAGGACCTGGTTCACCCTTAAAATAAAATTAAAGGTTATTTCCCAAGTAGCAAAAGTGACAATAAAGTATGATAATATTAAGAAACTTCAGTAGTGAATGGGAAAAAAATCTGTTTACCTTTTCACCAGTGGGACCTGCTGGACCCATTGGGCCTATTGGACCAGGGAGACCCTTTTGAATAAATTAAGATAAAAGGAAGTTAGAAAGGCGGTGTTTCAAAACAGTTAATTTAAAACTTCTCTTATGTTATCATTTCCATATGCTTTTTCATTGCTTCAAATTCTTCTCTTTATCTCGGAAATCTTGCTGGGTCTTTTTTACCCAAATTTACTTGCATTTCCTCTCCCAGTCACCAAAATCACATATCTCAAAAGCCCTGTTTTTGTTCATTTTCTCTTTCTTCAATAACTTCTTCTTCTACTTTATGCAGCATTTATGAAAAAGGCCAATGATAAAAAAATCCCTAGCTTTATTTCTCAGGAGGAAATTATGTCCTTTTTCCCCCACTTGCACAGAAGCTCTCTATTTGTTTTATGCTAGTATTTAATTGTTTATATTAATTTCAACATGTCCATCATTACTTTTGAAGATTAATTTATATCTTGAAAACTCCTCTAAAGTGTCGTTTTTTTCTTCATAGGGAAGTTAAGCAACATAAGGGTTGCATACAAACCCATCAACTGCACGTAATGATCCTGCAGCACTATTCATATTACATTCTTGAATATTTAGATATCCCAGTTACGATTCTCTGTCACTAGAAGCAGAGTACCACAAACTTGCACCAAGTTTATCTCAAACAAAAATCCCTCTCCTCTAAAAATCTGCACTGTAACTTAGTTCAAACTGAAGAGGAAGACGAAACAGCAGTATTAATGAAGGATGATACTGCACCACCATCAGTGCTGTAGTGATAGGTAGCAGGGATATCTGCAGATACCTAGGTTTAGAAGAGGGATGCTCATTTTGTTCACCATTGCAGTATTAGTTACTGTAAGATATAAACTTGCCTTCCAATGACTAAGAACTGTTCTGCATCTTTGGATACTATCTGACTTACAAATTCCAGCTCACAGCTGCTAATTGTGAGTTAGTGCTTCTGTATGCTTGAGTTTCTCAAAAAAACTTCTTTAATTAGAAATTTAGTCCAGTCAGAATCCTCATCTTTTGTATGTATCTCAGGCTTCCAAAGGCCTAGCGGTTAGTACTCGAACTGGTTTGTAAAACCCAAGAATATCAGACACATGCAATTTATGTAAAAACTAACTCCAAGAGTTTCTGGGAAGAAAATATAGTCAGTGCATATACAGCAAACCCAGCACATTTAGGATTATTGGACAGTTGGTCTATGTAGAAGTGTGCATGCAACGTGTTTTGAACATACTAGATTTATTGCACGTGAGCAGACCAGACGTTATTTATGCACAGGAGGTTCAAAGCTTTCCAGAAGTATCAGCGACTTACTGCCCATATAGGGCTCAGTACATTACAGGAATTTTTGCCTGTGAAATTCAGAGGACAGACCGTGGGCAAACTCAGTCCAAACAATAAGGAAGCATCTGCCTTAGTCCAAGAGTCAGAACTGGTGGGTTTGCTTTTTGGCTATTGATCTCTGCCTGTCCCTTTTTTCATATTTTTACCATAGTCAGCTTAGCTGAATTCCAAATGAACGTGCTACTTCTGGGAGTCTTTTCCATTGACATCTTAACTCCTACTATTGATTATACAAAACACAGGCTTGGGACACAGACATCCTAAAACATTGCGTATGCCAGCCTTGAAAAACTTGAAGACCAAATTTGAAGGGGAATGAGAATGACTGTCAACCCATGATATCACAAAGTTGAGTAGTGTTTAATTCTATGAGCTGAGAACCTCTAGCACAATAAACAATCTGCCATGTGGACAGTTAAGTCTAAAAAGAGTTGGAGTTACTTACTCTGGCCCCGTCATTACCAGCCGTACCTTCAGCACCTTTCTCACCTATGCCGCCCTATGGAAAATACCAGAAAGTCTCAGTTATGACACTGAACGCTGAGTAGTTCATACCCTGGAACAATTACAGTATTAAGAGACAGGTGATTCTACTCAGCATGACAGAAATAACCAAACTTACTCTATCGCCCTTGGGGCCAGGTGTTCCAGCGATCCCTCTCTCTCCAGGCATACCTTGAAGACCTGGTGGGCCTGCATCACCAGGCGTCCCACTAGGGCCTGGGCTTCCCTAAAACAAATAAAGAACAAGTTTTTGTCTATTCATGTGAGAAGTATCTTTGTCTCTAGGCTGCCGAACACGCTGTGCCTGTGTTGAAGTCTCCGGGGTACAGTTTTAAGCAATAATTTTCTCTTAAATTTGGACTTTATTCATGTCCAAATACTTTTGTTTTCCCATTGTGTTACTCAGGAAGTTCAGTTGTAATACCGTAATCCTTCCAAATAAATTAGTATTTACTTAGTGCATATTGGGGATGAGAACAGGCAAAAAAAGAAGGTTGAGCATCTTTCTAATTTGACCTTGATGCCACATGGGTCTACTACACCAAGTAGCTACAAGTAGAAGTTGGGAGGAGCAGAGATGCTTTATTTATGCTTTGTTTCTCACACCTCATGTCCATTACAGGTCTTGCATTACTAGAGGCACTCCCTACCTGGAGTGACCTTCCTAGACCAAATCTTATCAATTGGAGGTGAAAGAAAGGCATGCAGTTTTCAGTATTTTCTTTTAAACGCTCAACCCTGCCAAGTCTCTTCACATAAACTGACACGGTTCTTAAAACAGAGCCATTGTCAGCGTTTCCTCCAGTTCAGAAATGGCTTTGCCCTGTTCTACTGAGAAACAAAAAAACCCCACAGCATTTAAAAATTCAGACCTATATAAATTAATACAAAGTGTGATTTCTCAACATTTGAGTATCCTGCAAGTTATTAATATTATTATACTGGAATAACTGTATGTCTTCCTAGAACCCTTATATAAACAAGATACCTTTCATGGAAAGATATCCCTTTTATAATAAAAAAGCTCTCCCTTGTATGTTCTTGCAAATGAGCAGAATTATACAGTACACCACTGCAACAACACAAATCTCCATTCAGCTTACCTTTGGACCATCAGGACCATGACCTCCAGCCATGCCCTTTTCACCCTGGAGTCCTGATGTGCCTGGTTCTCCCCTTTCCCCTGGATTGCCACGTTCTCCCTACAAAATGGAAAATTATTACTTATTTAGGAGTCAGGGTACAGTTCTGGTAGACAAAATCCTAAATACACCATAAGTGCAGCACTGCTATTTGAACAAAGAGCCTGTGAACAAATTCTAGGAGAACAGATCAAATAGAAAACAGCTTTATGTTTTTATTGTTAAAGGTGAGGGGAATATCATGTTGCTCAGCAAACTAAAAACTGTCATTTCACAGCTGTAAACCAAATCACTGAGCAGCTAGTACTCAGCACCATTTCATCAGCTAGGAAACCGTTAAAGGTGGCAGGTTTTACACAAACGATCTTAAAACGTATCCATGTTTACAAGCATTTTATCGGTGGGAAAAAAGTCAAATATCCACTTTAGCTGTTAAAGTCCATATTATATATCAACTTTCAACCTCAGAGAACTGTTACGAACGTTTAAACTCTGAAAGAAAATACCTACCCTAGGGCCCAACGGACCAACAGCTCCAGGATCTCCAGGCACACCCTAAGCAGAACAGAACTCACCATTAGAATGAAAGCATTATTTGTACACGTACAGTTATGGAAATTAGAGATAAATATTTTCATTTATAAAGTACTGTGAATGCAGATGGCTAGTTCTGAATATTTTCTGTCCATGACAAGGGGAGATAGTCCAACTCAGTCCAAGAATATGGTCAGATTCTAGTAACTGTTTTATCCAAAAGCAGTTCTCAAGCATCTTGCAGACTACATCAGTACGTGTTTTGAAACAGAGTGGGAAATTAAACTACAAAGAGAAGAAAAGGTAAAACTACTTTATGAAGTGGATGCTTGTTAAATTACACAAAAATTACCTGATCACCTGGCTTTCCTCCCTCACCTGGAGGACCTGGTGGCCCAGGTAAGCCCTGTAAAAAAGTAAATAAAATGGTCACTAAAATGATAGAAAGTTATGTAAATCCAGGTTTAATTAAGACACAAATAATATGAATGTAGTATCATACTCAGTAAAAGACTATGCCCTCAGAGATCCCCAAGCGAAATAGTTACGTGAATATTTCACCTACTTGTTTTCCCCCCTCGAAATGAGATGGCAGCCCTTCTTTAACATTTGTAGGACATAGGCATATGAGCCCTAAAAATACAGTTATCTATAAACAGAGATTGACTAACTTAATTAATACTTCATTATCAAGACAATTCTTTTGCTCCATATTTGGCAAATCTTTGGAAAATCTCCAAATTAAAAGTGAAAACCAACAAGGGTTTTCTCAAGGGATACAGAGCTGGTATTTAAGCCTTTGCCAATTCAATTTAGTGCACAGCTGATGTGAAAGCTAATTATCACTAATTATTCTGACCATCATTGCCTTAGTTCTGAAGTTGTGTTTTGTTAAACATCACTTGATTGAATTTCTCCAATTTAAGTTGATAAAGACATGGCTGGTTACATTTTCCGTAAAAAAAATGAATGCACATACCTGAAACCCTGTAGGACCTGGAGGGCCTTGTTCTCCTCTTTCTCCTGCCAGACCCTACACAAAAGAAAGTAGTAAGTATACAGTAGAAGAATATAGGAAGGCTTCCCAATTTTTCTTCTCTCTGAATATGTATATTTTCAATTATGTATTTGTTTATTATAAATTTTTACTTACCCCAGCCCAAGATATACCCTATCTAAAAGATGTAATAGGATGTATCTTATTTCTTTAAGATAGCCCTCCTCAAAATTTTGTGCTGACAGGAAAACACTCATTTCCATTGAAACCAAGGAAGCTAGGAAAATGAACTACGAGAAAATTTTGCCCCTTGCACTCTTGTTTGTAATGGTCACTAAGGGGAATTAGGCTACTAATATATATATTTTTCAATATAAATCTTCCCATTTTTCTAGGAAAATTTTTTCTTTAAATGTTCTTGGGATTTTTTGTTTTGAATCAACAACTGGCATGAAGATAGATAAAAACAGAGACATAAAGAATAACAAAAGGGTGGAGCGATGGGCAGGCAGGGAGAGTGGTAAAAGTTAACTTACTGGTGGGCCAACAGGACCAGAAGGACCAACTTCACCATCTTTACCAGGGGCTCCCTAAATTAAAATGTATAGTGAACAGTCTTGTATACTTAACATATATAACAGAAAAGCATCAGTTTTTGTAATCACTGCAAATAACAGCCACACTCACTCTCTGTCCTGGGACACCTGCATTGCCTGCTTCTCCGGGTTTTCCAGGATCACCCTAATTTGCAGAAATAAAAATGACTATTTTTACATACTGTTTTCACCCATTAAAATATATGCAACTGTTTAAAGTTAAATAGATCTTGGGTACCAGGTGCCATACTCACACTGCTACCCTTTGGCCCAGGAAGGCCCATGCTGCCTGGCTGACCTCTGATTCCTATGGAACCTGCTGGACCTGGACGTCCATCTTCTCCAGGAGCACCCTACAGAGAAAAAACATTTTCCACATTAAATGACAAATATATTTCATTCATATGAACCTATTTACCCCTGCAAAATGTTTGTATAGTTAAAAAATAACATTAACCTGGTTTGGTTCTACAGTTATCAGTCAAAATGTCTTCAAGCAGACATAGCTTTAGCCAAATACTATGCGATTAACATCGAGTCATTACATGTACAAATACCTTATTGTTTCCTTAAAGAGACATTTAGAAAAGATATTTAGGTCAAAATGGTTTAGAAGCAGCTAGTAATCAACAGACACTGCTACACTGACAAAACCAAAGGAACATTATCTGCTCTAATTTTGGAGTTGAGAATCTAAAGTGAACACTTAAAAGAGAAGATGAACCTTCAGAAATCAAGAAAACTCAAGTTAATAAAAGTAGTTTCAGTGAGTTGGGACTTTTGAATTACTGGTTCCTTACTGAAAGGACTAATTTTTGTGTCACTTACCAAGGGGCCAAGTTTTCCTTCAGGGCCTTGAACACCTGGATTTCCTGTCAAACCCTAAAAGTGGGAATAGTATTGGTGTTAAGTTGTGCATACAATTCTAAAACAATAGAGAAACGTAAATAAATCCAAAGGATACACTCAGTTACTACCATGGTACAAATACTAAGATATGCTTTGCACAAGAATATCTTCTCTGTATCAGAGGTCCCCATCCTCATCTTTACCTTACAGTTTCATCCCCCATTGTCTTTGATCTTCCCTTTTCCTATTCTCCCTTTTCTTGCTTTCACACCTCTTGAGCTTCTCACAGGGTCATCTTTATTTCTGCCAACGTTACCCAGTGATCTATGTCACATCTCATACTTGCTGCTCCCTTTCTCTCCCTTTGTGATATTCCAAATTCTCCCCAAATATTTTTCCTGAAAAAAATCTCTAGATGACATACACCATTGAACTATGGAAGTTATCAACCACCAATTTAAGGAAGGTTATTTGTGGCAACTATGTGCTTTACAAGCACCCTTCCTTCAGTTGCATTACCTGGTCTCAATCGGGGCTTTTTCTCCTTTTCTGAAGACAAATGGGACCTGTGCTTCCCACCTTCAGCAGGAGAAAAGACAGGTATTTTGGCCTTTACCCTTTAAGTAGCCCCACTGAAACAAGTTTGTCCTTGTATAACAACTTTGTAATTCTGCAAAATTCATTGCTGCCTTTTGAAACTGAAAAATATTGTGGTTTATAGTCATGGTTTATAGTGTACTGCTATTAGTTCCTTACCCTTGCGCCTGGGAGGCCAGGTTCTCCAGGACGCCCAGGATCTCCCTGACCTCCTTTAGGTCCAGAAGAACCTGCTGCACCACGCTCCCCTTGGGCACCCTAGAAAGACGCCAATGGGCTACTAGTTAACAGGTAGTGACAGTAAGAGAACAGCGACAGTAAGAGAAGGTTAAATAAAACAGGATCTTGCATTAAGGACCTATTTTTGCAGAGTTCCAAATCATTAATACTTTTATTATTATTACTTTTTCCCCCAAATTATTACTTTAAAGTTGCCTCGTCCATAAAACAAATTTACATAAGGATTTTAGAATCCCTGTAATTTTACCAAAAAATCTAGGAATTTACAAAAACACTAGACAAATACATATGTGAGTCATTCCCCCAGAAGTGTTATAGCACTTAGGAAAACCAAAGATGGATAAGACCATCTGTTCAAGGGGCACATCTAGAAAAACTATACTACAAACAAACAGGAATTCTTCAAATAGTTACCTACTGTAGAGTAAAACATAAAGCAATATAGTTGGAGAGATAGGTCAACGTCTCTTTATCTATTCACATTTCAGCATGAGGGAGCATTAAGTCAGGGACAAGCAAGGAAAGCTGAACATCACAGGAACTGAAATTGACTTTTCCTTCAAAAATTTTAGTCTCAAAACATTTAGATCCCTTTTTGGTATCTGTCAATTCCTTTTGGCCCAATTTCCAACGATTTTGAGGATCTGCCCTTTTGCCAAGAAGCACACGTTTTAAATTAAACACTTTCTGTATATATGTGTGTATGTAAATTGTAAAAATTACCCAAATAAAAGACAGACACTTTAATTTCATTTACCTTTGGTCCAGGCAAGCCATCAGAACCTGGAAAACCACGGTTACCAGGAGCACCCTAAGAAAAGCCATAGATACAAGATTATCATCTTCATTTTTACATAACAAAATAAAGTACTAGATTTATGGTTTGGGGGTTCAGTTTATTTCCTTACAACTTTCTTACTTCAATACTTTAAACTTGGGGTTTTTTTATCCACTTGGAAGGGTAAAAATATCAGTGGTTCCTTCATGCATGCTGAACGGTTCCTACGTGAGCAGACTCATTGAAAACAAGATAGCCATTCGTACAGGGGTTAAGCAAAAAATCTGCAGATTAACTCGTCCTATCTCCATCATTTCTGCTACCAAACTATCCTGTGCACTGAAACAACAAATGAAAATATCCAGGGAAAAAATAATGCGCAGTATGACAGATTTCTCTTCCCTCAAAATAATAGTTAGAAGTAAGATCCATTCAGTGTGCAAAAAACAACATGTCATATTTTTATATCCTGACCCTCAGGGTATCATTTTCAGAAAGAATATACCACAGGAGGCAGCATCCTAAAATCATTAATCTGATATAGAACAAAGTTATAGATACAAATTAACTACTGTTCGGAAAACAAAGTCTGACTATACCCACAACCAAGCTGTAAGAAATTCATGGTTAGGTCAAGAGTTTTTTTGGCTTAGCAGTGCATCTCTCAAGACATATTTGTATTGCTTACCCTCTCTCCAACAGGACCTGGTGGACCTACTGACCCTGGATCACCTCGAGGACCTCTTTTCCCTTCTTCACCTATAGGGCCAATGGGACCCTGGGGACCTTGTGGGCCCTAGTGAAAGTAAAATGATTTTTAAAAAGTCATTGTAAAGCTCACCACTTCTCGGGTATGCTGAAAGAGACTGTCTTCTAAACACCATCAACATTTTTCCAAATCAAGGAGAAAAAAGCATAGTTAGGTTTTGAATCAGTTAAAAAAATGCAGCTTTTCAGCTTCAACTTTTATCTTTCACATTTTTTAAAAGCTAATATTTCAGTAAGAAGTGCACTATGAATAAACTGTAATTCTGCAGTTCGGCTGAATAGTGCTTCTTATAATCACCTATGTGCTCAGATAAAAAAAATCTGTATTTATTATTATCAATTGGACAAGCTGCAAAGGATTCAAAATTCAGTGGGACTTTTCTAGAAATTCTCAAAGGAGAACAGTCAGTGGTAAGGAAACCACTACTTCATCTGTACAGTTTTGTCAGTTATTACATGATCATTTAACTAGTCAGAAAGAAAAACTAAAGATTGGTTGACAAGTCAAACTGACTCCAAATCTGCAGAATCACTTTTCTTCCAAAATTCACACGGTTACAGCATGGAATTGTTCTCAAATAAATCTTTCACAGACATTAGCTGTGGGTTAAACAGCTATTCATACCATACAGGTATAAACATTTATATTAATGTATAAATAAAATATAATTAATATATACATAACTGCATCAGTATAAAATGTATTAAATGTAAGTTTAGAATAAGAAGGACATTTTAGTTAAGATTAGCATACAGACCTGTGTGCTTTCAAATGTCCAGAAGAATATGTATCTATTTCTCATGAGATAAAGAAATTAGAATAAACTCATTCTGCATGCTACGGAAACCTCAGTAGATGCATTAATTGGTTTCTCTGTCCTTGAGTCCTGCAAGGTCTACACCGGGTAGGTGACTTATAACATCAAAGGACCTGCTCCACCATTCATTCTTAGTACCGTCTAGCCAGCTGCGCTGCGGTTTGTCTTCCCCAACAATTACTCAAAAACCAAAAGTAATCTTCTCATGGTTAAAAGCATCGGAAGTGTCTTGAAAATGGTAAGAATCTATTCAAAATACTCATACAAGCCTTTGTGATTCTTTTGCATCTTACAGAGCATATGGAGACTTACAGGTTCACCTTTAGGTCCTGCTTCTCCCTTGAAACCTGGGACACCAGGGTCTCCCTGAAAACAAACATGAATACCACCCATAAGGTTAAAACTCCACATAAATCGTTCAACCATTTTGGATCATGTTATTAAACAGAACAACATTCCCTAGTTTAGTAACTAGTTGTAGTTTATATAATACAATGTTTGCGATTGTTTGTCTTTCCCCTTAGCGTGCTTGTTTATTATGACATTATCAAAACAAAAAAATTAAATGAGATGATTCCAGGAGGCAATTGTTACTGTTTGTCCAAGTTTATATAGACATTCTTCTTTCTTAGGCCACTAAGAAAGCAAAAACAGTATTTTGGACACACAGAACATTCACGAGATCCAAGTCTCAGCATACTTACTAGCACGTTATTAATTTATTTAAAGGAACCTCACTGCTAATCACTGGTTTAGTTTCATAGAGTGACACATCATAATTTCCAGAGACAAAGACATCATTACCGGCTGGCCTCGAATACCAGGTGGGCCAGTACTGCCCTGTGGTCCTGGGGAACCAGGTGGACCTGATAAGCCGGGGGGGCCTCCAGTGCCTGGAGATCCCTATAAATAGAAATAAGAGCAAGCTCAGTAAGGAAAAATAGTAAAAATACGGGAAAAAAACACATCCACTTACACAATTTCTTCAACAAATGATATGATCACTTACAGTTGGGCCTTTAGCACCTGGGGAACCGTCTGTCCCTTCGGTACCCTAAAAATAATGTACCAATCATTAAAATAACTTTAATGAGGAGGGTATCGATAACAAAAGCAGATGATTATAGTTATTTTGTCCACTTTACAAGACCAGACAATAAAGGCTACTAAATAAACACAGCAACATAAGACCTACTTGTGCAAATGCTAATATGAGTAACAAAGCATGCAAATTAATGTGACTTTTCATTTTTAAGATCCTATGTTTAAGCTTAAGCCTTAAAGCACTTGTAGGACTGAGACTGTATCAGGCTGTGTAACTTTCAGTTTTCCAAGTTGTTTTAATTAAATAACGAAAAGTTATTATCAACAAAATAAGCACAAAATAAATTAATGATATCTTTCCTTTTCTGAGGAAAAAAGTAATCTGAGCAAAAGTCAGTGCCTATTAAGTGGGGTATGAAAATCCCCTATAAACAGGCAACATGCACAGGATGAGCACCAAGGAACTCGATTTAATGTACTTACAGGAAGACCTTGTGATCCAGCTGGGCCCTGAGGACCTGTTTCACCTCTTTGTCCTTGGGGACCTTCAGGACCACGAGGACCTGTTGGACCTGCTTCACCCTAAGATTTCACATGAGAAAACAACTGGAGATTATTTTGCTCTAAAAAGTAGCACTTCAAAGTAACTAAGGAGGAGTACTAAGTTTATAAGAGAACAACAAGTCAGGTTTTGAAACAGTTTATTATCCTGAAAATATATTTTTGCTTACCTAATTCTGCTTCTACTACTTCTATGTGAATGTAAACTTTAAAAATACAAACAGAATTTTTCCTCAATGTATGCAAGGACAAGGAAACTTTCTACAGAGAAGCAGCATTATATCCAGTGGCCCAAATCAGATCAAATATTTTAGAAAGATCTCTCTCTCTAAAAACCCAGCACGCATATGTAATTTTTTTAGCTGCATTAACAGCTAAGGCTTGAGATTTAGAAATTATAACACATATGGGTTTTTTTTGCACAGTACAGATTAACTCACTGTTGCAGCATGATGTTAAATATAAAATCCATGTAAGATTAGACTGGATGCTCCAATCAAAAAGTTCCTCCTGGCATCTCCTTTGAATTTTATCTTTATATAGGAAATTTGCCTTTTGGAACTGATGACTGCTAATATCACGTCTTCATAACTGAAATTCACATCTTCATTGTCTAGTCTGCTTAGCTTTTGAGTTCAAAGCAGCTATTCCAATTTTACATCATCCGATCATCAAACTTGAAGGCAGCGCCTCCTTTTCAAAAGCTTTCATTGATTCATCATGTGACAGCTTCTCCAAACATTTATTTAGGTAATAAGTAGTGCTTAGCCGTAACAAAACATTTTATGACATGCACTAAAAGGTCTATAATTGTATACATTATGTTAATACTCTTATTAAGACTTGTTTACAAAAAAAAATGTTTTGTGAATGTTGCCAGCTTCACAACATCACAAAACATCTGCTGAACTTGGCTACCTGACTAATGAGAGTTTCTTCTTGTATAATTTTTTCCTATTGTGTTTTAGGAGTGTAAAGGAACAAAGCGGAGGAACTGGGTGGAGGGCAAGTATAAGAAGTATAATTAAGCTGCACAAGTTGTCTTTTCTGTCTTTGCAGACATATTCTCAAGGCCAGGGAAAAAACAATTGAGCACTTTCTTTAAAAACAGGAAAGGAAAGTCCCACAAAGACAGTGCTGCTGCCAGTGAAAGTTTTCCATTTCAGTCAAATTACACAAAGCCACAAAAGGTGGTAATCACCATTTGCTCTTTTGTGATGAACTGCAGTACATCTCTGTTGGGGTTCAAGCATTTTCTTTACCAGCCTAGATCATGTCAAAAAGTGTTCTCGGCAAGTTTGAGCACTATAAGGTATTGCTTCCATACTGTCTTAGACTAGTCCTCACAAGGTAATTTGTAATAATGCATCTTGTTATTCTTCGAATATACTAGGCAAGATTCCTGAGGCACAGCGTGACAGTCATCTTTGAATCACCCCTCAGCTCAAGCGAAAGTGAAAGCAAAGAACGTATCCTAACTGTGGTGAAGTGCAATCGCATCATTTGGCTTCTGGTTTCTATCTCCTGTCTCAAGGTCTTGACTAAGACTGATTTCACAGCAACTATTAGGGACCTGTATACACGTCAGTCCGAACTCTGTGTAGTCTAGTACGCAGTTTTAATGCTGTGTTCTTAGATATATCAAAAAGATGATTTTTTTTTTATTTCTTACCTTTACACCAGGAGCACCTGGAAAACCTGGAGAACCAGTTATGCCCAGTGGGCCCTGTAAAAGACAGAGACGCAAAGCTATAATTCTGCAGTTTAGATCACACAGATTAGTATCTAATTACTGGGTAAATATGGTTCTGGGATTAAATGTAGTCTTAGTCATAAAACGTTTGTTTATAACAAAACCAACATAACTATAAATATCACTTTTCTATGTGATATGCATACATTTTACAGAATTGTGGTGCAGTATTTTAATAATGTGTTTACCGACTTCAGCAAAGTTACAACCCTTGATTCAGCTAGTAATGCCCAAATTGCAACATACACAGTTGACAATTATTATAGCAATTGCTCTTCCATTTTCGTTTTTATCGTATTTGGGTTTTTTAGGTATTTTTTAAGCTGTCACAATTTGTCCTACAGAATGTAGCAAAGGAGAGTTTCAATTCTTTTAAACTTAAAAAAGAATTCTAGACAAAAGAGAAAAATAAGCCATATGTATATTGAAACAATTGGGTTGCTAAACAAGATTTCTGAGGTAAGCAACATGACAAGTGAAAATATAATTAAAAGCTATGGAACTACATGCCCTGCTTCCAATCTTCTGCCCCACTGAGATTTCCAAATTCCTTTGCGAGCTTTAACACACGGATGTTGTATCAAATTTTCAAGGCTGTATAGACAAAGACATACAGTAGAGACAGTTCACTGCTTGGATCTTTGTTCAGAAAAGGAAGTGGAGGAAAGGCCACGTTATGCCACACCACAAAACACAACGCTGTGCAGAGGTTCACCTCCAGCTCCCAAAACCGGTATAGCTCTTCCCAAATAGCGTTATATCTTGAGACAGCCGACGCTGTGTCTAAGAAAGGCTGACAGCTTGATAAGACTATAATATTGATGTGGTTACACTACTTCTGGCTCTAGAGCCAAATTCTTGGTGCATTGCATCGCAGGCGCACCTCATGTGGTTGCGGGGACAAGAGGTTTGGGCAAGGATGCAAACAGGTGGGGCTGCATTACACATGGCACTTTCCAAACTCACTAGAAAGCAAACTTCAATTGTATGCACTTGAATATACCTGTATGTCATGATACAAACCTTCCAAAGACTTCCAATTAAGGGATCTAAAGTAAATTTGTAAATTGTTTCCATTTTCATAACGCCTCTTGTGCTGAACAAGACATTCAGCAGAAGACCTTTCTACTGTGTTATAAACTCTCTGGATGGCGGCACACAGTGGTTATAAATATTCACTACAACGCTATTCCCAGATGATTCCTCTTTATCTTTTCCTGATTTTTCTCTCTTTTTGTAAAATATGATGCATACCATGAAAAATGTTCTCTGTAACAAATCTCTGCTGGCTGAAAAACTTAATAAGAACAATCTGTCCCACTAAGCTTTCATTACAACATTTCTGCCATGACCTTGCACTGGATTTCTACAGAACTGATGTAACAGCTCACTAAGTATACTTTTGAAAACCTATGTCCCAGTTTACTGGATCACAAATATATGTCTGCCCAATCTCTCTCTCCTTGCAGTAATAATTCCATCTTACGGCATACCACTGCACTGGCCCAAATAACAATGCAGTTCATTAACACTTCCTCCAATGAGAAACATATGCATTAAGTACCAGTACCTCCCTTGTGACACTACATGGGATTTTACCAAAAATGTTAGCCAACCAATTATCATGTCCAGTGAAGCTGAGCTCACATTTTACGCCAAAGAAAACTTTCAAGCTTCGTGTAGAATTTCACAGCTCGGGACACAGCTTTTTTTAACTTTATAATGTGTTTCCGATACTAAAAAAATCTTTTCATTGTTTGAAAGTTTCTTCTAACAAGCTACCCTTCTTTCATGATCTACTAAATAACTGAGTTTTGCAGCTTTTAGACACTTAAACTCGTTATATGAGCTTCTATTACAGTTAATTATTTCTTAATGAAATTTTTAATAAAATAGTCTGTTCATTAAGATGACACAGGTAAATGAATTTTTCTTAGGACTTATATAATTATTAAATAAAGAGTATGCACAGAATGAAATCTTAATTGCAGACAGGTGTGTTTTAGGGTTTTGGGGGGGTGCTGTGGTGTTTGTGAGGTGGGGTTTTTTTGCTTTGTTTTTTTCTTTTTTAAATTGAATGTCACAAAGTGGTAAAGGTTCAGGTTGGCTACATCAACGGGCAGAAAATGGCAACCACATCCTAGAAGTAAAGCTTTCATAAAAAGCAAACACAAAAGAATAACACATTTTTAAAGTGGAAGCTGATCTTGCACAAGTAGTACGAAATCATCATAAGCTTTCGTTTGCAAAAGCAGCACATAATTAACTGTATGTACATGAGTAATCCCGCTGGCTTCCTAACGCTCACGCAAATTCACTCAAATGCATTTTGGAAATGCACTGTGAGATTGGATTGTAGGATCGAAACCACCCCCCTTCGATACACCGACTTCCACAGTTTAAACCGCCACAGTCATCTTCAGCCCCGTTGCAATCGGGTGAGGACTTCTGCAGTCATGCATACCAGGCTTTCTCAGGTTGGCAGACATTCACACATAGGCTTCTTGTTCTTCAGTTCAGTGTGTGTCTGTCCGTAATTAAAAGGCAATCTTTACATGTTTTTTAAGGGATCAATTGCAGGTAGCAAGTTCTGCCGTCGGCGAGCGGCATTCCTTCTTGCTGAGAATGGGTACCATTTCATTTGCCAACTTTGTATGTGAAGGAAGATAATATGCAATTATAAACGGGTTTATATTACAATGCATATCTTTAAGACGCTTATCTCCCTACAATATGGATCCCACTTCATAAAAGCAGCAAAGCATCACCTCTCCAGGGAAGATGCCACTCCTCTGCAATTTAAAACCTTTAGATGAAGCAAACTACAGAGTATCATATCTCAGAGGACAGAACTAAAGCTAAATTGAGTAGAACTAAGAATGACTTACAGATAATTCCAGGTGCACTTAACTGTGACCAGCAACTGCCAACAATTTTTTTGTGCTTTTTCTGGTAGCATCAAAAGGCAAGAGGCAAATATAAAGTGAAAAAAATAGGGGATTAAGAAAGAAACTTACCATTGGCCCTGGCTTCCCAGGCATACCGTGTTGGCCACGTCCACCCTACATATGAAAATAGATAAGACAGAGTATTTAGAAGAACTCTATTTTTTTTATTTATTGATTGTTAGCATTTGTGATAACAGCCGTACGTACTAAAGTGATCAAAGAAATGCTGGACTGCAGAGCCCTCCAAACACTGGCATGGAAAACTTCTGGAAGAAATTATGCTCCCCTTCAAGCTAATGGATTTCTTTACTTTCACAGAGATGAATACTTTGACAGTGTCATTGTATGGAGCACATAACATAAACTGAGCACATAAAAGTCATGGGGAGAAATGCCAGAAAAAACAATACTTGACACTGGACGTAAAGCAACAGAAAGAATTTTCTACTCAAATACGATCTCATGTCAAGGCAAATCCCTCTTTTTGCTGAAAAGCAAAATATTTTTTAAGAAGACAGCTTTATTACCTGGAATTACATTATAAGACTTCATTTAAACTGAAATTCTAAAGTTTCATTTTAAACTTTTTTTCCGGACCAAATCAATACATATTATTTCTAGTTCAGTAACTTTTGGTGAAAATAGCCTCTCAACAGAAATTTCACAGAAACAAAGCTGATATTTTGGTATCACAGCAAAAAGTGTTGTGAGTGTATTTGGCCTCGTGGGCAGCTCTGGTATGAGAAATTACCATACAGCTAGCATTCTCCATTTAAAATTGGTTTTGACTTTTTGAAATTTATAGTAAAGGCCTCAACCCACAAAACTCTGCTCAGCCCTAACTTTCTTAAGCTACAGCAGAACTCACCACAGAAGTGACTAGCAGCCACACGAACAAACACTTTTAGGTCCAGGGATTTAAATTTAAGTAAAACAATGGAAAAATTACAAGCAGAGAGAAGGAAAATCCTACTTACAGGGGCACCCTGTGGTCCAATCCGACCTCTTTCTCCTGGCATTCCTCTAGGTCCCTTGAAGAGAGAACAAAAAGTGCATTATTTAGGAGCTCATTATGGCAGAATAACAAAAAGGGGAAACCATAGTTCACTTGATTTTTTTTTTTCCCCTCATAGTGGAGAGAACAAATGCTACCCCCTCTTTTTTTTTTTCCTCCTTCTTTTTCTTTGCTTTTTACTATATTTTTTTTTAACACACTTGACTTTTCCTTTGCTTCAAATAAATTTTGCACTGCATCGCTCTTCAGCAAGTTTCTGCTCAGTCTTTCTTATTTGCTTGTAACAAGAACATGATTAGGTTCACTGAGACTACAAGCACGATAAGGACAGATGATGCGAACAACAGTTACAAAACCAAGTTGTTTTTTTTTTTCCAGCTGCAGGTGTAGCTTATCTTGTCCTATAGCAGGAAAGAAGTAGCAGCCTACATAAATCCTTGCAATGCCACGGCTTGCCCAGCGGAAATTTAATAAACTGTAATTTCTCTTTTCCTGTTCCAACAGTATTTCCAGTTTTAAACACATTAGAATAAATTCTGTATATACTCACCAGGGTCAATAACGCAATTTCATTTACTACGTCTCATTCACAAACTAGGTTCCACTTCAGGGATATTACATTCTGCACGACACAAGATAGTGCTTCGCAGAGAGATGTCATTATCTGATATCAGAAAGGTGCTTTACTTCCAGAAGCACTGCTGAGAGTCGATTTTTGGCATGTTACGCTGCTCACAAGTATTCAGTTCTCCAAAACTACATCTGAATAAAAACTACTCTGAGAAAAAGTTTCTCCATTTCACTTCCATGTCATGCATACTTATCCTCACCATAACCTCCAAAATCCTCTGTCCATGGTTTTCCTAGCTACTGCATTTCTGACCTAAATTATTCCTTTTCTACCTCAGAGCAACCCAAACCAGTTTTTCCTCATATTGAAATCACTCCATATGAAGCACCAACATTTTTACAAAAAAATTAGTAGTCACCCTACACTTACATGAGTAGGAAAACAAACACAAAACCTACATTCAAGTTTCTGTTGAGCCTTCTGATTTATCGTTATTATCTATGGCTGTGAACCGCAAAGAATAACAGCTTATAGTGGACCAAATTTACTGTTAGCAAATTTACTGTTACTGGACCAAATTTACTGCTACAGAAAACAGAGCCTTAATTAAGAGAAAGTTCAGTCTCACAACATCAAGTACAGATATCAAAACTTTAAATTTCCTATTGGCAATAGCATTTAAAATCTTAAAGCCTCTTCTGTAACATCTGATGCACATGACACTCACCAGAGGACCTGTTGCACCCATGGCACCTGTTGGTCCGGATTCTCCCTAGAAATGGAAATGAAATGACAAAATTAGAGGCAACAGGTCATAGGAAAATGGAGTTACCTGTTTCCTCCCTGTCCTCCGCGCTTACGTTAGACCTAAGAGGCAGATGTGCAGAGTCACCTCTGTGCATCAGGGGCACTATTACCCCTGCTGATAGGAAATGCCACATTTACACATTCTCAGCGACGCAGATTTAACTCCTACCTGTTCTAGCTAACAGCCCACACCACCTACTGCACTGTTTCTACCAAGTCTCCTACTGTTGTTGCCTCCACAGAAAGTGGTAGGCAATCTCAGAAAAGAAATATTCTCTTACACAAACTCTCCTTAACTACTGATTTCACATGTAAATTTAGATTTTGGAAGATTCACTTCATTTACTACATTTTTAATCTAAAGGAATAGTTCTGTCCCACCTGTGATTACTGCTTACACTAGGCCAAAATAACATTTCTGCACCAGCAGTGATCAGTGTGGAAAAGCCTGAAAAAAAAGTATTCTATGCTCTTCTAAAATATGCTTTAATCCATCTTGAAAGGATTGACTCCAGCTGGCTATCCTGTATTACCACCGCTTTGAGCTGAGGTTGTAAGGGTGCTGCAGTACCAGTGAGGGTCAAAAATTCTAAGAGAATAAAATTGTTAAGTGAAAAATAGTCAGTTCAATAAAATATACTCTCTCTCCTCTCCAATGTCGGGTTTTTTTTAAGCCAGTCTCTAGTATGGCAATCCAAAAGAGAGTCAGGTTTTAGTTACGCATTGGTTTGGTTTGGTTTGGTTTAGTTTAGTTTATTTCTTTTCATTTCTTTTCATTTTATAAAAAAAATGTTAGAAAACCAGTTTTCCTCTCTCAGCTTGGTCACACAAAGCCAACAAGGACCACAAACTGGCCAAGTGGAAAATTGCAAGATGTGCATAGGCTCTTTGTTAACAAACTTCGTTGTCTTCAGCATTACATGGGTGTCACAGACAGACCACAGTCACTCCACCTCGTGATACCTTACAAGATTAATACTAAGCCCCGGCTGAAATTGTGACTGGCACTATTGAACTCTTCCTGTATAAAGCCCAGACACGTATAGCAGTTTGTACGGATCAAACACAGAGTGAAAATGGTCAACTCCACATAGCCTCTCCACTCCATACATGCAGCATTGACAGGAGAGGGTACAAAGCTGCATCCAAAACATCAACTCCCTTTCATTATTTGGCATTATGGAAAACACGCTTAAGCATTTAGTTCTTTGGGCCATGAAAATACCTTTGCTCCAGCTGCTCCAATTTCACCTTTTGGACCGTCAAGTCCTTTCAATCCCTGTAAGAGTTATAAAAATATGGAGAAACAATATTTATATATGTACACACACAGAGCATTCCTACTATTATTGTTAAATAACTCGATACTAAAGTGATAAGAATGGATCTGAGGTGGCAAGAGCATGAAAGCAAAAAAGTCAAGAAGAAAAAAACACATGGAATAAAGCTTTTAAACATTTCCTAAATGGAAACCATTTGTACAAGGTACATTTCCTTGGATTTGGTTTCCATTTTAAAACAAGAACGTTTTAAAAAAAAAAATCCTAAAACAACAAGAAGGAGGCTCTGAGCCATAGGAAACCTATTTATTTCTCCCTGAAGTAAAATTCTGGCCAGAAAACTCGGTAATTTGTAATCACTCCGTGTTGCAAACACATCCACCTCTCAAGTTCTCCACCCTAATGCAAGACTTGCCAACAAAGTGAGAGAACTGTCAGGTTTGTGCCTCCTGAAGCTTGGCAGGGCTTATGCAAGCTCCTTCTAGATTCCCAGATCATTTGAAAATACAGTGAAGAAAGCACTAGAGAATATAATACAGAGGTCAACTTAAAGGGGAATAGCGTTGATTTTCCGCGAGGCCCTCTTTCTCTCAAATGCCAGTGATTCTGCTGCATTTGGCAGGACTAGAAGCGTAGTCGTATTCACCAGTAACACAAAAGAAGTTGAATATCTTTATACTGAAACTGCCTGGAAACATCGGCTGTAAGGAGAGGGAAAACCTTGTTTCTTACCCTGTGACCCTTGAGACCTGGGAGACCAGGAGCACCAGGAAAGCCTCGAGGCCCCTAAGTAGGAAAAAAGAAAAAACAAATAAATTCCTTACTTCTGCAGATAAACCCAGCAATAATGCTGGTAACGGGGAAGAGGGTAGCAGCGTTAATACTAATGCTCCCAACACTCCTTCACCCTGGTGACATAATATAGGGCGGCATAGCATTTAAGCAGGTCACAGATGATACCGCATGACGTGCTATGAAGTTAGACCGTCTCAGCATTATGTACATTTTCACTGATATTAAAAGCTTTATCGTTTACATCGGTGTACGATCAAACCTCAAATAGAAGTAATGACTAGTGGTAGGTCAAATTTTGAAGCTTAATATGAAGAAAACTTAACTAAACAGAGATCAAAACTCAGAGCTGTAATTTAAAATAAAATAGAAACTGAGACCACACTGCAAACCATACGTGTTTTTTCAGAATATGTCAGTCAAGTAGCATGATAAACAACTGCTAGTAAAACAGATTTAACAACTAAGCCAAAGTTGCCTCGTACTTAGTTTCATACCAAGTTTCCCAATTTCTCTTTCAGGAAAGACTAAGTGATGAAAAGGAGCCAGGTGCCTCAGGTTAGAATATTGGTCACGTAATTTTATAATGGAAATCACATTAACACCTTCATATTCTCAGATAACAGCAATTCAGCAAACTGTTTAAACATATCATTTCTTCACTATAGTACCTCTGAACAAAAGTTCTCAAAAAGATTACAGTTCATAGCTTTCATCATAGAAAAAAATCATGAAGATCTGTTATAGAAGATGATGCATCATCAAGCAACACATTCTCAGAGGAGCAAAAAGGAACATCTGAGATCTCAACATTAGAGAGGAGAACTTCACATACAGACAAGCTGTTTCCTTGTTAACTTCAAGGAATGTGAGAAAGGTTGTGTCTTTCCATAGTGAATTATATGGATAATGTCTGATCATAAAGTTCAGTGGGAAATTACTCCAGAGTTGGCAGACTCCTAAAGGGAAAATTACTTTATAGAGGTATGAAATTTCTGAAATTAATATATTAGATCGCTTGAAATTATTTATACTCCATGAGTTTCCCAGTGAAGGATAATCTTTGTTGTCATACAAGTTCTTCTATATAAATTTGAGATTGTACAAATTATGCTTGTTTAGACTGAATGTTGCCTATAAAAACTCTTTATTTGGCCTGTCCTCAGCAGCATATGTATATTTACTTATACAACCAGGGCAATCAAATGATCAAGCACACACATGTGATAAGGCACGCGGCAAGGAGGCAAATCACGTACAAGGGGAAACAGCCCTTGTGAATGGTTATATCATGACAGGGCCAAAATTATACGAGATGATAAAGTGATATCATTTTATCATCGTATATACCTGTTTTCTTTTATTTCTAGAGTAAACCATGACAAGTATATTCTGCAGTACAAGTACACATTATTTGGAAGTCCTTTAATCACATTTGCATATTGAAAATATAGATAAAAATAAATTACATACGTCTATAATACAATCCCCTCTTCCCCTGCCCTCAGAGTGACTGTTATAAAGGTAAACAGTGTCACCCCAACTCGACATCACTTTATAGCCTCTGAGCACTTCCTGCACATGATTGCGAATGACCATGTGAAATACTGGGAAATGGAGTACAACTTGTACATATCATGATCTGTTTTATGCATGTTTTACCTATGAAACAGTTGAAAGGTACACCTGTGAAATGGCTCTCAGGATTAATTCAAGGACTTTTGAATCACCTGTTTGGTTCTGAGCTATCACACTGATCTGGATCATTAGAGTAAGCTAACACAAGTATTTCAGAAACTGAATGGCAGAACTTCACACTCATTATTAAAAGAGTTAGTGATGACATATGTATGACTGTTGTGCTGAAATGTATATAATCATGCTCTTACTGGAGATCCCGGAAATCCAGGCTCACCGGATTGTCCTGGTCTACCGGGTTCACCCTAAGGAAAGAAAAAAAGGAACACATGAAAACAGCAAATGTGAAAATTAACTTCTCTTACCATTCTTCCACTCAAACAAATGAGGACATTGACATCAGTATTGTACATCTTCTCTTTAATGCAACAATTTCAGTGATATAAATCAACTGCACACATGACTAGCAATGTGCATTAGACGCATGAACTTAAAAAAGGTTCTTAACAAAGAATTGCGGGAACTGAAGACCGAGTCCAAAATGCATCTCAGCATCACAAGATGGCGCTGCAATGTAGTTTCCCCGTGAATTAACGAGGCAACCTTATGTCATCCTCTCACAGAGAGTCAGATTACTTTAATTTTCCATAGGAACAGCAATCTAAAACTGTCTGCATTGTAGCTTGTTAGTTCTCCTTCTGTTCAAGGTTTTCAAATATGGATCATTTCATTCTAAGTCGGTGACTATTTTCTGTGCGATGCAATATAGGAAAGAAAATATGGTAGAACCAAATAAGGATATTTTGAAGATTATTCAAAGTCCTCCAGAGTCACAACCACATTCATGTGCATCGATCAGTTCAAATACATCCAGGAATCTGGGATGCAGGAATATGAAAGGCTTCAGAAAAATAATTTCTGCACGGAAAGAAGGTAAAGTGCTTCACAGATGCAATTAAAGAAACCCATAAGTACATTGGAAATGGAGAATGTTCTTAGAGCAGTATCAAGATTTGGCTTCACTGTGCTAATTAACTGTTTCCAAAGTTTCTTATAACTCTTTGCACAGTTTAACGGGAAAGCAGGTGTTACACAAGCTACGGTAATTTTTATACCAAAATAACCGGCATCTGCACTTTTCAACTCATTTCCAAATGGATTTAGCATGCTTAGCAAACAAATAATATACGCCTGCTAGTAAATTCTTAGGCTGCTGTTATGCAGTACATATATACTTATACAACATATATAATACATACATCTTACATTTATGTGTACATACAGGAATGGAGTCAGAAAATCAGTTATGAATATAATAAATTATTTAAAAGTTTTTTAAAAAATAAACGCTAAAATTTTATTGTCCAGATCCAGGTGAATGTTATCATCAGACAGTACTTCTAACTCATCATGTGATCCCAAAGAGAAGAGATGCCTCCAATTGCCCCATCCTAACTGTGGTACATTATTATGTTCGATTTCAAGAAAAACATTTCAGTTGAAGAACTGGCTGAGGCAAGAAATAATAAAGTGCCAGTGCTTAAACTTTAGGTATGATGTTGCCACGTAAGGAAAAGATAGGAGGGGTTTGAAAAGGGTTGCTAAGATTTACAGTTATGACACTGCACTAAATGAGGATTATGATTACAAAGAAAGCAAATAGATAAAAGTAGTTACAACAGGCACATCTGCTGGTTAGTCACTGTCTCAAAGATGCCAATATTTATTTTATTAAAAATAAAACAAGATACAAAGAATAACAAACTTACATCTTCACCAGGTTTGCCTGGAGGTCCCTCTGGTCCACGAGAACCAACTGGACCCTAAGAAATAAATGTATTTGTTGAGAAGTCAATTTAGCCACCACTAAAATATCTATTTTCTCCATTTCAAAATTTGGGTTTATAAAAACAGATGTAGAAAGAGGATGCCTAAGCACACTTGCTTAATTTTGTAGTGCTCTTTCTAACCATCCTGCCCCTACGAAACCCGCACTACATTATATAAAAATATAGGATGGATTCTTTAGGAGGAAAAAAAAACCATGAAAAATCACAGTTGCTGTTGTTCCCAATCTCTGACTCTTGCTTTTACTTTTGAATCATTTTATCACCTCTGAAAAGTAAATATTCTCATCATCTTTTGTGTAAGTTACACTACCAGGTATGGTTTTATCGGTGCTTATCCATCCTCAGGTCTGTGCTGGAAAAGTAATAATGATTGTCTATACTATAATCATTATGCATGTTCAAAACAATTTGAATTCATTGATTCAGACAACATGCTTTGAACACCACAACTCTTGACCAAATTTACTTAATAGCTTTGGCTGAGAGAACACGAAAAAAAATCTGTTCTGAAGTATATATTTAATTAATATAATATAATATAATATAATATAATATAATATAATATAATATTTGCAATTTTATTGTAGAACTGTTTGTCTTACCATAGGTCCTGGATCCCCAGGTTCACCAGGTGGGCCTGTGGGTCCAGCACCACCCTAAAATTAACCAAGGATGAATACAGTTACAAATTCCAAAAAGTAAAAATATAAAGATATAAATTAAAATCCATGATCAGGAAAATCACAGCCCATCGGACAGTACGGATTCTAATTCAGAGCCAGTTCACATTGCAAAATAAGGGAAAGTTGGATACTAAAATCCCTGAAGCTTTAGGTAAGTCTTGTGCCATACACAAATCCCACAGGAAACTTAACACCATGCCAATACTGAAACCAAAACAGTCACCATTTTCATTGCTGTTCCCTCATTAAAAAAATGTGGGTTGGGTTAAAACCTTGTTAAAGGTCTCAAAAATTGTTCGAGTTAATTTCTGTGTACAGAGTACATCTGGAGCAGAGCTCTTGAGAGCCACAAGATGCTCCTCTAGATGAAGATGCATTCACGTATGCACCACTGAAGATGGACATTGCCTCAGAGATGCACACGCATACCAGTTACTATGTGCTTTGCCTTCACCGCTGGCCAATTATCTTAAATCCCTTGAAGTGAAGTACTTACTTGTTTTCCTTGGAGACCTTGAGGACCTCTTGGACCCACTGGACCCTATCAAAAACACAACTTGTTACACACTGGAAAACACCCTTCCCCAAGTAACGTTCATCCTACAAAGACAGCAAAATGGCCTGACAGTGACCGTCAAGATAACATTGCTATGGTCAAATCCTCTGGAAAGCTTTTGTTATTTTTTTTTTTCTCAGGAGACTGATGTTATGAAAAGTACATAGAATGGAAATCTTCAAACTCAAAAAGCCCCAGCGGTGTAAATTCATTAGCAGCTGAAAATATGGGCTTGCTTGCTTTCTGGAACCTCACAGTCTCTGGAATCAGTCAGAATAACTGGGTTGCCTACGCAGCTCCAGGGAAAAAAATGTAATACCAGAACAGAGACTGGGTAGAATAGTCTTCCCTTGAAGGGAATCTCATTACTCAGATTAAACTCATAATGGAATCAATGACAAAATAAATTCATGCTGCTGTTCTCAGTCGTGAACAGCAACAAGTGGCTGTAGAAGGATGTATTTTCATGAATCATACAAACCACGAAAACAGCTTCCAAACAGTTGTGGTTTGTTACAGAAAATTCAGATTTCCCCTAAAAAAGTTTCGTGGGATTTTTAGGAAAAATCTTGTGCTTCATTGTAACTTATACCATGAAGTAAACATAATCTTGTCTGAAACTAATTCTCTTACTTGTAGCAGTACAAAAATATCTATAGCAGACGATAACTTGCATTTTGACAGAGGCTCAAGATTTATGTCTTTTACACACAATTCATTATTTTTTTACCAATTTTTACAAAGCAAATGTAGAGGAGTTAGTAATGGGCCATTTAAAGATTCTAATTAACATTAAAAAGAAAAGAAAAAACAATGGTTAAGCTGAATAACTGTCAGTTACTCGGTTTACAAGGAAAGGAAAAAAGGATATCACAGAACTTGAGGAATCAATCCATGGACAGTGAGTGAGTGAGTGCCAACTGACTTCAGCAGGCTTTGTGTAAGGCCTTAGAGAGACATACATATTGAAAAATACCTTAAAAGATATATTAATATTAAAATGCATAATATTTTAGAATGACAAAAGAAGAGGCAGCACCAGAGATGCAGTGTCTCAAGACAAACTGAGTGAAAAGATTAAGCAAAAGGACAGGGGGCAACAAAGTAAGCAGGACAGACTTGTGGAACAAATCATTGTATGTGTGCACAGCAAATTCGCTGAAGAGAGACATTCATAAAAAAGGAAAGTTCCTTGAAGAAATCACTGCAAAATTTAATCCTAAGGCAAAACCATCTTTAGAACCTTTCAATCTGTATTGAAACTGAGTTTGAAGGTTACTAGTGGGGACTTGAAGGGATAAGATTCATGTAAGCAAACTCACGGACAGTACAATCACTGAAGGATGGTTTCCTTAAGAACAAATGTTAAAAATAACAGCTAAGAGGCATCACAATGTGATACAAGTAGTGAAAAGAGATAATAATATTCAAAAACAACCTCAAAAGTTTTAGCAGAGACAGCTTAGGGTGTTGAAACAGCCTTTACAGATGGTAAAAAATTTCAGTGTTACTATTAAGTCCCCAGGGCACTGAAAGTAAAGGGCATTATCTAAACAGTGAGAGATGCCAGTGATAAAATCGGACCCACTGGAGAAATAGAATGTCTGTCTTAAAATAATGAAGTACAGCTTTCAGTTAACAGCTGGTTTCAGAAAGATTTTTTTTAATTACTACCAAAATTAACTATCTTTGATGTCACCATGTGAAAAGAAGACTTCAAATTTACATATTTGTTTATTCTGCTTTGTGTTACACCCAATGTTATTAAGTTACTCTGCAGTGACTCAAGATAAGAGAAAATCAGGAGCATTTTTTCCTGTACCTTACTGGTAGTAGCTACTATATTTCAGAAGGAAGGAAGGAAGAGAACAAGAAGGCTAGAGGTAGGAAAAAAAGCTTTCACTTTAACAGAAGAATATTTTTTCACTTTTTTCCAGGTACTGTGCAAAACTGCACTAGAACATACTGTACATTCAGGTTCTAGAGGCATAGTGAAGTTGAAAAGGATGAATTCCCTTTTGGGTTTTTGCGTTATGCATTCTACTTCCACCCTGTTCTACATACAGTACAGGGCTCATCTGGTCTTACCACTGCACCAGGCATCAGTCCCATCTGACTACCAAGTCCAGATTTCTCATCCAGTCCTGCCATCTGAGCTGAAAATGGCTGAAAAAATAAGATGGGTGATTTTAGCTGTCAGTCATTTTGATAGTTCAGAACACAAAAACCCATGCAACCAAATCTTTGTTGTTTACATTGGCTTTGCAGCACTAAGAACTAAATTCTTGGTTTAATCACTGAAAAGCTGTCTTTCCTGTAAATTTGAGGTGGTTTAAGGCTTCATCGACCGGTGAAATGCATCATGTTGTCTGCTTACTATGGTGACTCTACCACTACTTGAATATTAAACAAATGAGAAAATTGCCTAAAAAGAGGAAAGCTTCCCATGAAATGAATTAGATTTCTTTCACCACCTTCAAGTTTAAATCACACCTTAACTTCACCTGCAATATTCCTTCATGTCTTGTAATTCTCTCCTTTGTTTTCACTTACTGTGCTTCAAGTTCAGAAATATCTTAAGGTAAATAAATGGAAGAAAAAAAGTCATAAAAGCTGACTTTTATGAGTTCAAAATAGAACTTTAAGCATGTTGCCCTTATCCAGCAAAGCTGAAGGCCACTGTTGTTCATGCCAATTCACAGAGACAAATGAGTTAGAGCAGGGAGAACCTTCAGCGCCTTCCTCCTTCTTCAAGCACATAGTTGAAATCAACAGTTTTATTTTGCTTTGTTCAGAGCCAGATGCTCAGCTGTGGCAGGCCAGAGTTTACAGTGGCCGAGAAGGAGCAACAGCAGAAATACGCATTCAAGTCTTCTAAGATTTACAGTTTGTTCCGCATCAGATTGGTCCCCAAACACATTTTCTGCAAGGCTGGAGATTGCCTAACTTCAGAGACAGCAATACAAAACAAAGATGTCTTAGATCTCTGGCCACACCTATTCTTTCATGTTTTCTGTGGAAATCTACGAAGGAACGGTGGTCTAACACCCATCCTGGTGCTTCTGTGATTCTAAGGGATTTCTCTGTGCTGGAGATGTTTACTTGGGCTGAATCCGCTGGATTCAGGAGTATTTGGAAAGGCGGTTAAGTCAAGAAACGCTGCCCAAACTTGCAAGCTGTTGGCCTAACATGAATATTTCAGCTTATTGTCAGTATAACTCCATTGTTTTCAGTAACGTTGCAGGAACAACGGAGTGAGAAATCAAAACAGATATCTTCCAAACAGCAATGAATGTGTAACTGAATATACTTGAGAAATTCAAATATGTATTTCATTATCAATCATAATTAGTGTTCCGAAGAATTGGGGGGTGAGGGTAGAAAAAGAGTCTTGCAGAACACCTTGTCTGTATCTATGGCTGGTTAGCACCGCTTTTCACAAACAATTCCTTACTTAATTTTCTCCGTGTTGGTCTGGAAAATTCCAGCAAGAAGTATACTCAACCACATTTTAACTTCCCTCATCAGTTATTCTGTTATTTATAATTCACCTTACTTTTTCTTTTCTGTATTCCTAATTTGGTACACCAGTTTCCCTGTACTATTGCCCAGATCCCTTGGGTTTAAATCAGGTGGAAGTAATAGAACCCTATTGAGGGTTTTAGACTTGGGCACCATGGCTTTTCTAGATGCTAAAAAAAACCATTGTGAAAGGTGTGTCCTTTCTGAGGTTTCTCACGTTCAACTTGCCCCAGTTTTTGGCAGAACTTGCGCTGCCGCTAGCTGCTGTCTGTCATGACTGGGAGACAGGAACTATGGGCACAGAGTTTCACGTTCACTGAAGCAAAAAGAAGTTTGCAGTCTTTGTCTCATGTGGATCTGGCCCAACACTCAGTTCACTTTCTACTAAAGCAAGTGTAAAACTTACCCTGCTTAGTCCATCTGGTCCTGGGTGGGTAGGATGCCCTGGAGGACCAGGGTCACCGGGCTGGCCAGGAATACCAGGTTCACCATCAATCCCTTGAGGACCACGAGGACCCTAGAAGGAAAATCAGAAATGCCAGCAGTGTGCAAAGGTATTCGTTAAAATCATTGTAACTGGCAAACAACTGCCTCGTTTGTGATAAGTCTGTATTTCTACAGAAAGATCTTCAAACAACCAACATCCCTTAAGGCCTGTTCCTACCTTCAGATCAGAAGCACTGCATAAAATTAGTCACAAATCCAATACAAGAGTATACAGCAGTAATTTGTCTCACAGGCTCTTCTAGAAACTCAGGCTTCCTGTCATTCCATACCGGAGCACACTATTCCTGAAAAACTACTTGGCTTTGCACACAATATATAATATCACAAATTTACTTCTAAAATACATATAGCTCAGATTAGTGTAAATACATACACGTTTAGGAAACTCCAGCGTAAGGCTGGATTTTTTCAGCCTCCTGACATCATGAATGGTTTAGACAGCTCGTACTATTGCTGAATTCTCAGCAGTTACACTGCCAAAAACGCAGAGAAACTCCCTTGGTGTCGATGTTATCTCTAGCTCTCCTAGCCAGAATAGGCTAGGAGATCAGAATGGGAGCAATGAGATGGCCTCCTAGCCAGAATAGCCTATTCTGGCTAGGAGGCCATCTCATTGCTCCCATTCTGATCGCCCGCTCTCGATTCTTAAACTGGATTAATCTCATCTTGTGTCAGAACTAAAATTAAATACGGAAGCAGCTAATAAAACATTAGTGGAACAAAAACCAGTAGCAACAGGACCAATAAAGATACACTTCAATCATAAAACCAGACTTGAAAGTGCTTGTCACTACTGCTTCCTTCATTGGAATAAAATGTTTGACTATGGCGAGGAAAAATTTTATACTGTATAATGAGCTCTTCTGTTTTAAGGATCCTTAAACATAAAAGTTTGGAAGCCTGGCTCAGTGAGTCATCTTTACAAACACAATTATAATCAGACAGATTGCTTGTATTTCCATGAGATGAAGACCGTGGTTTTTTACAGTCTGCGACACATTTCAGTGCAACTTATGTCTGAAGTAACATGGTTTGAACTGGTATGTTTTGAACTAGTTTGGTTCACAGGTTAAAGAAAAAAAATTCCCTTGGGAAAGGGCTACACTGGGATAGCATTGACAATAGGATTCCTAGAAACTCCCAGTAAACGAGCTAATTCTCTTAATTCTCGATCTATCTTTATGGTCTGAAATTCCTATGAGCATAGCAGTCAGGGGAAATCTTTTTCTTATCAGACATACACGTACACACACACCCCTAATCGCAGAATGAGTTGTGAATAGACGGTATTCTGAAACAAATGAGAAGCTTTGGGCATGTTGGATGGAAGCAGAAGGTTCTAGTAGAAACGTCATTATTTAATACTTCTATTATAAACAGAAGTACACACTGCCAAACCTAAAAGTGCACACTGTCCAAAGGAGGAAAAGAATGAGTTATCTTCTTTTGCTTGTTCTCAAAATAAAAAGAAAACAAAGCTAAGCGTTAGAGAAAAAAAAAAACAGTTGCCTATAAAGAAGTAGGCAAGCTTCTATAAAACTTTTGGTTTTCAATATACAAACCAAGACACCTTAATAAAATCTGATACAGAAAAAGGTTTTTTTTAATTTCTTTTTGGAAAAGGACCTACTTTTTAATCACCAAAAATCAGACTGCCTCAAGAGCAACCCTGCAACCCCCGACCTTGAAACAACCTCATAAAATCACGTTTGTACTTGTAGGTGGTAACAAACCAGCGGTATATAAATGTTTGTTGGGTTTTTTTTAAAAAAATCTTGATTATACTTTTATTTATTTTATATTATTTATCTGTTTATATGTATATTTTTTAAAAAGCCCTTTCATTTTCTGTCACCAGCTCAAGGTCAGTGAGGTTTAAAGAAGAAAAAGGAAAAAAATTCTAGCACAGGCCACGAGGTGGCACCATTTAAACACGCAATTTACTCATTCTGGCCCATGGCTGCTGCTGCTCAGGAAAATATTACAGGTTTTGCCTGTAATGGAATATAAGGAAATGCAGATCATGGTACAACACTCTCAAACTACTACATACTTTCACTGCTACTGCAATTACAATGCCGTGTAAATCCATACGGAAACAAAACATATCAATGATTCTGAGGATGCTCAAGCTTATTTTCTGTCTCCAAAAGGTCATTTGTAAACACCTAAAATTTGATCATGCTCCAGAACTCCCCCTCCCTAGATGCATTTTGCAAATGCAAGCATGCTATTCCCTAGCTGCTTCTCTCTCATTGTTCACTAGAAAAGAATCTGAAGTAAAAAATATGCTAATGCTCCTGAATTCACTTTCCATGCAAGGGTCCTGCTTTTGTAAAGGGCAGAGATCCATAGCAAGGTTGAGTTCCTTCTGCTCACTAGTCAGTAGGACCCCATGTAAAGAACAAAAAAACATCCAAAGAAACAACCAAATGGCTTGGAAATGTGCTTAGTGGTTTTGTGATATCAGCCGTCAGTAATGTATTTACCCAGATTAATTTTGTAAAGGGTGTCTGTACAAGGTTACCTGCTCTATCAGGTATTTTAAACAAACTGCAAACAACGTGCAGAGAGGTTTTCATAATATAAACTGCAGATGTGAGCTAACATTTTTTCTTCCACAAGTATAAATAAAAAAATCTTGCACTAGCGGTCACTCTGTATCTAAAAGTAGTGCTCTTTGGTCTCAGAACTACACTCTGACATACACACAGCTCACCAGAACCTTTGACGTAACATTTTCAAAGGAGCCTACTAGACCCTAATCCATTGATATTCCTTGAAAGGAGTATAATAACCTGTGTCAAAGGAACTCAAAACAATTCACAGCCTTTTGGTATTTTTGGTGCTTCTAGCCACCACTCTCTAGAGACATACAAGGGATGCATGGCACAGAATCAGGAATTATTTAGCATCTCATTGAAAATGTTGCACACTCGGAAAGCATTTCAGACGTCTCTACAAACACAGTCAAGGTTCCTCGATGCACCACAAGATTTCACAACTACTCCCAGAATTCTTTTGAGCATCTTGATACTCATTCATCAGACAAATGTCTTATGGTGATCTAGAGAGCAGCAGTGGCTTGGCATGCATCTCAAAGAGGCTACACACTTACTCCACTGCTTTAGAAGAAGTGTCGTTGCCATCTATGGACAACAGGCACTCACTGGAGGAGCAGCAGAAAGGAGTCCGTTTTAGGCCTATGCCTAAACTCAGTATTGGCTTGCTCTCTCCTGAGGGATAGGAAAATATCCACATAGAAATTATAATGATACAACTCTTCAAAATCTGTTTTTAGCAGCTGCTGCTCTTTGACCTAGCGTTTTCAACAGGAACACGTCGTCTTTGGTATTTTCAGCACTCCCTTTTGGCCTTTCTGTGGTTCTCCACATGCAGACACTGAAATTCCCTTATGAAGTCTTTATTTCCACCGAGCAATCTTGATTATATTATTCACCAGCATACCAACATATGTAGTCACATATTAACTCCTGATAACTTCCTGAGCTTTGCCTTTTGTGAAATACTCTGAGCCACACAGCTCACACTGCTTCTGGTGCACAGTAGTAACCAGCAAAAAGTCAGCAAGTTCTTAAACAGGCAAACACGATGTTCCAGTTTTGTTCTTTTTTTTCCTTTTTTTTTTTTTTTAAATTCTGAAGAAAGCTGTACTCTCAGATGCTACTTTGGGGAAGTTTGTTGAGAAAGTATGGCTTTTAGTGGAAATACTGCTAAAACTCTTTCAATTATGTCAAAACATTCAGGTTTCAATCTATCCAGGCAATGGTGAGACATAAGCGTGTTTCTGTTTGTTACCTGATTCTTGGAAAATAGGAGGAAAGTTCTGGTAACTCTAGCAGACATGGAGACAGTTAAAAGCCATCTAACCGTTTGAGGTTAGTCCAGTACTTGCTTTCTGAGATATTCAATAACTTACGGGTCTTCCCTTTGGTCCTCGTTCTCCTCGTGGTCCTTGTGAGCCTGGAGGTCCCTAAAAGAAAGATTAGAAATATTAAGTACCTTTTAATCTAGCTAACGATTAATAAAGCTCTGAAAATATGAAATGCATTGCTCATTTGAAAATTAATCTTTTTGGGGGGGGGGTACACATCATCATAAAGCAAACAGCTTTACAGTCACCAAGTATTCAATATTTCTTCTCAATTGTACGTTGCCTGAAGGGAGTAGAACCAGGATGTAGAGATCTACAAAACAGTTTGATCTCTCATGTGCTCCATAAGTTAATTTAGCAAAGATTTTCTGAATGCTGGAGGCTGTTAATGCAGAAACGTCCAGGTTTGAGACATCCTTTTTCATAGCCCAGAACTGCTCTCTGCTTAGCCACAGCCAGGGAGAATACTGCATCTCCTTCTCTTCCTGCTAGATCCCTGTTAGAAAAGCATTCCCCAGCATCAGCCTCGCACAAAGGTCCTCAGACTCAGACATCCATGTACTAGAAGCACACATCCATTCATTTAAGGCATGGTCTGACCTGAGACTAGTAAAAAAATTCATAATCTAGTTGTCTCCTCAAATCCAGCGGTTTTGCAGGCAATATCCACTACAGGCACGGGAGAGTTCTCCTTCACATCATCCTCACAATACAAAACAGAAATGGCAGGAGGTGGACAATGCTACCATCAGAGAAACAGAACATCTAAAAATACTCACGGCTGGTCCTGGGCGGCCTCGTATTCCTGAAACCTAAAGAAGGCAATATAAATCAAAGTTACCACACAACATTATGGCTATATTTGTCACAACTACGCTACCAAAAATTAGTTATTAAAAAGTAAATAGCAAGAGAGAAAATTAAACTGCCAGGGAAGTTGTAAGGCTTTTTGGGAAAAAGAAAATATAAATCCCATTGGTTATCTCTTTCCAGTTTGGAATCTTTTTTATAAGCAATATAAACAAAATCTTGGAAGTAACATTGTTATTCTAAAGCCAATGAAATTTGTGAATTACAATGAAAGTGGATTACAATGATTTAGTCTCAACTTATCGATTCTTTTGTTTGTCTTCATGCTAGAAAGGGATAATAAAGATAGAAAGTGACGATTTATTTCACCAGTTTTCTCAAGTGTCTCTACACTTTCCAATAGTCATTTACCATTATACCTCCACAAAATTCTAACAATAAAATAAAGATTATGACAGATTTAACTTAATAAGATTCTTTCCCAAAGTGCAATTGACAGGAATTTCTAATGTTACATATGTGAAACAGTGTAATTAATTCCATTCCTTTCATTCCTGGACTGTACATTTTTGTTGTATTTCCTTAATTACTGCAATTCAGCTTTAAAGCACTAAAATGTACACTTCTAGGGTGTGATGATAAATGAATTAAAAAATGGACTTACAGGTGGCACTATTCCGGGTTCTCCTTTTTGTCCCTGTAGGAAAAGAATACAAAAACATCCAATGGCAGAAAACAAGTGAAAGTACAATTAACGCTACCAGTTTTCCCAATACCATCCCTGTGACTGTGACAAATGCTAAGACTTCTCTAAGGATATAACTGAGACTAAATTAAAGTACCTGTGATAGCTAATCCATATTATTTTCAATGACTATGGACACTGATTCAATGAAGGCTATAAATTAACAGACTTTAACTGCATAACATACCGGCGGAAAGAAGAGTCAAACTAAAAAATTACCATGATGCTTAAGTACTAGAAAACATGTTGTAGTTCTGTTATTGGATGATTTGATTCATACAAAATGCAGAGCCCAGAGCAGCATTCAGATCCCATTTCTTCAAGGTATTAAATGAAAATTCATATCGTTAAATCTACGGACATAAAAAACCTGCATGTCTATCTGCAGCACAGGGACAGGATACAAAATGATACAGCATAGTTTCAGAGTGAAGGACACAGCATTTGCCAATTGACTTTTCTTTGAGTTGAATGTGTTGACAATTATTACATGTTACATAAAATAACTGGGTTTAGGCCTATTGGTAGCAACCATTTTATTAAGGGAAAAAAAAAAAAAAGAGGACTTTGTAAAGACAAAAAAAATCCTGCTTTGTTTATCAAGTAATAATAAGCTGGTTACAGCCCATTTATTTCCTTAAACTACTTCTGCACAGAGAGCTACTTGGTTTTAGTGAGTGTATATACTTGATCGCCTAAAAATTATTTCAGTTACATCTTGTAGCTGCTCACTACCTTGGAAGATCGTTTATCAGAATGCCTTTTAATCTCTTTTCTAAGAATAGATCTTCTCTTTCTTTAATTGCATACTGCGAGAGATGCTGCCCACAGAACGGTGGCTCTGTGCAAGAACACATCGTCCCAGTGCTACCTACTGCACGCTGGGCAGCTAAGTCTCAGCAAAAAACAAGCTGCAAGTTTTAATAGTTCGGCTGCTAATTACCTAGTGGTCCCCTCCCTCGTTTTGTGGCACTGCTAGAGATGAAACAATCAAACTACTCCAACTGGAATTCCTTTGATGTAGACAGCAGGGATTTTCAGCCAGGGGTTTCTCTATATTAAGACCAGGATTTTTGCCTGCATCCCAGCTTTTTTACCATGTGGACCGCGATCTCCCTAGCCACTGAGGAAGACCAAGAGGAAAGAATTAAGTGTTTTTAACAGAGCCTATATTTGATTTCTGTGAAGTGCTCCAAAGGGATGCAAGAGATTCTTTTAACAGTTGCAATACATTAAAAAAAAAAAAAAGTTTTAAAAAAAGTAAAGGAAATCTTACCTTTCTTCCTCTACCTATTAAAAAGAACAAAAGAAGAAAAGAGAGGAAATTAATGTTTTTACTCTGAAAACAGAATATGGTAAGAGTTGAGTGAAGGTGCTGCAGCTCGAGCCATCCTTGATCCTGGAGGCACAGAAGATGGTGTATTGCCTACAGGGAGCTGGTGAAGTTCCCAGGGACACTCGTACTCCCTACATTCAGGTGTGAGGAATGAAAATGGTTTGCAATGATGTCTGTCCTCTGATTCTCAGCCTTTTTCAGTGTTGCACAGAATAAGAAAAAGCACTTCAGGAAAACGGAATATCTTGTGGAGAACTGTCAGAAGCTGGCCTAGTGACTGACAGTGAAGTCAAAGGAAGTTTTATTACTGACTTCAATACGAGCAACGTTGATGGATCCACAACATACTACATGTATTTTTCAAAAGACAGAGCTGACTGAGGGATTTTTTGACCTTTTCTTGAAAAGCACCTGCAATATCATGTGCCTGAATTCAGAGCCCTATAGCCACATTCATATCCACAAAAATCCTTCAGAAGAATATTTTATTAGTATCTTGAATAACAGTAAGGAATTCTGGAATGTAGCCATACTACTTTTATATTTGCTGGGTGTACCTTGTTGGCCTTGGCCTAATGCCTCCCAAAACACAGCAGGATGCACCATCTATTTATTAACGCTTGCCACATCTTGCTCCATTGCTCAACTACACAAGTTTCTACTACATGCTCTTCATCACTACTTTATTCTATATTAAGCTAATCAAAAGCAATTCTATCTCCTGAAGAAATCGCTTTAATTATTATGTATAGAATGTAGTTCAAATAATGCAATACACAGTATTAATGAGCATTAATTGCACATTAAGAGATTTTCATTTAGGAAAACTGAAGGGGGTTTGCTTCATCCAAGTCTCTCCAGGAAGAAGAAATGGTCTGGAAAAGGCATAATCTTTGAGGCATATAACAGAAAGTGTGCAAACAGGGAGTTAGTAATACTTCATACTATTTTTTTTTCTTATGTCTCACAAAAGGATCACTCATCTGTGTCATCCACTCTGGGGGATACACTGTTTACATACAATGTTTACATTTATTCACCTATTGGAGAGGCCTTGAATTGAGTATTTTATTAAAGCATGCATTTTTTAATATATATTTATATAATAAATATATATTTATCTTAATATGTTTATGATACGTATTTAAGTTAATATATTTATCGTTCCGTTCCAGATGAACCACAAAAAGAAGCCAGAATTCAACCTCATTGAAATATCAAGATGGAATTCAGATCAACCTTTTAGTTATAAAGCCATTTGGGCTTATATCAGATTCAGAGTCAGAAGAACACTGTTTCCAGAGTCAGCTCAGGTGCAACCCAAGATGGAAGATATCTGCCAAATATCTACTCTCTTCAGATTTAAACTTTCACCATGGAAATACTATTAGAAATTTAAAGTATCATGAGGTTCCTAATTCCTTGGGCTGGCTCTGCTTTCAAAAAAGTGAACTGGAAAGAAATCTTACCAACGGTGGTGTCAAAATCGCGTGTTGTATGGGGACACACAGGACAGCACTCTCCTGGGGGCACCTGTGGGTTCTCACACTCCAGCGCATCTTGACACTGGATTTCATCGCAAAGAATAGCTCCGTTGTCACAGACGCAAATTTGGCATGGTGAGGGCTTCCAAATATCCCTGTTCAGGTACATCTGGCCATTCTGAGTGCAGGCTATTTCTTCAACATCTTCTCCTGGGATAGGAGAGAGAATATACAACACATTTTCCAACTGTGAAATCAAAGGAGGAGTAGGTCTGGACGAGGAAAAACAACATCTGAAGATGAGAAGCAGCATCACATACACTAAGAAAGCAGTCCACCAGCATAGCTGAAGTTGATATTAAGGACTTTTAAATATCAGCATCATAAATGCCTTTCTTATTTTACCAGCTTATTTCTTGATCAGAAAGACATAAAACAGAGTCATCATGGAGTGCACAAACCCACCACGCTATCACATGAACGTTGCTTCAGGAGCCTCTGGATGTCATTCTGCTCAGTGGGGTACTAACTCTGCGTTGAGGAACTCCTGCTAAGTACCAGCTCTTTGTAACTGCTGTGCACAGTGCATTACAGGTGTCTGACCGGGGAGAAGAAACCTGGGAGACTTCTGTACGAAATGGCATACGCTACCTGCTCCCTGCTGCAGGGACCTTACACAGTCACATTTACAACAGTGTCGAACAGACATGGCAGAGTTTGTTGAAAAGAAAAAAAAAAAAAAAAATCATTTATTGGGGTCTTGGTGTAAGGAAATACCAACGCGGAGAATCAAATCTTCCGAACAGGACAGTCACTGTTCAGTGGCAATAGCAGTCTCCATTGCAGGGGTACTTGCAGCAGTTTCTCCAGCTGAGTGAAGAGAGGCTCCTTAAACTACCGACTTGGCTCAGTTGCTCCAATCCAGCTGGTCATGGCCCTACATGATTACCCCAACACATGCGTAAATTATTGCTATGGATATATATTAACTACATACAAAATGCCTCCTAAATATTTTAACTATATATGAAAGACTATCCTATGTGGCCATTTACATAGGAACAGCATTGACTGACTATATGCATATGCCCTATTAGCACATTTGTACGAAGGGCATTCTATTTTATTGAAGTTGCAGATATCATTTTTAACCTAATCCACTCCGTTTACAGAAGGTTTATTTTCTTTCTTGTCTTAATACTATTACTCTTCTTTCTTTTCCTTGAATTCCAATTTAGAATTACTTTCTTAGTAGTTATTCAGAAATCCATTCAATAAAGTTTTTGCTCTCTCCTCTCCAACCAATCTACTGCCACAAAAGCAGAACAACTTCTCTGGGTTCAATTTATAACTTTGAAATTTTAAAAATTTCCTCGTTTGATTGACAGCAGCATTTAAGGGGACATAACCATCTGTTTAGGTACTGTTCTAGCCATACTTAAGTCTATGCTTTTGTTTTCTTCCTACTCTGTAGGCAAATACTCCAACTCTGGATTATTTTTTTAATCATGAGGTGAGTATATCTCACTATCTCCCCCTAAAAGTTAAATATGTCCAATAAGGAATACAACAATCAAGTGGAAACTTTTCTTTCAGTACCCAACATTTTACAGAATGTCCTATCAGCAAAAAAAAAAAAGATTTTTTCACTTTGGCCCAATGAATATTTCATCCTCTAAAGGAACACAAGCACCCGCAAAAGCAATGAAGCAGGCTGTCCCTAGGCAATGGGTCACAAACTTGCAAACCAAGAGCCCCAGTGCCAAGTCGCCCTCCTCTGAGTCACACACAGCAAAGCTGTCACATGCAGCCCAAAATGACCCCTCATGACCCCTTTGGATGCTGTGGAGGGGATTAATCTTACCTGGGTGGGAGCTCCGCCTGACTACAAAAACCTTCCTATCAAAAAAGTCTTTGAAACTGGACGATCCAGTTAAAAACATTAGCTGGAAACTCCCAAACAGCCCTAATTTCTGATACATAGATATAGATATACGACGCATCCCACTAGTCAAAGATCACAAATTATTTTCTAAGAAAACTTCTGATGAGTGCAAAATTTAACAGCTCCAAGCACAAGGACAGTTTCACTGGTCTATGCATTTCTGCCCTAATTTAAACCAGATGTAAACAGAAAATCACAAAGTAATAAATATGAACAGATTTGGAATTTCAGCTTCATGCCTTAATTCAAGTCCAGTTACTCCATCAATGTCAAAGCTTGGAGAAATGGAGCAGATGTGTCATTAACTGTTGCCTGCCATCACTAGCGTCTGCAGCCTTCTAACAGAAACAGATCAACTCTTCTCTTCAATCGGTTTATCACACCCTCTGACAAAATGACTCAAAGGGGTGCTGCAGAAGCTCAGGAGGAAATGTTTTCAGTGTGAAGTAAAGACATCAACCAAGTGCACTGTACAGTCCGTTTATGACACTGTGAGAATCATTTTCCAAACTGCAGATAGGATTTTGGAAAGCACTCTTCTCGCTTCTCCCTTGTGTGCATGACATAACGCGCTGTCTGACATATTTAGCCTTTTCCCCCCAGCTGTCTGGCATATGGTCTATGTCTTCCTTAATGTATCACCCGCAGAACTCGTTGTGCTGTTCAGAAGAGCAGCAGTTTGCATAAATGAAATTTCTAAGTTACTGAGCCCAAAGTCAGCATTCTGTCATAACTTCAAATAAACCACATAGCAACTGCTTTGGCAAATCAGAGCCGAGCCGGATGGTGACTAGCTTCTGCCTGGGTCCTGCTCAGCGGCTGAGAAAGAGGTAGAGAAAGGCTGGGGGAAAAAGCAGATATCAGCTTCTTGAAAGTATACTAAGAAGTAGTATCACTCAGATATCATTCAGTATTCCTATTGGATTGCAGATATGCTGATAATAAAAAAAACACAAACAAACAAACAAACACACACCATCAAAAACAAACACACAAAAAAAAAACCACCCCAGAAAACACAGTTTTTATTTTAAATCATTTGATTATGTTTGGGGCTTCTAGTTTTCCTTTCTGCTGTGACTGCATTAAACTGAGAGAGTAAGCTGAAAAGAGCAGCTATTTCAAAGCCAACTCATCTCACAAGCACATTTGGACATTTTACTCTCAGGCCTGAACTGCAGGCATATTATCCATCTACACCCAGACCAGGAAAGGCAGCAAAGGAAATTTTTCCACTATTTCCTCCCTGGTTTGGAAATCTGCAAGTTTTTTTTTAATTACAGAGACCAAGTCACAAACTCTCTATGTCGCACGTTCTTTCTACCTCTGCAGCTGTAACACAAGGTGCTGAATGGCTTGAGACTCAGCTTTGGAAATTCTTCATGTGGCAAAAGGATCCGGTATCCCATTATCTGATTCCTTTCTTATCAACATAAAAAGTACCACTCGAATTGGTACTGGACCTGACTAGAGAATCTACAGGGTTGCGAATCCATTGAAGCTGGTGAAAATGAGTTTCAAAGCAGTCTGCAAATAGAAAAGGCAAGGTAGAAGAAATACCATATGATATATTTAAGGACTCATTCATTCATGAGCTTCCGCAGAGGCCTTCCTGAAAGAGGATTTCAATAAAAAGCACAGTGAGTACAATGCAATTATTTTTCTGCTGTGTATTGATCTCTTAGAGTATCAGTTTTGTTTTAAAGAACTATTTGATCAGAAGCGAAACACTCAGTTATAGCTAATATATTAAATCATCATACTCGGAGACTACGCATCGACAGTTTGGAAGTAAAAATCACATCATGCACTGCCGTACCCAGGCCCAGTTTTGTGACAACACTGAAATTGTAGTAATTACTGGGGGGAGGGAACGGGAACCCCATCCCAGCCACTAGATGGCTGTCAAAGCCCATCAGTCATCACGAGCAAGTGTCAAAGTCTACGCAGAGTGAAGGTGTGCAAGGCACACCCTGCGCTGGGCATTTTATACTGAGCTTGTTTCCCCTTCTAGTAAACTCCTCTCGAGGTTAATTCCACTCCTCAATAAGCCAACAACAGGACAAGATTTTTAAAAGGCCACGTACGAAAGCATTTCAATCTTGCACCACCAGACGTACATCACTTTGAAAGCAACGCCTGGAAATTCACTGCTGCGGGGTTTGCTGTTTAAAGGTACTCCACATCGCTGTACCTTTATTGCTTTGATTTACTTCTGGTTCACACCTTGCACAGGAATAAGGAAAGCAAGGCCTGGGCACAGAACCAGGCAGAACAAGAAGAAAGAAAGAAGGAAAATGACACTATAAAAAGATAAAATTAAGCGGGGAGGTGGGTTGTGTGTGGACGGGGGGGGGACCACTGTGTCTTGAGCAAAAATATTTTAAAAGAAAAGGGTAAGAAGGGGAGAAAAGAAAGACTACTCCGCATGTACAAACAGGGAGGCTTGATGAAGCTGTCACCCTAAGGTCGATTTTTCCTTGCAGAAATGCCTCCAAAGCTGCAAACTATACTCTCCTGTTACTTGTCTCTGCTTATAGACAACCTAATAGGAAAGCAGTCAACCATCGTCACCTCAGCTGAGGAGATGGCAAGCATGTGATGGAAGGGAATACATCTCCCAACACTCTACTGCAGCCATTAACAACTTTAGTTCACAGATGAAACGGTAAGGGAAAGAAAAGGATTTGACAGCAAAGCAGCTCCATTTCATTGCATTTTTACTAGTCCTACCAATACAATTCAAGGAGCCTCAAGGCTGATAGACCTACAGCAGCAGAGAACAGAGTCTAACAAAGGCAAAAAAGACAATGACTGGTATTGAAAGCACATTCTGCCAGTTTTATGCTTTCTTCTGCCAAGAGGGACTTCCTGATGCCTACTGTAACCAAACCCCAATGCTTTTTACATTGCTTAACATAAAAAGACTGGAACAAAAGAGGTATGGTTATTTAATGAAAAAGGGTTAGAAACAAAACATCTTGTGCAGGTAGTTTCTCATCCTCTCTTTGTCATCCTGATGCTAGTTTGTGAAAAGTGTAAGGAAATACAAGATTACATAGATACAGTGGGTTTTAAGTTTAAAAAAAAAATAATCAAGAGCATGAAAAGCTGAGTTTCAAGTTATGAATGACAAAATTTAATCCTTCTGACTCACAAAGCAGAGGTGCAGAAGTAAATCAAAGTGAAAGATGATACGTGCTGACAACCATTTTGCAGATGTACTGTTGTGCATGGGTACAGACTGCCAAGAGGGGGACAAGAGGAGTTTGGTGTTAATAATCTTTGGTTGTCAGCCTGTTGTAACAATAATGTACGGCTTGATCCAGTTCCCATTAAATCAATGGAAAAAACCTCTCATTTACTCCAATAAGAATAGACTGCCTGTTTTGTTTATCTTTTGATAACTTTTTTTTTGAGTGGTAATAAATAAAGTATTATCCAAATTACTGTGCCATGCAAATTATAATGTAAGCACCAATTATGTTGAAAATCAGATACTTTTCAGGAGTGCTGATAAATGCAAAACCTATTTTGCATTTGTTGCACAGTAACAATTCTTGTTAATAATGATTAACGCAGTTTACATAAGTACTTTACAGTTACACACATGAGGATGAACCTGGAATCCCTTACTAATGGAAGTCTGAACTGATTCACAATTGACCTAATATGAAGTATTTGATTGTCAAAATGAAATCAAATTTGCATTCAGACATTTCCATTCAGGATACATCATATATCTCAGTAAACTTTAAATAACAGCTCCAGTACAACAATGCACTTAAATCCAAACAACTCAGCATTCTCTTGGAACCACCAACCACTAACACGGCCTGTAACACACTGCTAATTCACTAAAGGTTACAGAAAAGGAATGTTCTCTTGGTGGCTTCAAATTCAGTTTGTCTCCCTGCATAGCCAAGAGAATAAGCAATGAATGACATGCACAGATTCATCAAGATTTATTCATTAGAGGACTGTCTAAAAGAACAACAAGCACAGACATTCACTGGTCTAAAATGAGATGACTTTCTCAAAGTCTGTGGCTCTGTGTTGTTTTTATGCCAGTTGAAGGTCCGGACGAACATTTCATTTTGCATTTCCCCTATGGTTTCCTGGGGAAATTAGGTTTATGCGATCCTACTGGCTGCACTGTGACATCCGTGTCCCCAAACCCATTTGATTCCAGTGGCTGATTTGATCCAGGTTTGACAGAGACCTTGTGAGAGACCAGGTCACTAAGATAATTGTGCTTCTGCAAATTTTGAGAACATACACAGTTAGGAAGAGAAGGGAGTACCAAGTTAGTGCCCCACTAAAGCTCCCTTGTAAAACAAGTGGATAGTAACAAATCCCTTTCATTATACTTCTGGGAATGAGCACAGGCACACAGTTTAAAACACAAGCCTGTAAGAAACCAGGCTTCTTCAGAACTGTTTCTTAGGAAAAAAGGTGCGTTTTTTTAATCCATCCTGCAGAGTACCTGCTTAAAAAAATCCTAGAGGATAATTTGCAAAGTTGACAATAAATAAGTGTTTTTTAAAGTGTTCCACAGATTAAAAGACGTTGAATGGTCTAAATTCCAAATGAGTTTTCAATGTGATTGAGGGAGTCAACCCTCTAGACAACCCTTTGTGCCTTGTTTCAGACGTAGAAAAGTCCCAGGTTGTTCTCCTAAATTATGTAGATAATTTTAAAACATGTAATTTTAGGACTGGAAAATTACAGACTCAACTGTTTTTCCTGTAGAGTCCACACATAACGTTAGGTATGAATAAATACTGCTAAGTATGAAGGTGCAAGTCAGCTCCCAAGCAGAGACTTAATTAACTGTTGAAATTGCTATAGCAGTTAACCAACACCTTGCTACAAACATACACTTTGCAGCTGGCCAGTCGCTTCTGGCTGGCGCTAAGGGGAGGGAGTTCGCCCTCTGAGATTCATCAACCAAGAAAATCCAACCTCCAAGCTCTAAACAGTCCAGAGGCAGAAAGCAACAACAAAACAAATACACCCTGACCCGGGGGAAGAGGTAATCTCCCAGGTAAATGGCTCTCTGAGAGTGATCTGGCAACTGGCTTTTGTCTCTTCCAGAAAATTGTGCCAAAATAAATAATTCTGTTTTCCACTCAGCATTGTGATTCCAGATTTGGCTGAATAGGGAAAACCGAAAAGGAAAAGCTATGCTCAGGATGAAGTTAGACTCCTCTGAATGAATTTTAAATTAACAGCCAAATTACACAACTGCTTCTCCACTGTTTCCTTAATTGGATGGAAACAATACTACCCTACATTTGGTTTGGTAGTCCACATTTCCCCAACTCACAGGTTCATGTATTTATGTCTTCATGAGCGCGAACGGGAGTTTTGCTTGCCTTTTTATGGATAAAGTTAATTTCCAACACAGAACAATCAAGAACAATGTTTTTATTATGAAAGTCAACGCATGCTGGATACAAAGGCAGAATATACTGGGACCCCTCCCAGTAAAAGGATTTCTCTTACTGGTCCCACAGCACTATCCAGTGTTTATTATACTGTTCAATTCCCTAAGAGTATCTGATGATGTTGTACCTGCATATTAATCTCACTGTTCCTGAGCTACTGAACAAGACTCAACCCTTCTAAACCCCCCGTCTTATACCACGGAGAGGGCAGGGAACTGTGCAGCAGCGGCACTTTGCTGAAAGGTTGGTCAGGCTGGTCCTTTCCTGTTGGTTGCTCCACAGCCTTGGATCTGCGTATTTCAAAGGCATTTAACTAACTTGCTAATAGTCATCCCATTAATAAGGTTGGACATAAACATGGTTTTACTTTGTTTTTTCTCTGTTTTTACTTCGGTTCACAAGTAGGATGGCTGGACACGTTGCTTGGTGCCTGTAGGAGAATAAGGTGAAGGAGGGAGTTTGATGAGCCCGATCTGCCAGCAGCGCTTATACAAATATTCTCAGATGACAGCAATCAAGCCTGAAGCATACAGCGGGAAATAAAATTACTTCCAAATGTGTTAGGCTGTGCATAGACTGTAATGGGGAGGCATTCAGGGCATGCCTGAGAAAACACTGTTGCAGATTTCAGCAGTTAGAGCAAATCGGTCAAAAGCTGCGGTCTGTAGTGAGGTGCGTGGTCTCTGCTGGAGCCCACACCGCCACAAATGACCTGCTTGAACTTTGTCATTCGAGGTAGTTACAAGTGAAGTCAGTTCAGCTGTGGCCACCTGTACCACAGTCCTCTTCCTGACTCAGGGCAGGCAAAGCCTAAAAAGCTCGCTTATCGGGGCCAATTATTATGTTCTATTATTTCAAAAGAGGCTTGAGGCAACAGCGCTCATTTGTTTTTCTAAGCAAAGTGTTGGAGCACATTCTTGACTCTGGGACGACATTTTTAAGCGGAATCACTTTCATTTGCACGAAGACAGGCTGGTCCCACAGAAACAGCAGATTCTTTTGGTGGGGAGCTTACAAAGAGAACGTGCTGCAAGAGTGTTTCAGTCAGCGGAGGCAGAACAGGGCCAGGGCTCAGCACTGCTGAACACTCACAAGTTCGGCAAAACAGGCATTGTCTTTGGAATTAAAACCACAATTAGTCCATTTCCTAAAATGTAAGAGGCTTCATTCTGGAGGCAAACATGCCCCAGCGGGTGGGAATTCTGCCCAACCTGCTGCTACTACAAATTAAAGAAAATCTTATCAGGACATAGGGAACTGGGCCTAATGTATTTAAACCTCAGTCTAAAATAGCAAGAGTACAATGAAAATGTAATATTGTTCTGCCGTCTACTTTGGCTCACTGTTCTGGAATCCATGAATGTTTGATTTTGGCCTTTCCAAAATCCAGTCTTGGACTGCTGTGCATCAGTAAAAAATAATGCATTTTGGCTGTGAAGAAAATTCTCTCAGCTGCTTCCTGTGCCAGGATCAGCGAGACACAATTTCCACTCACAGTACGTTTGCATTCCTGTAGTAAATCTATCAGCGATTCACGAGAAGTCATCTTGGTTGTCCAGCCACCCAGAAACAGACAGCCCAAGCAGCAAGCTGTGCAGGGTAAGATTGCACTGTGTCAGCCACATTCTGAAACCACCGTTTCTTGTTGGTCCAGGCACTCACCCTTGAGGAATGCACAATTATCTAGCCACCAGCTGGACTTTGAACTGCCAACCATTACTCTTTGAACTCGATAGCCCCACCAGATTTTCATTCATCTTGTTTCAACCCGTTCAGTCTCATACTGAACATGGGACTGAATACTTTCCCGATTTGCCTATGGATGCTATGGGAGATGGCATCAAAAGCCTTGCTAAACTAAAGGTAAACAGCATCCGCTGCTCTTCCTTTGTGCACCAAGCCAATTATCTCACTGCAGAAGGCAATCAGATTTAACCGATTCGATGGCAAAGGTAAAATTCATTAAATAGATAGCCCCTAACTGCAGTCTGATCTTCTCTGCACCCATCTATCCAAACTCTTACAAGTCCCATTGTTCTAGTTTCACATATGCTACCATACTCAAAGTCTAACTGATAAAATAACCGTGCAATGCAAAAGAACTGGTTTGCCTTCCTTGTTTTGTAGGATTTAGCTCCTTTGAAGCCAGAAAAAATGTGTATGGATGTCTTTTCTTATTACATCTAAGAGAAACACGCTTGCTGCAGCCCAAACATCCTCATTCTTTGAAGCTATACACATCAAAGTTCAATAGAAACCTATCATTACACATTGCCCTTTCCACAAAGCTTTTCTACATTGTGGTTTGCAAAGTGGACTCATGTAATCCCCTAAATGCATCCTTGCTGGCTAATATCACCCTCTTTTTCAACTAAAAATAAAGATTTGTAATTAGTAAGAGAATTCAATTCCATAATTAAAAATCCTTGCATTCCAACAGGCTCAGTATTTCAAACTGAAGCGAAAACTACTCGGTGTTTGGGTGGAGTGGAAGGTATTGCTGGAAAGCTATACCCATAATATGCTGTTTGTACAGCAAAGCTATTCATTTGCTGAAACTCTGGGCCTGTGAGAAATTAAAAAAGAAGAATGGTAAGCAAGAAAGTCTGCAAAAATTCCAGGAACAAAGCCTCTGTTCCTTTTCTGCTACCATTACCTTTACCACAGTTCAGACAGCTCAGTCAGCAACTTCTGGTTTCAAGATGACATGGAACAGGCTTTGGCAGCCCTCAGGGCATCCTAGCTGTTTTCTGCACTGCATCGGGGATGAAGGTTATAAAGGAGCAGCCTAATCCAAAGTCAATCGCATGTGCGTGCATGAGGAAGAGAGAGTGATTTAGGTGCAGTTCATGCCCAAGAGAGAGTTTAACTTCTACACAGGTTAAACTTATTTAGTACTTAGAGATATAGGAGCAATGAGCAGTTTCCTTCTTTCAGTGCGTAAAAGTATCAATGTCAGTAAGTAACGAGTGAGTAGAGCTCAGTTCATTTCAATAAAGGTTAGAGATGAGAAAATCCTTGAGACAATATAAAAGCAAGACAATTAGCTCTGGTTGGGAATTTTTCTACTTTTTTTTTTTTTTTTGAAAGCACTGAATTACTGAAATACCTAGAGAGGTGCCTTTATTAGATACATCCACTTGAAAACCTTTGCTTTCATTTTCAGGATGTTTGAAATTAACTAGTTCAGTCAAGAAAACATTGGGGTTTGCTAGAAGAAACTTTATACCAAAAAAGCCTTGCAAGAAACATCCAAGTCAAGCTGAAGAAAAATGTTTTCATTGACCTGACCCTATTCTATCTTTTTCATCATTACTGAGTCATGAGACCTCTTCAAGGTTGCCTCAATTCACCCAGATTGGCTAGGGAAAACCCAGATATTTATAAGCAGCTTCGTCTCTAGCACAGGCTGATGGTGGTATACTGCAACTTCCGGATGTCTTCAAGTAGAATCTCACATTTTCAGACCAACATACTTTAATTTAATTCCTACTAGAAGAAGAATTGAGGTAGGTCAGGGGAAGAATATCCTTACTCTATTTTCAGAGCATTCCATAACTTCATTAAATTTAAGAAGGAAGTTTAAACAAAACCCAGTTTCTTATTTTGCCTTTATGCAACAGTGGGAAATGGTGACGTTAACCTTGTTAATGTTAATAAGGCATTAAAGTTAATAAGGCATTGTAAGAAAAATCCAGTCTGAAAGGAGAATTAGAGGTATCCTTGCCTATCTGGAGACTCTCTACCCTCTGTTACTGCATTATGCATTTGAATAAAGTTACATGTTTTTATTTCAATTTCATTTTTAACTTGGCTTTGGTACTGTCCCAGTTCTCAGTCCATGCATAGCAAAACTGAGCATAAAAAATGCCCAATGTTAAAAAAAAAAAAAAGTCAGCAAAGCAGAAATTCTATCTACCCTGTTATTTAGATGCATAACGTTGATAAATGTTCTTTAAAAAGATACATACCAGTCATTACTTTGCTCTCTTGCAGGATTATGGCTTCTGGGACAGAGGAAATGAAAGGCTTTCCTGCAGGCTCTCCTGCTCTTATTCATTGGATATCCTTCCATACTTCAGGGATGAAGCATTATGAAATTTTGCCAGGCAAATAATCCATAGTAAAAGGTTTTCAATGAATTAAAATTCAAGTAGGGATGCGTAGTTTAAAACAAACCAGCCCTCATCACCTCCAGCTACTGTTTGCTTTGAACTTAACCTACTTTCTATTTCCCTTAGTTCCTCCTTTCAAAACTATCATTTTTCAGATCTTTTTAATTTTATCCTACTATTGTTTCTTTGATATGAGCCTTTAAAAGCACAAGAAAGCAGCATCCAAGTTACAAAACCATTTTTTTCCAAAGCAAAGCTCTATGAATATGGACATCTTATTGCACCCGTTAACTCTCACAGCGGAGTCAGGAGCTGCAGTGAGGTTCATGTAAACGCACAAAATAGAGAAACGCTTTTTATTTTCCCTTTTGTAAAATAATGAAAATCTGTGTGGGGTTGAGAGAAACATCCATGTTTAATGGATGCAACTTACATACTAAACTAGATACATGGCGGGGGGTGGAACTAGATACACGGCAGGGGGGTGGAACTAAATGATCTTCACGGTCCCTTCCAACCTAAAACATTCTATGATTCTATGAAACACGAGGTAACTTTTGGGGAACAATTCAGGGTATGTGGGCACTCTAGTGTGGCTATGCCCCATTGCTGGTGTAAATATTCAGTCTTTCATTGCACTCAAAAAATCTGTATTAACAGCATAGGAAACCCTGACTTACAATTGGGCTCTTACATGACCAAACCTGGTTTGGTCTTTGAAGTGGAAATCTCCAGCTGGAAGCCAGGAACCCTGCATAACACCTTCAGCTCAGTTTAACAGTGAAAATGTGTGTCCTAGTTTTCCTGTCTCCAAAATTACATGATAGTAGCACATACCCAGCCAAAAAAAAGGTCTGCCTTTTTTTATTACTTAGTCTTCGGTGCTCTTAAATTATAAGCCTTTGCAGACAGAGCCAATGGCAAAAAAAGACAACCACTAATGTCAGTGGGCTTTGATCCCACGCAAAGCATTATTGTGTCACACTTCGAGGCACTGAAATTTCATGATACATCGCATCACTTCAGGTCATTATAAACATCTCTCAGTATAGTTTTTTTTCTCTCCAATGTAGTAGTTCATTAGAACCGACTGTGGTACATGACATGCATCACCAATCACATCTTTCACACAGTATTTAAGACCTCAATACTAGCAATAAATAACAACAGCCCAAATACTTCTTTCAATCTTACAGTTTAGGACTTTTCTTAAAGGACCTAAAGGTCCTCTTTAGGACTCTGCGGGCTCTACTTGAACACGGAATTATCACAAGTTTTGCATTTAAACAATGTTCTGTGATTGAAGAAGCAGCTTGGCACACAAACATGATACAAGTCCATTCACCAGCTCTCTTCGATATTTTCCACGTGACTCCCCGGAAAAGCTCAAATAATGTTTTGCTTGGTTTACATAAACTCCAGCTTAACACAAGCTCACCTGAGCTCTTCAAGATCTTACTTTTCCTCAAAGAGCACCTTCATTTCTTATCTTTTTATGTTCCTACGTAATTTCATTTTCTGAACCACAAAACCCTTCCACTTCATCTTCTTCCTCCAAACCCCAAATTCTTCCTCTGAAACTTTGTCGTCTTTCCCTAAGAAAAAAACCATCTTTCCTTTACTTCCACCACATTACATATCTTTGAGTGTTACATCAAGAACATACCTTAACATTACAATTTCCCATTCAAAAACTGTTCAATAAAATTTTGTAAGCATCAATATCTCCATAGCAAGAAGTAATCCACAATACCTCATCCCATTAGGAAAAAAATCATTGCCACCCAACTATTTAGGAATAGATAACCATTTGCCATTTTTTACCATCAGTTTAGAAACAGGAATTCAGTTCAGCAAAGTATTAAATACGTTGGAACATAACAACAATAAAGTCTGATGTTACGATCAAGAGGACAGGATTGACATCGTTATCTTGGTTCTTCAAAGCCTGTAAGATATTTACGTCCAAGTCCTTTAAGAGGTGGCTTTATGGCCCTCCCACTTCTTTGTTAAATATGACTATGTGCAAATTAATATGTTTTGTTCTGTCCACTTACTGAAATTCAGTTAATGATTTTGGGATCACTACAATTATCAAGAGCATTGCCAAAGATACTCATATTTCTTACACTTGAAGAAAAAGGCTGGAAGTACGGTGTTGCATTCTCAGCTGATTAAGAGAGTCACAGTTCTGAAAAATCAGTAGCTGTCAGTAAACTGGATCTTCTCCAGTTTATGCCAGCTAAAGATTTGGACTTTCAGTCAACATCTGTTTTTTACATAGATATCTATCATTCTGCTCCAAGAAAGTTCCCAGGGGATTAGAAACAGCTGGCATCTCTCCACAAAGTACACCAGAGGTTTGTGATAATTTCCAGAACACAGTGTCCAGTTGCTAAATTTATTCACACCAGTGAAGAAATGTAATATTACCAGTCTCCTTCCTCACTAACTCTTTGTCCACCAGTGGTCTGTGCTAAGGTAGCTACTCCCAAAAATCTTTCACGCAAAAAAGGCCAAATATGTCATCACTATATTATTTTTTAAATATCATTAATCCTACCAGGTTAGTAGGCACGTACCTAGAATCAAATTCATTAATGGCTTGTTAACATGATACAATTTTTCTAAAATGAAACGCATTGCAGGAAATAAGGAGTAATTACTTCAGACATTAAAGATGCACACCAGTGCTTTTTAAAGACAGACAGAGCGCGCTCAGGGATGAGAGTCCAATAGCGGACCTACAATGCATGAGCCACACGACTGAGCTGCACATATTCGGGGGCAAGATATGAACAACAAGCCAGACTCTATCGTACGTGCAGTGAGACCAAGGTCCGTATCTCACGCCAGGCAGAATTGCCATGCATGTGTGCTGCACCCGGATCTTCCAAATACTCGATGAACATCGAGTGCTCAAGAGCAGCTTTCTAACTATCTTCAAGTATAATATAACTTCTGCCTTAAAGAAAACAGTGATCGAAAAGTGAGCTGCTAACACACCAATGCACGTCTCCTTGGTAGAGTGCTTTGCCGCCTGACTCTTTTCAAAAATTCATGTGAGAGTTCAGTAATGTCACAAAATATACTAGGTGCACGTAATAAAACAAATTCATTTTATACTCCTAGGCCACCCACAAGACTTGTTTTTCATATCTTCAGAAGGCCTTCAGCACTGAGTTGGCAACACAGTATGAATTAATTCTTCTCCACTTTTATTCACCAGGGTGATTTTCAAAGTTTAAAGCAAACATCTACCTGTTGTCATGAATCTGACTTTTACAGGTGACAAAGACAACAGACAGAATTGCATTAAATGAGCAAAAGAGAGAAAACAGACAAGTTTGCACAGACTAAATATAAATAACCTCACCCTTAGTTTGTGTGAACAGGTCCAGTTGCACTGAAGTTAATGGATCAACATCATCACTGACAGAATCTCTCACTCATTTTTTAAACAAGTAGATATGTAGCAATTTTAAGAGCTGCATAATGAGATGCATGTCTAAGTGTGGTCCTCTGTGTTGTATCCCTGAAGAAATACCAAAACTGATGAACTGGGAGAATATAAAAAGGAATACAGCTTTTTGTCTCTGGCAATGAAATATGCATAAATGGATATATTAACTGCATGATATCAAAAGGGAGAACTATCCTCCATAGAGCTCATACTTATCATGTCCATAACTGCACTCCTGTATTATGTTACAGACATTGAAGAGAGCAAAATATTTTCATAGTGATAAGTTTGACAAGAAAAGATAATAACCACCTTATTGGAAACAGATGGTTTACACTGCTATGCTATAGATAAAGTTGTGTCAGCATTCCCATAAAAGGCCTGCCTGTCTCCAGCAGTTTTCAAGCTGGCAGGCAACATTTCTACATCAACTAACAAGATACAATCCCAGGAGTAACCTGGAAAAATTGGGGAAAAAGTCATTCTTGAGCTAACATTGGAAAAGAGACAGGGAGGTGTTTGTGAGGACAGACTGACAGAAAGTGGTAGTATCCCAGCAGTTCACTGATTTCTACCAGAAAAGAGAAACTATGCAAGGTCATAACTCAGTCTGCTTCAGTGGATGTTCATGGCACAACTGCAGTGATTTCACCGATGCAGGATCATAACGCAAGTCATCTCTGTCATACATGTACAAATATGCATATACTATATATTTTTATGAACAGTTGCAAACCAAGGACAAGACTTATTAGAAACTGAAAATAACATGGATAAATAGCTGTATGTGACAGACGGAAAAGGCTAGGTCCTAAAAAAAATAATAAATCATCGTCTAATGGATGAGCCATCAGATTTCATTACCACTGAAAAAAACCCCATTCGGATATATTTCAGAAAACATTAGTTCAGCCTTGTCCTTCCCAAAAGCATTTAACTGCTTTGATCTAAAGCTGATGATTATCTAGGATAATTTAATGTATGTACGCTAACTGGATCTATTGAAAAGGATGGATTTTTTTAAGTCTTATGCAAAAAGTACATCTAACAATACTTCCCTTACCACACAGTTCTGAATCCAACACAGAATTTAACATTATAGTTTAGACCCCTCTAATTTAACAATCACAAAAATATTTTTTCGCTTAATTAAATTTGGATCAGAGTCTCCTTTGTATGCTTACACAACTCACTTCACGCTGACCAGCGCTCTGTTCTCCTTGTGATAGAAACTTTGGGGTATTCGAGTTTCCTCCTATATTTAGACCACAGATCCTCTCTTGAAACAGAATTTGCTCACTGCTTGACAGGGGACTTTTTCACAGAGTTTATTTGTGGTTGGTTGGGTGTTTTGTTTTTTTTTCTAGTTTTTTTTTTTACTGTTGTGGAAGGCACTGAAAATGAATAATAAATTAAACACTGTCAACGTGACAGATTAAATTTGTATCAGATGCTGTGAGCTACTGCAGTTACTCTCATACATAAAACATGAGAACGTACAGAGTGCAACAAAAGTTACACCCACCTAAAGCTAGGTAATAGCTTTATGTATATAAATATTATATATAATATTAGATATTATATAAATATCGATATATATAAAATTAGATCCCATAAGTGCCTGGGAAATCCTCCAAGAGGCACCACTTTTTAGAAACTTGAAGACATCCTTTGTTTTCGAGTGAATGAGTGAGCAAGCTGAGTGTTGAGCTCTGTGGTATTTTGGCAGGGGGGGTACCCTCTGTACAATTCTGTACTAGTAAGTGTGAATGCAAGAAAGTGATATAAATTTGCATCTACTTTGGGGCACAGGGTGAATCTTCCCTGTTGATATAAGGTAGGACAAATGGGGAGAAGTTTACTTCCAAGATGAGATGCACTCCACTGTGCACAGCTGATAAACTGCTATATTACATAGAAATCACTATGATTTTATTTTAATACAATACTCACCAATTGACAAATCCAGTAATTTAAAACTACTGTGGAGTATATATTGCAGTTTTTCTGATTTGATTTTCATCTACCAGGAGCAAATATATGAGGTGAAAATGTGCTTTTCTTCAACATCAGGAGTAAGTGTGACCTAGCGTTAAAAGTATATTATGCTAAAAGAGAGACTATTCCTTCGGCACTACAAAGTATACCTTCATTTTTTTAAATTATCTAGTCATATTTCAGAAGACGGGGATTCCACAGACCTGTATCAACAAGGTTTGGGGATGCAAAATATCCTTTCAATGTATTGGAAGAACAATATGAGTTATATAGTTTCAAGGCTGACCCACATAGCACCATTCTGCATTTTGAGCTGCAACATTTTAACAAACAGAAAGCTATAAATAAATCACGTTAAGAAGCAAACGTCACTTTGAGGCATTCCTTGGATATCAACACTTGAAGAATATAAGCAGCCTTGTTGTTTCAGGGCCCCTTACACTCTTGATATTAAGCAGAGCAGTGTAGTTTACATTCAGTACAGTCTATAATTCAAATATAACAACTTACAAAAAGCACGTAGCTCAGCCATTGCTTGTTGTACTTTACAGAATCTTTCCAAGAAATCAGAAAGGTGACCACTGAGTGAAACACAGTTATGACATTAATAAAGGAGTAATAATAAATAAATAAGAAAAGTCAAATTTTAAAAAATAATCTTGTGTAGCTGCTGAGTATCTGGCCACTGAAACTAGTTAAAAATCTTAATATTCTTCAATTTTAAATGGAAAATTTAGAAATATCTCCACTCATTAGTTTCTATTTGTTCATCAGGAAAATACACAAAGTCTGAATATAAAAAAGATATTATTTCATGGAGATGGTTGCAAATGATCAAGCTGAAATTATTACACTGTAAAATCATTCTTAGACATTGGCATTTATTGATTCTACTATACAACCTGCCACAAATAACTGTAGAAACCATGTTTAATAGAACATTTTGGGTTGGAAGGGACCTTTAAAGGTCACCTAGCTCATGTTCTCCACAATGACTTTACAGCATTTTGTAAATACATTTCAAGATCTAATTCAAACAATATTTCAGTTAATGGTGTTAACCTAATCTTTTCTTAATTATTATGTTATTAGGCCACAGATTGCTCATTTTGAAAGAAACAATATTAAATATGTAATTAAAACTGTGCTGATTGGATTCTCAACATATTAAATTATTTGTCTCAAAACTAATTCCAATCCCCTATAATTTCTTAGTTGGTTTGCTTATTAAACTTAAGTAAATACTTCCGTGTATTACATCTACAATTTAATGTAATTTACTTGAGATGTGGAACTCTTCTACAAATCTGCTTGAGGAGTTATTTGCCCCATTGGAAGTTACCTTCATTAACTACAATTAGAGCCAAGAAACAAGTTACAAAAATGATAGACAGCAGGAGCAGAGGTAGATCTCTTGTGCAAGACCTGCGCATTCATGCCTCACCGCACTTGCTTTAGCAGCAGTTCCAGGACTCTTAAACAGGCAAAGTTAGTTATTTCCAACAGAGTCGATCTCAGTACGTGAAAACAAACAAGCAAAAAGCCTAAAAAAAACCAAAACAGTCTGACCACCATTACAGATACAGCCCTTTTCCCAGACCCAGCTAAATATCATAGAATTATCGAATCGTTACGGCTGGAAAAGATCTTTAAGAGCATCAACTCCAACTGTTATCTAACTCTATCAGGCCCACTTCTAAACCATGTACCTGAGCACCATATCTAGATGGCTTTTAAATACATCCAAGGATGGCGATTCACTTCCCTGGGCAGCCTGTTCATGTCTTTGATAGCCCTTTCAGTGGAGAAGTTTTTCCTAATGTCTAACCTAAACCTCTCCTGGCACAACTTGACACCATTTCCTCTTGTTCTATCGGTTGCAACTTGTGAGAAGAGACCAACCCCCACCTCTCCACTACCTCCTTTCATGTAGTTGCAGAGAGCAATAAGGTCTCCCCTCAGCCTTCTTTTCTCTAGGCTAAACCACGCCAAGTACCTCAGCCGCTCCTCATAAGACTTATTCTCAAGACCCTTCACCAGCTTTGTTGCCCTTCTCTAAATGCTCTCCAGCACCTCAATGTCCTTCTTATACTGTTGTGCCCCAAATTGAACACAGTACTCACGGTGGTGCCTCACCAGTGCCAAGTACAGTGGGACAATCACTTCTCTAGCCCTGCTGGCTACACTATTCCTGATACAGGCTAGGATGCTGTTGTCCACCTGGGCACACAGCTGGCTCATGTTCAGCCGGCTGTCAATCAACACCCCCAAGTCCTTTTCTGCCAGGCAGCTTTTCAGCCACTCCTCCCCAGGCCTGTAGCACTCCATGGGATTGTTGTGGCCCAAGTGCAGGACTCAGCACTTGGCCCTGTTGAAGCTCATACTATTGGCCTCAGCCCACTGATCCAGCGTATCCAGGTCCCTCTGAAGAGCCCTCCTACCCTCAAGCAGATCAGCACTCCCACCTAACTTGGTGTCATCTGCAAACTTACTGAGGGTGCTCTCAATCCCCTCATTGAGATCATTAATAAAGGTATTAAACGGGAGTGGCCCCAGCACGGAGCCCTGTGGAACACCACTTGTGACTGGCTGCCAACTGGATTTAACTCCATTCACTACCACTGTGTGGGCCTGGCCATCCAGCCAGTGTTTAATCCAGCAGAGTGTACATCTGTCCAAGCCTTGGGTAGCCATTTTTTTCATGAGAATGCTGTGGGGAACAATGTCAAAGGCTTTACTGGAGTCTTGGTAAATAACATCCACAGCCTTTCCCTCATCCACCCAGCAGGTCACCTTGTCATAGAAGGAGATCAGGTTTGTTAAGCAGGACCTGCCCTTCATGAGCCCGTGTTGACTGGGCCTGATCGTCTGCTTGTCCTGTAAATAATATGTAGTGGCACTCAAGATGATCTGCTCCATAAGCTTCCCAGGCACTGAGGTCAGCCTGACAGGTCTGTATAGTTCCCCAGATCCTCCTTCTGGCCCTTCTTGTAGACGGGCATCACATCTGCTAATCTCCAGTCCATTGGGACCTCCCTGGTTAGCCAGGACTGCTGATAAGTTATGAAGAGCGGTCTGGTGGGCACATCCACCAACTCCTTCAGCACTCTTGGGTGTCACCCATCTGGCCCCATAGACTTGTGAAGTCACTGAAGGACATCCACTAAATCTCACTGAAACTACTTGGAATCCTCTCATCCTCTGTAAGAGACATTGCAACCTGCTAAGTTGTAATGGGGTCAGCTCCAGATCCCAGGCCAATATTATGTAATAACCAAATTATAGGCAGCCTTCAAAAAAACACCACCACCACTACAACAAGATTTCTAGTACACGTGAATATTGATATAATGTAATAACTTTCAAATTCTAAGTAAAAGAAATCACTGTTGTGCTTTAATGCTTTTATTGAGGGACAAAAGAATAATAAAGGTCATGGCATAGTAGGAATGGAACAGTGGATAGCATAGATGATACATTTCAATATACATCTTTTTAATACTGATCAAATGCTGAGGTTCCAAGATGTCCAACAACATGCAAACAGACAAGACATATTAGATCCCGCAAGACATACCAGACCTCACTGACATTATCAAGAAGCACAGATGAGAGCCAAATGTCCACAAGAATCTTACCTGTGTCTGAGAGAAGGCATTTTCCAATTAGATAGATGAGGAACCATCAAAAAAATAAAAGGTACCTTAACATTCTTGAGAAACTAGAAGAATGAGGCACACTAAGTTTTTTAATAACGATGTAATCAATAAAAACATAGTTTGGTCAAATGCAGAATACTGGGCTCAAGGGTAAAGTGGTGAGAATGAATGGTGACATAGAGAGGGTCAGAGAATAGATGGTATAACAGTCAGTTTCACCTCCAAATACAAGAATCCAGTGACTAATCTTTCACAGACTTAACAAGGTGCTACAGAAATTATTATATATATCTCCATATTTACATTTGGACAACATGATTTATTTATTTTTATTCCAACCTATATAATTTTATAGGGACGTGTATTGGTGCTACAGAATAAGTAGTTCACTTAAATACTTCAGAAGTATTATTCTTTAAATAGTGGAGAAAACTTCTAGGGTGAAATCCACGGCTTGCAGATGATCATCAAACTGCCTTCTTCATAGTGGTGAAATTCCCTCTTCAAGACAGACCGACCATTTACGTTTAAAAGGGGCAAATACACAAAGACTCTCCTGATTTTTTACATACAGTGTGTATGCCCTATATATTTATTACCATATACAGAACCAGGCAAGGTTTATTCCACATATGCTTTCTGAAACCCCTGCTTCATCCTGAACTCAATATATATAGCACAGGTTTTGATATTAAGCAGTCTTTCAAATAGTGTAGGAGTAAGCTTTAATACATCTACATTATAATGCTCCTTTCAACTTGTGAGAACTTTACAGTCTCCACAAAGGGGGAAATTATTTTAATTCAGCACCAGAGATTCCATTTCAGATAATAACACAGGGAAGCAAATCTTCACTAAATCACAATACTGTCAGAACACACCCTCCAAGGTTTGAAATTGAAGTAAGGTTTGGGGACATAGCAGGATTTTGAAAAAGCCACCAATGATACTCCTATGCATATTCATACCTTGTGATTTCCATGAATTTCTCAGCGCACAGGACACTACGGGATACCTAACTTGAACCTAATTCACAGTGGCTAGCAAAGCACTCCTAAACAATAAATTCTCATCTCCTGATGAGTCAACAGAGAGCAATAGAGGAGGCTATTTTAAGGACTGTAGAAGAGGTTCTGCCTCGCCAGGCAGATGGGGTTTCTCCATGGACATCTTCAAACACACCTGCACTATGCTCGTAGGGTGAGCTCTTGAGGCTGAAGGCAGTTCAAGCACGGATCCTACAGCAAGGCCAGAATGGCACAGGGCCAGCAGGATGCTGAGCCCTGCACTACAGCAAGCCACCAGGAGCTGCTGAAGCTGGCAGTCACTCTGGGAACTGCCTGGATGCCTGCACCAATGGAACAGTTTGAAGAGTCAGCTCATTAAGCTTTATGAATTAACTAGTCTTTAATGACTAAATTAGTCTGATTACTTCCCCCCCACCACCACCACACACACTATAGATGCCTATTGCCGCTTCGGTATGTAAATGCTTCCTTATATGCAAACTGTTGATTTTCAAGAAAAATTATATATGTTAGACTATCTGTCATCATATGCTTTGCAGGATATCTTCATCTCAAAAGTGTGAGTTAATAAAACTCTGAAACAGAGGTACACAGAAATCTATTTTCAAAAAATCCACAAGCCAAAACATTGTCCTGTGGTTACTAAGACCCATCGGAAACTTCAGATCTCACAAAGCAGTCTGAACTAAACTCGACAAGAATGAGACAGATAACTAATGACTTTTCCAATACAAAACAAAGCCATGTATTGTCCTCTAAATTGCTCTACTGTTGCCCCTGTTGAAATAACAGATGAGTCCATTTCCAAACCAAACCATAAAATCTGGCTTAATTATTCTTCAATGATTCTCTCACGCTTCATGAAGATCTGTTCTGAAAGCTTTAAAACTAAAACTGAATCCTCTAACGAAGTATTTCAGAGAAGTAACTAAGCTTTGTTTAAAATAGCATAATTGTGTTTGTTTAAGGTAAGATTAGCTCAATTTACAGCATGATTAGACTTCTATTCAATTGTTGCAGATATATTTTTTGGCTCCCAAATCCCCACTGGGTCAAAAGCCGCTGTACGGCTATTGTTTCATTTTCCTACAGTGAATGACTAGTAAACCTCTGACCAATACCTCCAATAAGCACTTTCACATGAATTTCCATGCTCATAGAAAGCCTGCCAATCTCAAGACACAAAAGAGCTTCTGTGCCACGTTTTATATCTATTTTTATATCATCGGAGCTCATTTTTCTAGGCTCTAAGTGGTAGTTTCCTGCCAGATCCACCCACTCATACTGCAGCTTCTCATGCTGAACACTTCAAAACATCCAGAGTAGTAATTATGGTTTAACAAATATCAAAGTTCTCTACCTAAAAAAACCCCACTGATCTAAGTTTTGCAACCTAAAGTTCTAGCACATGATCCATTTGCTGCTTCTACATCAGCTGTTCATATCAACATACGTGAAAGGACACCTCTGCGGACTGTTACTACTGCTCAGTCTTGCATTTTCTCTGTTAAGGGAAGATAATTCCTTGTAATGGCATATTGGCATGAGCTGATGGTTAAACAACAACACTATTAACACCATTTTTATCCTCCATTTTCCTTGCTCTGCCTGTAGGTTTAGATTGTTTCAGTTACCTCATCACTAAGCATAATAAATACACCTAGCAAAACTCTCCTCCCATTACCAAAACATTTGGAGGAAAAATTAAAGAGTTGACTACAGCAGCAACACTTACCTTTTTTTTGTATGAAGGACCATGAAATATCACTTTGGAAAATGCTTGCCCTGAAACATAAGCAACTTCTACATTAGAGGAATCCTTCCTCAGAATCATAGAATTAGTGAGGTTGGAAGGGACCTTTAAGATCATCAAGTCCAACCATTAACCTACCCTGATAAAAACACCACCACTTCTAAACCATGTCCCTAAGCACCTCATCTACCCTTTTCTTAAACACCTCCAGGGATGGTGAATCCACCACCTCTCTGGGCAGCCTATTCCAATGTTTAATAACCCTTTCCGTGAAAAAATGCTTCCTAATATCCAATCTAAACCTGCCCTGACATAACCCTAACCCGTTTCCTCTTGTCCTATCACTTGTCACCAGGGAGAAGAGGTCAGCTCCCATCTCTCTAAAACCTCCTTTCAGGTAGTTGTAGAGGGTGATAAGGTCTCCCCTCAGCCTCCTCTTCTCCAGGCTAAACAACCCCAGATCCCTCAGTCGTTCCAAGAAGTAACCTATAACTTGGGGTCAAAAAGGAAGCAGCATCTATCAGCATTTTTGTACTGTGAACAGGAGGCGAGTGCTTAATATTTACGTGCATTTCTCAGATTTCCTGTCTATAGCACATAGCATATTTTTAAATGGTTTATTTCCATTTATTTGCAATCTTCCTGTCTTTTGGAAAGCATAATGAATACATGCTGAGATACCTAACAACAAACCAAGTCATCGCTTACCAGAACAACTTCAAAGCTCTTAGACGCATAGCAAAAATCAAAACGCTGCTGCAGAAATTTATCTTCCAGCCTCTTCTATTTACAGCTTACTAGCAGCGCTGCCTTTTAAGTGTTATCTCTCATAGGGTGAGGAGAAATAAGTCCTGCTGCTATTTACTATCTTCTGGCACTAGCTGCTAATCACAGCCAGGCTACAGATTCTGTCATTTCATCCCTAGGGCTCCAGTCACCCCCCAGGGGATGGTGACAATCCTACTTCAGGGAACCAGAGACTCGACCTTACAGCACTCCTTTCCATTGCTGAATGGTTTTGAAACCTGAAGCAGATGAATGAAACAAACAGTTGCACTTAACACGCGCATTGCTCAAGATCTGTTAGGAAGTTTGCTCTCAACTGCTTTTCAAAAGCCATTTTAGCACTTCAGACATCTGTCTTCAATGGCAAACAGCATAAAGTAACATAAGATCTCTTCTTCTCTTCCTATTTTAAACTGAACCAAGTATCACCTCACATTTACACAGAAATTCTGAAAATACGGATCTGACCCTAAACCAGAATTTTTTAATAACCCAAAATAATAATGTCTGTTGGCAAGACAAACACTGACAAATCGAAATTACTGACATAGTACATTATTTAACTGTTTACCAAAAGATATAAACATGGACAGGGCATAAAAAGTTGCAAAATCTCTTCTAGGAACTTATTCGCTTGGAGTAGCACTTTACCACCACATTAAGACAAACATTGCTGCTGCGATTGTCCTCAGGTGAGGATTCAGTTTTTTTGCACGTTCAGGAGTCTGTGACTTCAAAGAATGTGAGCCACAGTCTGAAATACTTGTTTCCATTTTTCTTTCCGTTAATTAAAATCCCCCACAAAATTTTAGGTTATGACTTATGTATTACATTATTTTATAATACCCTGGTCTGTGCTGGATAGCATATATAATAAATGGAAAACAGACACAATCACTCTGGGATTTCATTCATTCTGAATTTTTGATTGATTTATATACATGGAACTTTTTTCTGTCTTTCAAATAGTCCAGTCCGGAAATGTATCAGGTTCAACATACTATATGTAACAGACATTTAGTATATGTTCTTACCAGTTAAAAAAATGGGCATCATAACAAAATACCAGGCCAGTACCAGCACAGGATGGTAGGTTTACATTTTAAAAAAATTCAAACTCATTTGAGAGTAAACATGAAAATCCTTGTGTTAGAAGTACACAATATTATTGTTAATCATTCTTCTGTCCTATCTATTTTTCATTTATCAAAGCGTAGCAATACAAAGAGGCATTAAAGACAGAAGCAATTCATTTAGCTGTGTGAAACCAGCTGTTTATATGGCATAAGGATAAAACATATTTGAGACTGCTGTACAAGGAAAAAAATCTGGGACACGTTGTGATCCAAGTAAACCAGACTGGAAACTTCCCTCCAAGAAACAGAAAAATAAGCAGGTTGGGGGAATTCTTAGATTTTTCTTTTTTCCCCTGTGTTTGGATGGTGTTGCTGTCATGGCCACCAGTTTCTAGCAATACTCAATTCACACACATTTCTTAATTTAATCATGCAACTCTCTTTCCAATCAGTTTTCCATTGTAACCTTTACAGACATTATAAATGTGTCTACCAAACTCGAATTCACAAAATCATCCATATAGCGCTGCAAGCTATAAGCAAATAAATGAATTGCATATCAATCACAGTGCATATTAAATAGATACAATAAATTAAAAATAAATTAATATGAAAATATTTAAACTCAAATTATTTACATAGTTCCTTAAATTTGTTTCCAAGTGGATTTCATGTAATCAATGTTAATGTACAGAACACAGAAATAATATACAGCTGCTCATGGTACCATTACTAAACTGCACAGTAATCACAGAGTATCTCTCTATGAGTAGTAACGGTAAATATTATCTTAGAAAAGTCTCCATTTCTACTCTGCCTTAGTATCAATTTTCTCAGCCAGGTAGCTTCAGTTTATAAGAACCAGATCTATTTTGAACTACTACCTTCACACCAGGAGGTATCCATCGATACATCTGAAACACAGGCAACTATTTGGTTCTACTTTCTCACTGAGGCAAGAGTTATAAGGGTCTAATGCTCAATGTTCAGCAATGAATAGCTTGTGAGGATTCAAGAAGTACCAGAAAAAAATTATTCCACGTAGAAGACTAAGCACCCTGCCCAAACTGAGATTTCAATAGTTCAATACAGTCTCAGCCAGTCTCCTCAATATAGTTTCAGTCAGTCTCCTCCAATGCTTGTCTTTCTCTGCATATTAATCTCTTTTAATGATGAACAGGTTATAGGGTTTCTCCCAGTTTATTTGGCAGAGATGCTCGCAAATCTGTCAAAAGAGCGTCCCTAGCACAGTCCAGTAAAGTGTTTTTGAATCTGTGGTCTCTGGGTTAAAAAAGGGGGGGGGGGGGGGGGGGGGGGAAGACACGGACCCATGAAGATAACTACAGCCATATATGAAGTGCATAAAATGCAGATGCAGCAGTGTGCCCTGGTGTACTGATTTTCCAGACCTGAGCCCTGACCAGAGGGCATCGGAGCCCACTTCCACGGCAACCCCCAATGTTTCTTCCTGATAAAAACGGGGGCTCAAAAGGAACGTGCAGGCCAGGAGAGTGGCAAATGGCCTTTTGCTCCCAATATGGAACTGGGATGTAGTTAGGACATGCAGCTCAGCCCCTCGGTTTAAAGAAAGCCAGAGGAAAAGCAAGTGTGTTGTTAGTAGATTTATATTGCTCCCCCCCAACATTTTTAAGGACCCACATATTAAAAAATGCTGACAAACCATTATACCAGGGATCAGCTGCTCTTAGCAAATCTCTCTGGGTTTCCTTTCCTGCAGTCACTGCACCCCTGCTCCTCTGCAGTTCCCATATATTTTGTACCCAGAGAATTATATAAATATAATGACAGATTAAACAGGCAAAACTCCTGACAGTGATAGTTACTTACCCAAGCATGTAGAAAAACAAAAATAAAATCTACATTTCATGTGTCTTTATAATTGATTACATCCCACCATAGTACAAAAGAACAAAAGCACATTTTCCAGTATTTTAATACATATGGGAACCTGAGATACAGCCAGGAAGGCTATTTCATACGGAAATAGCTTCAGTCTTCCAGAGTTCAGAAAACTATTCCATTTCTTTAAAAATATCTCCCAAATCCCAAGGCAGACTAAATCCAAAAAATGTGGAATAAAAATCAGTCTGAAGGCCCAGGTTAGCACAAAGCTTGATGAGATTCATTTTCAGTCCTTGGCCAGAGTTTATTTTCCTTCCCATTTACACCCAACAAATCACTGCTTCCGCATTTTCTTTCTTTCTATTTCATGTTGTTACCCTGACTGACTCAAAATAAAGTCCTGATCTAGGCTATGGCACTTGAAATGGTGCCATTCATCACAAGAGAAAAGCATAATCCAGCAGCAACGCATCATTCAGCTCAGCGATACTTCAGCTGCTCGCTTGGCACTGTTCTTTTTTTAACCTCAAATATATCACCAAAGCGGAGTTTATGGGGAGCGGAGTTTATGGCTAGCAAGCACCACCAAACAGGTGGTGAGAGGACACCATTATCATAGGCACACGGGACATTAACTGACACCTAATTTATAAAGCGAATGAAATGTGCATCACCGAAAAAGACGCAGAACTGCCAGATATCTGTAGAAAGCCACGCTGGAGTATAAACAGCCCACCAGCTGGTTCTGTGGGAAGGAGCTCCAAAGGGCCTTTAATCAAGTATGCTCCAGTGTTTCTTAAATGTGGTGTCTGCATGCTCACCACACAGTGTGTTTGGAAAACGAAAAGCAGGCACGCGTGCAGCATTTTCTTTTCAGTAAAGCAATGCCCCCCAGTTTGCTGCCTGTTAAATTTCAACTACTTCAGGTTTTCAATTTTCAAAAAAGTTTAGGGCTTGATCTTCACACCTTGAGTCTTCCAGTGTCACTAATCACTGTACACCATAGATAAAACACTCGCAAGTTTATTGACACACGTGGCACTTATTGACACAGAATCATACAAGTTACTAGTCACAAAGCTTACCTAAGACAGTGGGTCATGGGCAGCAAAATTCCCCCCAAAAGGTACTTTGCAAATGGGCTGGATGTTTCTGAAGAATATTTTGTTAAACAAGGAATTCTTTCTGCGAGAGATGAAATAGCACAGCTAACGATTACATCGATTCCCTCCCCTCTTTCAGCTTATAACAATGAAACGTATTATATTTGGAGCTAGGAGCAAACAACTTAAAATTTGCATCCAGCTTGCATTAAAGCACAAATCGATATATTGGTGGCAATAATAATAAAAGGAAATGGATTCACACAGCTCAAATAGCTGTGTGTCCTTATACTGTTTTAGAGACCACTACAAAGTTTTTCCTGTAAAAACATCAGTGAACCAGAAAAGTCTCCAAGAAGCCCAGCATGACCAGCCACAGCGTTCAGTCCATGAGCTGAAAACTTCTAAGCTTATTGGGGCAATTCAGTATTAATCCCCTATTCACCTATGGACTTAGTTCATATATAAAGGATGGCATATTTTGTAAAATGCTATCAGAAATCATCGTTCCAATGCGTACTGTTCTGTCCCTTCCTATCTGCATTAGCTTTACACACAAGGAAAGGTTATCTCATATTCCTCTTCTCTGTACCACCAACCAGCGTTCCAAGCCCTGATCCAGCTTTCAGAAATCCTCACGTTACCAAAAAGGAAAACACAGTCAAATTGTTTTAGCTAATGATGTGGCCTGGGCACATAAGTAAGAAACAGCTTGTAGGAAGAGGTCTTTGATCTGATCTATGAGCATAGTTGGGAACAGCAGAGAAGCTCACTTCTGAAATAGAAGCCACAGATTTGGCAACAGTTTCCTAGAAGATATTTAGACAAACGCCCATTAGACCATCTCTCTCTCTCTTTCTCACACACACACAAAGCACAATAAAAGTATACTACAGTACCAAATACCTTTTTCGGAGAGTGTTTCAGACCCGTTATTTTAAAACTCTTGAACATTATTTCTCAGCTGTCATTTACCTCTGAAGTCAGGTCAGCATCATCTTTCCTTATAGAAACAGCATAACTGAACAGATTTCTAAGATTTTCCATTTGGTACCATTTTCTAATGGTACAAAAAGACATTTAGAAAATGTATTATGCCATGTTGTATCTAGTTTTAGTCTGGTTGGGCCTTTCCAGGAATAACAAATACACGCATCGTATGTTCTAAATGCTTCCTGTTTTGAGTAAATAGTTATCGTGTAATTCAAAACATCAAACAAAGTGTGTACCTTACAAATAAAAGGCAAAAGTTTAAAAACACCACGTAGAATTAAAGTTTAATTTATAGAGAGTTATTAAATGACTCTACATTGACTAGCCTAACATTAATGCTTTCACCATGACTTAGGAAATCACCTATTTCTCCTGCTATTCATGAGTAGCACACATTTATCACAACTATAATAACAAAACTCCTTCCAAAGGATATTAAGCATACTTATTACTCCATTATTAACTAGAATATTAATGTGATGTATGATATGTCCGATTTCTACATTACTTATGACCTAAACATAACCACATCTTTTAGTACCATGGAGTAACATACAGGGGATGCGTTACCCTATCTATTCCCATGATTTCATGATGACTCTGAAGATGCATGGTATTTTTCTTAAAACTATCAATTCTGAGTCATCTAATTTATGAGGATTTAAGCTGTCATGAAAAGAAAGAGGTAATTCTAGTCTCAAGCTTGCAGAAGAAAGCTCTAAAATAGGAACTCTAACTTTAAAAAAAAAAAAAAAGTCAAGGGAGCCTAAGAACCTAAACAAATGTAGAAGATAAGTAAAAAATGAAAAGACTAAGCTGATAGTTATATTATTTTAGAATGACTAATGATTTTATAAGGTTTTGGATTGGAAATACTGATAGCGTATTCAGGACTGCATACCCTTTCTTACCAAATCTCAGCACGTTCTTCTGTCTCTTGAATTTCAGTCCCAGTCATTCCCTAAAATATTGCTTCACCATCCCCTAAAATTCCCTGTTGTCCTTTCAGAAAGGAAAGAATCATCTCAAGCCCTGCCACTCTCTCCCTCTCTATCCAGGCTACCAGGTCTCACCTACCCTATTCACGTTCCTTACCCGATTTAATTGTGGTTGATTGGAAATTAATAAATATAGATTTAGAGATCTTTCTTACTAAAAATAAAATAAAATATGTAAATAAAAATTTGGTTTCTTTGATTGGCAGCAGGTCAGTTATTTTTATTTTTTGTTTTGGTGGGGGGTTTTTTGTTTGTTTTCAGTGGGAAAACTAGTATTAGAAAATGCACTGTAAAATCCCAATGGAGACAAGATCAACCATCACTCTAGTAACACGATCTCACACATTTACTTTACTGGAAAATCCAGGCTGGTTTTCTACATTGACATGAGTAAATGCGTATTAATTATCTAGTGGTGAAAACGCATCTTCTTGGCGCTGAGGACAAAACTATCTTTTTGTTCACTGTGGCACAAAAAGAAAATCTGTTTCCAAATTGATTCCATCACATATTATTGAAACAGTTCATAGATTCATTTAGAACATGCAAACTCTCATTTTGGTGCCTGATAATAATCCAAAAGCACCTTTGGTGTCTATTACTTAATTGGCGCTTAATTATTTAATTATGAATACACCTGCTAACCATTAAAGCACTGCAGTTTTAAGCAGCTGTAACTAAATAAACAAAATACATCTATAAAACTAGCCTCACTAACATTACACACAGGTTTATTCATGAATTTCCTGTTGTAGAACTTCATTTTATGCCACAGACTGAATAAGAGAAGAATATCAAACTAAAAATATATAAATTAGGGAAAAATAAGAGTGTAATTGTTCACAGACAAGTACACATTTCCCTTTTACCATAAACCCAACACCCAAATCTTAAATCTAGAAAAAGGTTGTCTTAATTTCGAAACTTTCAGGCTAATTTATAGAAAAGTTCTGCTGAGGTTGAAATAAACTATCAAGGTGCTCCTGAATTATATGTTGTCCCTTGCTATAAGTGTGTCCTTAACGGTGTATTTCCTCATTTCCTAACATTCAGGAAGACTCTGCTTTGGTTTGTTGCCTCGACCTTCTGAAAAAAAGACCTTTCTTATGTTCCTACCACTGCAGTCCAATTCATTGACGCTTTTTGCGCAAGAAAAAAAAAAAGCCTGAGGCAAATTGTAACCAATATATTCCATACCTCATTACCATAGTAAAAGATACCCAGTTCCCAAAATTTGCGCACTAATACTGCAGTTAGCTGAGTGCATGTGCTAACAAGGCATATGGAAGACCAAACACACTGGCCTGCTGCCATCACAGTGGCAGCTGTGCGGAGCAAGAGACTGACGCATGGGGTAAGTTTTAAAATTCTGAATTCCTCCTCCTTCCTTTCCTAGGAGCCTTCCCTGGGTGAGAGGCTTTTCTAGTCTACCTACCTTGAATGTTCCTTACTTTGTTTTAAGTCCTGCTGCTTTTAAGGTGGCGGTGGCGGCTGGATCACACCTCCCAGCAAGGTCTGAGCCACACAGAGTATGAGACTTACATCTGAAAAAGGCGTGATGTGGCTGGATACCCTCTCTCAGCAGATCCAGGCCCCCTCCATAGCTCGCAGGGGAGGGAGGAAAAGTAAGACCACCAAGACTCCAGTGAGCTCCCGCTGAGTTTCCCTTGCCGAAAGGTGTGATGAAACTGCTGCAATGCCATGTCATTTGTGAGTCTAGTGATGACTCTACTTCAGTGGCAGTGTTTCACAATCTCTATAGAAATGAGAGCTGCCATGGCCTTCCTGCAAGCATTTTGCACAGAGTACCAAGTAAATCTCAAATGTCCCTCTAAATCTTTAAAACGAAAAGAATAAAAAGCAAGTGGAGGCCTCATAAGCTATTACAGCTTCCTACTTCAAACATAACTGGTACAGCTAAATCCTCATGGATTTGAGTCCTACGCCATTTTCAGCATGCTGTGAAATCCTGGCCTTGCACAACATACGGACTTGTATATTTTTCATATGGGCCTGTATATTTTTCCTCCGTAAAACCGCACACACATCCCCTTCGGGCATGCAGACTCAGTCATTCAAACAGGACCAAATAGGTATCAATCATGGAGCTGAGGGAAGGTCCAGTGCCTATGCCCAAATGCAGATTTTGCACAGAGAAGTGAGCGGCCAACACAATAACTGCATACGTGTGTTTATAAGCCAGTCTGCTCATCTGTCCTACACATAAACAGAAAACATCCCCCCACATTTTGGCTGCATTTAATCTATTGTTTCTGAGAGGTTACGGTCTTCTACATATAAAATACGGGTTTAATAGCAGTCATCTTTGGCAGCAAGTGTCCTATCCAGCCATGTTTTAGATTTGTAACAGCTAACTTTTCATAAAATTAAATGAGATCTTCATGAGCAACACAGCATTAACAGTATTTCAGTTTCATGACATTAACCACATCTCCTATTATCAGCATCAGATTGTTCCTTCTTTTTGTTTAGTTCTACTTTTCCATTTCAAAATGCTTTATTAGTAACCAAGCTTTAATTAACTGCATATGCACTTCCCCAGTTTCCAAGAAAAGCCCAACATCAGCATTGGATGTATCAGAGGCATGTAAACATTTTCCAAATCCTATCTTTACTCCTACATCCGTCCTCCCGCAAAACATCTACATACTCACACAAAACAACATAAAAGCATCCCACGGCTAATAAACTCACATTTACTCAACATCAGGAGTACCAAGCGTTCATCAGATTCATTGATCCAAAAACATCAAAGAGGATACTCCTTTTTTGCATTATCAAGCAGCTTGAACTTAGTTTACCTCGCACCTTGGAGAAAACAACTCAATTATAAATAAATAGGAGCTCAGGTATTTTGCTGTAAAATCCTTTCCAGGTCACGAGAACAGAAAAAACTCGATGATGAGTCCCAGCCTGCCACCGGTCGCGTGTTTACTGTCAGGTTCTGGCAGGTCTGCACTACTCACAGTCAATTTTCCTCAAACTGAAATCCTGACATGTCAGATACGCTGTTAATATAAAGGAAAGACATTGGTTTTACTTTTGGCTTGAGGTACATCCTGGTACAGCTGAACTCTGGCTTTCTGAGCCCTCATTCCTGCTCCCGTGATGGCTTCCAGCTCTCCCACTCCAGACATCTACCTTGTAACCTGAATTCCTCTTACTTCATCCTTTGGACTGATACACCCTTGACTGCCTTCAGTGACTGACCTTCACCCTCAGAAATCCTTGTGCCTTGCTCTGGGCTGCATTTCTCATGACGTGTTATACAACTTTCTATTAGTTCACTGTTATCCTCTCAATATGGCTTTAGCATATGTAAGTATTAACGTGCCTGTTTTTATTCTGTAATTGCACCATTGTTATTAGTTCTTTAATTTTCTGATTAACTCTTTACACTCAAATCAAAATGTCAGGTAAAATACATGCTTCCGTCAAGGAATTTCTCAGCATTTTACAAGATTCAAAATATTGCACTAAGTGCATTAGCAATGTAAACGAGTCTGTGAATTACCTTTCAAAAAACAATTGCAAGATTGCACATGACAAAAATAAAGCTAGAATATTACTTCAAGTGCAAGGCAGCCACAAAAACATAAAAAGACAGTGCAGAAAACTTAGTGCAGACACACATTCATCAATATATTGGGCTTGATTCAGTTGCTTAAATATAGGTCATCTACTGATATTTTAGACGACAGAGCGCGCAAGACCTCTAAGTAAGGCTAGCAATCAACACGGGACATAGAGGAGGACCCATGCTCTTCTGGACTGGAAGCTGAAGGCAAAGCAGGACGTATTACAGCTTCTCAAATGGCCCTAGATGCCTACATTTAGGCAACTGTTACGTCCCAGATCCAGCACAGCACGTCAACATGACCCTGAAGTAAACCATATACTTGCATATTTTGCTGGATGGAATAAAAATAAGTAGGTTGTGCTGACTGGGAAAACCGATTCAGTGCTCCTGTGACTGAGTCCATAGAGCAATTCATCTGCGTCCATAGTCCCAGCGTATCTAAAGCAGGTGATGGTCCCATTTAATTTTACATACTTATGTTATTTAATTGCCCCAGCTTGCCAGCTCATACTTGTTTTCTGCATCCACAAAAGAATAAGCTGGTGAGAATGAAACTTATTTGCCATTTATCATAAATCTACTGAACAGTTATAAAAGTCAAAATAATTAAAGTGAGCTAAAACCACTATAAACAGATAAACATATGCTGTTTGCGTAACTACTTTGACTGAGGTAAGGGCAGTAGGAATTCACGCGTGGCTGTATTTATTGACCCTCAATTTCTTTACCATTTTTAGGGTTCTGCCTTGACTTACAGAAAACATCTTTTCTAAGAAGTGCAAATGCCTATCTGCATCCAACAGGCTGTCACATGGTTTCACCAGCAGGTTCGGTCATGCTGTTGTATTCGGGATCACAGTTGGCACCAGTTTGCAAGCTTCATGCGAGTTTTGAATAACCTACGCGCAGGGCTGGGAGTTTTTTAATATTTGTAGAGTAACTTGTGTTTTGGTTTGACTCAACTCCAGTTTCAGTTTGCACATGCCTGGCTTTGCAAAAACCTGACATCTGAATTCAAATTGAATTATTAGGTAATCTTCTAGTTGTAAAATTATTCAGAGCCTTAAGCCATGCTTTGTCTTTTGTTGTATTAGGGACATGAAAACCATTTACCAGGTATTTAGTTTGCATAATTAACATAAACCATTTGCTGCAAGTTTTAATGAAGTTGGAAATATTTTGCTGATATGCAGTGCCTTCAGGAGAAAGAGCAGAATTTGTTAACTAATTCTGAAGTACTTAAAACCTCTGATGTAGCATCACACATAATGGAATGAGGGACACAATTTGCAGATACCATGCCTACAAATTACTAATAATAACAATACCCTGACACCTCTTTTGAAATTTATTTTTTCCTGCTGATTTTTTTTTTTTCTGTTCATTGAACAAATTCAGAGAAGACCCACCCTGCTAAGTTTGACATACAATCTCTTCCTAAGGAGATTACAATGCTTAACTTTGCATTACATAAATTATACATTATACATATATTATGTATATAACCTAAAGTATTTCGAATGTGTAAATATAGTTTGACCGTGCTATATTTTTAGAGTTATAACTAATATTCTGCAAGAAAATTATTTGTGAAATTCATAATTTAAGGAGATCTTTTTCTATTGTACCATGAAACAGCAATATTTTATGATGGCATTTAATTTACGTAAAATATTTTAAAGATACAATTAACTCCATCAAAAGATATTAAGTGCTTTGAAGTTTCAAAAAACCCCTACGTTATATAATATCACTTTGGTCCTATTTTACGGTTGAGGAATGTGTAATATTTCAAAGTTGTCCCTTGTTTCTGGTTGTTCAGCTGGAAAGATTTCTTTTATTGTTGTTTTCTAATGAAATGATGTACAACTACCATTCAACCTGAAGTAAAAAGGGCAAATAAATTGCTCCTTTCAAATTCAGGCCTAAAAGTCTCCCAATTTAGAACACTGAAATCTTTACCTCTCTGAAATAGTAGGCCTATTCATCTTGAGATACTTTGAGGACAGCTACTCACCAAATACATTCCTTCCTTTTTTGTTTTTAGCTGGCCAACTGGAGGTCACTTTTCAGAAATTTGACCTTAGTCTGCACTAAGTTGAAAAGATAAAATCACTTTTTTTTTTTAATTTAATACCTAATTTGTGTAAATTACTACTAGCCTTTATAAAATTGGAAAGCATTTTCATTATCAAACTGAAATCTATTGCTTTGCTCAGTTTACTCGCTTCTTGGTAGATTTTGGTGTTAACATTAACACGTTAACGTGGGAGTTGGACCCAACAATTCTCATGGGTCCCTTTCAACTCAAGATATTCTATGATTCTATGGTTACTTCAACATTGCTTGCCTAATCATATATTGTGAGAGGTCATGTAGTCCCGTTCGCAGAATTTGCCAAGGCTGATACTGTATTTCATCCGCCTCTCTGGCCATGTCTTAGAAACATCTGAGGGAACTGGGCTTACTTTCCTCGGATTTTGAAGGTGAGTCCATCTGAGACAGCAAAGCCCATTCCTATATGCCTCAGAAAAGTCTTCCCTACTCCATTGAAGATGCAGAAAGCGAAAGCAAGGGACTGCAAATAATATTACCAGAAGATCAAGTTTACTTTTTAGGTTTACATCATTCGGCCATTTTATAATCACCCGTTATAGTTCCAGTTTATATCTCACACAAATCTGACTTCATGGGACTTTCACTGAAAAAATAAAAAATTATAAAATAAATGAAATGGACTACAAAAAGATTAACTCTACTACAAGAATGAACAACAGCAAGTTAAATTTGCTGAGTACATTTTACTAATCATTTTTAAAAGCATTTTAGAGATTTTTAAGTGAGATATCTATTACTTACAAATACAACCACATCACATGCAACATTAATAACACTGAAAGAACGCATCCAACCACCTACCTTTTAATCCACTGGAAAAAATATTCATCATTTCTTTTCTGAGACACTCCAGAAGTATCTGGGTATTTTTTTCAGTTTTACTACAAAGTAACCAATCCATGATCTTCACAGCCAAAAGTCTCTGTAATACACTGTATGGCATATTTTGTCACCCTCAACGAACTAAAGCTGAGACTGCCTCAAGACAACGGCTAAGCAAATGTCCTGCTTCAGCCTGACTTTTTTTCATGAGCTGGCAATACCATTATCAAGTTCAAATAAAGATGTCCAGTCCCCAAGGGTTTTGTACCTTGTCTTTTCTTCAAAGCAGTTCTTTTGCAAGAACATTTCATCCTTTGGCATCTTCGTTTCAGTTGAAAAAATGGCTTCTTGTTGCCTCAGAGCTGCTCAGTTTTAGTCTAGGTGGAAACTACTGTCTTCATACTTACATACTCCACAGGTGTTTTTTAAACTCGCTATACATACTTTTTAAACAGATTTTACTCTTAAACACTACATAGTAAGTTTTGCTTATTTCCTCTACTCTATAAACTTTTGTCTGGTTATCATTAGTCTCCTCCATACCTCTAAGAGAAATGTGATTTCTCCACATTACAGCTTTGTCAGAATAGTGAGGACAGGCTGAGAGAGTTGGGGTTGTTCATCCTGGAGAAGAGAAGGCTCCAGGGAGACCTTATTGCAGCCTTCCAGTGCCTAAAGGGGGCCTACAGGAGAGCTGGGAACGACTTTTTACAAGGGCATGTAGTGATAGGACGAGGGGGAATGGCTTCAAACTGGAAGAAGGTAGATTTAGATTAGATATTAAGAAGAAATTTTTCACCAAGAGGGTGGTGAGACACTGGCACAGGTGGCCCAGAGAAGCTGTGGAAGCTCCACCCCTGGAGGTGTTCAAGGCCAGGCTGGATGGGGCTTTGAGCAACCTGGTCTAGTGGGAGGTGTCCCTGCCCATGGCAGGGGGGTTGGAACTAGATGATCTTTAAGGTCCCTTCCAACCCAAACCATTCTATGATAGTCACAAAAAGGGAATCAACTGTTACAAGCACTGTTACGTACAGGGCCTTGGTCACAAACAAAGAAGATCACTTACAATGGAAAAGCACAATTTTTTATTCTTTTAAAAAAAGCATTTATCTTGACTTCCCAGCAATACAAGCCAAAACCTGCAGTCTGTTTTCTTACGACGTAGTGACAAACATACCTAAGTTCAGAAACATTTGCAAATGAAGAGCTACACCCCTTCAGATTTAGAACTGTAAGTTCTCACGCTTCTAGCACTGGAGTCGAAGAATGTCCTAATTAGCCATAACAATAACTAAGCAAATAAATGAAACTTTGTACTTTGAAATCATTTATAAATATACAGAAGGTGAACGTCAACTCTTTTTTTTTTTTTTTTAAGGGACTTGCCACCATTATACCCGCAATAGAAATACTCTTTAACACAGTGCGACAGCCCCGTTTCCTCAGATAATTGATAGTGTGATATCCGGTTTACTGGAAAAGAAAAAGCAGCAGCATAATATATGAAAAGGCAATTATGGAAACTGATCTGATGCCAAGCTATTAAGTATTATCAAATAGATGTCTTCTCAGCTTCAACGCACCAACTATATGAGACTGCTTTAATCCATAGCTATAAAAATAAACACCGCAGACCACAAAGATTAACACCGTTTCCTGCCTCTCCATACTGGCTACAAAATATTTTGACTGCACTTGTGTCTAGATCTAATGTAACTAAAGAACACGCCTGTCAGAGTGGAATTTTAGAAAGGTGATGTCAGTGTCGTACTTTGTACTTCCATTTTCCTAAACTACTCTGGCCTTTTTCAGTTATGCTTATCAACTGGGCAAGAAAAATACCAAACCTGAAGATAATTATTGGGGTGGGGATTATATCTCATCTCATTATGATAATCCATTAACTGCAAGTAGGTTATGCCATTAATTCACTTTGTTTATGCACATTTCCTTGGTTATTTTTGTTCTGGAACACAAGGTGTATTATTAAGTAATACATAACATTAATTAGTAACTTACCATCAACCACATTACTTAGCTTTGAGCCAATTCTAGAGAACACTAAATAGCACAGAAATGGAAGATCTTAAAAACAAAACAAAAAAACCCCTAAGTTTTAATGGAAATGCATGCTGATTTAGAGCAAGGCTGAAAGAAAGGTATGCTTCCCTTTTCCCCCTTTTTTTTTTTTTCCTTCCCCCCTCCCTCCCTCCCTCATTTCAGTGCTGGCCTGTGATCCTGCAAAGCAAGGAACCAGCAAAACAACAAATAGCTCCTCCCAACCTGGGACTTGACTCCTCCCCTGCTCCAGTTTCATAGTTTGTCAATTCTTTGGCCCTGTGTCCATTTTTTCCCATCTACATACATTTTTAATCAAGCCAGCCCCACTGGAAACCATGGTAGTGCTCTAGCAAGGACACGGATCTTCCTGGCTTTCGGGGTCAGCAGTTACAGAGTTTATGGCAGAGTTGGGGGTTGTTCATCTTATTGCCTTGAGGAATACTTAGACATGGAAATCAGTTAAGAACTTTCCCAATGGTAAAAAGCCTGATGTCTAAGTACATTTTTTTTCAGGTAAATACCGTTTGCTGAAATGAAAAGCTTAATTTTTCAAAACAAGTTAAATTCATTTTATACTACTTTCTGCCTCTTGTTTGGAAATACAGCAATTTGACCACAAGAGAAAGAATTTTTAAAGCATAAATTATTCCTAAACGTTCCCATAAAAGTCGGGAAAGAAAAGAAATAACATCTCACCGTGCCAACATTCACAAATGTCTTGTTTTTCTTTTTAAATGATACACTCTAACACTCATTCATCAACATAATAAACATTTTTTACTTTTGTCCCAAATATGCATACATAGATTCCTTTATATGTGCTTTATAGTTTCCCTCCCTGTACTCTATTAAGAAGTGCCACGTAGCAATCAGGGAATTTCTATGCTTCCGGGAGACATTATCTCAAGAAGTTCAAATAAATACAATTTGCTTATCTGGATGTTAATCTTATCAGCTGCTTTTCTGCTTGACATATAATATGGGAAAGAACGACATGGTTATTCATGGACATAAATAATTTGCTTAATTTTATTCATTTTACTGGACCATAAGCTTGATGATATCCCAATGATTTATTTAAATAATAAAACATTTCAGTCGGGAGGAAACAAACCACCCTCCTATGGCTACTTTTAGGTAGTATTATTAGTAGATTTCGTAGTATCATCAGAATCTATTTTATAGCAACACTTGGAGCCTCAGGGAGGACTTATCTAACTCCTGAGGGATCAGGCAAAAAGATCTGGTCCTCTGTCAAAAGGTTTACAGTGCTATCAGTAGAAATACTAAGTAATCTGCCACAGATTGGGAATTAATACACTGAAACTTGCCTGTTTCATAGCCCATAATCTTTATCTCTGACACAAGCTTTGTAGGGCTCTAAACCCAGCCGTTTTCATGCGTAACATTAAATGATATCTGAAACAGCATCAACTGATACAAGGTCAAAACTGGGCCCAGCTTCTCACCCAGAAAGGGAGAAAAGGTCTCTTTCACGTTCTCCAATTAGGACACAAAGAACTGTGAAACTGCTCAGTAACAACATCCCAACAACTGAACGGGGCCCTAATCCAAGCCTTAATTCAGGCATTTCGGGCTATGTTGGACAAGGGCCCAAAAAGTAGCAAACAACGAATTGTTACACTTTTATTTTTTGTTTTTCCAGTTTAAAAGTGTGTGCGTTATGGGAGTTTTTTCTATCCCCAAATTACAGCCGGGAGGTTAGGGAATATTTCCAAATTTATGGATGTGCTTTATATGCAAGGTGAGCATTAGTGAGGATAATATTTTCATTGCACGATTGCTGACTATGATTAGCATTAGCTACGCACGCCGCAACGAACAGATCACCATCACACTAGAAGCCCTCCCATCATTAACGCATACAATATGACTTTACAGACAATCAGGGAAAAAAATCCATGCGGCACACCTGGTCTCTGGATAATGTTGCAGACCTTTGGCTTGCATAAGTTATTCCACTGAAGTAATGGAACAACTGTAATTTACACCAGATGAACATTCATTCCAAAATCTGCCTCTTCCAAACAGAAATGTCATGACAGCAAGTCAAATGATCTGCCTTGACAGTGCATTTTTTTTTTTCCATGCGTTAGTTACTCGAGTGTGACATTGCAATCAAAGGAAAAATATGCTGCAAAATTATTCGGTGTTGAAATATAACCCAAAAGGATTCATGGCAGAAGTGACCGATTTCACTACTGCTCAGCTAAGCCTTTCAGAAAAGTGCTGAGTAGAAGGTGGCTTCAAACATGGCATCTAGAAAAACAGAAAACCCTTTTGGTGTTGGGGTTTTTTGAAGGGTGGAGGAGTGGGGATGTTGGGGTTTTTAGTGTGGGGTTTGGTTTTTTTTTTTAAGGCAATAAGGTCAGGAGACAACTCCTCTTCACTGGAAGCATCTTGTTCCCATCTCCCTGATTAATGTGCACCAAGAGTCCCATTTTTATATCTCCAGCATGTCAGTAGGCAGCAATCCTCAGGTTAATCTGGTGCCAAGAATAACGTTTCTGTATTTTCTCTTAGCAAAGTCAGAAGAAGAGTAGTCTGGAAAGAACCAGGGAGACAGGAAGGAGAATCGAAATGGGATATCACACCATTCTCTTCCCTAAATTAAAAACCTACCAACCATCCCAATTGCATTAAAATTTTATATTATCACAATTCAAATAAGTCCTTTGACAGTTTATTTACCGGAAAATGTCTACCTAGGGACAGTGGCTGAGAACATAGGTTTTTAAAAAAATTTTCTAAGTAAACTGAGCTAACCCTAAACTACAAGTTCGATCCTGATCTCAAAAAGTCTAATGTAGCCTATTCCCTTGTCCATTGCATAGGTGAATGAAAGCAGACCCCTCCATTAATTGGGTTTTTAAACCTAGCTGTGCTGGGAGAAGGTTTTGCACTTGAGGTCCGAGACTCCAAACACACAGGGAAACATCTGCAGCATCAATGACCTTTTGCAACCAAGTTCTGGTTTAGAAACAGGACTTTTCAAATGTCCCAGCGTGTTCAGTTCTAGGGGTTTGGTCCAGATCCAAAACTCCAGGCTTGTTTAATAAGAAGATTCCAGGCAGTCCACAGCTGACCCTGGCCAGTTGCACTGGAGCTCCAGCTTGCTGACGTGGAGGAGGAATACTGCGCAGGGACTGAGTAGGTCCAGATGCTTCTTCTCTCTTTAGAAAGGAAATTATAGTCTATAGAAGAGGAGCTTGGCACAGCCAGCTTTCTAAGCTAGGAAATTTCATGATCTGTTGCAATATATTAACATGTACATTTTTAACTCCAACAGAGACATAGCTTGTTTCTGGAACAAACATTTGATAGGGGCCGAGTTGCAGGGCCTAAGGGAACGCGAGGGGCTGGATGATTTCATTTCCCCTCAGCTAAGGCAGTTGGCAAACATGGGTATGGTTTGCTGCTTTTTTGCTTTTATTGTTATGAATTGTGTGGATAATTGATGGCAGGTTGCCTAGAGCCTGGGATAGGCCTCCTTCATGAAAGCTGAAGTGAATAAACAGTGGCTTGCCTTTATTTCACTGGTTCTGTGCTGATTTCAGAACTAAAAAAGACCCGCTTTGAGCTTCAACGTACCAGCCTAAAAGAATGGAGCACCACTGTTACACACAGTGGTGGCCTAGATGTCACCCTTGGATCAGTAACTGCTCCGGGGTCTCAGCATCAACTCCAGGCACAACATCTTCAGGTGAAAGGGATTTTGATTTCCAAGCAATTTTTCCAAGACCATTCCCAAGCTCTGAACTTACATTACATACTGCAGACGAGAGGAAAAATAAATAAAACACGTGAACCTCCTGAGAGCTGCATTAAAAAAAAAAAAAAAGCAGGTTTCAGTCCTCATTTACTCAGATGTTTTTGTGCAAATAACCTGTTAATATCGTATTCAAATATAGTGTTTATCATCTCAGTAATACACAAAATCTGCACAGGTGTCTCTCCCTCACGCTATTTCAATTCCTACTGTACAAAAAGTATTTCCACTGCATGTAAGATATCTAACGTTGCTAGTTCAGTGCCAAGTTGTACAAGAATCAAACATATTTAAGCTTCCACTTCACAATCAGGTTAGTTGTGAGAATAAGATTCCACTGTTTGAAACATTTATTTGAAATTAATCCCTTCATTTACTTTCATGCTAATCTGTCAAGGATAACAAGAAAAATGGACATGTTTATTCAACTTTTCCAATGTAGAACTCAACTCAGTATCATAATTAGGACTGTCAATCAGTCATCATTTTTCTAATTGTTTGTTTCACAAATGGGAATTGATATATATTCTCCCTTTTCACCCTCAAAGTAATTCACCTACAAGGAAAAGGATTTTGGAGCGAGTGAGAAATTAAGAATTCGGGAACTCCCAGTTTGAACCAGTGCTGGAAGGTGACCACCAGAGACAGAGCTGAAGCCAGGCGGGGTGCAAGGAAGGAGCAGGAACACAATGGTTGCCGTTCGTCTTGCTCACAGCAAGGAAAACTGGCATACGAAACGAAGAAATCTAATATCTTAGTCAAACAAAAGTGAATTCCCTGCCCAAAACATGTTTCCTACCCCAGGAAGGGGCAGTTCGGCAGCAGGGCTGTCAAGTCAAATGCAAGTCCAAATCATGCTCCACTGCCCTAAGTAAATGTCACATTGCCAAATTGAAGTTCCTTCCTTCATCCTACTCATACTTCGGAGAGAAACTGCACCTTCGGAAGTCTCCTAATGCCCTGCCCTTAACTGAGGGCTGAGTAACATGCTCACAATTGAGCCTGGAGCAGGCAGGAGATGTTTGAAAATGCAGAGCAATGAACTTCTGGATTGACTGCACTAAAAATATCAAAGAATAAATTCCTTTTGTGCTAAAATTCCTGTAATTGGGAAATGAACACTATTGTAAAAGTATTAAAGATCGACATAAAGCCATTCCTACAGTTCAATAATATTGTTTGTAGCCAAAATATAGAAAGAGCCAATCTCACAGCAGTGCTGATGCAGATGGTGCGTTTCTTTCACGGCACAGAATTGAGGGAAGGTGCAGCAGAGGGCATAACTAACCATACATTTCCCATAAATAGCTACGTAATTTCAACTTAAGTGCACTGTAAACTCTATAAAATCCCTCTATGAAGTACATTTTCTACACGCACATCATTGTTATGGGTGGCTGGATTTAGGTAATTATATACAGTTTGAGGTCAATATGGAAAACAGGCCCCATTCATTACTGGCAAGCTCTCTCCAAAAAGAATACATCCCGAGGACCCCATTGATCAGGCACTGAGGCAGAATAGCCAACTGATAAGGTACAAAGCCTGTGATTGCTTCATTCAGATCATAATTAGTCTTCAGAATATATCAAGGTCAATAAATTAAATCCCAGATGCACGTCTGGCAACAAACAATGAAAGAGCAGAATAGCATCTATGTAAATCATCTCTCTGCTAACAGAAGCATCTTCTTCCAAAAAGGACAGCATAGGAAAACGTTTAACTGTCTCTTGCAAGGCATCCTCCTGCAACTGAGCAATACAATTAAATTTCTGACATAATGCAGGTGTCTAGAGACCGCTGTGAAACACCCTTATCCAGAAGGTGGTCACTGTGTGAATGAATCTGTACGGAGGGCCTTCCCTAGTGAGTGTTCCTCATCAGTATCCAAAAATGATATTCAGAACCAGCAGACAGCTGGAAATAGATGTCTCATCACTCTATGTTTCCATTCCCCCACCTATGAGCAGTGCAACATCCTTAATGCATGAAGAGCTTAGGCATAACACGTTGGTATGTAGACTGTTTTGGAAGGGGGTGCCATTTTACTATGATGTAGCAATCTGATACTTTCAGAATAATCCAGAAATAAAATCAATTTCAAAGTCCACATAATACAGGAATATTAAAATATGATTAATGAGGCACTTCAATCTTGAGAAAAATTTCTCTTCAACTTTCTGTGTCCTGTTTTAAATCTCTATCAGTGCTTGAAGAACAAAAGTGTTACTGCTTTCTTGAAACCTTAGTGCCAAGTCGCACAGATCAGAAGAGCTCATAATACTAACTCAGAGATGCATTGCACAGGAGCTAGACTATGCTTGACACAGGCTCCCAAACTTGCTTTAGAAACTTACTCCCTTGGAAACGGACCTCAAGCACCTGAAGTCCTGGTATTATCTTTTTTAATATTAATTTCTTATGAACGTAGGTAAGACCTTAAACCAAGTGGAAAACCGTCCTATGCAACCAACAACTGATTAATTTCAGGTAATTGCTGGACTAGTCACATATTATAGAGAATTCAAATGCACAATGACTCAGACAGAATATTCCTTATTCAAAAAAAGCAAAGTTAGTTTGGATCAAAGGGACTTTTTTTAATACATTTAAGTTTTTTCTACTCTCTGTTCTGTTCTTATTAATATTCTTATGCAGCCTGAGTAAAATATATACCAGCCTGTTCAAAGCTTCACCAATCTTTTACTAGATAAGGGATGTTCATGCCCAGACCAAACAGTACGCATTAGCCTACACGCTAGTGACATTTCTTTCTGCAGAAAGTTTCTCCGAGTAAGCACCGTCTAAAGCACTGGTGCAACATATGACTTAAGCTTTAATTGCATATGACACGCCAGAAACTTCACAGGCTACAAAAACCTCAATTTTGCAAGCACGTCAGACTCTTCATAATACATCAGTGAGTGTATTAACACAGGTGCTGGAAAACTCATTATGCATTTAGGTGGACTGAAAGAAAAACATTGCCCTTCAGGCACTTTGCATGAAGACAATTCCATTTGCAAGACCAGAGCTGTCTGGTAGCAGGCTCCTACCTGTTTCCCACAGGATGGGGGGGGGGGGAGGGGGGGGGGGGGGGGGGGGGGGGGAGAAAAAAGAAAAAACCCAAGAAAACTAGCGTAAGCCAGAACAGAGGAAGAAAGCGTTTTGAGGAAATATTTTGTTTTCTGCGGTAGTACATCTATCAGGGTTAATGGCTAAATCTGCAAGTTCTTCCAACCCCAAATCTACTGGGCTCCAAATACATATAGCAGAGCTATACATGAAGAATGGCACATGCCTACACCATTCCTAGGAACAAGGCATATGTTTAGTTCATTAAGATTGAAATAAACATTTCAGATGTCTGAAGAGATTGTGCTGCATTGCGCAAAAAATATTAATATAATTTCTATAATTGTATATGATCTGTAATGACCTACACATTACACAGCAGTTGCTTTTTCTTTTTAATATCTGTACTCCTGAAAAATTGACTTTTCTATTCCTAAGCAAACTGAAGATATTAAGCGAAGCTTTTCAGACAGAGGCTACTGTCAGCCAGAACCATACGTAATTTGTTTTATTAAACTTGCCTTAACCAGAGCTGCATGATACCATTTGTTGTCTTCTCCGAGCAAGGCTAGCAATACTAGAAGCATTGGTTTTATGGGACACGAGAAGGAGCAAGAGAAGCTTCTCCTGCATTAGCTCTGAAGTCATTTGACAAATGCCCCTCTTACTTATACTGGAAAACTCCCAGGGAAGAAGAGAAAAAAAATACAAAAAAAAAAAAAAAAAAACAAAACACACCCACACAAACCAACCAAAACCAACAAAACTTACACCACCACCACCCAGAAAAACTCACCTTATATCAACTGAGACAAGTACTAAGAGAACCAGGCCTAAGCAAGATCTAGCCTCAAACTTCCCCGTTTGTTAGATATCAAAAGGGCTTATAAAAAGTAGCTATTTGTCTTGCCCGACTGTGACAAAATGTCCTAAAGCTCTCTCTGCCATTTTAATAAACAGTTATAAGTCAATGCTATCTTCAAAAGCAGGAGCATCAGAGTCCTGGTATTTACATTTCATAGTGAACTCCATTACCTTGTATAAACAAGTGACTTAGAATTTTCTAAGTCTTGCAAACTTCAAGGAGGAATTTCAGTCTTTCAGCCTCCACAAGGGAGGAGATTAAGATATTAAAAAAGAAAAAAGAAAGAGAGCACGAGCGCACACAAGAATAAAATGGAGAATGAATTTAGCCATCTTACAAAGAAATAAAATCCAATTCAGTGGGGAAAAAAAAAGAAAATCTTTCTGATTTCTATTTTTTGTGACGAGAACTATAAGCTGGTAATTCTCAAAAACAATCTCTGAAAACTAGTTTTAGTAAAAGTGTACCCTTTTGCTAAACCAGCGCCAAACCTATGGTTTCACAGTAAACTACTGAATGTCAGAAGAACCACTCCATGAATCCTAATCAGATTCAGTTTTATATGATTATACTGGGAGATAGTAGGGATCCATGAAATCCATACCTTTTTTCTTGTGTTAGGATGGTAATGAAAGGACAAACTGGAGAAGAGCCTTTACAAATAAACTCAAGACAGCCTATACTGTAATTCGTTACAATAACCGCTGCAGCGTCTTACAGCTCTCTCCAAGAAGAAACCCCTTAAGTAATTATTTGATGAAGCTATACACTCCTGGATCCTAAGACTGCCCCAGGTAATTTGAGTATCAGTTGGTGGCTAGTAAGTCTGAACAACAACACTATCCAACAGCGCATGCTTTCACTTAAACTCCTCATCTTTCAGCCCACACCAGCTTTATCTCAAAAGCAGTGGATGTATTTTAGCTATTTTTTCAGACTCTATTTTTTTTTTTTCAGAAGTTTAAACATTTAACCTATGGGATAAGTAGACAAAAAAAAAAAAAAAAAAAGGCAGCACAAGCACAATGTCTTACTCCTTTTCTCAAGAGAACTCCATTTGCCAAGCAGTACCAATGAAGTAATCGGGGCTTTGAAAGCAGAGACTTTTGATGTAGACATGAAGAAGAGCAGGAGGATCTTGCTCTTTCACGTGGCGTTTTGAAATTGTATGTATGTCATGAATTGCTCACTTGTGATTCCCATCCCAGTAGGAGAAAGGCAGGGAACTATCACACCAGAAGGTTTCTTCTCATGGCATTGAGTCAAATCTCACTGATATTTATAGGACTCAGACTAAGCCACAGCTGTGTCCTGTTAGAAAACAGGACTGTAAGAGCCTCCCCTTTCCAGGTGCAGTCATGTCCCCTCCTACTACCATCGCTCCAGCCTGGAGCTCCCGAAACATTCTTCCAGGCAGAGCTATAGATTAGGAGGTTACACACACCAAATGCCATGTCACTGTCCAGATTAGGCATGCTTTATTCTGTCCCAAACTTCAGTCTTTACTGCTTGTTCTTCGCTGCTGAGATGATGCAAGGAACTTTGCTGTGTCAGATTTGAGCACAGCGCAAACTCAAACCAAAGCCACCAAGATGCCCTTGGTTCCCCCTGAAACCAGAAACTGGGCTGTGTTTGCGTGCTGACGTTTACTGGAAGCAACCCTCAGTCAAAATCATGGGAATTTGTGCAAAGCGATAACAAAACTCAGCACGGCTTAATCTGAGGGATGATTACAAAAAGTTTGTATAGCTCTAATACTCCAGTGATAATAGATTTTAAAAACACTGCTCATATGAAAATAATCTCTATGTGCACCTAACATTTTTCAGTATAATTCATAAAAGATTTCTAAGATAACTACTCTTTTACTACAGGTAAATCACTGCTACAACATTTTGCCTAATTAATTCTTACTTGAGATGAGTAGATCCTGATGTTTGTTGCCCTCTTTTAAACAAAAAACTGAAATTAAAGTTTTCATTTATTAAGGGGCAAACAAACTAGGTACAAATCATCTCATTACAAGAAATAAGACTATTCATGTGCTTCAAGTTAGGTTCTAAAGTACTCTCCCTGAATGGCAGATTTGAATCACCAAATATTTACTTTCTGTGTTCATTACATTCAAACAGAAACAAAATAAACTGCCTATCTTGCACAGTGCCTGTAAAATAGACAAATTCTGTCCTGCAGATGTTTCCTAGGAAACCAGGGAAGCTCAAAGAAACAGAGAACAGCTGGAAAAAGAAGGAAAAAAAAAAACCACCAGAGAACTAAGCGAACTAAGAACTAATATCCTCAATTTCAAAACCATTAGAAAGATATCACTAATATGAATTAGAGTAGTGCAATTCACACTGGTTAGCCCCAGAATTCTTCATAAGGGCAAACACGCACAACCTGAAAAGATCGAGATTTAACACTTCTCGCCCCATTATGCCACCCTGCCCCCCCAAAAAAATCTAAAAAAAAAAAAAAAACCACAAAAGCAAGAAGTGTGAACATTTTGACACAATGTGGTAAAGCTGCAAAGTTTTGGCCAACCCCACAGAGAGCTGTGCTTACTGAAACCTTACAGCAGGCAACAGTTTATGTGATTCACTGTCTAGAGATTTCTTTGCTGAGGAGCCAGATTCCGCTTCTGAAACTAGTCAGCTATTCAACGTGAAAATCCGTGCAATACAAGAAATATATTATTAGCACGATGACTCAGTATGTATATTACAGTAGTACCCTAAGGCTCCATTTGAGATCAAGGATGCTTTGTGCTCAGCTCTGCAAAAATTCACAGGAAGGTTCTGCACTTCACAGTAACAACATAAAATCAAAGCATGCCCAAGCTACTCAATCTCTCTCTGCCAGTCATTGGTATAATTCCAATATTCAGTGCTGTCACAGCTGCCATACTGTCATGTCGGCTCTTCCTTCCGCACATAGCTCCATTTCCCATGTTCTGCTTTGCTTGTCACCAGGCTTGATGCCTCTTACATCAGGTTCTTCCCTCGCTTTGTTGCCAGTGCATGTTCCAGTATTTTCTGGCTCTTGCCAAAGCAAGCATTTAAACATCTGGAAAACTTCCTCCATTACTTTCACCAGCGAGATGTGTCTGCCTTGCAATGTAGTTCCCATACAGCGAGAATGTCTGATGTCTTAAGACATCACACTTTTTATATATACATATATAAAATGCACTACGTATATTTAACACACTATATATTACACATATTATTCCAAAATCTAACATGCAGTAAGTTACAAACACACATTAATTTCTTTTAAAAAATTAAGAATATATACTGGTAGGTTTACAGCCCAAAACATTCCCAATTTGAGAGAGTTCCAAATTAGATATTTCAATTAAATATGGAGCAATACATTACATTCAGAATTGTCTTCTTTTTCTAGTGCACACAATTTGAAATTGAAATATTATTTTTTCACTAAGATTTCCTGGGGAAAAAAAAAAAAAAAAAAGCCTTTAATGGACAAAATGAGATTTCAGATGTAAAACTGGGAGTCCTTTGTATGATCTGCCTGCAGATGACATCAAAGTGCTATAATTTGAATACTGGGTCTATGAAAGTCTTAACCATGTCTTCAGAAGTTGTTGCTACATGCATTCCTCTTCACTACTCAGACAATTCAAGCTGTTTCTAAAGGTTCAGTTTTATAGGATGGCTAACAAATCAGATGCTGCGTGTTATAAGATACAAAGTATGTGTAATGCAGCAATTCCGTCTTGTAAGCCCTTTGTCAAGGACATTGTTTTAACACCTCACCTGCCTAAAGAAACACTGCCGAGGCTGATATGTAGTATGTGAAAAGCTCTTCCATGTTCTGCATGAGTTAAAGAAAATGCACCTTCAACACTGGAGGTTCATTAACTCCATCATGAAGCTAAGAAGCCGATTACCTTTCCTTTTAGAAATGAATAGATTTTCAGTGCACGCATTAGGGCATGTTGGTTTGGGGGTTTTTGTAATAAAAGAAGCCACTCCTTCAATGGAAAAATAATATAGAGAAGAAGAAATACTACTTTCTGTCTATCCCTCTGAAGGAGTGGAAAATGCAAGCTATTTCCACTCCTTTTCTGGGGCATGAAGTCATGATAGGGCAATAATATCCCAGTTGCACAGAGCCAAGGGCTCCTTGAGAGGCGCGAGCCCCACCTCACACCCAACGCCCCTCTGGAAGTTTCTGCCCATTTTGCTTCCCTTCATCTCCTTTCTTAGATGTTTGGACACACTGAGGATTATTCAGTCTGGCAGGTGTGCACATGGGAAAAACCTTGAATAAAAGGGATTCAGTACTCAGAATATCTGTCCTATTCATGTCTGGGTCCCCTAATTTTCCATTTTATCATCTTTTTTTTTTCCCCCCCATAAATTCCCACTTGGGCCAACATTGGACTTGATCACTGAAGGATGAACAAAAGCCTCTCATCCTTTTCCTCATGCTTTTCTGCCTAATGGATCATGACAACTATATTTTTCTTTACCAAGTCCTACTACGTGACAAAGAACAGCATCCTTAGTTTTAGCCCCCTCTGATCACAGAGCACAACACAAACGCTGTTGTCATTATCATCACTCCAGCCTACATTTATTCTAAGATAATTCTCCTTTTTGTGTATCTTACCCATATATTTGCACAGATGGCAAGTATTTCCTTCCTCATTATCATCTGTGAATTTCATTAACATCCTTTTTCTTTCTTGATCTAGATTACAGAAGACCATCTGTGAAGCCATGAGATTTCATGCACAATAAAGATACATTACTCTTAATCACGTACATTTATTTCATTTTCCCACCACTCACAACAGCAACATTCAAGCCAATACTAACTTTAAGATTTCGTAAGACAGTCAACAAAATGCTTTACTAGCAGTGAAATGCTTTTACATCGACACAGCATAAAGCCATCAAGCAGTAGCCTTTTAAAATCATCCGTGGGGGAACTCTGCAATGTCTTTCCCTGTAACAACAGCCACGTAAATTATAATTCTACAGTACACACAATGAATGAGGCTGAAGTTCTCTCTTAGGGGACACAGAGATGCTACAGAACCATCTGCAAGTCTGACCCCTAAAATATTTCGGAAAGATCTGTTCATAACTCCAAAGACCTGAAGTCTAATAGATTCTCAAGCTTGATGAATAAACGATGACTTTTCCAGAACTATAAGAAATGACCTTTCCTTCTAGAAATAATACATGACAGCTAAAGACACCTTCAGCCCGATCGGTACCAGCAGTCACGCTGCTAGGCAACATTAAGCCAGGACAACCCCAGAACCACAACATGCTTTGCTAGCTGGAGCCCTCAGTGGTTAAGCTTCACTTTAGTTGACTTATTTGGCAGGTTTCTATGAGCCTGGTCACAAACACCGCAGAGAACGCTCTCCTTTCTTGACCTTAACTTCTTGTGCAAAGCATCACTACCACTGGTGCTAGGACAGATGTGAAGACAAGTGACATTAAAGTATAATCGCATTTTCTGATGAGAAGAGGAACTTCAGGAAACCTCCAAGAGTCTTAGAGGAGGAGTGCGATGCCCCAGCTACTCAATGGTATCTTTCCTATCAGGAGCCTCATCATTAGTGTAAATGAGAAAGCCAAAGATAGATCATACTTCATTAAGAAAGGAATACATATTTATTGATTACATTATTTGTTAACGATAATAATTCATAATTCAGGTGACTAAATGTTCATAATTCAGGGTAACTTGATTTCCCTAAAATAGGTTTAAAGATGGCTAAATCTTTATGCCTATGCCTAATAAACCTAATCATATATCCTAGTCTAAAGGAAGTTCCTCTTGCCAGTGAGATTTCAATTATTTATCTCAACAACGTGCCATGGGATGCTGTTATTCAGTCACCGAACATGAGGTTCAGTACCTGTAAAACTTATGGCACTGCAGCTGAGGGAAAGAACCACTTTAAGACAGACAGAAAAAGAGACAAAAATAATTATCATAGGATAGCAGTCACTATGGCGTTACGTCACATTTTCATGACATCAAAAGATTTGGTAGAACACTGTAAAGAAAATATATAAGAAAAGCTGAGTGGAAAATAGGCCATCAAGCAAGCACAGCTTCCGTTCACCGTTTCTGCTTTAACTTTTCCCTTTAATGTTTTTCTCTTGCCCTACTGGGATATTTAACAAGACAACAGACATGAGACCTCAGACTGGTAAGTAAAAAAATATAAATAAAAATCAATCAAGGTCTTGTATGATCTCTGGGAGAGAGAGGAGTGCTTTAACTCAAACTCTCAGCATAAACTCTGAGGTTACCTGTAGTAATACAGCTATCCAGGGACAGGTGACAGGAGTTCTCTGCAAATGAGGAACAGTTTCTTCCTGGCTTTGAGCCTGTAATTTAGTTACCATTTTAACGTGCAGTATTAATCGTGGAGCAACTGGGCCAGGACAAACTCACGATGATACCTTTTATCTCCCTTAATCTCTTCCTACATGCCACTGTCATTGTGCCTTTAACCCTTCACTTCAGATGGTCAGCTTGCTGAAGGATGCTGGCAAGCATTTCATGACCAAAGAGCATTTGCAGAAGGTATTGTATGGACCTTCTCAGCCAGACATCTACTGCACAGCAGGGAACAAGCCTCAGTGCGACAGTTTACTCTTCTGTTCCTACTCTAAATGAGTTCATGTCCAAAACTCTGAATTCCTGCCAGCAGTATCAGCGTAACTGCTTGTGTTTCTATTCAGCCACATTATCCAAAGAACAGGGGCACAGAGATTCAAATTAATTCTTTAGTCCTCCCGTGCTACCATTACACAGTCCAAAGGCTATAAATGAAAACTAGTGAAGACACAAAACACTGTGGAAGTTTTTCAGTATAAAAACAACTCTATTATATCATTCTCCCAACTGGACTATTTACACAAAGCTGCAGAAAAACACAAATTCTCCGAAACTCCAGTCAAGTTTCAGCTGGCGGCAGCATGGCCAAGGAACAACCTTAGACCAGCTCTCCAAAGACAAGACCTATCTTCAGCAGCTAATAAAAACGGAATCCCAAGGGTCTGCATGAATAGAGGTTCCCTGTACAGAGAGCATCCCACCGCTGGCCCTCTGACAATCATTCTTAGTCTTCGTGCTTATATAACACATGACCTTTCCGCAGCACATGCGGGTGGGATCGTGGAATAATGGAATTGTTTCTCACTACAAGAATAAAAGACAGCACAGCAGGCTATGAAAAATGTATGTTGCTTACTCAGAAAAGATAATTGTAAGTAACGGGTTGGATATTTTAATTACCACAGCAGCAAGGGCTTATCAGCATCCAGAGCTTCCTGCATGCTATTGTTTTCAGAACCATAAATCAACCTATAAAACAAGAATTTATATGAACAAATTGTTGTGTCACTTCCTATAGACAGTATCCCTGTTTTACCCTGTTCAGCAACAGCACTAACTCTTCAAACTTCTCAGAATTTAAGTCAGGAAAAGCATAAATCATAGAACATAATCTGTGACAAAAGCTGTGGAGAAAAGGTATAATAATGTACTCACCTAATCTACTGATTATATTAAGGGTGTAAGCAGTACACTGTGTCACCTCTGAGGTACCTCTCATCTTCAAAGTTACGTGACTTATAAACCATTTTTCCTCAGCTTGAAAGTACCCGATTTCATAAATAATTAAGGAACACTTACTTTTTACTGCTGAAAGAAACACATTTTCCTCACTCCCTTCTCATTATGCTTTGAATTAATGCATCAGACATTCCAGCTCAAATTATACCTGACCTTCTACACGTGACGGTCTCACCAGGGCTTTCAAAGGGCAGTTTAACAAGGTGGGTCTCTTGCAGTTTGAGATTTCAGGCAGCGAGCACAACAATCTTTCCTCGTGCTCTGAAAGTTCAAACTCCAAGAAGCCTTTGTCAAAAACTGAAATTCCAAGTTAATCTGATTAATTTATTCGTTTTACACTAAAGGATGCTTGGTTTTTCCCTGTGCATTAGACTAAGAATAGGTTCTTTTGTCTATAAAATAAGTTGAATTGCAAGCCCAGTCTATCATCACTGACCCAACTGAGAATCCATTGGATTGGCAATTTGATTTATTCTTTATAAGAAGAATTTTTGAGAAAAAAAAATTAAATCGTTAGAACCTTACACACAAAAACGTTCAGGGTCACAAAGACAAACATGGGTGAAACAATCAGCATACATATAAGGATGGATCACATGCCTCCAGTTGGAATTTTGACTATTTTTTATTATTGCTTTATTATTTTTTTGGCACTGAGTTCGTTGCCTTTCTCTCAATATGGAAAAATAGTTGTACACAGACCATGAACATCTACTCAGTTTTTTTAAAGGATCGTAGGGTTGCATGAAGGTTTGCCTTCAGAGTTTCTGTTTCCCCACAGGTACACATGAGAATCCATGTGTTTCTTTTCTCACAAAACACCAAAAACACTAATGTGGCGAGTTGACCAGTTCTAATTCTAGCCACACAAAAATCATATAACTTCCAGTTAACCCAAACAGAAATAGTAAATACTACTTAAACACCAGGTGCTGCTCCTAAGCAGGGTGTTCCTAGGTAAAATTATAATAAATTGAGGGCTTTGTTGGACATTTATTTTTTCTGAAAACTTCTAAAGAGTTAACAGATCGAAAAAGGCTTATTTATATGTTAATATACACTATTGTTAAACTGGACCAATCCTGCAATGTTTTACACAAACAAATCAACCTGATGTCATAATTTTGTTATAATTTTTATGGGTTTTGTTTATAATTTTGAAACAAATGGCAAAGATGGAAGAACTTCACCAAGAAATGAAGTGTGAGCATGCCAAAATGTGCGTGAGAGCATGAAATGACCATTTCGTTTCTATGGCAATAATCTATATTTGTAAACTTTGTGGCCCAAAAATGCCTGCACGAACAACCACAGCGCACAATTATTCTTCAACAACAAAGTATTTTCTAAAAAGCCAAGCTAATGTGGATAGCTTAACGTGACCCTCAATTTTATATATGCCATCACTTTGAGCAAAAGTTTACTCAGTCAGAGCAGGAGGAATCTTCTTGAGGACTCTTCTAGTGGAAATTTCTGTGGAGAGTCTCCTTCCCACACTTTTACAGGCAGGGGAGCCAACCACAAATATTCAGAAGTCATGAATCAGTCCCTGAAGAACTGCGACTTTTTTTAATAAATAATGGATTCTCATTTCCTGCTTGTTTAGAGCTATAATCACTTCTATTTTCAAGTTATTTGCTATGATTAGACCACAAACATAGATACCTACACGCACAGACACACACATGCATGCTTTCTTGTTTAGAAAGTAGAGGTACACGTATAAGGGAATGATCTTGGGATCTGGAACTTTGAAGAAAAAAAAAGAATCAAGTATCATAAAATCCTCACTAAAACTGTAAGAATTAGCAAGACAGATTGATATGAAAGGGGGGGGGGGGGGGGGAAATATTCTCCTTAGGAGCTTTGAGGACTCTTTACAAAGACGAAAGACCCATAAAAACTAAAGAAGCATCTGGCATGAACGCTCAATAATTCTCTTACCTCCTCATAGCTACAGCAGACTTTCCCTTGCCATCATATTCCCAACACCTGTCCCAGTGAGGAGACTGTGCAGTGCAGTAAATTCTTTTCTCCCTAAAGACATCGTCTCTAATATGAGTGAGGAGATAATGGACATATTTAATAGGCCCCATTCAACCAGCTCAGCTGCTTCTGTCTCCATTAAGGCCAGTCCATTCTCCTCTCTCCTTTGCACTATTTCCAGACAAAGTGAAAAACCTCGAGAATTCAAAGTCAGAGGATCAAACACTGGATCAGGCTGCCCAGGAAGTGGCTGAATCGCTGTACCTGGAGGTATTTAAAAGATGGGTAGACGTGGTGATTAGGGACACGGTCTAGAGATGGTTTTGGCAGTGTTAGGTTAATGGTTGGACTCAATGATCTTAAAGGTCTCTTCCAACCCAGATGATTCTATGAATTCAAATGGCATGACCCTTGTTTGGTTTTGCTCGTTCACACTGTGCAACCAGTCAAATTAGATACTTTTAAATCAATACCAGGGTTCACATTGATCTCAGCTGAAGTAGGGCGGACACCACAAGAGTAGGACAGGGAAGGATAAATCACCACAAAATTCTCAGACAAGGGTGTGTTGCAGAAACTGATGAGAACCTAAAGGCAAGTGTAGGATTGCAGTAATAAATCCGGGAGATGGTAGCAATAGACCGTCACTGCCATGTCCACGTGGAATCTGCACAGACAAGGAGGCAATTTGCACAATTTCAACTCTGACTGAAGTCTGACAAGAGATTTTCACTGAAGGTGTGTTCCTAGTTTGCCTTCTTCAAAAAGGTTACTTAAGAAATCCCATTTACACTCACAAGTGGATGGGAAAGGATCCCAGAAGCATGCACTGCTTCTGCTAGTAGCTTCCTCTATCCCAAGTCCTAGGGAAAGAGGAAAGATTATACAGTGTGTGGAAATCCCTACATCAAAGGTTCAGGGCTTCCAAGTATTCAGTGCTTAAAGGGCACATAATTTCAGCCATCTTCTGGGCACTTTTTGGCCCTACTGCATTTCTGACCTAGTCTAGGCCCCTACACAGAAATTAAAACCACGATCTTTCAGTCTTTCTAGGATTTTGCAGTGCTGACTTTATTCCTAAATAACTTTTAAATAGGCACATTTAAAACAACCAGTCACAAAATGACCGATTTTGCTGCACCAGGTTTGAAAGTGTCCGTTTTTCGTGTTTTTACGTGCATTTTAAGCATGTGTACTATATAGCACTCCCAGCCAAGTGTTCTTGAGCAAAACAGATCAATCTGCAATGGTTCCAAGAGAAAAAAAATGAATATAGAAACTAGCGTTACTTTAAAGCACAGCAATTCTAAGTGCCAAAAAAAATTGTTAAGCAGTATGTTTGGTTTAAAGAAGTATTACAGTTCTTTTATTAAAAAAAAAAATTAAACAATTTTGCCTGCTTTATTATATTAAACTTACCTATCAATATCACTCACACTCATTGTGACAAATTCTGTAACATACTTGTGAAAAACCTATTTCTTTCATTGTGGTTGAGGCTGACAACCGGTATTTAATCCTCATTTTTTCTGAGACTGGCATGAAAAATGATTGCTAAAACAGTTTTACATACTTTCTGAAAGTCTGATAGTTTTTTTTCTAATCTAAGCTTCCTGACGTGCCTTCCTTGCTTCTCCAGTTACCTTCAATATTTGTTTACTATAACACCTATATTCGGGTGACACACTTGACCAACTGAATGGGGAGAGGTAAAGCAGCTGCATAGACAAAATCACCTGCAGTGCACTACAGTGTAAACTGATATTAGACCTCTGCACAAGTACTAAACCCAAGATAAACTAGGTGAAAAAACCTTCCCATTCTGCATCATTTGTGGATTTCAGTCAGTAACTAAATCAAAACTGAAAAACTCTTGTTTATGCAATTAAACCAGATCAACATGTAGGATACCCCCCCCCTTCTTCCTCACTGTGCACCATCCCTCACAACACGCTCAAATAGCTTTGGGGGGGTTGGGTTTTTTATTTTTAATATAATGAACATTGGAGAAGCAGCTTCCTCATATATATGGTAGACAAAAGCTATTACACTCTCAAGCAGGAAAATGAATAAGTGAAGTAAGTGCAAACAGATGTCACTAATTTATTACAATGTATTTTGCTCTCTGACTTACCACGTACCTCTGAGTTTCCTCAGCCATCAGCAGATGGGAAGTACATCCCAGAAGGGGTTGCTACAGTACTCGCTCATCCCATAATTTCCATAATAGCAACAAACTAGCAAATGACACATAATAACTTAACCCCACAGAAATCTCACATAAAAGTTGCCTTTATAAAAAAAAAAAAGAAACAAACTAAAAAAAAAAAAAAAAGAAAAAACCAAAGCCAACCAAACCAAAAAACCCCACACAACAGGCAAAAAAGTTATCTTTTTGCTAAATAGATACCAAAAAGTGCAGTCAATATTTTCACAAGTGTTTTCTTTGTTATTATACGTATCTGAAAAACGTATAACATATGTCTCCCTTTACGGGAAGTATATGAATTATACTCCGGAGACGATACAAAGTGCCCCCTCTACGGGACTTCTTACACAGCTGTGCATAGTCAGGAGAGTCTCATTTTGCTTTGTAGAACAAAAGTTTCCAAACTATCGCACTGTTTTATTCATCAGGCTTTGACTCCTCCTCACTTGTGCAATGCAGCGTATCACCAGCAAAGTTGAGTTATAAGAAAAATTAAACTCTTGAAAACACGCGACAAACATAATCGCGAACTGTATTGTAGGGTAACGTACTGGTCCCTTTGTCGGGCATTATTTGGAAAAGAAGGCAGCGTTACACATGAGAAGCCCGGGCAGTACGTTCGGGAGTACAATAGCTACAGACTGTCCCACCACAACCAGTCCGCTCACATTTCAGGAAACCACCATACGGCACGACATCCATCCAGCCTGATGAAAGAGCACAATCGCTACGCATTCTCCTGACCATCAATCTCCCCCTTGCAGGCATTGAAATGATATTAAAGGCAAACGGATATAAAGCCGCCTAAGAAAGTTCAGGTTACCCGGGTCAGGTAGGCGGCTTGTCAGCCCTCCTGCCTTCAGAGGGCTCCGCTACAATCCGCCGCGGCTCCGCTAAACGAGCCCTCGGGCGGGGGGGGAGAGAGGGGCGAGGGGAAGGCGGTGTGCCATCGCAGCCTGCCCCGGGGGCTCAGACAGCCCCCTCCAGAAAGAGCCAGGCGAGGAAGGAGACGGAGAAGGAAAGAAAGGTGGAGAAAAGGGGGGGGGGGGGGGGGGGGGGGGGGGGGGAATCCACGTTTCTGTATTTCTCTAAAACAAAGAATGTAAGAAAGCAGCTGTAGTCCAGCGCGAACGACTCCGCCCTGCGAGGCTGCTGTGTTTACTTCTCCCGGCTCGGCTCGCCCGGCTGCCCCCCAGCCTGCCTTCAAGCCCCGTCCCGAGCCCTTTCTTTTGTTCCAAACTTCCCCGCGGCGCCAGCCCCGCCGGGCAGCTTGCGGGGGGTGAGGGGGGCTCAGCCCCAGCGCTCCGGGGCAGCCCCCGGTGTGCCATCGTCCTCCCCTCCCGCTCTGCCCCCGCAGCCACCGCCGCGAAAGCCCGGCGGGAACAGCCTCCCCCCGGTCTCCCGGTCAGGAGCCCCAAGCGCAAACCCCGCTGCCCCCTTCTCGGTATAGAAGAGCAAAAGTCTCGTTACTCTTGTGCCCCAGAGGTTTTCCATTCTACTTTATTGCCCGAATCACGCAATAAGCACGCTGCATGCAAAGAGGGGGGAGGATTATTACACTTTAGAGGGAGAGAGAGAAACTCACCACCGTCATATTCTTCCTCTTCTTGCGCGTTTATGGTTACAAATCGCCCTAATAAAGCAGCAAGGATGAAAAAAGTTCTCGTTTGTACCCAGATTGCCATCATGCCTAGATATTAGACATGTATCCTCCCAGGCAGCAGAAAGTGCAGAAACGTAAGGTTATTTTAGCACCATGAAGTCAGCCGGGGAGTCTTTCTGCCTTTCAGCATCAGTTTCGGACAAAGTCTGCCACCCCCTTTTCTTCAGCACCAGCTCCAGCGCAGTCTGCAAACACTCCTTTCAGGGGATGCAGCTTTAAATAGGAAGAATGCTGCCTCCACTTCTCTTCCTGCCCCTTTTCAGCTCGTTCAGGCTCCTCATCATCCACTCCCTGCCAAGCAACGGTCTGATTGATGGTAAATAACCGAATCAGAACTGGCTTCGCTCTTCCTTAAACTTTTCTCTTTACGAGTACACTTGCGGGATATTTTCCTGCTGCTGTGCAGTGCGTGTGCTGTGTCAGGACCTTTTATCAAGAAAGCAAAGCACAGCTCTGTAAGAAGCCATCCGAAAGAGAAAGCTCTGCTTTCAACACACCCAGCCCACGCTTCCTGGGAATGGAGGGTATAGCCCCATTTGGAGCTGATTCCCTTATTAGGAACTTGATCCCTTCCAGCTTGCTGAGAGGAGGAAATCCTCCTCTCTTGATAACTGTCCCCTGCCTTGCTGTAGCTGCATCACCAAACACTATTCCAGTCCCTCGAGAGGGGCCACAGAACTACCACGGCAGCTTGTTTCAGGAACCTGTAAATAACTGCCTTTGCCCCCAAAGCAGAATAATCTTTCTCAAATTAATTCTTTTTTTAATAATCTTTCCTCAAATGCTTAGTGTGCTCTCTATTTACTGTCCTACCAGTTGGGAAAACTACTGCAAATCTCCGGAAGATGCTCTACACTCCTAACACCAGAATGACGATCCAAACTACCCAATTACCTGCTTTTCTTTGAGGCTCTCCACCTCTGTTCCCTGACAACTGGAAACCTACCTAAGCCCCAGCCTAGTAATTAGCTCTTAACAATGCACCTTAATTAGCTTTCTAGCGTGGGCATGAAGTAAATCTCTCTTTTGTGGATCACTTGCAACTGAGAGTAGGATGCTAGATTTTTTTCTTCCCACGATGTTTATGGTCTGCAGAGCTCCATCACTAATCCCCTCATTTGCTGAGAACTGGGGTCGCCTATACTTGCTGCAGGGAAATGCATATTCATCTGTTGGGAGGTTTTCTATCTTAAGCCATTTCAGCTTGAGAACAATCCCATTTGAAGTGGATACGGTGAGAAGTAAACCTCTCCGCCTGGATTCGTGCAGGTCGGCAACACCAGCCCACTCCGGTTATCAGAGCATGATTTAGCACTTCTCAGCGATGCAGCATCCAAAAACCTGTGATGTATTCTTCCGTCTCTTCAAAAGAGCAGCACTCCCGAAGAGGAAAAGTAACCCCAAAAATGGTATAGCACTGCAATGCTACGTCATATCTACTCTAGTATCAAAAACATAGATTAACATAAAAACATGCTGAAAGAGAATAAAATGAAAATTCCCTGCTCTCTTGCACCAAGCAGTCTTGACATAGCGGTCTTAAACCCATACAGGGTTTCCCTGCAGAAGCGTAATATCCCACACTCCCTGTGGCTTGAGAGTGGTAGCTATGAGAAAGAATAGAAATATTGAAGCTGTGCAAGCTGCTGCGATTTTATTTTGAAAATCAATCATAAATGTCGGTAAGTGTAAGTTGAGAAACTCAGAACTGGAAAAACAAAAGTTAACATTTGTTAACCTGCCCAGTCACAGGTGAAATTCTGATTTGACAGGTTCATGGGCACTTGCACTGGTTTGCTAGTCTCAAAAGTCGTACTAGATGTCATACTCCAGCAGAACCCCAGGAAATCTCCCTTGGAAAGCTGAGGTCACGTGATGCTGGCTAGAAACATCAGGTGCTTTAGATGACACATCTAGTCTAGAACCAAATCTGACCTTTGCGATTTGCATTGTTCTGTACGCACGTTAGTTATGAGCGAGCAGCAAAGAAAGTTTGCAGCCTTAACACAATACACATACCATGTCATCACATGAAATTACACGATGCAAAATCACTATATGCATTAGAAAAGGAAAATAACACGTTTCAAAAACCACACTAGACAAGGCTTCCCACAGTTGGAGGTAACCTGTCAGTTGCAGTATTAAGTACAGAAATATTAATATTTATAAGTTAAGAGGAGAAAAGCTGAGAATATGGACAGTGTTTTGAAAAGTGTCCTGCGCTCGTTGATGGAAAACCATTTCGACAGCCAGACATGTAGGTGTTTCTGAACTATATGCTACTAACTGGAGGGGATTTATGTGACATTTCTTATTATAAAGCTGACAACTGCTCGTAGAACTCACAGCTGAAAGTCCTCCATGACGCCTGGGGAAAGCTACAATGAAACCACAGGGAATTCAGACTCTACCACAGAATCATAGAAATGGCCACACACTGGTAAAACTTGCCTTTATAGCTGCTAACTTTGTCCTCAAAATTAGATAACAAGTTCTTATGCTTATTTCCCCAAGTCTTAAGTCTGCAACAGGTTGGTAAATTCCTAGTGTATGCACAGCAAGAATGAGCCTTACCATCATTGTCTCTTAGAGCCTCTGAAAAAAACACCAGAACAAGAACAGTATTGAATTATGGTGACATTTTTTGCCCCAATAGCTCACTGAGAAAAAAAAAAAATAATCAGAAGGACCCTTTTTACCATTTCCAATAGAACTTTTTTCCTGAGGAGTCAGAGAGATTTTCAAAAGTACCTTCTGCCACTTAAAGTCTAGTTTCTCCTTTGGAGAGATTCCTACAGCAGTACCTAAAATTTGCCCTTCAAGTCTATTTCTGTGTCGGTCTCACCAACAAATTATGCCACATAAGCAAAACACATGAACAACAGAGAATAGAAAAGGATGTAAATTGCTTAGCGAATTAATCCCCTTATGCCTCTTCATAAATACTTCCTTTCACCATGGATGTGTATTTAAAGAAGTTTTCAATTTTATTACAAGCATTGTAACTAGTCATTAAGTCTATATCATTTTTCATTTAAAAAATTTCACTTCTAGGCCTAAGTTATTTGGTAGCATCATATTGGATACGAGTGAGAGAAATTCTTTAGTTAGTACCACTGTAAACAGAGTCAGACCAAGCAATTAAGAGTGGGCAGATAAGTAATTCCAAGTATGCTCAGTGTCACCTCCCCCTCCCCCTCTCAAGAGAGGGGAAACCAACGTTGCATAGAATAACACTGTATATTTATGCAGCAACTTCTCTCCAACCATTTTTCACTTTTTCCATCATTTTTAGGATTCTGTAAGAACAGAGGAATGTGGAATTTAGCAAACTAGCCTAAGGTCATACATTTGGTAGAATAAAGCCAGATACAGACATTTTGGAGCTCATTTCTCTCCTGTGCCAAGGAAAATTTCTACAAGATGAAAATTCCTTGGGAAAAGAATCCAGGGCCCTGACTCCTGGAGCTGATTCCCTTCCAACGCACCTTCAATCTATGCATTGTTATACATTAAGCTTATAGTATGTAACAAACCCGAATTTAGTAGACAGAGCCACCGCAGGAGTGGATAGGACTGAATACAGTCCTCGTTCTCTAGTCCATCTCAGCAGAGCAACAGGTTGGAAACACAGGACACAAACCCAATCTCTTTCTACTAGCAGGAGATGCTTTGAAATTGGGACAGTCTCAGCTACCAATTTGAGGCTGATTTCTGACTCCCAAGAGATGAAAAAGTCATGACATCATTAAAAGATCACTTTCTAATGCTTCATGCTTCACACCGGAGCCACCAGATGCTTTTAAGTTTGAAGGATCTTTATATCAAATGAAGGGAAACAAAACAAGAGCAAAACCTTCACGCAAAAGCAGTGTGTGCTCCTTTATGATATGCTTTAAAAAGTCTTCATGAAATGACAGCTGTCCCCAAAGCTAGGACAATTCTAGAAATGTTAAGACAGAGTATTCTGAAAAAAATATAATTAAATACTCCCTAATATCCAGGCTGTTGATATCCATTCCTATGTTTTAGCCAGTAAATAGGGACTGTATGTTATCCGACCTAAAAATCACATGTGAAGTTCAAAGTGACTCAAAATTCAAAGAGCGTTTTGAGTGACAGATGAAGCTAGGGAATACCATTAGGTAATTGCGAGGAGTCAGAAATACATTAAAACATAATTCACAGGCTTACACCTTTCAAAATCTCCAAGTCGGGCCAGAAAATACAAAAAATAATTAGCTTAGGATTCTTCAGAGCATGCATACGTATCAGCCATTAAAATTCCAATATCCCTGAGGGTTTCTCTTCAATAGAGTTTAATGACCTTTCACACTGTTACATACAGTGCAACAGTGCTCCTGTTTTAAATTAATTTGTACCAAGCTGACAAAAAATGCTTTCATATAAATGACCAAGCTACCTGCTACAAATAAGATGCTGGAGCAGTCTTTCAGCAGCAATAGGAAACCAGTGGAATCATGGAAGCTGATAAGAAGCTGTACTTGAATTCAAAAAGTATCCGCCCAAAAACGAGCAAAATTTTCAAAAGCAGTGTGGTTTCACCAAAGTGAGCTTAAGTCAATCTGCGAGTTGCTATCAAATTTTATGTAGGCAGTTAAATCCATGGTAAGTGCTGTTTGAAATTTCCACCTTGTATAAGTTCTTCAATCACACATTTAGCTTAAAAAAAAAAAAAAAAGCAGCAAAGTGACACACCACATTTTTAACTCACAAGAATATAGTCCACATAAAATGTTTTATTTCTTAGAATTAACCATTAAAATGAACACAACTAAAATAATATGAGAGAAAAATAGTTCTTTTACTTTGAAGTGTGTTCACTTTGCACTTTTAAGACCCCTTACTGCATAAGGAATCAGTTTTCTTGTTTTATACAGGTCTTTCACATAGTAAAAGGACAGAAAATTCTGATATTTAAAATAAGAAACTGTAATAGGAAACTACAGAAATTGGCAAGAATATAAACAGAGGAACATGATACTACTTTTAAATCAGATCTTTAAATGGACTAGATTCCAAACTGCATCACCTCAAAATCCTAATCTTCCTGCTGAGAAACCCACCAAAAAAAATAGTATCAGCTAGAAATTTGAACCATGCTACATCAGTAATATTACCACGCATTTGGGTAGGAATGTTTAATAAATTCAAGAATTTAAGAGGAGAGGGAGGAAATATATCTTTCTCGGTTACATGCAAATTTTGTAATATTGTTTCAGTTAGTTTTAATTTGGGGAAGTACAATGATACTTTGCTTTTAAACTGCTCGTGTGGGGTCTTGGATTATGTCACCGTAAATCTGCTTTTGCTATGGGCATTTCCAAACCCAGTAAGCTCAGTAAGGTTATTAGCACTGGCAGCCTTTCCTTCAGAATGCCTCAATTAAATTAAACTCAACATTAGTCTAAGCAAAAAATCAAGAATAATTAGGGAAAGTCTTGCATGAAGTCCTTCTATAAATTATTCTTTAGCTAGAACAGGAAAAACAGCATCATTATTTCATTTTTTATTACAAATTCATTGTCAAGCTAGTTTTCATCCACCTAAGAACTTAAACTGATTAAGTGAAAACACAAAAGGGTCACAGCAAGCTACCCACTTAAACGGCGAGGGCAAATGCTAATCTGTAATTCAAATAGGCCCGAACTGATGATAGGCCTCCACTTCTTTTTTTTTAAATATGAAATTCCTTTACCTTGGGACCCTAAGATAGTTTACTTTATACTTTTTCATTGACTAAAGGTCCACGCAAAAGCAGAATTAAAGTCCTATCCAACAAGTAGATTCACATCTCTAATAATTTTTCTCACCCAGGGAATCAGCGAAATCAATGGGACTGTAAACGAATTTGGCTGACAGTTCATTTTCAACCCTCCTCCCTTTTAGGTATAGGCTTGTTATAAGTTGTGTTGAGGCTCAGGGTTACTTAATCACCACCTCAAAGCTTTATCCACATTTTTAAAAGAATACTACAGTGTTTGTTTTATACTCATTTAATTGGCATTCCTTTATTTAAAAATCTGTGTTTAAGACTGTGTAGAACTATTTCATCTTATTGTCACAGATATCAGACCACTGAACTGTGCTTTAATATGCCCACTGTAGCCCCAAGCACAAAATGACCCCTTTGGTAATTTCTCATTGCATCCCAGTATAACATATCATGTCTTTAAGAAACAAAATACTGTATCTGTCATTTAGAGTTTAAATTGTGTTAACTAAGAGAATGATTAAAATCTTACACATTTATTTTATCTATCATTGGCCAATTGTTTTCTATCGTTACACCTTTTTTAAAAAACCAACCAAACAAACAAACAAAAACATTGATTTTCAGCCTTATAATTAATTCTGTGGAATTTCCAAAGCTGACAAGAGTCATTTATTCGAGACAGGCCTGGGGAATACAGCATTTAAGTCTGTAGCAAAATTCTTACCAATCATAACAAGAGTAAGTTCCGGATGCAGTCTCACATACCACGTTGCTCCCAAGTTACATCTTTCCTAGCAAAATAAAAATGCTGAAAAAACCTGTACGCACTATGCGCCAATTAACAGAGTTGGCCTACAGATTTGAATTGAGAATGGCTAAAGCAGCAGCAGCACTCCAGGAAGGACTTCAGAATCACCAGGCTACTAACAGTAAACGAACATTAAAATTAATCTTAGAGGAAAAGAGCAGCAGCACTCCAGGAAGGACTTCAGAATCACCAGGCTACTAACAGTAAACGAACATTAAAATTAATCTTAGAGGAAAAGATATATATATATAATGTTCCAAGGAAAGCTAGTTACTGATCAAGCTCTACAGACTAAGTTGCCAAGTAAGATAAAACCTGCGGTAATCAAACATACTGGAATTTGTCTGTTAGCTTAAACGTGAGACTTTTTCAGCAGTCGCTCTCGGCCTCAGCCTGCTGGCTGCCAGGGGGCTACGGGGGAACCACCCTGGGTGGTCTGCAGAAGGGAGTATCTTGAGCAGATGAGGCACTGTGCAAGCCAAAAGTGGGGAGGTGTCCAAGGAGAATTCCCCTTCTCAGGAGGCAAACACTGAGGGAAAGGGCCACTGAGCTAAAGAATTCCCTCCCTCCCTCCCCCCCAAAACCATACTCATTACTACATCCACGTGAAACAAAGTGCCTGTGACTTGACACACACTATAAAGTAGGACTGAAGGGATCCATTTACACAGGATATTGTTTCCCGTGTAAAAAAATCTTAGCAGATGTTTAGTGAATGTCTGCTATAATGTCATACATTATATCTACATTGGCCAGAAAATCTCCATTTTTAATCATACTGTTTTTTTCCTGGATGGTCAAAGAACATTCGATTTTACTTACCCTCTAAAACTGGGAAAGACCTCACCTCCAATGACAAAAGGACCTTAGCTTGCTCAGAGCATCTCACTGGAATTGCTCACCTTTTTGTAAGGTAATCTTCTTAAAATACATTATTTAATATCTTTTAATTAATATTTTGTAAGAACGAGAAAGAAGAAACAGGTTTAATAATTTTGGGGCAGGTATCCTCGATACCATATCAAAGCAGCAGACACCATGGTGAAACATTGACCCTGTTGAAGTTAGCAGCTACTGAATTCACGTCTTCCCTCAGGATGGATGTTTCTATGCCTTTCTAACAATCTTTTCATCACATTGTTTGATTAACAAAGAAAGTTAATACATAAACAGGCATTTAGAGCATTGAGCATAACACCCTTCTGATAAGTGCTAGTGGCAGCAGCACTAGTAGTCCCATCCAATCTGTTGTTACTAAAATAAAGAAACTATGGTTCAAACCCTCAGCACGAGCACACATTCATACTACCTTGGTGTCCCTGGTCGCCTTACTCTGTCCCTCTTGAGCACTCAAGAGAATGAGAATGTAGAATTGTGCAATTTTCTTGAGGTGAGGAACAAAACCAGACCAATAAAAGACAATATACATACACCTCATCCCTGTATCAGCAGCCCTAGCAAGCCAAGTCATGGCTACTTCAACTGCTTATAAGCCTCTCTCTTCCATGTGCATCTTGATTTCTTTTGTATGAAGTGAGGTCTTTCTCAGCACACGCAGAATCTGGAGCACTTCACTTGATGCCCCAGACCAGCTGCACAGGGCAGAGTGACAAATGGTGACGGGCAGCTTGCACTTGCCCCATCACAACAAGTCTAAAAGAAAAACTTAGATAAACACATCAGGAATAATGTGGATAGGGTTTATCCTGCTTTAAAGGATAGGAATAGTCTAGATGATCTTTTTAGAGTCTTTGCAGCATTGTTTTTCTTCCAACAGGAATAATGGAATTTATATACTGACTATATTATCTCTCAAAAGTGAGTCCTCTTCTGGAAAATAGGATCCACTTCTACCAGACAGTAAGATCTGATAAGTGGAAAACCAGGGAATGAATAAAACCCAATTTGAAAGCATTTTTAAAAAATCATGAGAAAGGAAAACTTGTCATATTTTTAGTATTTTCCATGTTGACATGGACATTCCATTTCTGTTTCTTGGAAGCAGCAAGAAAAAAACTGTGTCAACATTGACCAAATTATGGATAATTAACAGAAGGAAGGGGAAGAGCAACAACAGCAGAAAGAAGTAATAGAGAAAAAGGAGAAAGGAATCAGCATTTGTGTAAGTCAAGGATGTAAGACTTGAATTTACGCATCACACTCACACAAAGCTAATACAAGAAAAAATTTGTCTGAGAGCGCTATAATTCCCGCACTGTGGGTGTTGGTGTCACTATTAGAACTGTAAGCCCAGGACAACATTAGATAAATGTCAGTACAGTTGCCTGGTTACTTATACTAGATTCAAATACAGAATGCAAAACAGATTTAATAAGGAGAAAGGTCCATTCTGCCTCCTTTACTTTTCCATTTCCTTTCCATGCTGTCTTCCTTCCAACATTTTATAGCTTTTATGAGCTTTATGATTTGAATACATGTGTGGAGCACATTTCCCACTGCCTTTAAAGATTAAGTGCTAATTGAAAACATAGTTTACTCAGAAACAATCCATCGAGTTTACATTTAATTTTTGCTGTGAAAAAACATGTTAACGGAGCCTTTTTAAAAAATTTATTTCAGAACTTCATGAGGTAAGCTTATTTGCAAAGCTATGGCCCATCAGCAAGTGGATTTTCATCTGGTTAATGGCCTGAAATAGGTTGTTCAGGGGAATACCTACCCTCCATAGTCACTGGCATTTTTTGTTTTGCATCAACTGATTGCTTTCACGATGTATTTCAGGAAACCAGCGTCTTACCCTTTTTAAAGAATGACGGCTTAGATGATCATCAGATGTTTTATAAAATATTTATTAATTCTTAAAGATCGTTTTACATTTCCTCAATAGCATAACTTATTTGTTCCTATAACCTAAAATTCCCATACCCTATACCCTAAAATTCCCATAGTAGGTAAAAACTCATGAATAGTTTCCTTATATCTCCAGTTAGTTATGTCATTTCTGACAGTAGCTAAAATACTTAAACTCAGTGGCACTGCGGCACATGAACACAACCTCACTTTGTAACCCTTGATTCAGTAGTAGATTGGTTTAAAACATGGTCAGAGATAAGTTAAGAGTCACAATGTGTGACTGGACTTCTCTTTTTTTCCCTCAGCTAACAACTGTTTGACACCTGGGAAAGATTTGGAGTTCTCGTTAGAAATCAAGGGTTTGTATAAAGGATTCCTATTCAAGTGCTTCAAAAGTACCATATCATGTCACATATACTCTCCTTCAACTCTCCCAGAACATTCATATATATTCACATTTGTTCACCAAGTAACGTGGAAAGATACCCATCAGCACAGTGTCCCACAGCAAACCGGTGAACAGAATCCGTCCACCTGAGCCTCCCACAGCTCAGCAAGCGACACAGGCCTGGCGCTACAGGTAGCTCTTAATATTTTTAACACTTTCTGTGCCCATTTTATTCCCTGTCCCCTAGTAATTGTCTGATTGTCACGTATATTCAAACTCTATTGGACTAAGCTTTATTCACTGAAACCAAGCACAAACATATCCACAAAAACTAAGTATAGGTACGAATTAATTGCAACTTGCATTTCTTATAATCGTTCTTGTTGGTTAGAGATGTCTCATATTGCATTACCATTTTGATTATGGTATTCCTAACAATCTTTCAGGTTAATTTCAAAAGGATTATTTGGCTTTGTTTATTTAATGTGACCTCACATGATATTGTCTCTTAAATACATTCCCAATCATATATTTATTAAGAAAAGAGGCCTAAATAGAAAGTACTTGATGTTCCACAGATTTTAGGATACCAGGAATGAAATGTTTGATTGTAATTGCCTATTTTCATCATTATATTTAAACACGTTTCATACTGGGCAGAAAATAAAGATGAAAATGCTGTTTCAACTTCTTCCATATACTTCCAGTGTTCAACACTGCAATAATTCTCCTATGAAAAGCAAAGTTCCAATTGCATGAATGACACTTTCAAGCAGGACAGAACAGATGCTTTTGCTTAGTGTTAATAAAATCTTACCTTTCGCAACCGGCATACAAGCTTTAAATATCTATTATCATTATTTCATATATGCTTACAAAACTTGCAATAGAAAATGTGGCAATTCATATACACCTTCAGTGAAGGTGGAAGAATTTTCCAGATTTTTTTTTGTCTGCTTGTTGCAACTACTTTTAGAATGATTCCTAAGAATAAGAGACTGACCTGAAATCCTAGCCCTATGCTACTGAGAATAAAGGAAAAATTTTAATATAAAGTCTTGGCCGCATTTATTCGCATTCAAGAAGCCTGTGAAAATGTCCCTCTGAAGAGAAAGCAAACACTGACATGTCAGCGGTGAAGTCCTGTCATGAACTAGACATTGATCCCAGCCTTATCTTGGAACTCTCTCTTAGGAATAGTTGTCAAAACTGTCACAGGCCCCACTGAAGTCAGTAGGGCTCGGTGCAGATGTTGACTCAAGGATGTGGCAAAGTCTTTAAAAGTCACCAGCATTTAGTCAAATATTCCTAGGGCTTGGATGTTCTCCAGGCCTCGTTTAGTTTACTTATTATAACTTCTCTTTTTCTTTTTTTTTAGCCTTTTCAAAATCTTAGATTCAGGCTTGTACACAGGCTATTCTGAACAATCTTGTAGGAGTACTTTAATATATAGAGAATATAGAGAATGAGAGGGGAGGGGAAAAATGTTACTCCTAACCTCTCCTCAGTGCCACAGACTTTTAAGAACACTATTTATAACCTTGTAAGAGAATTTTTAGGCCCCTGAAAAATCCCCTCTCAAACTGTGTAATAAAGGCGTTTCCAATGAGGGTGGGACCTACAGATGACAGAGGGCTTGTTGCACTGCCGCTTCAGTATCAGCACTAGAAGAAACTCAGCCCACTGACCTGCTAAAGCACGTCCTTGAAAAGGACTTCCACCATGGCCGAAGGCAAACAACCTGTGTGTCAACAATGACATAAAGAAATACAGATTCCGTGGACAAAAAACAAGGCAGATGGAGCCTTTTACATTCTCCATAACCACAGAGGGAGGTTATGAGACCACAATACACTGTTGTTATGATAGCCTTGTGACGGCTATTTGAATGTTTGCTGCTAAAGCTAAACCAAAGAATTTTAAAAGCCCACCATCGTACATATAGGCTACAACAGACCATCAGAAGACCAAGCTGAACTTAACACACACACAGACTAGAGGAAGTACTTAGTTAGGGTGGCGCACAGACGAATATTTTCTTTGGCAGAGAACAAGTCTGTATAAACAGGAATACAGCTGAATCCTCTGCTTTTTATAGGATCGACAGTATCTGAACTCCAAAAAAAAAAAAAAAAAAGGCACTACCCCAAGTTATACCACATAGGAAAGAAAAGAACAGATACATGATTCCTTTATTTTCATGAAGTTGGATGATTTTCAACATTTTCATTAGCGTACTCCTTCAGTGCTTATTGTAATATTTTTGAAACTCTAGATATACTGTGTTGTACCCAAAGGAACATTAGTTTCTACAAGACTGGATGTTTCAGTAAAATCCCTCAACCCATGTAAAGACTGTTCGCAATTGTTTATTTGTTCTCACTTGTTTATTTCCAAGCTTTATTTAGTGCCACATTTTCACAGTCAGATTCAAGCCAGCACCAAGTACCCTTTCTGAACACAGAGGTCAGCAAAGGTCAGAAAAGTCAAGACAAATGCTGCTTTTCTAATGATGGTGAGAAATGATTCAAAGAAACAGCAGAAACAATTACTTTAAGCGATATTGAAACTTAAGTCTCTTGAGGGTTAGATGAATGGACAGTGAGGTGGATAGAAAACTGGCTGACAGATAGAGCTCAGAGGGTTGTGGTTAGTGGTGCAGAGGCTGGTTGGAGGTCAGTAACGAGTGGTGTCCCTCAGAGGTCAGTACTGGGTCCAGTCCTGTTCAATATATTCATCAATGACCTGGATGAAGGGATAGAGCGTACCATCAGCAAGTTTGCTGATGACCCAAAACTGGGAGGAGTGGCTGACACACTGGAAGGCTGTGCCGCCTTACAGAGAGACCTGGACAGGCTGGAGAGTTGGGCAGAGAGAAACCTTATGAAATTCAACAAGGATAAGTGTAGGGTACTGCACCTGGGGAGGAATAACCCCATGCATTAGTGCAGGTTGGGGGCTGACCTCCTGGAGAGCAGCTCTGTGGAAAGGGACCTGGGAGTCCTAGTGGACAACAGGATGACCATGAGACAGCAATGTGCCCTGGTGGCCAAGAAGGCAAATGGCATCCTGGGGTGCATCAAGAAGAATGTGGCCAGTAGGTCGAGGGAGGTCATCTTCCCCCTCTACTCTGCCCTGGTGAGGCCGCATCTGCAGTACTGTGTCCAGTTCTGGGCTCCCCAGTTCAAGAAAGACAGGGATCTGCTGGAGAGGGTCCAGCAAAGGGCTACAAAGATGATTAGGGGATTAGAACATCTCTCTTATGAGGAAACACTGTGGCACTTGGGTCTTTTTAGTCTAGAGAAAAGAAGATTGAGGGGGGATCTTATTAATGCTTACAAATACTTAAAGGGAGGGTGCCAGGGGGATGGGAACAGTCTTTTTTCAGTGGTGCCCAGTGAATAGGACAAGCGGTAACGGGCACAAACTTGAACATAGGAAGTTCCATCTTAACATGAGGAGGAACTTCTTTACTTTGAGTGTGGCAGAGCACTGGAACAGGCTGCCCAGAGACGTTGTGGAGTCTCCCACTCTGGAGACATTCAAAACCCGCCTGGACGCCATCCTGTGCAACCTGCTGCAGGTGACCCTGCTCTGGCGGGGGGGTTGGACTAGATGATCTCCAGAGGTCCCTTCCAACCCTGACCATTCTGTGATTCCGTGATACTTACCAGCCTTCATGGAAATCATATTCCAAAACTGGTTCTGTCTTTTGTTCACTCATGTTTATGTAGCAGCTACTGGAAGGCTTTAATCCTGTAGCTTGGCTTGTCTACAATAATCCTCCATAAGCATACAGGTGCCCAATGGTCATCTTGGTAAGTAAGCTCTCAATGTTTTTTCCTATTTTTATTTGAAAGTGAATTTATCCATACTGTCGAGGACAGACATAACTAAAGTTTAATCATCTTCTGCTTCTTTAGCAAACGTCTATGATCTACACCAGGCCTATGAAACTTAGTACTTCTGCAAGTTATCTCTGTTGGTCCCGGAATTCTCAAAATTAACCTATTTCCTTCATCTCTGAAAGCAAAATTTATGCCTAAGGCACTTCAGCAATTTGCCATTTAGCAATGTAGCTCAAAGTTCCCATTGAATACCTCTTCATGTCCTTGTAGTACTGCCGCAGTACCCCTTTAAAAGCAAATGGACTTTTAAAGTAAGAGCTAGCAAAGGATTCGTGTAAATATTACTTTTTCACATGTAAACTGATGAATGCAGAAGTTCTGTGAAATGGGTCAGCCTTATAATTATGTGTAAGAAGGGTTTTGATAGTTAACTGGAGATAGATGTTTTTGTAAGAAAACCAGCCGCATGCTTGGAAAATTCAGTCACTAGTGCTCAAAAAAACCCAAAATTATCTGAAATCCCAAGGTCATCAATGCACCTGCGTAAGTCTCATTAAACTTAATAGACATTACACACATTTGTTGAGGGTAAAACACACTCTGCTACAGCTGCAGCTCTTCTTGAATGACTGCTCATTTTCATGGCTTTTTATGACTGTAGGCCAGATTACATTTTAAAATAGCAAAAACTGTAGTATGTTTCAGCAGACTAATCAACTTTTTTGGCTTTGGGCTCATGTTAGCTTGAGGCTTAGCTCTGGGTATGAGATACGGAGCTGCAAACAGCTGCGACTGACAACGTCGCAGCTCCTCCAGTTGTCTACACGCTGCCGGGGGACAGCGAGGGACTCAGGCTGGTAGTTTAACATGTGCCAGTTTGAAGGAGGGTGCGCCTGAGTGGCTCAGCCTCTTGCTCTCTGAGCTCTCCCACTTGCTCAGAAGGAGGGAGATGTGGGCATAAGCAGAGCTGCTCTCCTGTCTGCACCTGGTGATGGAATCCACGACAGACTCATGCGGCAGCATAAGGGGTGGGACACAATCGATCCCTTGTTTGGCAGATGTTCCTTAGGATTCATTTTTACCTCTTGCTAAGGTTTCAAATGCATCACTTTAAATTGCTATGGAAGCCGCTAGGGCTTTCACAGCATGTCAGGGCTAGGACAGAGCCAAGCAGAGAACAAGGGGAACCATGACTAGTTCCTCTGTGCAGCCCTGGGAATTGGTCACAGGCTGATCTCAGGCACAGCAACCTCATCACTCCCACAAGGCTGAGGAGTGAACTACCAAGGAATCAATAGTCCACCTCCTGACGGTCCACCCCTGCTCTACTGCCCTGCCCGACTGCACATCACACTTTACATATTCATCCACAATATTTTTCTGTGTGTTCGTTTACCACCTGCCCCATCTCGCAGTATTTGAACATCTGCCAAAAGAGAGATATATCATTATTTTGTAAAGGAAATAGGTGCTGAATGTGTGGTATTGCTTTTTTATACCATTTATTAATAATATGGTAAAGTTACTTAATTAAGTTACACATTAAGTCATGCCTAAATTTTCTGTCAAAGTGAAACATGCTGACAAAGATAATTATTTCTGTGAATGAAAGATGTGTTCTATTTTATGAACTAGGCAGCTGACAGGATCTGCAGGGTTATGAGAGTGTACGGACAGCTTAGTGACTTTAATGAATAGCAATCAACATTCCTCTTTTCTCTAGTGAGCAATTTTGTATCACGTAATAATATTTTGCAAGTCATCCCTTGAATAGAAAATTCCATTTCAGGACTTTGTGCTAATTTGCTATTTCTGCAAATGTATGAATTGAATCCCAAGACGTTTTGTTTAACAACACACGAGAAGCAAGCAAAGAGATGACGCATATGCACAAAGTACCTGCAGTCCGTATTTGCCATGCACATACCTTGTTTTCTACTGCGTACCTCCCTTCCACCCTCCGCTCTCCATCCACTTCTTTCCAGCTGTATCGGCATCCCGGCTTGCAGCAATGGTGGCAGCTAAAAAGAGAGGCAGAAATGTGTCCTGATTTCTGGCTAGTCGGGCGCTAAAGAGTACTGCAGTTGCTAAAGGAGGTTGTGGCAGAGAAACACAACTTCCCAACTTTGCTAGGGGGGATTCCTAAGCTGTGGGTTTTATGTCTACGACTAATGCTGTACAAATGACTTCAACTTGTATTCCATGCCAGATGGGGATGCAAGGTAAAAGACCAGCAAAGTAGCGGGACACAGGGTAATGTCCGGGCTAAGAGGGTACTAGATCTGTGCATAACACATATATCAGTGAACACACATGAGTAAGATTCCACCCTGGAGGCATGCAGGAGAAGGGCTAAGGAAAAGAGAGAAGGGAGCAAAGCGCCTCCCTTTTGAATGCACCTGGACCAGCACAGAGCCAAGGCTTACTGTTTCAAAGACAGACAGCTCCCCTGCGCAGGCTAAGGGCAAGTACCCAGCTTAGGACACTCAAAGGTATGCAAATTCCAAGGAAGACAATTCTGGCCGGGTTACAAGAGGTGAGAAACACGAAATAAATCACCCTGATTTAGCATCCCATCTTCTTAAAGCAACAGACATGCCTCAGGTTTCCCGTTTTCATCATCAGATGGCCAAGCATTCTCTGTTCCTTTCCCCTTCCGGCCATCCTGCAGTAGCCTACTGTCTCCTTTACATAGTCCTGCTTCCATGAGTCCCTAACCAAATGCATGACTCACTTCACAGTGGTGTCCCAAAAGCTGTTTTTATTTCATAGCTCTGTAATTCTCTCTCCAATGTTAATCTCTTTGCTCCTCCCTTCTCCTCCTCCTCCCCTTTTCCCATAAGAACTTAAAAGTCTGTTTTCACAACAAGGCTTATAAAATAATAAAGCAAGCAAAGAGATTGTGAACGAAGGCATTTTGGAACCAAAGAAATGACAACTTTTCAAAAATTAACTTCCTGTGTATTTCTTCAGCAATGCAACATTAAAAATACTTTTTTTCTGCCTCTTAACCAAGTTCCACGGAAAATACAGAGGGACTTTGGAAATCCAGCATAATGCTAAGCAGAATCTTACTTTACCCTGAACGATAAGGTTACTACAGCTGCACAGTCATCTGCCAGGAATCCCTCTTGATGGAGCATAAAAGCTGCTGTTTTATAAAAATTCCCCACTGGATTTGTAAGTTCTAATATGAGGTTCACATGACATGCAGGAGTACAGGACTGATTTGGGGAATGCTCAAATTTACTTAATGATGGGAGTACTGAAAGAAAGTAATTCCTATGAAAACTTTTTTTTTTTTTTTTTTTAAGAGTATTGAGATTTGATTTAGTTGAATATAAACATAATATCATCCTAGACTAGTTATAACTATTCCCAGGTTTTGGCTATAGAAAGTGAAATTACATCAGCAAACCAATCCCTGACGAGTAGGATGAGTCATATTTCAGTCTGTTTTCACTTAATTAGAATTTTTTTTTTACATTTATGGGGTTTAGAAAAAACAACACAGACAACCCTTGCAACTGGAAAATTATTAAAAGGCGAAATGTGAAGAGGTTCTGACTCATTGGGTAGGTATTCCTGACTTCAAGAAAGCTCTGAGGAAATAATGGTACCTTTTGTAATTTGCAGAAATAATGACACAAGCCTTGTGAAAGAATGTCCAATATATTTCTCAAATTTAATGCATGGTCTACTACTTGACCAGAAAAGGAATCCTTATTTTAAATTAACCTGGTAGATTTATGTTATGTGAAAACAAAAAGTGAGAAACAGGGCAAAAATCAGAGAAAAAGCAAACAAGAGAAACAGAAAGCTACAGCCTGCTTTCCTTTTTTGCAATTGGCTTCTATTAACATCCAGTGAAAAGATAGTTTCAGAGTAAAGCAACGTGGTTTAAAACGCAAGGTATTAATAATGGCTAAACATGAGACTTCAAAGCTTTTTCATCTTTGGAGGATGTGCAAGAGATAATATAAAAATTCTATTTTTTTTTTTAAGCAGCTAAAGTAATTGCAAGCCTGTTGCCTTGATTATTTCCCTTTAAAAAGTAAAAGTAATCTTATTTTTAAAATTCTTCAACCTCATCCAGATGAACATGTCACCCTGAGATACATCGTGTCACCTCAAAGACTGTAACACAGTGGCTGTTGTTGAACCGAGAGGTTTCCACGGGGATTTCAAGCAAACAAAGTCAACCAAAGTGACTTCCCATAAAGATTACATTGCTTAAGTACAAGATTATGCACAACTGTCAAAGCTGAAAGAAAACACGATTTATGTGGACACTCCTTGACCTCCTTATGTCATACTCCTTTAAATATATATTTCAAAAGAGGTCCTATTTCCCTCCAAGTTCAGGAGCGTTGAGCAGGTTTGGGGGGTAAAACAATACTGTGTTTGGGGCACGGCACATTTTTACATACCCGAATTACTTTTGAAAATATTTGCATACCTGGGCCATTTCTGTAACTTCCTTTCTAATACTGTGCAATGGTATTTGTTCCCTGCAACGGTATTTATTCCCTAATTACTTTAATCCCTGATTTTCATGCTTTGGTACCTGTGCCTTGGCTCCAGGATACAAGTATTTCAGCTTCTCCTAACGCACACATACATAAATCAGTAGAACAGCCTGGAAAACGGGCAAGGATTTCTTGCTTTCTGCCCACGGCTGCTAAGCTGATGCATACCAAAAACTCCAGCTTTCCAAGCCGAACACATTTTCCTTCATTTTTTTTGTCCTTCCTAAAAGTCTCAACCCCATGCAGTGAACTGGCATTCATATACCAGTTTACCATATACCCACACCCTGAAACACTACAGTTAAACAAGCTTGTTAGGGCACAGGCAGGGGAAAGGGACCAAAGACAGCAGAATCTCACCTTGTTTTAGACAAGAAAGGAAGATACTGAAGAGGGAAAATCCTGACTAAAACTGAAATCAGTAGCAATGGCTTTGTTATGACAATGGCTTTGGCTAATGTTACAGCATATACTCGCAAAAAGAGCATTCAAATGTTTAACCTCCTAACCAAGATTTCCAATCTATGTGCTTTTTATTTCTAGACTGTATTGTTTTAATCTACTCTTACATCCTCCTCCTCCTGTCCTGACCTCCCTACTGAATTTTCTCTCTCCAAAGAGAACTCTCCGAAGTGACTTTGATCACAATTTCCAGAGAAAAGCGAGACTTCACTACAAAGAGTGTGGTGAATGCACAGTGAACTTCAAACTTTGCTATAAGTGAGGTTTTTTTTTGTTGGGTTTTTTTTTTTTTATTTCAAAAAGGGAAAGGAAAGGGAGGTGGGGAAAAATGGAGACAACTCAGAAATGCCTGTCTTGCATCCCCTTTCTCAATACTGCTCTCCTGGAAGCAAAGTATTGCATCAGGAGAAAAAAAGCCTGGACAAATGTACTGATTTAAATAACCCTTCATTCCTTACATTTCTGTGGTGCCCAGAACTAGTCACTTTATTCATATATGGGGCAATTTCCACACAAAAGCTTTGTCCCGACAGTTTCATGACCCTGAATCCATCCGTGTCTGAAAATTACGAGAACAGTACTGTGTTGTTATCAATCCGTGAGGACCAGTAAGCCACCTACTTTGCAGTAGAGAAACTCAGACACACATTAGCAAAGATATGTTTCTCCCTCCCCTTGATCCTGATTCAGTTTTGTTAATATGGTTCAGTATTACAAGAAGCCTAATTGAGCCTATAATCTATACTTGATGCTCAGTGACAGCTTACTTTCAGTCTCTTCTTTGTATCTAAGTTCTTAATTATCACCCCCATTACCATATAAATTAAGTTAGCGATTACTATAACCTCAATTAGTTCCAGTAAAACTGAGCCAACAAACATGGAAAAATGAAGCTTCCTTTTCAAAAGCCAAAGTTTCTTTGAAATGAAGAGCTTTTCAAGAAATAAACAGATTTAAAATCCACTTATCAATAGTCACAATAAAGTTTGACTTGGAGTCAAAAGATTCTCAGGTTATTGCCAGTGATGTCCATAACAATCCTCAACCTTTTAAAATTGTTTTAATTCCGATGTGGCGATAGCTTCTAGCATAACATAACATCCAAAAATCTGAAATTAACTGATTGGCAATTAAACTGAAGCAAAAGGAAGCAGTAACTAAGAACTGCATATAAAAAGTCTCAGATGATATGTTGGAAACCAGTGGAAAATCCACATTATGGGATGTCACGACAGATCACAACAACAGAGATGGAATATCAGCAATACCTTGACTGAAGCTTGCCAATGTTAACAGATGAGATAAGAGAGTTTCATGAGTTCGCCTGTGTGCAAAACTTCAAATGCTTAATTTGCATGACAAATGCAGTTGATAGACCAGAAGTGAAGTCAAACCATTACACCAAAAAACCCCACAAACAGGCAAAACTTAAAAGAACAGGCAAGCAATAGGCAAAATCAGAGCCAAGACCATTCATTACATTAGGTACACTATCATTCCTGAACGCGCAAGCTCAAAATGTGTCAACCCAACATTTTTGGATGACTAGCACTATTGGTTACATGTCTCAAAAAAGAAAAAAAAAGCCCACATACCACCCTCTATACAAAAGTAGCCCTATCCTCAATACTGCTTGGAGCTTCCATTTCAACTACTTTTATAATGTAGAAGCAATTCAGTTTTATTTGAGCTAGCGATGGAAGAAGAGGACTTGGAGCCCAGAAATTCAGCATCCTACCATCATTCCCTGGTAATCAGAAGGTCATAGGCACTAGGGGAGACATCTTGAGTCAGGCGTAAGTAAAAGAATAAGCAGGATGGTGAAAAATAAGAACAAGGAGGAAAGAAGAGACAAGGAAAAATATGAAATTCTTTTACGTGCCTAAGAACCTCCATGTGACCGTATAATATTCCTACTCCCAGAGCAGGAAGGAATGACCAGATTGTTGATCTCTTAGAGTGCATGAGTCCACAGGGGAAAAATGCTATGATTTGCCAGCTGTGCAGGACACCCACAAATTACAGCCTCCAGAAGAAGGCTGAAGCAGAAAGTAAATTGTTTAGTTCTTTCTGTGAGCCAGTGTTTTAGCTGTGGAGTGGTAAAGATATTACCCAAGACTGTGTCCAAGTCCTGCCAGCTCTGTGGTACAAAAATGAAGTGAGCTTTACATAACAGTATGAGCAGGTAACTGGGAGCTAATAAGGGCACTTATCACAAGTCTTGAATTAAATTGAAGTAAACGGGACTCCTTGAATAGACTTCTTTGGCATCATGCAATTCGTCGAACCATCTGGGAACACCTGATCGTGAACTACCTATCCAGCCTGCCAGGAACCTGCTGCATCCCTGCTTGCGACGAACACAGGAGTGGGTGTGTGCAGCTGACATACAGGGATGTAAGTCGGCAACACACAGACTCTGAGAGCTCCGCAGTGCTAATGCTCCTCTCCCGCTCCAAGAGCCCACCTGCCGGATCCATCTAGCAAATGGAGTCAAGAATCAGAGAGCAGATACAATGCCAGGAGCACGTAGGCTGCTGGCAGAGAAGCAGGAGGACAGCAGTCAAGTTTCGTACACAACATTTTATAGGTTTACCTGAAGTATCATTCAGTACAAATACAGAAGGTAAAAGCTTCCATAAAAAAAAATAAAATTAAAAATTAGTTCCCACATTAATGGCGATACTTCTCATTTCCAGAAAAGACCACACAGACAAATATAATATTAGCCTTTATTAATGCAAAGTAGATAATATAGTAGTTATAGTAGTAGATAGTAGTAATATGCAGGTCATGTTAGAAAATTTGTCTGCTTGTTCAAATTTTATTCGAATTCTCCAACCTCCATTTGATAGTTTTTACTGCTTCTCTCTGATCACAAATAATTTTAACTTCCAGTAATGAATTTACTGACCTTGCAGTAACAATTTATGCAGCATGTCCTGCATTGCCAAGCTTCTGTGGATGCTCTCTGGTGAGCAGGGAACTCACACAGGTGGAGGAACTGTATAAAACAAGCAACCTTCTTTTCACTTTGGAAGTCTTTCTACATTCAATTTCCTGCTGTTTTAATGGGTTTCAGTCACCGCAAGTCATTGATAGCAAGCAAATCTCTTTCAGGCAGCTTTCAGTTTTAACTCATTATACTTGGTATCCTAATGCGGAAGGAGAAATGCAATTTAATCATATCCTTGCTCTTTAAAAATGGTGACGAGTGATTCTGCCCTGCCACCGTGATATAAGAGGACATAACACGGGCTGCTTTTCCACCAGCATGCCCAATTTACATGCAGGATTTCCCTGTGGACGCTTTCTTTTCCTGTTTGTCTGTTTGCTGGATGGGTCACCTGAATGGCACATACAGAGGAAGCAATTATATTAAAGGCATTTCCAGGGAGAGAAATCTATCTGTCCATCATGTAAATACAAAACATAGATATTGTGCAATGTTCTTCTCTACGCTGTCATTTCATTGAATTTGTGTCCTGCTGTATGGTTGCATTACACAAAATCATTCTGTAAAAACAGCTGTAATTTCTCTTTCTTGACAAATACGTAATGGATTTTTAATACATATTACTTATATTTACTTTTATATTCTTTGTTTGATTTTACAAACATTTTGCAATAGATCATCTTCTTGTTCCCCAATACTACTATTAATTGTTGACTTTCTTTGACTATCACTTCCATCTGCCTCATTTTTAACCTGGAAAGCCAATCTGGCCTTTCTCCAGCTCTGAAGGTTCTGATCTTAAAATGAATATGATTTATACCCATCACTGACTGCTTACATCATGAAACTATGTTTCCAAGGAAAACTTTGTCTAAGATATACAGGTTGGAGAAATTTCATCGTCTAGTGGAATTTCTTCCCACCTCTGTTTGCAGAAGAGATGCCTTTTCACAGTTGCAACCATGCATAATAAAAGGAAACAGCTGTGTGTCATCTAACAGGAGACTCTAAAGGATCAAATATTTTGCTTCCACAGCAGATTGATCCTCTGACTGTAGTGGAGCAGTTGACAAGCATTCGTGGGACTTAAACCATGTCATTTAAGACATGGCTTGGGGCCAATGCAAACCTGCCTGCTTTCATCCTCGGGAGTGACAGCTGTATTTTCACTTCAGGGAAAGAAGAAACTGCCTATTACACTTACTGGTAGATGGGCTGCCAAAAATTTGACCATACAGCTAGTGAGATGTGGAACACCACAAGACTAAGGAGAACCAGATAATTAAATGAATCAGGAATGACTCATCTTCCTTGCCGCTTGTGAAGTATTTTAAAATTCTTTAACCTTCAGCTGTGCGAACTAACGTCTGCGTAGTCGGCATTTTACTTCAGCAAAGTTGGGGGAGGGAGAGGGACTGTAGTACATTTTTTATGACTGTTCTCACGGACTTCGGAACGGCCATACTAGTTTAATTAAAGATTAATATCTCACAGATCACATTGGGACACCAAAGAAGGATGCAGTTCAAAAGGTGAAAACCATTACTTGTAATTCCTACAACTTTTTCCCAGGAACTAGCTAGGAACATTTAAATGTCATTTAAAGTCATTAAATGTAGTAATAAATGGGAACCAAAGAAATTAAGTTAAAAATCCAAACTTCTGTTAGTCCAGTTATTGGTACAATTGCAGTGCAAGCATCTCTATGTAATCACAGTACAAGGAACAGAGCACTATTCAGTATCAGAATACCAGGATTTAATTTTGGGTTGTCCTATGGGTTCACTATGCTTTGGAGTCACTAATTTTATGTCTTAGTTTGCACAGTATTGAGAAAATTTACGTCATATTTTAAAAATCATTGAGTAGGTCTTCTGAGGAGTGTTCCTTTTTAAATTTTTAAAATCATTTATGTGGAGTAGGATTCCTCAAGAAGAATGAGAATTGAGCGTTGATATCTCTCTGAAATACGATGCACTGGGGTTCCTTGTTCCCTGCTAACTCTGAATTTCTGAGCCACACATTTCATGCCAATACTCTGCAGACAGAAGAGTTTTCCAGTCCATGAATTCAGTTGCTTCCAAGCCACAACCTGAATTGATCAATCTCATCTTGTTGATTTTTAAGAAGCATCTAACTTTAAGTGCTTCTTTCAACTTGGAGACATCTGTTTGGCCCTAGTAGTTAACATTTAAAGCTCAGGCACAAACTAGTTTAAAAGAGCATATTGTTCCACAACAGGCTGGAACAATAAATCAAAGAGAAAATATCCTCCACTGCTGTAAATTTCTAGTGAGACAGAAAGTTGAATTCCTTCTACTCAGGCAAAAATTAGAATTTCCAGCTGTTCTACCAAAAAACTACCCCAAGCCTCCAGACTTCTGAACTTTTATTCTGCAAAAAAAAAAAAGCAAAGACACTTAATTTAAATCTTTGCACATGTTTCTGGAGTTCATGAAGCTATCTGAATCACTGATAGCCTACCAGGGACTCGCAGGCTGGCAAGAAGTCTAGAGTCCTTAAACAACAGCAGCATAAATCAGTAGTTATATGGTAGAATAGTTTGAAGACAACCTGATCCTTACAGACAAAATAAGGAAATATATACGATAAAATATAATTTAACTGCATCCAAATTGAGGGCACTTAAACATTACTAATGTTTTTAGCAAACATTTATAATCCAGCTGCAAGGGCTTGAAATTAACACAGTAGGTATGTGGGGCTGCCACCAAATAGCAATTAAACAAATGCAAACAGACTGCAAAGGAGCTGGGAGGGTCTGAGGATGAAAAACTCACAGGGTTGGCTGCAAAGCATCCTGTGATGTTTCCCAAAGCTATTAGTTGTGTTTAAAGACACCAAAGACGCATCCAAGGAAAACAAGAATGATGAATTTAACCATTGAGCTTTCTACATGAAACAGGCTATTTGCAAGGGTGTTTTCTTAGTGGTTTTTTGTTGTTGTTTTTTCCTATAAATAACTAATCTAATGCCAGTTTGAACTTTATTTCTCTCCTACTGCTTCAAAATTTTTCCAATATCCGAGTTACCACTGTCATATGTCTTGCCTGGAAAAGGAAGAAATGAAAGGTTCCATACTCCGACACTGGTAAGGCAGTAAAAACAAACAAAACAAATTAAAAGGCTGAAAGCCTAAAATGCCATCCACACTGTAAAGGCAACTGTGTAAAAACAGATCTGCAAAGCAAGATGCACAGCAATTTAGGTGTTAGACCTTCCACTCAGAATCTGTTCCTTTCTTATCTCTCCATGTTCTGCAAAGCAAATATGAATGGAGGAAATGAAACTGGTTTTCCCCTTATTTAATTTTCAAATAGTTTTACAAATGTGCCTTTTAACTCATTTAAGAAAATAAAATTCAAAAAGAGTATTTTGAGAATTCCACTATACATTCCTAATCAAATAATAAACATTCTCCATTTAGTCCAATCTTGAAGTAATATCAAATGAGGGTTTGAAGCTGAGAGGAAAAAAAAAAAAGGCAGCTAGAAACTCCCTTGTGCCAACTGCAGAATCTGAGGCAAGCCATATGGAAATTCACAGTAATTCACCAACATCTCAATATTCCTTTTTTAACAAAACAGTAGTTCTGCGTAGCAACTGGGGAATGGTAACCAGCACAACCACTTTATATGCCCAAGTTTCCCATTTAATCAAGATACTCTGGTGCAGAAACAAAAATGGTTGAATAGGTATAAATCACATAATGATGATGCTTTGTTTGCATTTCAGACAATTAGACCAAACTAGTTCATCTGGGACATACAGGTTTTCTTTCCACCTCAGGAAACATTTTTTCTAATTGCAACACTACTTAAGAAAGACGTAACAAAATAGACTTCACGGTTCAGATTTAAGCGCTCTATTTCTGGGGTACCACAGTTACCTGAGCAGTCCGACTGCCTTGAGGTCTTGAGGTTAAGCTCAAAGACAATCACAAGTGAACAATTCGACATATTCATTTCAGTGTACAAAAAAAAAAAAAAATCCATTATAGAATTCCATATGTTTTTACAATGACATGGATTAGCAGTTTTCATTCCCCAGAATAGTTGCATCTGTCATCATTTATGTTCCTACCAAAGTAGTCTGGTATTTCAGAGCAATTATGTTTCTCCACAACTATGTCCAAGAGAAGGAATTGAAGAAGAAATAGATGAGGGATGGAGAACTATATTTTGAACATTTGAAAGTGGCCCCAATTATAAAGGCACAGAGCTTTCTGAAAAATAGCCCTTTTTTCCCCAGTTTCCTGGGGAGGCAAAGCTCATTCAGTTTGCCCTATCTTTTTAAAATGTTTTCAAGAAACAGTGCAATTGGCGCTTTTTGAAATCTGCTTTCCATCTTAGAAATGTCTATTTCTAAGATTTATAAACCTGGATTACAACTTAATACAATCAAAAAAGAAGAAACTGGAATAGGTAACTTTTGCATGCTACTTTACTTTAAAAGCCTATGCAAAATTTTAAACTGGGTTTGGCAGGCATATTTCACAGCCTAATTAATAAAATAATAATAATAGTAATAATAATAATAAAAAGCCTTTGCCAAGCAAACACGGGCAAAATGCAAATCTCATACATCTTTAAAAAGCAAAATAAATGGACATTCAAAGCTATCACAGGCAATTATTGCATTTATGCACCAGTTCTAACCTTATTTGTGATCAAGAGTAAAGATTTTTAACTAGGAAACAAATTATTTATTCTGCATTCCAGTCTTTTTATGTGTCTTTAAGTTCCTTTTCTTAGGCTACCTTAAAAGCCTAACACTTGTTTCAGGCTCTTCTGTAATTACTATGAGTTGTTTACAGATATTTCACGTGTCAACTTATTTCTCCTAACTTTACTAAATTCCATCAGTGTGACAATAAAAAATAGCCTGCAGGAAGAAGCATGTACTAATTGCATACTTCAACAGTGGGCCCATATTTTCTGCTCTACAACAAGATACTATTAGGTGTTGCTTCCTTGTGCCTTTATGACAGTCCATACAATCCTAATAAGGATTTCTTTGCATCATTGGTATAAACAGTAAACTACGTGTCCGAAGTCTCAACACTGTTGATAGAATAATTGTAGAAATAGATATAAAATCCATTCAAGCTATCAAAACCTGAACGCTAAAGGGAAATGTTACACTATGACTAGAAGGAAAGACTTGGAACAAACATCTGCACGTGGACCCTTTCTCTAGAGGAGCTGAAGAGCATTATCCTGCAGAAAGAATGGCAGCAGAGCAGTGTCACACCTCCTGCCTTGTCAGCTGCCATAGGATGGGTACTCTGCTAAATGTTGCTCCTACGCTCCTCCTGGAGCAGATTTTTCTGAGCAATTAGCAATTTTTCTAAAATAAGGGAGCACCCCTCCACCTTCAAAAAAAGGCACCTCTCATCAAATTCCCTAAAACAGCATTTACTCCCATTTTTTTCTCTGGAAGTCTACATTTATCAGGATGGAACTACCGTAAACAGCTCACTGTACAGATTGCTGCAGCATTAACATATCCCATTTTTAATTCTCTATTTGAACAAGACATTTTTGTTACAGTGTTCTGTCATTATTTTCTTGGCTATTAATAACATTGTACTCCTTGTAATAAAAAGTTAATTGAAATCTCAAGGCAGTCATGAAACTATTCAGGAGTTTAACTAAAAGTCATCTTGCAAAGCACCATTTTGGTCTGGTTAATGATAGCTCTGTCTCATTAAAAACAGCTCTTTGTGGAATAATATGCACATACAAAAAAAAAATATTTTTTTTTTATTTCTGTCTCAAACTCCTACAGAACCTCACAGTAACTGTTGTGACTAATTACCAATGCCAATAAAATAAAATCACAGAATCACAGCATGGTCAGGGTTGGAAGGGACCTCTGGAGATCATCTAGTCCAACCCCCCTGCCAGAGCAGGGTCACCTACAGCAGGTTGCACAGGACAGCGTCTGGATGAGTTTTGAATGTCTCCAGCGTCAGAGACTCCACAACGTCTCTGGGCAGCCTGTTCCAATGCTCTGCCACTCTCAAAATAAAGAAGTTCCTCCTCATGTTAATGACTTGTTTTGAGCTCTCTTTTGAAAACAACCTCCTATACTCAGGCATTAATGAATTCATATGTTCTTGCCCAGCTACCATAAAGAGCTTCATGCAGTAATTATGGATATCTTTGTCTAGAGTAGGCAATGAAAAAAACTTTTTTTTCCCAAACACGTTGTTACTGCATTTGGAAGATTGTATTCTACCCCCTGTGAACACAGCTTTGCTCTCCAAGATGAAATACCACTAGTGCCACTAAAATAACTGGAGTTACCGATTTGCAAAATCAGCACAAGCAAGAAAATTTGGCCCTAACAGGGCCAAATGTTTCACATTAAAGATACAATTGCTGGCATAAAATGTAATGTCTCTCATGTTCGCTTCCCTTAAGAAAGGGTCAGGATGTGACTCAACAGAATGCATAAGTCATTTAACAGTGCTTCAAAGCACTTTTTATTTCTAGTTTGAGTCTAAAAAGCATTTGAGGAGCAGACTAAGAATGGATCTTAATTAAGGTATTAATAGTACCTTCCCTGGAAGTATAATCAGTGGCAGTAAAATGTTTAAACTTGGTCCACTACAAATCCTCTCCATTGCATAAAAAAAATGCTGTACCCCTTCAGTACTCACGGACCTATTGCCATTTCATGGTGCCAAGAACGAAACTTCCATTCAGCAATGGCTGAATTCTGCACACACCTGTTTCAAAGCCCAATCCTGCTGCAAGCCCTGCCTTTCGACAAAGAGAAAGAAATATGCCAAAAGGTTTGAGCAATGCTATTCTCAAAACCATTGCACTTCCTAAATATAGATAATTCTAAACTTAGCACATCACCAACATGTCCAAAACTGCAACTCAAAGTTAATTATGCAGTAATATAGAACATGATACTAAAATTATATGGCAAATATGCACAACATGTCTACAGTTCCTCAGCAGAAAGAGCTTACCTATGAATGAACAACCCTGTCTGCTTCAAATAGCAAAGGACCCATCCTGTGATAATTTTCAGAGAACTTAAGAGCCTTAAATATGGAGACTGCCATGCTTTCTTCTGATGCAGTTCTGCTAAAGGCGATTCATCAACGGTGGCACAGAAAGATGGATTTGGGGGTCTGGAAGGGCAGACCCCCTCTTTTCTGTCCCACAGTCGGGATTAGCTGCGTGTGCAGGACAGGGTGCCAAGAGATACCAGACTGGACACAGAACAGCCTTAGGAATCCACAGAGGCTTTCACTGCTGCCATCTTATTTGTCCCAGCTCTAAGCATGGGGAGGGCTTAATCAACAGAACGGTCTACACATCAGACTTGTTCTCACAAACATTAATACTGGGAATCCCGAGAATATTTAAAAGAAGGACAACGATTGTTTCCTGGCAATCCGCAGATTTTGAATTTCACATCATGCACTATAAGAACAACAGGGCAATTCTTGTCCTGCGGTTTGCACAGCACCTATCTAGTAAGCTCAGTTGCATGGTGAGTAGCTGCAATGTAATTGCAGAGATGTAGAATAGTTACTAGCACCATCTAAATTAAATTAGGGGATACGGAAAAAAAGTGAGCATCCTTTTCACTATGCAACCTTTTTACTGTGACATTTGAATTTTTTGGTTTAGGAATACTGCAATTTTAGCGTTGCTTCAGATAATGACTGCCTTTCACATGCATCGGACTACCAGTTCTATCATTCCAGACAAGGCCGGCTGTTGCTGGCTGGATGATTCATCATCAGCCATCAAGTTTCCCACTGAAACAATAAACACTGTAGCAAGTCAAGAGGGTGGGAAGATGCACGAATTACAGTGTTAAGCGTAGCAGAAGTGACTAAGAATTGCAAATTTTATTAAATCTTTTGACAGTAAACATGAGGCCTGTATGCCACCATGGTGCCTGCGTAATTCAGCCGATAATGCCACCAGTCAAAATCAGCCTATGTACCTTCATTGCAAAAGAGACACCAGCAACCTGACTGAATTTTTAAGGTACCATAAATTTTTCAAGGTATGCTATTAAATGCATTTACTCTATTTTATAAAAGCCACCCACCTTGTACACACTAGCTTGACTTTCCAGTTCTCATTAACCTGCACAAGATTACTTTACCGAGATTTTCCTTAATTTTGTTAAAATCAAAGTAAGCTTATTTCGGTACTTAAATAAAGCACTTCTGGGGAGACAAGGGGATCCAAATGAAATGTAAATATTTTTACTGGTAGGCCTCTAATTCAAATGTAATCCACTCCAACAATGACTGAAAGTTAAACTGTAGGATGTCTACGTAGGTGATATATGGTTTCAAAATTATTTTCTGGTGAACACGTGTTATTAGTACATAAACTGTCATAACTATTCATCAAAAGATGCCCTGGAGGCTGAAACATGCTTTAAAGTTGTCTCTCTGAATTAGGATGAGTAAATTTGCAGCTTGATCTACACCTGTCCATACTGAGTCTGTTCTCAGAAAAGGCAAATTTTATTTTTTACCATTATCAACGTGACATATCTCACAAGTATATCTGATTTAAAAAAATAATCTGAGGCCTAACTGTCTTGACAGAATCCCTTTAATCCTCAATCATTTTGCTAATATACTGCCAAATTAGAATTCCCCATTCACAAAACATTCACTCTGCATGGATATATACACTCTACACGCAGATACTTATACACACATATATAAATATGTATATTCTGAATGAAGTATCAGGGCAGTGTATCCTAACAAGGAAACAGTTACAACCTCCCGAACCCTTAAATGTGGCTGTGGCTACAACTACTTTAGCAGTCACAAAATTCCACTTCTGTTCCAAAGACCATCACTCTGCTACAAATCGTTTACAGAATGGCTCACTGCCCACCCTGTGATTTCCACAACAAGAATAATTGTTTAAACAGAGGTCCTGGGAATACGAGGAATCAAACAATCACTCAAATGAGGGAAGGAGAAGATCCATCGAGCCACTTAATGCCATCATCGGCTAAAATACAGTGGTATACAACTCCCTAGACATTAATTGTGTGTCTCCCCCTATATTTTCACATCAGGTTTTTATTGCATTAATTTTCTGCTAAGACCCTAATCCACAGCCTGCTATATGTCACAAAGCCTGAAGATTAAACCGATACATTTTAGCATGAGTTTTTTCTTCATACTTTTACCCTGTGACTGTTGCTTAGAAGACCACCCTTGTACATCCTTTCACCCCTTCACCACAAAATTAAGTTTCAGAATGTAAATTCACTCTATGTATTCTTCCCAATCATTTTACTAAGTATTCAATATATAAACCATTCACCCGATCCTCTGATCTTCTACTGCATTACAAGACTGACAATTTCTCCAGGTTTGTTGATAAAATGCTGCAATATTTGTTTATCAGCAATATGACAAAATACAGAAAGAGGCATAGATTCTCTTTTTCATTTTGCAAATAAATTAAAGAGTTATTGGTTCTTGGAAAAGAAGCTTGCAAATACAAATCTCAGGAAAATTCCTTTTGCTCACTTTCCTCCAGGAGTAGCTAAAGGTGTACAAATATAGGAGTGGCAAATTCCAGAGGAACTTCAAATAGATTATTCTATTTAATCATATTTATCATAAGATGGTACTAATCCTTCCTTGCGGCCACATATTTTAAAGCTATATTTGGATACTGAGAAGTGCAGGCAGCTTACAGGGAACACAAACTATATCATTGGCCTGATTTTTAATTTAAAGTGATTTTGGAACTTGCCTGCTTCCATACCCACTCAGATGGATTCTGACATAAGCCTGAAACGATTTCTTATTTCCCAAGAGAAAAAAAGAAATTACTGACGCTTTCAGGCATTTCTTGAGTGGGAACTCTCAGCATAATCCAAGGGTGAAATCCTACCGCTGTGAAAGTCAGAAGTCCTACTTACATATGAGATACCCAGATTTCACACCACTCTCAATTTCCCCGACAACTGGCAAGAGCTTATAAATTATTGCATTCTGCAGGAGTCTAGCAACAATTTGAAGCGTAAATCCGGGGTTAGGATACAAAAATACATACAGAATAACTATTTTCTTATCAAGGAAATATTAAATCACCATCAGCTATTTCTTAATCAATTTCACAACAGAATGAGACTATCAACATACAGCTACACCAGAAGTATATTTGCCAAAGAAATCTGTTTGCAAATGTGACTGCTAAAGAGCAATCGCTTTCTTAAACCTTGGGAAAATGGAAAAACAAAATCTATTAATAATTAGAGATTAAGAAATTTATTTCCCCTCACTTATATTCAATTCTGAGCAAAGACTGTAGAAACAGCAGCATGGTGATGGTTCTACAATTGTTAGATTCCTGTTACAGTAGAAACATACATTTAAACACTAAGCTTAAATGTACTTTGAGCATCAAAGATGTTTGTTACTTATTTGGGTAACAGAAAATGCCTGCATGTACCAGATACATAACACTAACATTCAGGATAAACTGGGTTAAATTATATGGTTTATTAGCAGACAGAAAAAATGAAAAGGTAATACAACTGTTGGTCCAGGATATTCATCATGTCAGACTAACATTGCCTCACACAACCATCTGCAAACGTCTTTCAAATCAGATGCCTGTCTTGAAGTACACCATTTTTCTCTTTTCACTGAGAAAAATAGTCTTTGGGGACCTTTCCGAAAATTTTAAACACTTCCTAGGAGGCTGCTGTATAGCTTCTTTCTTATTTTCTCTTTTTCAAAGGAGCCAGTTTAGAAGCAGCAAAGCAAAGACAAGATCCAGGGCTGGAAAAGATGCTCAGACACATCCTGCTACAGACGTACATCTTGCTTTCTGCATGAGAAGCAGTATAAAGATTTCCTATAGGTAAAATTACAAAGCCTGCTTCTTTAAAGCATGTCTTCAAAAGTCAAAGTCTGCTGCAAAACCTAAATCCTACTCTTGGATGGAGAGAGAAGTTTCCCTCCTTCCAGTATCCTCAAGCTTAGAGATGCCAGGCCTTCTCCGCTTTCTCTCACGGAGATTGCCAGCTCATATATTGCAATACTTCATACTGCAGTTGATACTTCTAGATGTTGTTGCAAAAGAAATTTCTGCCAATTTCCTCCTCAGTATTGAACTTGATACACAGTAAAAATTTTCTCCAAAGCCAAAATATCTGTTGACACGTTATCCCTCAGGTGTGTATACAATCAATTCAAGTTCGGGGGGGGAAAAAAAAAAATCAAAACTAAAAAAAAAAAAAAATACAAACCCCTGCTTGAAGACAAGGAAGAAAAAAAAAAAAAAGAATTCAGCATTTCAGAAAATTTGGTGGGGTCAAACATCCACGTCATAATGCCACACACAACAACAAGAAGCTGCTGTGATGTCACAATAAAGAGATGACTTAAATATAGACAGGACATCACTGAACCTATGCACACTGCATCTACTTATGCATACGAGAGAGTCCATAGTGGGTGGATGCTTTATTTAGGCAAGAGTTACCCATCTGTATGTGGGAGGCAGTTCGGCAGATGGGAGTTCTGGAGTTCCCCACTGGAATCTGGCCAGGGCACTGCCATTACCAACTCCTCTCTTCTGAAAAACAGCCGAAGAACTTGCATAGCCCACACTAAAGCTATAAAGGACATTAAACAACTAGAAAGCTATTTTACCCTGCTTTGTTCTTTGCAGACTTATTTGTACCTGAAGGGGGTACGTGTAAAACTTCTACCTCTCTAAGATGACAGACTTACATACCGATTTTGTACAAGTATTAAGAACTATAAAGACACAATGCAGTTGCTATTCCAGTCTTTAGATTGGAATAACCTAAAAATCTTTTCACAACCATAAAGTAAGTCTCATTACTACCTTCAAATAAAGAGAATCCCACAGAATTAGTTTCTTTAAAATTCTAAAGAATTTTAATTCTAAAATGCCTAAAGAGCTAAACTTAGAAACTAATTTCAAATAAACCAACATCCAAAAGATCAAAAGTGATGGGCCAATATTGACAAATTTTTTTTCTAATTAAATATCATTCACCAAAGTGTTTTAGTGTGCCCTGGTTTGAGCGACACAGGATTAATTTCTCTTTTAGTAATTTTACTTTTCAGTAAGATCTCTTCTAATGCTTGGGAAAACTACATTTTTAAAAGACTCTAGTGTCTGAATTTGTGAAAATATTTACTTTATAGCCAGCTATGGTACACAGTTTTCAAGGTCTCCATGTTTTCGAGTTAGCCAGGGTGCAGGGACAAGGAGGAGCGAGACCCGGGCGCTTGACCCAAGCTGGCCAACAGGGTTATTTCATACCATGAAAGTCACATTCAATATAAATTAGAGAGTTTGCTGAGGATTCTTCTCTCTTCTATGATGGCTGTGATCCTGAGAACTTCTTTTCCTGGTGCCAGACCCCTGAGCCCTTCCCTTCCTCCCAAAGCCGTAGCGCTCACAGTGTCCCACATTTGCTGTCCACTGCTGGGAGTGCACAGCTTCCTACCGATAGAATTGGCTGAGTATAATCCTTGCATATTTTATATTGGTATTGGGATCAATATTGGTTCTTTAGTATTATTAATGTTAATTATTTAGTCTTATTCTATTAACTCTGCTTATAATTCAACCCCCGTGTTTCACTGTTTTTTCTCCGATTCCTCTTCCCAAGTCGGGAGGAGCCACTGGGTCATAGAATAATTTTCTAAAGGACAATAAATTGTTGTGGGTTCTTCAAACCATAACATAGTGGTATATAAACAGAGAAAATGAATAGTACATACAGCAGGAAAAATTTCACGAAAGGAAAGCACTTTGAAGTTCACTACTGAGGCTTTGCTCCTGTAGGGTTACATACCTGTGTCTCTAAGCAGAAAGTACAGACACAGGGGACATGGATTCCTTCTGTTATCCTACCTTTTCCTGGGCATGTTACTCAAGTGAAGGGATGTTCGGCCTGATTTCTGTGCACAAAGCACTTCTTTGGAAATTCCAGTCGTAGACAAGGCGTAGCATACGCTGCTGACATCTCCATTGCTCAGGCACATCTTTTGCTTCACACAGAAACTATTTGGAAAAGATGAGAGTGTTTGCAGTAGGAGTAGTGAACTTATTTCTCTTTCACTGGAGACTAAACACAGACCTTTTTGGAACTGAGCTTTGAAAGCAATAGCCGTAATTGTAAAGCTGAGTTGTTCATTCAGTTCACATGGAAAACTTCTACAGAGTGAATGTTTTTTTCATGAGCTCCTCAGATTGCAACAAAAGGCATGTCATGAGTGGGTGTTAGCTTGGAGAAAGCACCCACTTTCTCCCTTAGCTGCTAAGCTATGAAATAAGTTAAGATACGTTCCTCCAGAAATATATGTTTTCCTGCACCTATAACCTGAAACCCTCTGTCTTGCTCTGTTATAACAGACAGTGGTTTTCCGCCTTCTGCTTTTCAGTTGGAGAAGACAATCTATCCGATCACATAGGAAACCAACATCTCAATGGAGAATGATTTTCTCCTCAAGGCAGGTTTTCCAGAAGCGCGATAAACTTCCCCGTGGCCATCCCCTCTCCGTGCTGTGCTGCGCCCGGAGCGCTTGCACTGCCTGCAGCTGGTCATCCCCACACCAGCCCCAGAGGAACACTCTGCCAACCTCAGCTGCCTCGAATTTATTGAGACACCTGTAATTCTTTTTCTCAGCGAAGTGGCACTACAATTCATGTTCTGAATAGAGGGATAAGGAGAAAGGGACAGAAAAAGTTGTACATTAAAATCCAAGATATACTAGAAAGGAGAAACGGGCTGTAGCTCACTGACCGCAAGGACAAATGACTTGGCTTGGGATAACTGCTGAGGCAGTGGTCCCAGCTGCTTGGCTGTCCCCACTGCAGGGGCAACTGAAATCTCTGCCAATCATCTCCTCAGCTGGCACAATTCCCACAACAGCATTTTAAGGCAACGCAAACCAACAGTTTACTTTTCTTTAAAAGCTACGAGGGAAATTGTAGTGGATTTAAATTCAATTCAGGAGCAGGTCAGAAAACACGTAGCTAAGAAGAATAATCTTATCAGCTACCCCAAGCAAGACACATCTTTTGCTTATATTAAAAATGCAATTCAGAAAACAAAGCTTTAAAGAAAGCATCTAGTCCTTTCAGTCTTCTGAGGTGACGTGCCTGAGCGCAGATGGAAGTTTGCAGCTAGAGCTGGCCACAAACTGCTCACAAATGCTTTGACACATCTCTGCTACATGGCCTTTCCTATGCTCTACAAATTCTGTAAAATCCCCTGAGCTGATGAAATATATCACTATGAGACATACCACTTCTTTCCTGATGGAAAGGAAAGATAAAATAAAGCAAAGTATTTTACGGCTACAAAATAGAAAATACTTTTTCATAAACTATGACAATCTTTTCCAGGTCACCTGTCTTTTTCTGAAACAACTGATCTGTAATATCGCTTTTGTGCATGCAGTTATGTATAAACAGCGAGGCATTTTCAACTTACATAAAAGCTTTCTGTAAAGAAAGTTTTCTCTTGGAACAGTGTTTGCTAACGGTTTGACTACAAATATTTTCTAGACTGCAAATCCAGTTAATATTCATGAAAGATGTATCTAAAGCATGAAGCACACGTGTATATAAATACAGTATATATTTATGTAATATTTAGCAAAAAAACTCCAACATCTAGGATTTTTAATCTGCAGTATGCTACTTGGATCTATAATTTATCCTCACATCCTCAGAACGCGAGTACCTCTGATTTATCATTTCTTAACCTTATGTCCTACTTGGCAGTACACTGTTAGATCACATCACTGTATGTAACATGTCAACAGCTACACACCTATAATTACCAAAGGGTTAGGCCTGAAGGAGTAGAAAATGTTTTCCAAATCAGAGAGCCTTTATAGTGTACGGCACATGTTGCAGGGACTCTTCAAATTGCTTACAGACAGTGCTATTTTTATAATTCCAATCACAAAAGCAAATCCTATCCTATACGTTTGTTACTTCAGTGTAACTTTAGATGAAAAGTGCACGTCTCATTGCCCAAACTGCTGAAGGAAAATTCAGATACAACAAGTTTCAGATAAAGCATTAAGGAGGTCAGGATTGGAATTCTGAAAGTCCTCTTCAGTCCTCACTTGTACACTTCATTCTTACTGTCTGTGGGAATTGTATGTCTTAATTTCTGGGCTTTTATTTTTTTTTCTTCTCAGTGAGCTAATCAGAATGGGACTAGCAGCACACCAGTTGCACAAATTGAACAAAACCAAAAAGCACTGACTGCTACCAGGTGCTCAGAAGGGCAAGTTAAGAGTAGCAAGAGGGGACCAGGCAGGCAGACGCTGTAAATGGTGGTGTTCTTGTTACAGCTTCTTCTTTACTGCTTTCCTTGGTCTGAGATGACTGAATTTTCCTACTCTTTTTATAAAGCAATACTCCAGCATTGCTCCAGGAACCTTAAGTTTCCCCTTCACCAGCCCCTAAGAACTCCAGCTGGTGCTACCGCAAAGCGGTAACATACGGCATTTCTGCACAGCAATAACCTGGAACGAGTGCTGCGACTCGGCAGAAGGGGAGTCATACCCACAATATTAATTTCCTTCCATATAGTTTCCACTACATAATACATAGATAGGTCTTTGTCTAGCATACCAACACGATGCTCACACAGCTTTTCAAAGACCCAGGGAAAGGTGACCTTTTACTCATCTCTAGGGTATATCTGGAAACCTGAGCTAGGGCAAAGTGCCAGGCAGGCAGCAGAAAAAACCGAGACCGCTACCCATATGGGTTTTCAGTGTGTTACATCAAAGGCACATCATTTACAGTTTAACTCTGAGAGCTAAATTGCTAATACCTAGCGTATAAGCAGGGAACTGAAGTCATTTACAAGAGCCGTTTTAAACTTTTTCTTCTGATGGCTATAAAGTTAGTTGTCAGCAAATTTCACACAGTAAGCGAATAAGCATTACAAGGCTACAACAGGTCCCATTCCCCTGTCAAGAGGAGGAGCGGGGGAAGCACTGCTGCTTTGGGATTTGGCACTGTGTTTGCCACTGCACTCCCCTCTGTGGTCTCCACATTTCTAATTTTGCAGTATACAATCTTCTCATCCTACAGGGGTGGAGTATTTATTAAAACTTTTCCACTCCAAAAAATATATTTTAAAGTATCTACTAAATTTCACTTTTACAGGGATGTTCAGAGAAATATGTTGCTTGTCATTTGACCCACTGTGAAACTGGAACCCTAACTACAGGCAAAATTGTTGCTTTGTTAACTTAATCTAAATAGAGCAATTGTACCTGACTCTTAGGAAGCATATTTTGTTTTCTAATAAGTTTATTAAAGGTCTGGCATGGGGGAACACAAAGTTTGGCCACTGTGAGCTTTCAGATTCACATTCAAAACGGGATAACATGGTTTTACAACACTATATAACTTCAGGGTTTTTTTGGGGGGGTATAAGGGGGGTGTATTTCTTTCTTTCTTAAAACTATAGAACTATGATTTCAGCATTTCAGGTGCTTTGGAGGCTTTTTTTGTTGTTTGGGGTTTTTTGTCTATACCTCTCCTTACAAGTTCTTTCATACTTTTTCATCAGTGTAATTCTCTAAATAGTTTTAGATGCTTCACCACATTTTATTACGCATTTTCATATTTAATGCTTTTAGAAGCCACAAACAAAGCTGCATTCCTGATGTGGCAGTCATTGCACAAGCATGCAGGGAGCCGTGCAGCCCTTTCCCAATACTCAGAGGTACTCTGGGAAGTTTTCAAAGAACGGGAGTTCGGTGTTCAACTACAGTTGAATTTGAATGGGAATCCCTCACTATACAGCTGTGAAAATCTTCCTCATAAAAGCTAGCGGAATTCAAAAGTGCTTTAGAACTAATAGTCATCCATTTCCAAAAAAACATGATTATTTAGAATAAAATTCCCCAAAACCAAATTTGATTTCCATCATATTTTGTAGGACTTTTCCATAAAATACTATGTTAAAGAATGAAAAAAAGCCATGTTTATAGCCTAAGAAATATGAGGGAAATGGTTCAGTGATAAAATACATTTAAAAAAAAAAGATAACAAAGCTGCTTTTCTCCTTTCCCATTTATTATTTGGTCTTAAAGTCAGATTTCTTCCTTTTCACAAGCCTCTTCCCTTTTCTCCTCTGCTACACAACTTAGTAAAGAGTTCAAACTGCCTGATGAGAATCACAGCTAAGAAAAACGCCAAACAGCTGTGCAGCATGGAAAAACATCAATCCCACAGTGACTTACTGCAACGCTTTAAGTGCCTGTTAGTTAGAATTCCAATGGGGGGAGAGAGGGAATAAAAGAACATGAATTCAAACTTTATGAGCATAAAGTTCAGATTTTTCTGTTCTATATAGAAGAAATACAGAACTAATTCATACGAGTCCAGCCCTACAAACTGTCTAGCAGGCAGAAGTTGCAAGCATTGTATTACTATGAGTGATGTTACAACAAGACTCCTTCATTCTCACTAATTTTAAATTACAGTTTCTGTGGAAGCCATAAGGACTATATACCAAAACCTGGATTCGCTAAAGCAGCTGGGCCCAAGTGTAGTTGCTACCATTCTTTTATCATGCAAGATAACATCTCTGTCATAAAGCCAAGAAGCCACAGCAGAATTCAAGATGTTAAGAAAACAGACTTCAAAGCCTAATGCAAACAATTTGTGCAAGCTTTACTGCTTTCAGAATTAATAAAACACAACCGTTCTTAGATACTGCTCATATAAAACATCCAGTTATGTCTTTATAACTTACAAAGTTGTATCTAAATAGGTATGTCAATTTGATCCAGAATATTCCATTTGTAAAATTATTTATGTTAGATAATGCAGTTCAGCAACACCACACAGGCCTGCATGTAAAAGCTCAAACAAAAGAGGCTTTTAAGATCACCATTTCAAAAATTGGTCAATGCTGGCACATCCAAAAAAAAGTTGTTACTAGTTACTGATTATATACAGTTTTTACCACTGATTCCCTAGTGTTCTTTCAAAATACTGATTGATTTACCAGCCCCAGAGGCATGGTAAATTCACCTGTGGGGTTTCTTCGCTGGTGTTTCTGTGTCACACCCCTGATCCACAAGCTTTAAGTGTTGTCCTGCAAGAGCCTCTCTTTCCAAAGACTTTAATAGAAAAAACAAACAAACAAACCAACCCAAAGATTATCAAGCCTTTAGAGGATTATGTGTAAAGAAAGAGCCATTCTAATCAAGTCCTTGCTGGACGTGTCCACGTTGTAAAACTGCTATGTTAAACAGCGGTAACGGACATCTCTGATGAGTTTTAATGCAGTGTAAGGAAGCAAGTTTACATTTTATCCCTATGGCTATTATTTGTTACGCTGTATAATCCCATAATCCCATAGCAGCTGGATTAGTGTCTCCAGCTCAGAGCTGACTACTATGGGGAAGATGGGGAAAATATTTGGAGATACCTTTGAGATAAAAAAAAATCACAATGATATTTTGTCCAGCACAAGAAAGCTTATTCTTTTATGACTCCAGCATAACAAAATCTTAAAAATTAAAGGCTCCATGCTATTTACGATCAGTACATTTCCACAAACAGCCCCATACATCCACTCATACAGAGAAGGACGAAAGCCAATCCCATGATTCAAGTTCCCATACTTTCCTTTTCCTTTCTCACATTTAAATTCCTAAACTTTTAGTCTCCTTGATTAAAAAGATAAATCACTTTATAAAAACATCCAAAACCGTAGCTGACATTTCCCCTAAACTTTCACTGCTATTTTACAAAAATAAGCTTCTAAGTTTGACAAACAGGAGACCCTAAGAACTGCCCATTTCTAACCTTCTGTTGGTTCAGAGTAAAGATAGACGAGGCCAGAATTGATATTTTCAGTTACAGCATCTTGACTTGGTGGCAACACCACCCACATTCCTCTAGATTTCTGGAATCTAGAGGGCTTGGTAATTTTTACCAAGTGGTCCTGTCCTAGCATACAAGTGGAAATCCCACAAAAAACTTAGACTCTTGCAGAAAAGCTCTTTGTGGTTGTTTCAACAAGATAAAAGGAAAGGTTTTAGCAGTTTCTATTACCACTCCAGTTAATATCTATCAATCTACTTTTTTTTTTTGGGGGGGGGGGGGAAGGGAATATGTGCAGAAAAGGTTTGAAACTGCAGATCCTCATTCTGTCACAAATAAAATCCATGAAGGTAAAAATCTCAAAGATTTGGTTAACGTATACAAGTTCAGGTGTTGGGTTGGGTTTGGTTTGGTTGGTTTTGTTGCTTGTTTTTAAGGCAAGCAAAGTGCATAAGCAATAAAGCTAGTTTAATCGCTTCTCAGGAACAAAGAGATCAACTCCTCTACTTGGCAGTTACTTCACTTTGTTCTTTCCTTTGAGATTTTGCACATTTAGGAGTCCAGGTCAGAGACAGCAGATTCAAGGATTATTTCCTCAAGCTCTCTGTGAAGGCTTCAACTCACCTCAGTGAACCTCCAGCTGACCTATCTACATACTACTGCAGAAGGTTTCTCCTTTTAACTGCTTGTCGAAGAGCTCCTACAGAGCTCAGAACACTTTTTCAACTCCACCTAGTCCCACTTGGTTTGTGAATGAACCTGTTAACAACCCTAATGATTCACAGCAGTCATTGAGATTTCTTTTTTCGCTAACAAGAGGGCACCCATTTCTTGGCTACTGTGGAAAATAATCACAGAAATGTAATTAGCTGCAGATGTAAAACTAACACTGTGCTATAATAGGTTGCTGTATCTCTTTAAGCCTTTCTTTTTTTAGCATTGTTAGTTATTCTAAAGAAGACACACCATTCAGGCACTGGTTTGCCAAGAAATTAACCTATTCAAAAAAAAAACAATCTCTCAAGTAACTGCAGTTCCTCTAGTGTTTAAAAGACAGCATAAAGAGCCTCATTTAATAGTGGAACACATAAAATTCAATACTGGCTGTGATAATGAAATACAGCTTTTTATTTTTAAGATAATGTTCAGATATTTCTTTTTAACCACCTTTGAGAGCTGTTTTTGTTTAGCAGTACTTCTCTTTCACTGACCTCATGAAAGTGGAAAGGTAGAATGCAGTAGGTACTATAAATAAAGAAAGGCACCGGTGCCCTTGGATTTAGTCAGTGAAGTTATATAGCAAAAAATTTGTTAAATGTGTTAACATAATTAACTGGAAAAGGAAAAAAAAAAACAATTTTAACAATTTAAGGCAGGTAACCCTTTACAGAAATTGAGTTGCAGCCATTCCAGAAGCTGGCAGTATTAAGCATCAGTAACTTGGCCTCTATAACAGCATTTCTATTGCACGCTCTGATGGAATCTTAAAAATTTTAAGAATAAAATAAGAATCACAAAATATTTCTGCTACTTACTGCATACAATCTCTCTTCAGAGAGATCTTCAGAATAAAGACTCTATCTAAAGACTCTCTCAATCTGTTGATAAAAATAAAATTTCCAGTTACAACATTCTATTAAAAAGTTCCACATTTTGTCTTCAAACAACTGAGGCTTCCTTTGTATAATAACTGTTGCATAGACATGTTTATGCACAGAGGGCAACTTTCAGAATTTGGATCTAGAGACCCGCTGCGTTTATACCACACAATGAACCCATCATTGCAATAGCTAAAGCTTTATCATAGCAGATGGAAATTGAGTTCGTAATTGCGGTAGTACCTTAAATCTCGTTTTATTTGACAGGATTTTGTCTGCAATGTGGGCGGGACAGCACCGTAACTAAGGCTGGGCTATGGCCAGAAACAGTAAAGGGACTAAAACACAAACCTGCCGGGAAATTAAATTCTGGCCAAATACTCAGCTATAGGTTGACTGCCCACACAGACCCAGGCAGGTTTTACGAAAGACTGGGTGACTGGTACAGCCAGAACAACTGCACATAGAGCAATGGCACTCATACTCCATTCAAAACCAGAACAAAACTAAAATTGTCATTTCTCATATTATAAACTCTCTCAGAGGGGAAAAGAAAAGCATTCAACAAACAGGATTTTGTTGTCTAAACATCTTTAAGATCTGCCCCTAGGCATCTTATGTGAATTTTAAGATGGCTAAATAGCTTTAATAACCTGGTTTTAATGATCCTATGATTGTAAATGTCAGCTAATGACTTTGCTTATTTGTCTGCCAAAATATGAAAGTTATGAAAAATAAAAAATTTAGAAAAATACAAATAAAATTTCATATATTAAATACCACAAGATTCAGTTTTACTTTTTGCAAGAAATCACGTTCTTTGTCAGAGTAACTTACAAGGTATTTTAAGCTGAGATACAGTTTATGGAAGCTCTGAACAGAAATACGATACTGGATGGACTGGACGAAGATGTCTTATAGAAGGATATTACCGAAATTCATTACCTCCCCAAAATGCGGCGAGCCAATGCTGATGCTATGGCTTCCTAGTTATAGAAATCTGGTAGGGATGGACCCACAGCCCCCAAGGCACCAGCTGTCCCTGTGGGGCGAAAACTATTTGTTCCAGTTCTCAGTACCACAGCTTTGGCTAGTCTTCTTACCTGCACTGAGGTAGTACATGTAACGAAATATTATTTCTGTCATTGGTTTTCAATTAAGGGTTATTCTTGGAAATGCTATATGAGAACTAACTCTCAACCTTCAGTCTACTATATTCCTTGTAGTTTTCTGTACCTTTAAAAATCTTATGTCCTGGCTGCATACTTTACTCAGACCGTTCTTTTTTGCAAACAAACAGATCACTATCTTCCCACTGTGTAACACAGAGATTTTCTGATCAAATAGTTCCATATATCAGCGTTGCCAAATTTCTTTTCCAAAATAAAATCTTTGCAAACTCATAAATTAAATCAGGCTGAACATGGGAGCAATCTATGGACTGCCAGACAAAGGTCACACTGCACATCCTGGCGTGCACAGAGACAAGCAATAGCCAGGAGATACCTCGCTGTTTGCTAGCTGTTCAGAGCGCTAATTCGTCAAACATTCAAAACAGGGAAAATTAAATCAACTGCCACATGAAGAACCCAGTAAGACACACAGATTTAATCAACTAACTTAATTTATGCTAAATAGAATTCCCTCATGTTCTTATAGCTGAACTGCAGAAAAATCACTGTTCTGGACTAAAGTGAATGGAAAAATGTTAAGAAAGCCAGGATTGGACAAGACTTGTGAGTCACTACAGAGCTATCCAAAGGGATACAGAGGTCGTCCACTCGCTAGAACGTGGGCTGAAACAGTCACTGATTTATTTTCCAAGAATCCAAATAAGAGGCACTCTCAGGGGAGCACAAGACAAGAGACTTTGCCATGATTGCAGCTACAAAGATGACTACAGTTAAGAAATTCTGGCAAACGTTAGTGGCTACAGTAGTAAGTCAATGCTGTACTTGGAAACCTTTGAGAATGCAAGCACTGATAGGGAAGCAAGACATTACAATAGCATAACTGCTATGAGAGTTTGTGAGTAATGTGTTTAATAATTGATTTATTCATACGCATTCTTATAAAAGAAAAGATTAAATTTAGTGTTTGGGACTTGTGTTTTACGATTGAGTGAAGGTAGCTTTGGGCATCCCTCTCTGAATTACAGAATTAATGGGTATTCTTTGCTAGGAAGGAATATAAGTAGTGTTACGTTTACTGCAGTGCTCAGAGTTTACCTACCCCTCTCACTCCACGGAAGTGGAGAATTCCAATTACTATTTTCAGACTAGTGTAAAAGACAGACATGTAGACTACTTGATGAAATGAAAAATGTAGAATATAAAATTTGATGACATTATAAACCAGCCTTTCTGCTTTAGGTTATGGATCAGTCTGAACTAGGTTAAAAGCAAGAATTTATAATTTTATTTAATATATTAATAATTTAAAATTAAACCAATAAAAATGTAGCTCTGGGGCTCTAGATGGTTTAACTTCATTATACAATATGCTAAAATACAATTAAACTAAAACAAAAAACTTTGGCTAGCTACTACTTTTGTCTTCCAGAATTTAAAATGGAAGCATTTAATCTGCCTCTCAGAGGCATGTTTTCTTTACCAGGATCCTTAGAAGTCACCAAATTCAGATTATTTCTGAGTAAGTCATGCAGAATTCCTGGTCTTTGAGCCCTTGCAAGATGACTTTGTGCGCAGCCCAGCCACTTTAATAATAGGAAGATACAGCTCTGGAAGCTCTACTGATTATACCTGTATCCCATGGAACTGCACATTAAAGGAACTCTGACATCAGCTGGTTGGAACTAGTAGAAATTACCTTACATGACATTAAAAAGCACTGGTCCCATATAAAATCAAATGTATAAGAAATACAGTTTTAAATGAGGAATTGAGAAGAGCAACAGAAATACAGGACGTCAACCTTTTTTGATTTATGAGCGATCTAAGGCTGAAATAAAAATCCTGCAATTTGGGTGGTACAAGCTAATGACATACAGAAGCCCAGATCAAAAGTGGTTAAGTCTGTAATGCTATGAATCATAGAATAGTTTGGGTCAGAAGGGACCTTTAAAGGACATCTAGTCCAACTCCCCTGCAGTGAGCAGGGACATCTTCAACTAGATCAGGTTGCTCAGAGCCCCGCCCAGCCTGACATCTTGAATGTTTCCAGGAATGGGGCATCTACCACCTCTCTGGGCAACCTGTGCCAGTGTTTCACCACCCTTATTGTAAAAATTTTCTTCCTTATATGTAGTCTAAATCCACCCTCTTTTAATTTAAAACCATTATCCCATGTCCTGACACAACAGGCCCTGCTAAAAAGTTTGTCCCCGAGCCACCTTCCGTCAGCTGATTTTTGTCACACTCCTGGCTGCCTCAAATTCATCACGGGCATTATTTTCATGGTTAAAACTCAGGTTTTTGCAACATATAGGTTATTTACCTGTTTTATCATCCATAAGTAGAAAGACCAAGAACCACGATTCACTTTCACTTACTTCTTTGAAACTCTTCTGATCTCAGTAGCATTTTTTAGGTGTTGCTAAAGGGAGGGCTTGGCTACAGTAGCCATGCTAAAGTCACCAAGCATTGACTGAGAAGTTTCTTGATGCCTACATTGCTTCACAGACTGCTAGCTCTCTGCTTGCTTCAGATGCATGTCTTATCACTGGTTATTGTTTGATGAAGGTTCTGACTCAGATGTAAGAGAAAAAAACAAAATCAGATAAGTTATGACTAGGCTCTCTAACCTCCTACGATTAAAATTTCATGTTTAACCATTGAAGCAGGGGCGGCATTTTGCAGCCACAACCATTTTTCCTTTCTATGATAACATATGTCACCACCTTTTAACGGTGTATATATTTTAAATGGGGAAAGTAATCACAAAACTGTATAAAATCAGTATGCCAGATGTTGATGTAGTAGAAGAGGAATCCCAGAGATATAATAGACTGGAAGCCACAGTTCGTCTAGGAAGCCAACCTGGAAAACATGACTAGTGCTGTGGGTAATGCTGGAGTTCAAACATCTGTCTTTTCTTCCAGAAAGAAAAAACCCACACCCTGGAATTTTTTAGAGCTACATATATCCATGCATGCTCCGAAAATGCTGTGAACTTTTACATGCCATCTTCTCTCTGCATTTTAAGTAACCTCACTTTGAGTGTAGACACAGCCCTTCATTTTTGTCTAGAAAAGATGACTAATATGATTTTAGTTAGAAATGCACAGTTTTGAAAATATTATCCTGTGTTTTTCATCAACTGTCCACACCAAGATGGGAAATATTAATCATTGTAGCAGTCTGCCACACACAAATAGATTCATTTAACAGATGTAAGATTTAAGTAAAACTCTGTGCTCATGATGAAAAATTGGGAGAGTAAATCCAGTACAAGGAAAATAAAGCACAAAACTTAATAAAGGAGGAAATGTGAGAAAGAAGTGTCCTAAACATCCTTCTCATTCTTGCCTTCTTAGGAGGACATCACGCTGGGCAACCTTGGGGAAGGAGGAAGAAGTCTATCTGCTCCCTGAGGAAAAAATGGGGAACAAGAGAGTCAGTAGTCCTCACCTTTGGAAAGCTGAGTCCTGCTCAGTCATTACTTGCACACAGGAAGAAAGCATGTGTGAAAATCCTAGACAACAGCACAATGCCTATAAAGGGGCATTCTTCTGTCTGACTTCTACTGGTGATTAGATTTATGATCTGAGAGACAAGTTGTTCACTTGCATGAAAGTCAAAAGGATTTTTATTTTTAAACTTGATGCAAAAATCTATAGAAATAGCTAGACAGTTCTTAAACTTCAATGACATTTGGATCAGTGTCATTGAATTAGAAGTTGACAAAACAAATTGTGCACTGCACTTTTTTCCCTGGATAAAATACACAAAAACCCGACGAAACGGGAGCTCTTCAGGTTTTTTAGTAAATCAAGACAAAAATACTTACAGAAAGACAATTCCTTTCAGTGAACAAAGTATTACCTCATCTCTCAAAGCATTATTAAGATACCATTCCCATAACGTCAGTTGGTCTTACTACCACCAAGCAGGAAAATTTGACTAGATGGAGTATTTAATTTGCAGTCTTACTACGCAGCTAGAAATACACTAACAGGTTGTAATTCTTCGAGGATAATAAGCTGTAATATATGCTTTGGCTACTTTTTGGCTTCTACATATTTCTAAAATAGACCAGTATTTCCATTTTTTAACCAAGTTATTACAGCTTTAACATATTTTAGATGACTGCTGTCAGAATATACTTAAACAACTGATGACTTAATTTTATTGTGTGGAAGGGCTTAGAAGTACCAGTCAAAGATTATGTCATAGCAGCATCATGGTGAGAATAAGAAATAGTAAGAGAGAGTGTGTGTGACAGGTGAGACTGCAAATCAGACAGAACTACAAAGTAATAAGCAGATAGGGTAATAAGCAATATAAAGTCAGAATTAATCCCCTGGCTAAATATTGTTGGGTATTTGGAGATATCTCTGGGGTGACAAGAGTTATAAAGATGGCAAGCAGGTGGGGTTTTGGGCTTGGAGTTTTTGTTTGTTTTGGGGGGTTTGGGTTTTGTGTGTGTTTTTTGTTTGGTGGTTTGGTTGTTTTTAAACAGAAAGTTTTCATGAACGTTAGGCTTCAGAAAGAGCAGAAAGCTGGCTGCAAACAAAGAATGGGTCAAGTTGTACATAACTGGTAGCAAAGAGACGTGGGTGAGCTAGAAATACATTAGGTAACAAATAAGTAAGAGTTTGGATCATCAGACATATTTAAAGAGCAGATAAGATTTTATTAATAATCCTAAATTTAAAGTTTAGAGCTCATTGTAACTTTCCTTTCATTAACAAAACTTAGTTGAGACAAAATTTCTGTTCAGTAAAAGCACCTGAACTGCAAGTTAAATAGGAAAATGAAAGGCGGTTAAAATGCCTTCTACTTTAAAGTAAGCGGAAAGCACCAGAAACATGAACTGGAAAAATGCAATCCTGTACATGTGTAAGTGAATAGAAAACACTAGGTTCTCTAGGACAACCTCAGAAATTAGATAATGGTAGTAAACTTTCACTGAATACATGTTTGCAAGCTCATACATCTATTTCCACTCTTGGAGAACTGACATCAAACATGCTAATTCCTAATAGAACTAGGAATGCTTATATTTATTTTTAAGAGTTACGATGTTTTTGCCGACACTTTTAAGGAAAAGACAAAAAAAGTTTATAAGCCGTTACTGTGTATCAAAGCATCAAAGTTATCATTACATTGCATGCTAAGATTACCAGTTTCCAGTAAATTCTCTTTGTAAACCTGTAACAACTTTGCCAGAGTTGCTCTTATAAAGTTTTTTATGATGTAATATTAATCACTTAATATAATTATTAAAGTCATTACTTTCTTGCCATGGGAATAGTTTATGCAACGGTGTATGAAATATAACTTTCAAATGGACAATACAAATATCTAGACCCTCTCTTATTCATAGACTGCATATTCCAACTTAGAAATTCATTTGAAAAAGGGAGTGTCAGAGAAAACGTCTTCACTGATTATAAATGAATTAAATTAGTTTTGTGAAATGCAGTACAAGTAGGATTAATTTGGAGGGAAACATTCCAGAAGCAATCTCTACAACTGATAAAACACTTTGTACTTTGCTTGCAGAAAAACAGGCTTTTGGATGCGAGACAAATTGCAATGTCATTGATTTGAGTCTGTAAAATGTATGTAACTGTGTCCATAGCATGATATACGCTTGTTTCTTCCTTTTTCATTCTTATGGAGGTTGTTTTTTTTCTGCCCCAACCTGCCCCTCAAAAAAGTAGGAAATCTTGATATTTGCCAAAAAGCTCGTTTGCTGGAATTCCCACTTCTACAAACCAAATATAAAAGAGCTGATACAAATCATCACGTAAACTCACAAAAAAAAATCCAGTCTATTGTTAGTCATGACCTCCTTTTAGAGGATGTCAGTATCGAATAGCACCTGCTAATACTTCGATACTTTCTAGAGTCCCCGTGTCACCGCTCCTTCATGTCCTTCGGCCATGAGCTTTTTTTCTGTGTTCAGATCTGGTAAGGGGGTGTGGAGTTCCCTCTACTCTATTCTCAACTAGGGGGAAGGCAACTTTTTCATAAAATTTCACATCATAATTTATACCACAGATAATATGGATTAGAATTTCTTCAACAAAAATACAAACCAGTAAAGCATGTATTGTAGGGCACGTGGAGCTCTTATTTGTACTATTCATTATCGTGGTTTTCCAAGGTAACATGAGAAGAGTCAGAGATGACAATGAAATACATTTATTGCTAAGATCACTTTTGTATTTTTATTACAAATCTAACATAGGAGAATAACAGGAAGTTTCAGGTTCCCTTAGATGTCCTCTTAAAATTTAATATATGTTGACTCTGTGGTCTAGATATGTTTTCATACTTTCATACTCTCTTTTAGTTTTTTTTCCCAGTAATTTATTCTAATATAAACATTAGTTTAGCATTCTTTTCAATTAAAGCAATGTTCCAATTCTTTCACTCTTGGTATTCTCTCTTTCCAAAGAGATTTTTTTTCAGTACTACTAAGCTAACGTTTCTGTTTTGCTTTTCCTCACATTCTCCCTCCTCTGAGGGAGTAATCCAACTTCCACTTATGAATATAAATTCTTTCACACCAGGGAACGATTAATATAATTCCAGTTTAACAGAAGATAGATGGGGTAGGGAAGAGAGGAAAAATACTGATAGCATGTTAAATAGTATTTTAAACATCTTTTCACCTTCCCCCAAACTACAGCTACTTCACCTACTGAATAGCTGCCATTTAGAGAGACTAATGAAAGTTTAAAGTGTGTGTTGGGATTTTCTCATCCTTATACCATTTGCCTCTTAGTAACACTTTGGAGATAAAGGCAAAACACTAAATAATGTTTCAAAGTTTTAACCATGAAGTTGCCATATGCTTCGAGATGAACACGGGTTATACTAAAATTTGGGGAGCAATTACAGCAGCTCTGAAGTGGTTTGTGTTTTGTTGTTACTATTATAACCGAGCTGTGGAATATGTAAGTACAAAAGCATTTTCCCTGTTGCAAAAGGCCTATGAACATAAAATTAAAGCGACTAAAAGTAATTCCCTCTGTACAAAACCAGTTGTGGATAGCATGGTTACTATCTTTTAAGTTAGTGTATACACATAATACTTTTATCAAGATTTCTGAAATGTGGGAAACAAAATGATATCCAGACCTAACTATAATATATCTCAGAAGTAAGCAGGCTTGGATCTAGAGAGCAGCATTCAGTGCTACTTCAAGTGTGACCTGGGTTAGGCAACACATCTAGAACTAGAGAGAAACAGAATCAAAGGAGGGGTTTTCCAAGTATTTAGCTTTCTGTCCTTTGACAAGAATCGATATTTTCAGATTTTAGACTGTCATGTTTGGAAATAGATTCTCCCTAATGTGTTGTCAGGGTTGAAAGCCTCCCCTACTAGAATCAAAATCAGAGTAAGGACTTCCAAAATCCAAATCCTCCCCAGAATCCAATATTAATGAACAAAGTAAAGAAGGCCCATTTTAAAAGACACAGTATATACATATAATGATAGACCTAAACCAGTTACTTCCACTCAGAAAAGAGACCTTAGGGTTATAATGCATAGTTCTATTTAAAATATCAGCTGTTTGGAAAGGTTAAAAGAAGATAAAATATTAAGAATAGTTAGGGAGGAGTAGAAAACAAAACATTTTTATGCAAAGTGATAGAACCTGATAAGAATTACCAGAGGTGCAGAACAACCCTCATCTGAGACTTTTTGATTGAGAAGAGGAAGGACTATGTCAGATATCTGGAAAAGCAAAAAGGACAGTGACACTAAAGTAGAGAGAGCTAGGAATTAGCTGTCTTTCTTTACAATACAATAATTAGGGGAAAGTAAATTCTCAAGGGCCAGGCTAAAAGCAAATTAAAAGAGATACCTTTACACATAGCAGATCATTAAGCTGTGGAAGTCATTGCTGCAGGATGCCACAGAGGTCAAACTTTATGTGATTTCAAAATGCAATTTTATAAATTGATAGAAAAATTCATTAAGATCTATTAAACACCAAGATACCTTTGATCACACTCAATTTTAAGCATTTAAATTATATATATATAACCCGAGATCTTGCTTGTTGTATGCTCCTCTATGATCAGAGACAAACTGGAACTTCTAGAATGCAATTCAAATTGGAGATAGGCTTTGCTGAGGTTAACTATAACGACTCCTCACCAGCTGATATAATTCCCTCAAAACTGAGGGTCCCAGCCAAGGAGTAGCATCCCCGACCCTGAACTCCGACTCGCCTATTATGTATGAAGGCCATCCCTTTAACAGCCACACCGGCAGAACACGCTGGCACCAGGATTCACATCACCGTGGCCATTTAAAGTAGAGCTAGCCAGCATCAGCTTCCATAACACAGAGTAACATTTCCCTGGCAAAGTTATGCCAAAAGCTCTTTCAGCCCGTGGATCACAAGCAGCCAAGAATGCTCTACAGTCCTCCAGAAGGTGAAACACAGAATCTCACTCAGAAATCAGTTTCAGTCACTGGCCTCAAAACATGTCCCTTCCTACTTTATTCAAACTCCTTTTTCCCCCACATACATACTTCAACAGGTTGAACTTGCATCACTTCTGTTATTCATTACATCAAGGATTATTATTAACTTACAATAATGACAATTTCTTTCTTTAAGCTGTAAGTCATCTTGGTAAAGCTAATACAATTATTTTAGTCTGCTTTTTGTAGTTAGCGTCTAATGAAAATGATTTGCCTGTAAATAATTAGCACAGCATAACTGCTAAATCTCTGAAGATTCCCCCAGGCTGCACTTCTAGTATAGTTACAGCAGCTGCGGGTAAGGTATGTCTAGAACTGGCTACATTACAACAGTTTGCTTTAACTGAAGTTGTGCAGTCTTAGTGAAAAGGCTGTTCTTTTGTTGATACAATTTACCAAACTACTATTTAAGCAAGTATTTTATTAAAAAAAAAACATGTTTTAATCAAAAAGCAAGCTGTGTAACATTTAACCAGTATCAAATATTTTTTTCATTTTGCATTTGGTCCTTCTGCAGCAATGTTTTTCAGCTTGCTTCTCATCAGTAATTTTTCAAAATGAAAGCTGGATAGATAGACTCTTGTGAGACAAACACACATATTACTAAAACAACTTGGTCTTTAACTATAATATTTTGTTGTAGACTATAAAAGTGATTATAAATATATTTCATAATGCTAAGATCTTTAGTCCTATTCAGAATGACAGGAGTATGGAACTTAAAAACATGTAAAATGACAGAGAATTATTTTTGGCATATGTCATCTCCTAGCATCTACCTATCTATGCACGGTAAAGACGTACTAAGATAGGGCATAGAGCATCACACGACTCAGCACAGAACACCAAGCAATCCTGAAGAGCTGAAACGGTCTCTGGAATTAAGCAGGGGGGAAGTCCCCAGGCTACTATAAATTGTGCCAGTGACAATGTGGCATGCTAGCCAGACTCTTTGCAGAGAAATCATCATTTCAAACCCTCTCAACTTGTTTAACCGCGAGCTCCTCAGTAAAATGATTCAGACCACTGGGCACAAACACCAAAGCAGAGCCCACCATCTTCAACAAAACAAATGCTAACCAATATGTAAGACTTCAAATGGTGTAAACCGAAACATCTCTCTCACCTGTTTGCTATAAAAAGCATCATTTAATTATTTCAGATGCTTTTTTTTTTTAATTCCTTCTAAGAGGTTGAATTGCTTCATTTGCACACTTTCAAACAATGGAGTGTCCCAATTTTGGCAAAAAATGGTAATGCAATGTTTTCCCAACATCTAAAAATAATACAAATATTAAGTAAGCTGCCTTTTTCATAGCAAGAAGCTTTTCATCTGTGGTTTGTTCAGATCCTGACAACCAATTAGCTGTCCAGGTGTCCCTTATAAGTATCGAGTGTTTGCTGGAAGTCTACTGAAACCATAAGCCCTATATTGAGTAATATTGAAGAGTTTTGCAATTGTACTGGGGGCAAGAAGTATATAATGGTAACAGTAGTTTGAGTGCAATGTCTATTTTGAAAGAGCGTTTACATTAAGGATGATCGCAAGTGGAAACACATGAAAAGTCTTCTCTGTATAACATACTTGCTTTACAATAATTGTATCTAGTAGTTTAAAAATAAACAAGTTACAGTTTATTAATATTCAACCAGTTGATCTAAATAAATCTTGTGCTTTGCAGAAATAAATTAGCATACATTTAAACTTATTCAGTTACTGGAATCAAAACAGTGAATAATTAAGTGGAAGCCTGTAAGAAACTGAGGATAATCACATTCTGGAAAGCATAGAAAACATTCCGGTTTCTCTTCGTGCTCCCAGTATTCTATAAGGCCAGATATAACTTTCTAACCCGAGTTTGGTTCATAAATTTATTGTAATGACTGTATTTTGATAGCACTTTCATCTCTAGTTCAGCTGCAGGTGATGTCAGCTCACCAGAGTAGGTTGTCACCATTTTGAGATGTTGAGGTACTTGCTCAGCCTCTGGTGCAGAGGGGGACACACAGATGTGCCCTCCCAAGCTTGTTAGCACAGACCAACACTGACATCTGGTGCCAGCAGAGCCATTGTACACTGGGGCAAAGATTCAAGTTTACAGCTCACTGAAGAGTTGCTAGTTTGACACCAAGATAAATCAGCACCTCACCACATCAGAGTTTGACTATAAGGCAGAGAAAGGAAACAGTAAAAAATACCAAGGATATACTTAAAGCCAGGAGAAAAAAGTGAGAGTACATTCACAGTATTTTTTCTGCAATGTCCTTTTTCCAGAATGGTTGCATTGGCTGTTGTATCTCAAAATAATTTTACCTGCTGCTAAAATACGGAGTTCACTACTTTTGTGAGAACAGTATAGGATTATCTTTGCAGATAGGACATCTTTTGCAGAGCCTGCACACTAGAAAAGCACAAGAGTTGTTTGTATTCTGAATATAAGCGCCCAAATTGTGGCTGGGATGACCTTACCTTGCTTAAACTGCTACAACCACTATATGCCCCATTTTGGGGGCTGGGGAATTACCCTGTGCCAGGACTTTTGGCTACTTGCCCAGAACAAATTGCCCCTAGGCAACGGGGCATTCAGTCCAATCTATATCAATAAGTCTAGCACAGTTAGGGTTTGAAGTACAATTTTCCTACGTAGAGGTAATGTCCATTTTCTTGCGGGCCACAGCCTATCACCACCAAGAATATCAAAGACCAGAGAGGATGATCCCAATGGTAATCCAATGACTTTTTCCAACACTGTGAAGAACCAATTACAACAGTGACTGTCTTAACTAATAAGGAACTAAACTTTTACACTGCACTTGGTTCTGCTAGCAGCTGCTAGCTCAAATATATCCATGAAAGATGCACAAACCTGCCACAGTTACAAGCCAACCCCACTATTCTCTCATGCAACTAGCCAACAGAGAACTATTTCCAAAGTGTAGCTGTTCTGTGCGTCAAAACGCTTTGCAACATGTTCTCATTCCCATAAGGCACTCTGCAGCCAGCAGACTGTTGTAATAATATTATTTGCAAGAACAGACTTGGAAAAAAATGGCATTTTATTATTGCATCTTTGTGCCAGTGCAGACAGTATTCTAACTTACCAGATGTTTCTTATTTCTCTTTTTTCTCAACTGCGCTTGGGCTTTTGGTATTTCTAGAATCTGAAGGCTTCAAACAAAGAGGTTTCTGTTACCTTAAAAAAAATCCAATTTAACACTGCCTCAAAAAACTGTGATTATATGAGTAAAGCTTGATTGTGAGAAATGTACCAAGCCCCCGTCCAAAGCGAACACTTTGGGTAACTCTTATAACTCCACCTCCTTAAAAAACATGGAAACAGTCATAAGTTCTGCAAGTTCCATGAATGGAAAAGCATTCATTATGTGAAGTTTTGAGGTTTTGGGAGGGAGAGTTGAGCTTATGGTTTTTTTTTTCTTTGCTTTTTTTAAAATGAAACAGTGAAAAATACCGAAATCCTGAACTATCTAAGGCCCTATATTTTGGCGGGGAAAATACAGAAAAGTATTGAGTATTTTGAATGCATGTACAGGGAAGGGGGTGCACCAGCATGACACAACTAATGAAACGAAGTATGCTCTGTCTGGTCAGTGCAAAGTGTTACAGATTAGTTTTCACTTCATCTTCACTGAGAAGGCAAGATCTTTTTTAAGTACCACAGTCACTTCAGCAGATGTGTGACTGAAGTTTTAGATTTTCCTGCTTACAAGAGATGCCAGTACATTTCAGTTCTCTAATCCCTAATGTTGTAGTTTGGGCTGGACTGGCCACTGAGGCGAAAGGACAGATGCTCTCCCCCACCTCTCTCTCCAAGGAGAGGTGGGAGCGAGAGAAAGAGACTTATGAGTTTAGAAGGAACTAAACTACTTTAATGAAATATTAATAATAAAATAACAACAAGGAAATAATGAAGTATATACAAAACCATACCGAGCTCCAAGGATGACGATCACATCACTGGTGGGCACTGGGAAAGTCCCAGACCGGACTCAGTGATGGATGGGAACTGAATTCCAGATCGGGATCAAAGGCAGATGAACAGAGTTCTCCTTGGATGCTGGCCACTGAACAAAGAGAGCTGACCCTTTGATCCCTCAGCTTTTATACTGAGCATGAGGCAGATGGGATAGAATACCCTGTTGATCAGTTTTGGGTCACCTGTCCTGTCTGCTCCTCCCCACAGGTGGGACCCCTTGTTATAGCAATAAGTATAAGCAAGAGCCTCTCTCCATACCATTCCTTTGGATCAACTGTAAACATGTTATCACTCTGAGAGTGAACAGTTTCTGCACAATATGCTGCTAATTTCAGTAGTAGAAGAGGCCTAACTAAAAAGTAAAATTTACTGAACAGAAAATTAGCCCTGTTTTACCTCAAACCAGGACATCTAACAAGCAGTAGCTTCTGCTATAAGAAAATATGAGCAAACATGGAAGGCACAGAGTTTACAGCACCTTATTTTACTGACTGCTTTTGGAATTCATTGTGCCGCCATTACAAGAGTCGCACTTGAATTATAGATGGTCTCTAAGCCCTACATTAGAAGTCTGCATCACTTTTGAAAAATAACTAACTCAAAGAATGTGGAAAACAAAGTGAAACTCTCATTCTTGGGATCATAGATAAGACAGAATGAATTCACGGGGGGAGAGGAATTAAAGCAATCCAAGCACAGTAGCGAACAGTTGGGCAAGAAGCAATGGCAAATGAGAAAGTCGCCACAGCTACTGCAAAAGTTCACCATGCAGTTTACAATGTAAAATACCATTACATTGCAGTGAAGACTCAATCTGTCCTCTTTGGTTTATTTTCTGCCCCACTTCTGGATTTTCATCATTAGACTAAAAGCTTATTATGGATGGATCATTTGTTTTCTTATTTAATGACCTGCACTACAAACAGGCAGCCGCAGCTATTTGCTTTACTACTTGTCTAACTACAAAATGTTGCAGTTGCATGCTCAGTGCCAAAAACCTGATGTTTTTTAATTAAGCCTTTACTTACTAACTGCTTCTTGACTTTCATATCTTTAAATATAAACAATGAGAAAACAACACAAGTAATCAGGTTCCCTGTGATACAATCTTATGGCATACTGAAACAAAACCTCCCTATGGTTTCAAAACATTGCATGACAATGAAAAATAAAATGTTGAACTACAAATTCACATTTATTTTCATATTCTTGCATTCTTGCATACGTTTTTTCTACTGGCAGCACATGTGGAAATTCAGGACCCACCATTACACAATTTTAGATTTGGGGACAGTCTCTCCAAAGTAAATGTTATCGTGCCCGACTATAAGACTTCCATGTAGTCAATTCCTGACCTCTTTAAGGTCTCATTCGTGTTGCCTTCTTTTTCTTCTTTTCCCATCTTTCCCACAGTTGGGACAATGGGGATTCCCAGTAGATCCTTATAAACCCAGGTCTCTGGAAAACAACCGTAAGAAGTAGGAAGGGGCCTGCTTGTGTTATCCCACAAGCACTTCCAGAACGTGCTCAGTTTGGTGGCCTGTCAGGGCCTAATACTCAACTGTCTTCAGATTTCAAATAAACCAACTAGGAAAAAAAAGTACAGTCTCTACTAAAAAGAGCTAAAAATTTAATGAATACTAAGTTGATCCTGTGTGCAACATCTGTGTCTTCGAAGAATTCCCATTCATGGAAGCTGTCCAAGCTTGCTTCTGCTGCAAGTCCTTCCCGCTGCAGTAACTGTAACACGCACTTAACCACCATAATAAATACTTGTTCACTCACCTTCTATCGCCTTCTTAATTCTGCTACAATGCAAAAGGCTGCTTTCTTACCAATGGCACTTGCCCAAAATTTTTACTTTTCTGCGACCTTTCCTGCCCAGTACAGCTGGGAACCACCAAGTGTCCTTCGCAGGCTGGGCTGGTGGTCTCTGACCCCACCATAACAGCCACTTTCCCAGCTGGCAGCCTCACCAGCAGCTACAGCAACGGTGAGGGGCATGAGGATAGCCCCAGGAGACTGCAGTTTTGACAGATACAGGTTTGTTCCCAGGGCAGAGCACAATGTCAGAGTGAAACTTTTGCCCTTCCTATTAATGGCATGAAGGCTTCACCAAGGCAAGGTTCAAGTTTCGGCAACCATCAACCAGAACTCTTCACAGGCACTGTGGAAGTAAGACAGGCGTTGCTGTTCACTCTTTAGTCTCTGTGGTGGGACAGCTGACTTCTGAATAAGAAGCTATAAAACAAGATACATGAGTCTAAAAAAGTTTGCAGGAACCATAATAAACATCCTGAGACCAACTTCAGTCTGCTGTGCTTATTTTTTAAGCACAATTTTACCAATTTCAGGTAAACCTGAACTCAATCTAAACATTAAAATTGTTGGTTTTCCACAGAATTGACTGGGATATGACTTGAGCCTGAAATGAAACACTTCAGTATCAACTGTTCCACGCATTAAAATGTGTGTGAAACTGTTCCACGCATTAACGTGTGTGAAAATGCACCCATTAATTTCTCTGCATTCTAGATGGGTTCTAGAGCAAGACAGTTCCAGCTGTCTATACACCAGGTTAGCCAGCTCTCAAACTCCAAGAATTGCTTGCAGTGCTTTTAAACCAACCTTATATGCCTTTGCAGAAGCCTCTAGCTGGCCTACCACTCTGCTTGAACTTTGTGCTTTGGGCACTCAGGAATCTCAGACCAAGCCTCCAAGTGTGGAAGCCTGAAATGCCATAAGATACCATGGGGATCATAGATAAATAGCCAAACTCAAACCCAGTCATACTGCCTTCGGAAGTTGAACGTATGAAGAGAAATTGTTCTCGCATATCTACTATCTATATCACCAACCTTGCTCAGCCTTATTTATAAGTTAGGTTCTCAAAATTTGTTCCTAGAGCTCTGCTGATTCCCTATTTAGTAGCCATGTAGCAGCAGCTATTTTCACTTTGTCTATTTATTCAAAACAGATCCTAAAAATGCAGAGATACGCACCCCTAAAACCTTCCCTCAACAGACCCATGCATTCCCTGATGCACACCAGTCCAGGGGTAATTTGTTACAAGTGCATGTAAATCTACAAGAGATTATCAGGGGAAACCACGAGTCTGCTGCCCTTGCAAGCTTCACACCTTTAAGTCAGAGGCACAGCATGTTTGCCAATATCAAATATTTTTTTTTAAAAAGCACCTTTATACTTGCAGCAAAAAAAAGGGGGAGAATGATATTTTTTTCCTACTTATGTTGAAATACAAAAAATCCTTACAGCTGCTTCAAGTAGTTTGGGATGTATAACAGCTGTGGAGACCTTTCTTGTTACTTTCCATGAAAACAGGTGGGCTGACGGTGGTAAAGTAACGTCACCTCATTGCTGACTGCAATGGAAATATCATCTGCTCTGTAAGAGGTGTATTGAGTAGTAATCTGCACGGTGGGAATGCAAGTCTGCAGCGTATCCATGCCTGGAAAGCTTTATTACATCCATGTGAACATAGTGACATGCAGAGAATAGCTAGGGCTGTCCTAGATTGGACTTCCTCGATGGTCAGAGAAAGTATTTCTTTCCTTACCTCTTCACAGCTGCCCTTTCTGAAAACACATTTCTAGCATACTTCAAGAAATAAGACATACCACACTAGATTTTCTGCCACTACCATTCATGCATTCCTCCTGCTTTACTCCTTAACGTTTGACACAGAAGCCTGAAAAAAAAGGGTCCGAATTTCATGTGGTATCTGTTGCAGAATATAAAAATCTAGTAAACAATGGAATTTTTCGCTTATTTGAACCATGTGTGTTCTGCTCTGTAATCTACCACAGATGTTACTTTTCTTGTTACATAGATGTTGCATCCACTACTTTTAAGGAGTCAGATGTGTGTGTTTTATGAGGAAACAATATAATACTGTGAATTCAATCAAACATCTTTAAAACAAACTTGAAGGGTAGTTTATAAATTATAAAGAAGCATAAAGCTACCTGGTATTGACATATGCACAGAAGGGCCATTAAGGAAAACAGAACAACTATTCGACTACAGCAAGACAAGGCTAGACAAGTTCAGTTGCTGATTCTTTTTGAGTATACTCAACATTTGTAAGTTTTCAGAGGAATAGTTCCACTTTTATTTTCCACATTAATTACCAGGCTGTTGATGACTTCTTTGGTTTTAATTCAGAGCTCAGGAAAAAAAAAAAAAAAAAAAATCAAGCATACCCTTTAGCACCTGTAAAAATACTGCAATTACTGGATGCCTAGGAGAGTGGGTCAGAAGAGAATATTTGAACACAGATAAAAGACATTTCCTTTGGCCACAATAGAATTTTTTTATTATTAAATACATATTTGAGGTCCTTTATTCAAATCCTGCAAAGAGTTTGAAAGAGGTTTTAGACTAAAAATTGGTCAACTGGGTATTAGGAGATCTATGTGGTTCCTCTGATGTACGATTAAATGAATTAAGGGTGTAGATACATTTCAGAGAGGTACTACTTAGAAGCATATTGTTGTTAAAAAAAATGGTTTTAATTTACAAATACAGAAGGAAAGATTTTTGAGAATTGGATTAAATTTCTGTGGCCATTAGATACTAGAAAGCAACAAGAACACAAAACCCTACCTATTACAACAGCAGTCACTACCAATGTGTGTTCTGAAGGAATTTTTAAGGTATTATGTCGTTCTGTAAGAGATTTCAAATCCAACATGCAACACAAGCACATATACATTTTAATAGCTTAAAAGAGAAAACGAAATTAGCAGCACACATTTATGCACTCAATCCATTTGTTTTACTTCTTTTTTAAATCTAAACAAATCTCTGCAAGCATAACATTTTTACTTACCAGTCTTCAGAGAAAGAATATTCATTTTAGTGCCTGAAGAAAGGTGAGCATTTTGAGACTGCTTCTTGATGCTCCTTAATCTATGCAGTTAAGACAAGAGGTGATGAAAGTCCAGTTAATGAGTGACATCAATAATTCTTCTCTCTGAATACACAAATACTTCATTGGTCTCCTACAAACAATGGAGAGAGTTTCAAATATGGGAACGAACTATGCCATCACAGGTAGGTAAAAAAGAAGGGCTGTTAAGCTTGCTTTGACGTTGCAGTCCAGGCTGTGAAAAACTGGTAAGCTCTACTTCCTTATAATAGAAGTAGGGAAAACTATTTATCTGCATTTCCCATATCTTACTTAGATGTGTGATTTGTCAAATGAATAACCAAAAACTCACTTTGGAAGTGAATAATGCAGATTAAAACAAAATTTCACCTCCACATCATTTTAGGCTGCCTTGAGAAGCACCTACAGAACAAGCTGAAATATATAAATGAGTTTTAACCAAAACAACAGAAGTGATTTTTCAGTCAGGTAAACAGATCCATCATTAACTTCTGATATTGGCAAACCAATTAAAACTTATTTCACCCCTACTAGACCTAATAAAACAGCTTAGCTTTATTGAGAATCAAAAAAGAAATCCAACCCAGATTAAGAAATATTACTTTAACTGGCAAATACTAGTGCTCTATTATGTTTCTATAAAAATTCTCTTGTAGATTATTGGGCTGCTTGTAAAAACAAAACTTCAAAGAGATTCAACACATGGTTTGCACATCAGACAGTTCACAGCTTTGTAGTTAGGTTTTTTGTTTTGATTGTAGGAAAAAACTTGTACTTCATATACCATGTTTATTGATGGGCATAGACCTAACCATCTGGTGTGTAAGCACAGTTTAATTTTTTAACCCCTATCCAGCCCAGTTGATATGTTACCATTTTTCTGGTTTCGATTTATAAAGCTTTCATTAAAATGTCGGGCATTCACATAACTAATGAAGCCTAAGATGGGAGGGGAATTCACCAAACTGTATTTTGGAGAAAATCTGTAGTTACTGTAGTCATTGCCCTGGAGTAAGTTCAGCTTTTTTTTTTTTTTTTATTAAAGCAAATTAGAGAAGAAAGTCAAGTCCACAAAAGCCAGTCAATTATTTCCATTCTTTTCAGACATGTGCAAACCCTGAGTAACAACTGAGAGGGAATGCAATCAACAGCTCTAGTGCTTGAGAACAAAGAATTCTAGAGAGTAACTTCTCCCTTTAGCTACTCATCTGAGTATAGTTGCATACAGTAGAAGTTACCAGTGCCCCATCCAGTAGAGTTTACCGAGGTAAACATTTGTCCATATAATTATCCTTGTTAGTGAAAATCAGCATGGATAGGTCCTTGGTAGCAGTTTCACAAATGGCTGTAAGATTCAAGAAATCCAGGGGGCGCTTTTTTTTTTTTCATACTATAGAATTTCATATCCTCTCCATAATTTCCAGTAAATTAGTTGGGAGTAGAAAAATCAACAATGCATATATTAGTTTCATAAAATATTAATCCTTGTTTCTGGGTATTGTTGTGAAGTTTTACTGTACGAAAGAACTCATAATTCATCTGCATTTGTGGGTAAAATCTAACATTAACATCTCCAGAAACTAACTCCAAAAAGATCCACAGGTGTCTGGTACACTAAGGCACAGCTATTACAGCATTTAGCTCATGTCAAAAATAATGATTTCACATACTAAGAAACTCAGCTTAGATGTCAGAAAATACTTCTTCCTATGATTCATACTTCATATTTCTTCTTGGCCCTGCCACAGAGCTAAATCCTATTAATTACTGAATTTCTTGGACTAGCTTGTGGCAAGACTTCTCAAAACTTAACTCCTACCATATTTCAAAGCTCTGTATCTTCTCCAGAGATTCTTCTTAGTGCAATTAATATTTTAAAAATGTGAATATTTTATCTGTCTGAAATTGCCTACTTATAAGAAACAGGTAATAATTTCCAACAGCAGAAACCTAGGCTTTGCTGGTAGATTTTATCATGGAAAATTCTATCATGAGAGCACTACGTGTTGTTTCATTATCAAAAAGGGTCATAAGCATAACCAGATGGAGAGATATACTACAAAACCCTTATTTTTCTTTCTCAAAAAGCACTTACTGTGGTGGCAGTTTAACATTCAGTTATGCAGCAATTCTGCTGGTAAATCTATTTTTGTGAGGGAATGGTCCTGCAACACACTTCTGTAAAGTGACAGCACCAGGCAACAGTGCAACTCTTTGAGCTCAACTGCGGATTCATCCTAAGCAAGGGTAAAATAGTTGTGTTAACACCAAGCATGCAGTAAAACTCAGAATGACAGTCATAACACGGCAAAGGGAGATAGTGCACAAGGTGATATGTGAAGAAATATAAGCACCTCTGCTAAGCATAGGCTAGTGCTGGCACACTAAAGAAAGATTTACAGGAGGACAGACATAAGTCCATGAAAATGTTTTCCATTGATTCAGATAAGAACTTTTATAAATCCTTGAAATCAAGGGGTAAATAAAGTTCTTGCTGATTTACAAAGCCATGGCAGCTACTATGCTATATACCTGGTCAATGGAGTTCCAACAACTATCAACGAAGTGGAAAGTTTAATTTCCGTGTATTTTTCTTTGACTGACAACAGCTTTAGATGATTCCTGGATTTCTTTTTATGGCATCAAAACCAGTTGGACATAATCTCTGGAGTATCTACTAGTGTTTATTCAGTTTTATTCTCTTTCTGTAGTTTTATAGCCCCGATTAAGGGGAAAAAAAAAAACCACCACAACTTTCCATTCCCTCACAACAAAGCTTCTCCAAATTTTGTCTTGCTGTGCTTCAAATATATTCAAATGATTTGTGAAGCAACTTTGAAATGGGGAGAAACTGTACCTCAGCACTAAATTATTGTTTCTTGCAGTAAGGTAAATCAACTCTACTTTGAAAATAAACCCTCAACAGAGCCAAGATGCTAGGTAATAAAATAGAAACGCAAAATACACTATAACAGCCCATTAAAGAGGTTCAAAAGCTTGTTTCATTTTAATGTTTTGGAAAGCTGCTGGTATGTATCCAACTGAGTTTTGTTTGTATATATATGAAGCTGATGGTTAAACCTACAGTGTATGAACACTTAAAAAACTGTTGGTTGCTTGGAAAATTCCAGTATAGGGTCCATCAGGCTCTAAAAATCTTTATTATACAAGCAGACATGATTGATGATTTTTTTTTTTTTTTCCCTCGAAAAAATACAGACTGATTAGTGTGAAAAAAATGAAGTCAGAAACTGTAGCACATAGTTGAAGCCCGAATTTAAGATGTGTGCTCAAAAAGCTAGCAGTAGTTCTATGGTAAAACATATTTTAAGAAAAGCTAAGAAATGAAGGCATCTTCTGTTCAGTGATGTACAGGATGAATTGCAAATTGCTTCTGCAATTTTGCAACAAGTGAGTAGTTATGTGCCGAGTGTGGTGGGCTGCCTATATGGCATATATAAAAAAGAACACTTCATGGAAATCCCTATATTAGGAGACCATCCTACTTCCCCCCTCCCCCCCCAACCTTTCAAATGGAAACAAAAAAGTAAAATCATTGTACCAGTTTTCTGTTAGTCCCACTGTTTTTTCTGAGAAAGCATCACACAACCAGTTCAGCTCTGGCATAACAGAAAATAAATTGAAAAAACTTCAGAGAAAAAAAAAAAAACAAGACTAAGTTGACTAAGTGAAAGTTTATAGAGGAAAAAATAAAGTATCTCTATGGTTTCTTCTAAGAGAAACCAAGGAAGCAGGCACAATATGACAGTCTAAATATATCAAAGATTTAAACATCGAAGGGGAAATGGTAATCAGAAAATACTAATTAGGAACACTGATAGAAAGTTCAGAGGTACACATGCTTCCTAAAAATGAAATTGAAGGATTTCACTGTCAGCTGATAGAGCTCAGTCTGACAGTAAAACTACTTAAAGCCCTGTTCTTTAGCAAAAAGAAAAAACAGACTAATGTGGGCAAAACCACAGGATGTGTCATGGACCCTATAATCCTACACTTTGCAGGAAAGCAGGCTTTGACTTATAATACACAGCTCTCAAGTCTGACTTGAAAGAGATCTTTGGAGGCTGGGTCCGAAGGAAACAATAGTTCAATTATTATAATAACCTTGTTTTCACATGCCTGATCTTTTACAAACCCATGGCGAAGTTTGGATTCACATATGTATTGAGAGTTTTGTTGGAACCAGAAGTGGGATTACAAAACCAGAAGTAGATTTTTAGCTGTAATACCACATCTTTTGCCACTGAATACACTGTGGATGGAAAGAGCTGTAATAAATAGCACAGAATGTTCCAAAGGCTGGTAGAAATGAAAAATGTTGGGTTTGGTTTGGGGTTTTTTTTTAATCCTGCTTGGACTAAGCTTTGTAAGCACAGACAAAAATGTGAGCAAGTAACAGCTGATTCAGATATAAGTAGATTTCAACTCCAAACTGAAATGCAATGGGTTTTTATTAAATGCTTTATCCACATTTATTCACATTTCTGAAGCAAAGGCAACTTCCTTTCTGTAACTGAAGCAATGGGAACAGATCACAGTACATAAAGAGCTAAGATGCAATTTGATAATTTGCACATAAAATAAAATTTACATTTTAAGAGTGAAGAAAAATTATTCAAAAATTCTCTGGAAAATAGTTTTCAGAGCTCCATGGGTAACTCCATGCTAAGAGAGGGAGACATTGCCAGTTGTCCTGCATCAGCACTTCCAGACGTGCAGAAGGCCAAGTCTTCTATACTTGGAAGTTATCTACAGCTCTAGGACTCTATCGCTCCCATTTTTCACTACCTGATAGCATTGTCTAAGATTTCCCAAGTCTCTTTGAAGAAGCTTAAGAAATAAATTCACCAGCTCTTGTCTCAAAGACTTAGGCAAAATGACAATAAACAGTGTCCCATGCTGCAATAATAATGATGTTTTGAAAAATGTATATACATATATCTATAGACATTATATACATATATAAATAAAAACTTTATTAACAAGATAAAACTTGGATTATGTATTGCTGCCTCTGCTTTGCAGTAGTGTTTCTAAAGTAGAAAGTGTAACTAGAAGATTAGAGGAGTTATGGAAAAACTGACCTTTCAGTTAAAAAAAAAATCCACTGGCTTATTTTAGAAATTATTTAACTGGCAGTTGCTACACTTGGCCTTTTATCTGTTCCACAGCATAAACTCTGACTGTCTAACACACTTTTTCTTTCTCTCATTGCTGGCCTGTTCAAAGTGTGCATTTTCCAGTGACTATGTAATTCTGTTTTGGCCTGATGTCACGGCTGCTACTCCAGCAGACCCATTAAAAATATAAAACATACACACCTAGAACTTAAGCTGTTATCCAAACCAGACACATGTGATTGCAGAACCAAGCTACACCACCTTAAAAATGGGTTTTGTTGTACAGCATTTGTTTTACTGAGAAATGCGATAGATTCTCAGGAACTAAAAGTACACATAGTTTAAGAGCGTTTAAACTCCAGAAAAACACTACTGTGCAGCATTACAAGAATACCACATTCCTCCCCTAGAGTTTCTCTGATTGCAACTGTGGCCATAAAAATATAATTAATTGATGCAACTGTAATACTCAGCAAACGCACTATTCTACTGACATTCTCTCACGCAGTTCTGTTTTAATTCATTGTAACACAAGATTAAAGAGTATCAAGGCTGCTGCTTGAAAAAAGTTTAATAAGGCATCAAACTAGAACTAAAATACAGATAAAAATTCAGTGTTCCTTCAAAATGGAATCTCTTATGGAATGCTGTACAAAAGGGGAAGAAAGATTAAAAGCTTTTAAAAAGTGTACTTGACGATGCTGGTCAGAAGACAAGATGCCAAAAGTTCATTTTCGTGCACCAAACACTCATTTCACAGCACGTGCATAGTTGAGGAGAGATGGACAGAAATAACTCAAAGGCATGCTTTGGCAAATGCTTAATGAATATGCTTCCTCTCCTCTTAACTTAAAAAAACATGCCATAGACATGAGGTTCTGCACTTCTGTAAATACAGAAGAGCTTTAGTTTAGATTTATGAACCAGAAGATTAATAGAATTTCTGAAAAAGAAGATTGCGTATGCAGTACTAAAAGTGTCATCAAGCAATTGCTAAGAATTCTAGAAAAAACATCTATTAAGACTATTTCTGTCAATGATCTTGCCCAAACATACACAGGCCTACACAAGTGTGCTTTGAACTCAGGTGATGCTAGATAAATTAACATAGCAGCTGTACTAGTGGAAAAGTCAGCAGAGTTAATTATTCATCTAGTTTTCCTCAGAACATAGAGTACGCCAGCTCAAGCAAAAGCAAGTGACAGGTTAAAAAAAAATACACCATTTGCTACCAATCCACAATGGCATTAACAGATGCTGATCAAGAACTACAAATTCTCAAGTCTGACAATGAAAAGGTGTCTGAGTCAGAAACAGAAAATGAATCAGCAGTTCACCATTTCTGAACTGCTCATGGTTAGGTAGTGGCTGTCACAACTAAAATCCTGAGAAGAAAACAAAAGCCAAAAATTTACAATTTCAAACAGAAATATTTCATGGTCTCCTTAGCTAAGTCAACACATGATATCTGGTACACCTGGACATGAAACAGTACAGGGCAACTAACAATTAAGAACAGATGGCTGATGCAGCTTTAAGGCAGATAGTTTGTTAAATATATGGATCAAGAAACTAATCAACAATCAAAAGGAATAGAGATCTTGAAAAAATTAGGTATCAACTCATCTTTGGTTTTGTTAACATAAATTTTAAATATTTATGGCCAACTTGTATTGTATAAACAAACCAACCTATCCGTAAGTCAATTTTCTGACAAATGGTTTTTCAAAAAAGGTTCAAAACATACCAGTACTAATTTACCTAGGAGCAGGAGCTTGCCATATACTTTCTCTTCCCATCTACCTCAAACATGTTAGGCAAAAATAATAGCCAAGACAGTAGTGAAAATTTTTCTATCGCTACAGCCACTTACAGAATCAATCCCCTTTAAACTACCGTAATGATGTGCACAACAGCAGTAGAGTAGTCAGAAGATACCCTATGCAGTAGAAGTGAAGGTACTAGCGAGCACAGATGATTTGCTGCCTCTGGTTGCATCTGTCTTCAGGGAGAGATGAACTAGTGTAGCACTTTCTTAGATGTATCTTCTTAGGAGCACACCTACTTGTGATGCCGACTATACACATCACATATCTGAAGGATGTTTAAGAAAAGAAGAGAGTAACCTGATTACTCCAGGTGTCAACAAAGCCCTACTTTGAAAAGTATCATTCATTACTGCAAGCGCTGATACGCATACTTTTTGTGTAGCACAGGGAAAGACACGGCTGACAAGTCCTCACTGTTACATGGCACTGATATCCACAAGGGAATGGGAAAAGCTTCAGAGAGATCCAGAGAACTGTTTAAACTATAGAGCTAACTTTTCTGAATTATTGCCAGCAAGTGTATTAAACTGAGAACATTACAATGCCATAATGCAATCTACATACTTTGTTCTCCTGCAGCCTCCCATCTCCTTTTCCTCCATCCTGTTCCTTCATGAAGAAAAGAGATGGTCATTGAAGCACGCTTTCAAATCCTTAGGGTTGAAGTATTTCCTTTTCCTTGCTTTAGTTGCTTCCTGGAGAAAAAACACACCAATGCACATAGCCTGTGACCTGATGCAGGCAAAACACCCACAAATCAAAGTGATCTAATTATACTTTTAAAGCAACTCATTTCAAAGCAAGGATATCCTAAAACTGTGATGACTACATTTACACTGTATTTTATTTTGTCATCCTAAAACTGTAATGACTTTTTTAAAAAATAAAATAAAAAAAAAAAAACTTCACAGAGCAATTCTTGACTTAATAAATGTGAAAATATCACTGTTATTTTTCTTCTACTTTTGCAGTGATTTGTTTGTTTGTTTTGGCATGAATAATTTAACCTCTAAAGTTCATATGTATCTTGGAGTTAAAAAAGTATATTGATTACCCTTCAATAATTCATCTTATTTCTGCATATTCTGAAGCATCTGTAAAGAATCAATAAACCGAACAAAAGGAAACTTCAGTTTTCTGATTAAGAGGCTTATTACCTGGCTGACACGTGCCAGTGACTAACAGAGCATGACACTGACTTTTCCAGCTGTCTCTATACAGGTACTGCTGTAAGACTTTGTTATTTGTCTCATATACAAACTGTATAGCTTCAGTGATTTTAGCAAAATAGGTGAAAGAACACCTTTGAAGCAGGAATTGTGAATAACCCTTAAAGTTAAGGCACAGTTTGAGCTGAAATTATCATACACATCACATGACAAACTCCATCCTTAATACTATTAACCACGGAACATCCAATATTTTGTGCAATAGAGAGGAAAGCGAGTGCTGATAGACACTTCTACAGGAGTGCCAAATAACAAAAATGAGGAAAGATTTGGCCATCAGTCATGTTTATTCTGCCTTTCCACTCTTGACAAATGCTGTTGTCACTTCTCCAGAGCAGTAGTAGACCTTCCAGCACTTCCAGCCAGCAAAGAATAAAGTGAAGTTACTGCTGGACTGTTATTTCTATTCAGGGGGTAACTGCTGACCACGTACATTGAAGAGGGTTAAAGTACCATAAACACCGTACAGATTGCAAAGTTGACCATTATATGTCAAATACAAGAAGACAGCAAGACACCAGGGAGAACCCATGCACTTTCTGGATAATGCAGCACATGGATCTCTGTTATCTTTGTTAACCTACCAGCTGTTTGTTATTAAGAGACCCTAGAACATAAAACTAAACCATTTTGGTCCCATTAGCCAAAGGCACAGACATAGACAAGAGCCACGATAACACAGATTTTTTTAGAGATTAAGCTCAATGATCAGATAGATGACTGTTTTTTTAGTACTATTTTTACTATTTTACTATTTTAGTACTATTTTTTTAGAGCAGTACAAGCTAAGTTTGCAAGAAATGGCAACAAATAAAACACAAAACTGAAAAGAATCCACTGTGGAGTCAAGGAGATCTATTCCATCAGCATATTCTACAAGAAAGGATTCTTCAGGTATGTAAACAACAAGCAGAAAAAGAAGGAAAGTACTGGCCCACTGTTAAACAGGAGAGGTCAGTAAGTCACCAACAAAGCTGAAAAGGCAGGGGTTCTCAACACTGTCTTCACCTCTGTCTTTACCAGCACTGTTGGGCCTCAGGCCTTGGGAACAACAATCCAGGTTGATGCAAAGTCTTCTTCACCACCAGCGAAGAAGAGTTGGTATGCAAACTATTACAAGACCTTGACCCCTACAAATCAATCGGCCTTGACATTATCCACCCAAGGGTGTTAAAGAGAGCTGGCTGACGTCATTGCAAGGCCACACTCCATAATCATTGAGAAGTCATGGCGATCAGGGGACATCCCAGAAGGCAGCTAAGGTCACCCCCACCTACAAGAAGGGTTTAAAGGAGGATCCAGGAAATTATAGGCCCATCAGTCTTACTCCAGTCCCTGGGAGAGTTATAGAACAAATGCTCCTGGGGACTGTCACAAGTCAAATGAAGCACATTATTGGGAAAAGCCAGCACAGATTCACCAAGGGCAAACTGTGCTTGACAAACCTGATCCCCATCTAAAAAGTAACCTGCTCAGTTGATGTGGGGCGAGTGGTGAACATCATCTACCTGGATTTCTCCAAGGTTGTCAACATGGTTCACCACAGCCTCCTCCTAGAGAAGATGACACACTGTGGTCTAGACAAGTGGTCTGTGGGGAACTGGCTGACAGCTGCACCCAGAGGGTGGTGTTCAATAGCTCCTTTTCAAACTGGCAACCTGTCACAAATTAGGTCCCCCAGGGATCAATACTGGTCCCAACGGTGCTTAATATCTTCATAAGTGATCTGGATGGTGGGATCAAGTGTACCTTGATGAAGTTTGCTGATGATACCAAACTGAGTGGGGACATGGACACTTCGGAAGGGAGAGCCACCCTGCAGGAAGACCTAGATTGGGTAGAAGAGTGGGCTAACAAGAATCTCACCAAGTTCAACAAGGGCAACTGTAAGGCCTCGCACCTGGGAAACCATAATCCAGGAGTGCAGCACAGGCTGGGATCTACCTGGCTGGGGAGCAGCTCTGCGGAAAGGGACCTGGGGATCCTGGTGGACAGCAAGCTCAATGTGAGTGAATAGTGCACGGCAGCAGCAATGAAAGCCAACACAACACTGGGTTCCATCAACAAGGCCATCACAAGCAGAGATAAAGAAGTCATTATCCCACTCTACTCAGCACTTGTCAGGCCACACCTGGAATACTGTTTCAGTTTTGGTCCCTGCTATACAAAAAAAAGATGTGGACAGGCTGAAGAGGGTCCAGAGAAGGGCCACAAAAATGATCAAAGACTGGGAAGCCTGCTATAGGAGGAAAGGCTGAGAGAACTGGGTTTGCTCAGCCTTGAGAAAAGAAGGCTTAGGGGAGACCTTATCACCACATTCCAGTATTTAAAGGGTGACTACAAAGAAAACGGAGACTCCCTTTTTACAAGGAGTCACATGGAAAAGACATGGGGTAATAGGTAGAAGTCACTCCTGGGAAGCTTCCAATTGGACACAAGTAGAAAATGTTTCACAGCGAGAACAATCAACCATTGGAATTATCTCCCCAGGGCAGTGGTGGATTCCCCATCACTGGACACATTTAAGATTCAGCTGGACAGGGTGCTGGGCCATCTTGTCCAGACCGTGCCTTTGCCAAGAAAGCTTGGACAAGATGATCCTTGAAGTCCCTTCCAACCTGGTACTCTATGACTCGGCATCTCTCAACTACCTCATGGTAGCCTCAAAAGATAGAAAAATAGCTTGTAGTTAGCAGGAAAGTTTAATATAAAAATATTACTACCCTTATAAACACTGAAAATTTTGTTCAAAATGAGAGAATGTGTGATTAGTTTACTAAAAACAAATGAGAATGAGGAAACAAAAGTTATTTTTAATCTCACTTTTAAAAACACCATGATGGACCAATTATCCTGTCACCAACAACAGCCAACAGCAGATATCAGGAGATAATCACATGTATAGGTCAAACTTATACTGATATTTTCCCAATGTCTAGTCATCTGTGATAGAATTGGTCTCTCTGTAGGTGACCCAACCTATGTATGTATAGCATGACTGAAAATAGTGACATGCACAATTATATTGTATTCTGTATTTTATTTTGACATCTTTGAAGCAGGAAGAATTTAAATATCAGCTAAAATTATCATTCTTAAGGCCAAATAAAACACATCTACTTTCATTTATTTTCAATACGTGTCTCAGAAATACAAAATAAAGCTCTTCTTTTAGGTATCTAATACTTGACTGTCCTTTTTAAAATGCCACATTTTCAGAAAGCAGCATAGGGGCTTAAGAGAAAATAATCCCACTGCTGACCAAAGCCAGACGGAAGCAAGAATGTAAAACATTTGCATTAAGAGCATTTTGCTGGAAAATCCCAAACCTCTTTAAAAAATAAGACGTTTGGTGCTCATACATGGAGTCTGTGAACTGCAAAGATTATCTAAATAGCTTAGTGAAGAGCACTGCAACATGAAAAAAGGCATACCATGAGGATGGCCCTGCAGTATATTGCATTGCTCCTCCTGAAATTTCTCTACTTTCTCTTCCATGTGTTTCTTTGCAAGCATATCCCATAAAACTGCCTTTACAACTGAACTCGTCTGAAGTTTGCAATGCAAAAATTACTTTTGTTGACTATTTACCTCCTGAATACTCTTATTCTAGCATTACTGCTGTTATTCTGCATGTGCAAATTCAGTTTAGAGGATTCCAGTTACTGTCATCCCCCACCTTTTATGGCATCATCTCCAGTATCAACCCCAGTTATACATCACAATTTACCTGCTAACTACTGCATAGTGCCGTGAAGTCAAAAGAGCTACATAGGGGATCAACAATATTTACGAGTACCAAACCCCTACACCAAAGTTGAACACAAAAGAGCCAAAAATGAACATTTATATCCTATTTGTAATCTTAAATTTTAAAGCCTGGTTCCCAGAATGGGTGGATCATGTATATTTCCCAGTGAAGACAGGTGGTTGTGAACAAACTCAGAATTGGGAAGAAATGTGTCACTTGATATGGCATTACATTAAGTGCTTGGAAGATGCTGGCTTTGCCCTGTTCAATACAGGAAGTTATTCTGTATGCATCTGGATTATGCAAAATAAGCAGCAATGTTTGTTTTCTAAAAATATTCTAATATTTACACTGATTTTTTTTAATGAGACCTCAGAAAAAAATAGACAACAATCAAATTCCCAACCCATTGTTACCATCAATCAGAAATACCTATGGGGTGGTATAGCTAAAACATCAGGACAACTCCATGAGCAGGAATACAAGTCTTCGCTTTCCTACTAAAAGCCTATATATTATTTTGATTAATAATGTGTCACAGATTTGCTTGGCTGGTCTAACAACATGATGGAATGCTTTTTCCGCTATAACTAGAAAAAAGTTGTTCCTATTCAGCAGATGAATTTGCTACTTTGCTTTCCTCTAAAATATTGGCTTTGAAAAGGGTTTAGGCAACACCTTAAAAATAACGAAGACTGGATACTTCTTTTACTCTCTGGGAGTGTCAGTTCTAGTAGACATCAGTCTGAGTAAACACTGGAAACAGAATCAGGCTTTAAAATGCTCAAACTAACTAAAGCTAGAATATTAAAGAATAGTTTATATGCCCAAGTAATCTATATGTAGAATACTGGTAAACTACAAGTTTCACCACTCAGGAGGTGAGATATGTAATGGCTGATGTAGGTAAGAAATACCTTTACAGAATACATGTTGTTAAAGTATACACATCAACCAGTGTAGCTCTAAGCTTCCAATGTATGCTTCGTATAAAAATTTTACCTGCAAGTTAAACATAGCAGTCTGATATTTCTTTTTTCAATCCACAAATAGTTCATTATCATTGACAAAATGACAACAGGAACAGAACAGATTCACTGCTAGAGAACTACCAGCTACTGTATGCCATTCTTGTTAACAACCACTGTCTCTTTCACCTCAGAAGGACTTAATGTAGGAAACAGAGTAATGCAGACCTAGAAGGAGCTAGTTTATTTAGGATGAGCCAGAGGCTTTGCCCTTCTCCTACCTAAACACCATACACTTTAAAGTTCAAATACTTTGGCACTTATGCCTCAGTACAGAACAAGAAGTAATATTCTCCAAGCAAAATGTTTTGTCTTGGACAAGTAATCTTTCCAAGTCTCAGCTGTACTACTAAAGACTGAATGGAAACATGCACAAGTCAGGCTTCCATAGGTTTTGGCTGGTGCTTCAGATTCTAGGGGATTTTTACTTTTCTTAAAATCAAATCCATAGTCTCAAGACTCCTGACTACACAATGTCTATAGACTCCCCTCAGATTTGCGAAGATTGAGAACACTATTGTGTGAAGATTACTAAAAGGAATTCATTCAGCTTTTATGGAAGACTGTCTTGAAGACCTCTTGCTTGAGCCATTAGTAATTAGTATTTTCTTTTCTTTAAAAAATATTATGTCACTTTCTGGAAAGCAGATCCTGTAGTTGCCAGGGGATAGGTTTAAGAAAAAAGTTAAGCCTTTGGGAAAAGGGCAAGTTATTCCGAATGTTCTCCTTACTTATGGTAAGGTTTCCTGGATCAAAAGAGCACAGCTGAAAATGAATTGAAGGACACTGCTATTTTCATGCAAGGGGGGTAGAAGACTAAGTAGTTCATTCAAAACAAAAATGCCAATATTTTGTTTTCAATTAACTGATCAACATAAATCTTACTTAACAGCTGGGTATGACTCATTAGGCTCCCGCCAGTCTTCTTTTCTATGCCAAAGCATCTTCCAGACTGTGGGGAGGATGACTTAGGAGTTGACTTCATGTAAACTGGGCTGTACCCTGAATCCAAAAACAGGAGTTGGCACAAAGAAAGTAGAGGAATGGATTTTGAAACCATGTAAATACATAAAGGTGAACTAAAACAACAGGGAACAGTACGATCTGATGCAGGTTCCCTGATGTTTATCAAAGGTGTACTCTTCCTAAAGGTTAAACACCCTAGCACCTGCTATGGTGACTATTTATTGAGCAGCTAGCAGTATCTACACAGATTATATTTAAACATATATCCTATTGCTGTATATAAATTATAACTTCCTCACACTCACATTCTGAGAGTTAATTCATTAAACACCAGTGTGTAACACAAGGTGCTTAACAGTTAGCTCAGTGGAAAAAATGATAAAATTGTTCCTCTGCCTGCTTCTCCCTCAGCCCACTGCCAGAAAGCTGGGCAGCTGCCCAGCAGGAGTGTAAACCAGTCACATAAATTGATCGTATTCTACAGCTCCTGTAAGGATCACAAGCTGTAGGTGAGCAGAAATAAGGTCACACGCTGCTGACCTAGTTTTAAACTAGCATCTATCCCCCTGAGGTTCCCTGCTTCGGCAGCTCCATACCTTTAACAGTTTGAACGGGAATCAGGATTTCTAAGGCCAACGGAGACCAAAAAAAAAAAAACAAACCAGAAAGTTGTGTAAAAGTTATTCTTTTATCTCCTTTCTGTCTTCATTCATTTTGGGGCATTTCATATTAGTCCTCCAAGCCAGAGTGTCCAGCACCTTCCTTCCCTCCTCCTGTCTCCCTCATTTAGGCTTTTAACAAATTTAGACTTCAACAAAACTTTGGCTTTTCATTTTTCTTTTTCTTGTGATTTTTTTTTTTTTGCCTTTGAAACAAGAAAACACTGTTGTCAAGGTTCGGGCAAACAGGTCTTCTCTGTCAATATTAACCTAGCTACCTGAGAGAATATGCCTTAAGACCATCATGCTTGCTCTTAGTTTTAGTTTCTTTAACACATTTTAAACTAAGCGTATGCATTTAAAACGAGTAACTTGAGAGAGAAACATTACTTAGGAAAATGCAAGTATTGCCATGTCCTCCCCAGACACATCCAACAACCATTTAGCTCTCTTAGCTACAGCTGTACACAGCTGTTCATCACAGTTACCTGATGATCCATCCCTTCCAGCTCTCACAATCACCATTTCCCCAGACTGTTCTTATATGCCTATACCAACAATAATTGCTTCTATCTACATGGTAGAAATACACATTATTTAACTTCACCCTTTTGATGCAGAGATCGAGAATATTCTGCATCTGTAAACTGTCGTGTTCCTCATTAATCATGACACCGGTCTCTGCTATCTGCAAGCTTTGGTAATATGCACTATAGGCATTACTAACAACCTGTCTCCGCTTCCTCTTTCCAGATCTATCTACTGCAACAGAATGCTTCAGTTCTGACACTGTCATCATGACTTCCACAGCTCTGGGGCGGTGTATAAGTACAGCCACGTTCATCAAACCAGCACAGTGTTCTTCAACATTTATGAAAGTTGCTCTCAGAGAACAGAAGGGCCTCACTATCACATATAAACTGGCACATATAAAATGGAAAATATATCTGTTAAGACAGATGCACCATAAGACAGTAACATTAGTCCCAAGCAAAAAATAGGCCAAATCAATTCTAGATAAAAATCTAAATTAATACAAGGATGAGTTTCACATGAAATAATTTAAACTGAGTAATAACCAAAAATGCTCATCATATGCCACTTTCACATCAGAAATGAAGATGCAATTATCAAGTTCACTTATAGTTTGATCTTGACACTTTAAAGCTTGTTTCATATGCTTTGTAGCCCACTTTTTAATGTAAACTTCTCTCTTGGAATTACAAAGCCATTTTCTAAATAAAATACAACCGCATTCTTTTATCACTGCATAATTCCCAGTCAAAACATTTCCAGCACTTCCATTCCTAATGGAATGACCTAATGCAAGCATCTGAAAACAGATGCTTTCCATATTATCCTCAGAAAAAAAAGGGGCTGGTAGCCTCCCAATCTGCATGACACTGCCAGTGGCAAGGTCTTTTCCTAAAAAGAATTATCACCAAGCTCTCACTCAAGTAATTTCACTTTACTCTCTGTAAGCTCCATCATCCACAGGGAATATAGAAATAAACCTCTGTAAACCACCTTCTGTTCTCCCCTTCAGGGTAAACAGTACCTACATCATAAGAAATTTGTCAATTTTGATGGAACTGCAGCATGATTGCATGTGATTCTGTGATTATTCAGTGCAAACTGAAAAGTTAGATGTTCATACTTCATGTTGTAGTAAGATTGCTAGCAAAACACCTTTGGGAGGGATACAACGACCCCGATAGAGAGAGGCCTGTCTTTGCTGCCAGGAACACATTCATTTTTTTATCTGTGGAAGATTAGGATGGCAATTACCACCATCTAATTTAAAAGTTCTCTTTTTCCAGACTATACGCAACTTTATGGCTAATGAAGTGGGAGATAATGGTAAAAACTAGGAACTCTGATTTCACCCACACAGCACAGGCAGTTGGCAGTCTAGTATCTCTTTAACTGTCTCCACAGATTCTCAAAACTCTGGGGTAGCTACCATCCCTAGAAAAAAGTCAAATGGAAGTAATGCAGTTTAATGTCCTTTGTACTTCTGCTGATCCTCCACCCCAACTACAAACTGCTTCTTGGTGTGCTGATGACAATCCACAAATATCTTTTCTGTAACTTGACCTTAGTCTTCTCAGATTCCTTAACACAGGACACAAAGGGAAAGACATTCCTCATTGTTAAGTCTGGAAAGTTTCAACCTAGGCCCAGCTTCTTCAGACTGTAATTATAGTTTACAACATTCAGCTTTGAACATGTCTTTCCCTCTTTTCCAAAAGCCTCACCTTTCCCCCCCTCCCAATTGTACAGCTCTGTTCAGGACCTTCTAAGAATTCTTGGTGTGCTTAATAAGTCAGAAAGCTGTAAAATCACACTGAGATTTGTTCCCTCACTTATATGCTCTGTTCACCAATTGCCTCCTCAATATTGTGTAAAGAAGAGACTGTTAATATTCCTATCTTCCCACTACCTTTCTTTGCTGTCTTGACTCTCCCCCTATTTTTTATATATTGCTCTTATTGCTGCTGGAAAACTCAGCTGTCCTCTAGCTTTCAAAATCACAGAGAGACAAAAAACCTAATCAATAAAAATTTTTTCTCTTGTCCTTGATAAATGGTGGTTCTTTTTTATCCTTCTATACTTAATATTAACATGTCTCTTAGGAATCTAGCATAAAAATATCAAATACATTTGTTGGAAATACTTGACAGATACCAAAACCTATTTTTCAGTCTTAAGTTTTGAAGCAAAACAATTATTACATCTACAAATAAGAAAGGAAATTAAAGCTTTCGTGATTTTTTTTTTTTTCCCCAAGATTATTCCGTTTCAGGTGACTGTTTTTGACATTTGGACATCCTGGGTCAAAGCAGCCTCTGTACTGGAAGCCTGTGTAATCTAAAGTGTGACAAAGTAAGAATAAACCTTGTTTATTTCCTTTGGACTTCCAAGGCAGCAAACGGCCTAGCTTGCAATTGAAGTGTAGATAGTATGTTTCCGAGAAAAATATTTTTGTTGATTTCAGTCCATATCAAACAGAGGGGTTTGTTACAGAACTTTCATATTTATTCCATTTTATTTTGGCTTCTGTTTCAGTTCCTTCCACACACCTATAAATCAATCCATACTCCTCCTGCACACACCCATAACAGACTTACCACCACAACAGGGGGACAAGAGTGTGAGAAATCTTTCTTATGGCATCAACACATGTACCCAAAAGAGAAAACAAGAAGGAAAGTTATCCAACTAACCAGTTCGTGCCAGATATCAGCCAATCAGACACAACCAGCAAGGTCTGCTGGCATGATGAAAACAAAGACGCTTCTTGTTACAACATTATAAAAGCGACACTCATAAATTACCTTTCATTGGTTAACATTCAATCAGCTTAAAGCAACAGAAAATAGGAAGAACCTGCAGCACTGCCCTGCCCATGGAAACAGTTTAGAAACACAGTAGTACTACAGTTCTTTTGCTTATGGACTCTTATTAATAGGTAGCAGTACCCAAGTAAAAGTAAACTGTATAAAATTTCACTCATATAATTTCATATGGTATTCTCTTACATCATTTGCCTTTTCTTTAAATCTAAAGTGAAAAAATCCACAAAGTTAACAGTCAGTTACTTTCACGGGCCTGAAGCATACCCATTCAAACAAAACGCAGGTGTAATCAAATTTCAGCATTTGCCATAAGGCTGACTCAAGTCTGGTTTTCTAGATTTGTACAGGAAACCTTTGTTGTATTTGGCAGCCACTCTTTTGTGGAGGTCTCAGGATTTTTTTTATCTACACATGTAATTGCTCAATAGAAGAAGAAAATTTAGCCAAAAGTCAGTTGCAGATACCTCTGCTATTTTACTTTGACAACCTAGATTATTTTAGATATTTCAAAAGCTACACATCCTCTAGGACAAGATTATTTAACACTGCCAACTAACCTTCAGTCCTTCTCAGACCTGATAGTTACTTAAGAGCACAGATTCCACAGAAGTCATCATGTGGCTAACAAACAACAGAGTTTATACAGAAACTGAGTACGTATCACAGCCTCTACCTTGCCAGCCAAGTACTTTAGTTCCTCCAATACCATCATGTATGAGACTAAACATTTCCGATTCCTTTTTCTCCTCCTTGCAGAAGTGACTAGAAGCACTGCAGTAACAATTTACCTAGTCTCTGCGGGAAGGGAGGGCCTCAAATTGCTCAACTAGTCTGCTGGCTGACCAAAGAGAAGAATTTAATGGCTCTGGCAGGAGCTCTGTCTGGCCTTTCACAGACAGTAACCATGAGGTCTCCTAAATGATGACAGCTACAAGTCTTAGGGAAGAGTGGAGGCAAAATATTTATCCACAAATGTCAAATACAATCTTATTTAATGATCTTCAAAATAGGTAATACCAGCATGACATGTCAATATAACTGATAAAACGTAGGCACATGGCTTTACATCTTACTGTAATTAAAGGATGAGGAAAAGGCTGAGGTACTTAATGCCTTCTTTGCCTCAGTCTTCAATAGTGAGACCAGTTGTTCTCCGGGTAGCCAGCTCGCTGAGCTAGAAGACAGAGATGTGGAGCTGAATCAAGCCCCCATAATCCAAGGGGAAATGGTTAGCAACCTGCTACACCACTGAGACACACAAGTTTATGGAGCTGTATGGGACCCACCCAAGGGTGCTGAGGGAGCTGCAGAAGTGCTCACCAAGACACTTTGCATCATTTATCAGCAGTCCTGGCTAACTAGGGAGGTCCCAGTTGACTAGAGGTTAGAGAATGTGATGCTCATCTACAAGAAAGGAGGATCCAGGGACCTGCAGACCTGTCAGTCTGACCTCGGTGCTGGGGAAGGTTATGGAGCAGATCATCTTGAGTGTCATCACACAGCATGTACAGGACAACCAGGTGATCAGGCCCAGTCAGCATGGGTTTATGAAAGGTAGGTCCTGCTTGACAAACCCGATCTCCTTTTATGACAAGGTGACCCGCCCAGTGGATGAGGGAAAGGCTGCATGTTGTCTACCTAGACTTTAGTAAAGCATTAGGCACTATTTCCCACAGCATTCTCCTGAAGAAACCGGCTGCTTACGGCTCAGATAGGTGTACTCTTTGGTGGGTAAAAAACTGGCTGGATGACTGAGCCCAAAGTGTTGTGGTGAAGGGAGTTAAATCCAGTTGGCAGCTGGTCACAAGTGGTGTTCCCCAGGGTTTAGTATTGGGGCCAGTTCTGTTTAATATCTTTATCAGTGATCTGGACGAGGGGATTGAGTGCACCCTCAGTAAGTTTGCAGACACCAAGTTGGGCAGGAGTGTTGATCTGCTTGAGGGTAGGAAGGCTCTACAGAGGGATCTGGACAGGCTGGATTGATGGGCTGAGGCAAATGGCATGAAGTTCAACAAGGCCAAGTGCCAGGTCTTGCACTTGGGTCACAACAACCCCATGCAGCGCTACAGGCTTGGGAAAGAGTGGCCGGAAAGCTGCCGGGTGGAAAAGGGCCTGGGGGTGTTGGTGGACAGGCAGCTGAATATGAGTTAGCAGCGTGCCCAGGTGGCCAAGGCCAATAGCATCCTGGCTAGTATCAGAAATAGTGAAGACAACAGGACGAGGGAAATTATCTTTCCCCTCTACTTGGCACTGGTGAGGCCACACCTCGAATACTACGTCCAGTTTTGGGGCCCTCGCTACAAGACAGACATTGAGGTGCTGGAGTGTGCCCAGAGAAGGGCAACAAAGTTGGTGAAGGGTCTAGAGCACATCTTATAAGGAACAGCTGAAGGAACAGGGTTTTTTTAGCCTGGAGAAAAGGAAGCCGAGGAGAGACCTTATCGCTCTCTACAGCTACCTTAATAGAGGTTGTAGCAAGGTGGGAGTTGGTCTCTTCTCCTAAGTAACAAGTGACAGGACAAGAGGAAACAGCCTGAAACTGCGCAGGAGAGGTTTAGATTGGATATTAGGAAAAATTTCTTCACCAAAAGGGTTTTTAAGCATTGGAACAAGCTGCCCACGGAAGTGGTTGAATCACCATCCCTGGAGGTATTTAAAAGATGTGCAGATGTAGTGCTTAGGTGGTAGACTTGGCGGTGATAGGTTAATGGTTGGACTTGATGATCTTAAAGGTCTTTTCCAACCTAAATGATTCTATGACTTTAGGTACCTAGATACCTTTTATGGCAGCAAAACAGCAGAACTCATCCACTAGTTTGTGGAATGTGCTGGGGACATTTTTCTTCAGAGACATAGGAAATTGCTAGGGAGTGACAGTTTCTTCACCTCTGATACTGATCAAGAAACTATTCAAAAATTTGAAATTTTGAAGAAAATAATTTGGAAATGAAAAAATTTGGTATTCTAAGCAGGAAAGGTATAGTAGTAGCACAGTAAAGACAATGGGCTTCAGAAAAAAGTCCCAAACATTTAACAAAGTTTCACTGCAGTTTACAAGCAGAATCGCACTGAAGACAATACAAAGCCTACTATGGCTCTTCAAGTGAAACTACACAGATCACGTCACAAGAATTTATATTAATTACCTTCAAAGATTGTGGAATAGAAGTTGAAGCAGTAAGGTCAAATTGAAGTCTGACTTGAAAAACCACAATAGTTTGAAGTTGTACTATTTTACCTAGAACAAGCCATGAATAAAAATACATAATCAAGATAGGAGAATGCATTGAAATTAAAGGAAAAAAAAAAATGGAACCAGCACAAATAAGCAAATAATTCCAATTAAAAATTTTGGAGGCATAGGATCTAGAGGAACAGGTGTTTCAGGAAGATTTGCTATCACAGGAATAACACGTATGCAAAAAACAGGTAAAACCACAATTAATTTTAACTGGCATAAACTGACACGGATTTCCTAAAACAGTACAACCTGAGGTGATTATCCATAAAAACAAGACATTTTAGTCCAACATATTAAATATAATTTGGAACAGGAGACTGACTTAGTCTTCATGAACAGCAAAGTACCCCAAATAAATACTTTTGTTCCACAGTGTGTTTTCTCTCACCTCCATTTAACTGAATTACAAATTGTATCAAATACCTGGTGAATTTCACCAGTTCCGTAACTGGTTTCTTTTCCAGTGTTCTGGTCCAGATGGGCCAGGAGCATGGTTTCTAGCAACTCCAGATTCTTTCTGCAGGAATACATTTCAAGGCTATCCTGAAACATGCCCAGAAATTCATGCAAGTACTCAGACTGGGATCCTTCAATTAGACCTGCCATCATTTAAAGACAGCAAAGATGTTTCTACTTCTGCCTGCAAAAATTCAGGACTATCCTTATTAGGTTTATTGGAACAACACCTTCCTTCTAAGTCATTAAATAGCTGCAGTTCATTACTATTAAATTTGTATTCTGTCAGTGCTCTGCAAATACATTGTGTGGATCAGGAGCACACTATGCCAATACGATATGCAGTCTCCAGAAAAATAGTCCCAATAAAAGCTACAAAACATTAGCAACGTGAATGATAGCAACAATTGCTAAAGGCAACATGAACCTAAACCCAAAGACAATCTTTGCTGCACCAGCTACCAAGTTCTAGGAAACTTTTGGAAAGGGTATGTAAAGTAGGTAATGGATTAATATGCACATACTATTTTATAAGATCCTTTAGTTAGAATGAATTAATTTTGTGAAAAGAGCAGGCATGCAGCAGTACAACCGAGCAACTGCGTCTGGGTTAGGCAGGAGAGAATTTGGAGGGTGTCATGCCTAAACCACACTTCACACAACCTGTTACTTCCACGTAAACTAGGAGATATTCTCTTAATTTATGCTTGCCATTCCAATAGGCATTCAACACAAAGCTATTCCATGATGACCGACTGTTGTTTCTAAGAGCCAAAAAGCTCCAGTTCAGAATACACTATGGTTTGAGGTGTTTATGTTGCTTTTCTCCTGCTACTTAAAGCAGCAGCATTTATTCAGAATAATAAAAACATTGTGCATTGAAAGACACCACACACTCTGAAATAAACAGTAAATTTAGACTCATTCTGCCCTCCAACATCCTTCTCTCAGTAGAGATCATGGTAACAACCACTTGGCAACAAAACAGTTTTCCCTGCTATGAAATTTAATACAACTGTTCAAAAAATCCACTCTGCAGCTGCTGCAAGAGAAAAACCCAAACCTTACCAAAAAGCATCTGGACTCTTGGAAATAATTTCAGAAATTAGTTTTACCCAAACTTGAATGTACTTATAAACTAGAGTTCTGTTGGCATTGTTTATCTCAGAGGAGACCTGTAAATAGGAGAGGGTACATACCCCTCAGCAAGAATCAGCCCATGTGTGTCAGACAAATGCCAAGGCATGAAAGAAACTTCCATGCAAACTGCAAGAAGCAACCAGAGGATACATTTCTCATGAGAAAGAGGTATGCGAGAGGGGAAAAAAAAAAAAAACAGATAACCCTATTAATTGAAATATCAGAAGAGAAGTGGGCCATGACCTGACCCATTATATTACCTTACTTGGGACAGGACAAACACCAGTTCTGAAGCATCCCTCCCACTGATCTTATCTACGAACCTTTGAGGCCCCTCTCAGAGTTCTCTCCCATATAGATAACCACCTCTCTTTAGGAATATTTGTTGAAGTAATTAATGAAAATACTGAGTCTATGCTTGCTTTCTGAATTGATTCTCAAAAAGTAGTGCAGAAAGTTAATCCTATATGAAGTAATGGAGAAAAATGGTGCTTTTTTGCATGAGTTCCAAATTTTTACAATGAGACTTTTCACAAAGACACTAAAAGCTGCACCAAGACCCGTCCCTTTGACCACCTTCCTCCCAGTCACTGGGCATATAACCCACTGCTGGGCCCTGTTCTTGCTGGTTTCAAGAGGAAAGGGATGGGATTTAAAAAACTGAGTGATTATCAGTAGTAGGGAAGTAACACAAGTCAAATGAAAAGAGAACAGTAAAGCTTACAATCTGCTGCTTTGCGGTTGGAAACACTAAGAGCAGAACACTGTTTACACACAGTAATGCATAGTTACAGCTGGTTTATATCAGAGGAAAGGCTGTGAACATTTGTTAGACTACAAGCATAGAGTTTCTAAAGACTGAGAGTCTCTGTTTAATCCAGAATCTTTTTGTAAATATTGCAGTACTCACCTTCCCTAGCTGGATAAAGTTTGACCTCCTTTGCTAGTGGCAAGAAAAAAAATCTTCAAAGACATTACAGAACAGGAAATACTAGAGATTCAGCAGAGGTAAATAAGCTCATGAGGCTCATTTGACCCCCGCTCCTCTCAAACTGTATCCTTGCTTACTAACAGCCACTATTTAAAGAGAACAAAGCCTTGAAGCAAGATCTTCACACAAAAAAAAAGTATATGCTTAATTTATGTCTGTCTTTTTATAGCAGATTCTCAGCACAGAACAGTTTCAGTTCAGAAATAAATTAAAGATGCAGGCTTTGTTTTGCTTACAAGGGTATCTTTGGAATATTCAACATCTGTTCAGGAAGCTAGAGTTCCTCTGTTTTCATTTTTGTGGAATGGAAAAAACGTCCAGCAGTAGCCAATGCCTTATCAATAAAGTAACTTAAAGCCATTTAGTGTCGTCGCTGATTATGAAGAAGTTATTCTCATTTCTTTCAGAGCTTCTTTTCATTACCAGAATAGTGGAGAGATTGCTACACCTGGCTGGTAGCAATAAGCAGTTAATAACAATGGGATCTGACTGGCATTGCCATCACAAAAGGGTATAATCATAGAATGGTTTAGGTTGCAAGGGACCGTAAAGATCGAGTTCCAACCCCCCGCCATGGGCAGGGACATCTCCCACTAGACCAGGTTGCTCAAAGCCCCATCCAGCCTGGCCTTGAACACCTCCAGGGATGGGGCCTCCACAACTTCCGTGGGCAACATGTGCCAGTGCCTCACCACCCTCTTAGTGAAAAATTTCTTTCTCATATCTATTCTAAATCCCACCTCTTCCTGTTTAAAACTATTACCCCTTGTCCTATCACTATGTGCCCTTGTAAAAAGTCCCTCTCCAGCTTTCTTGTAGGCCCCTTTCAGATACCGGCAGGCCCGCAGTAAGGTTTCCCTGGAGCCTTCCCTTCTCCAGGCTTGAACAACCCCAACTCTCTCAGCCTGTCTTCATACGAGGGGTGCTCCAGCCCTCTGATCGTCTTTGTAACCCTCCTCTGGGCCCAATCCAACAGATCCATGTCCTTCTTTTGTTGAGGGCTCCAGAGCTGGACACAGTATTCCAGATTGGGGTCTCATGAGACCAGAGTAGTGGGGTACAATCACCTCCCTCAACCTGCTGGCCACACTTCTTTTGATGCAGCCCAGGATACAGTTGGCCTTCTGGGCTGCAAGTGCACATTGCCAGCTCATGTTGAGTTTCTCACAAACCAACACCCCCAGGTCATTCTCCTCAGGGCTGCTCTCAATCCATTCTCCACCCAGCCTGTATTTGTGCATGGGATTGCCCTAGCCACCTGCAGAACCGGATATAATACATAATATCTATTTTTCAATGAGCAAAAATGAGCTGTAAAATGCATGTGGATTAACACTCTGGCTCCACTCTCTCTACTGGGTCAATCTAGAAGATACTCCTGGCACTTCATCTACCAGGCGCTTGCTTGCCCAGTTGAAGCCCTGACTCTTCTATAATTGATCTTGTATAAGGCACATACAGATGCATGAAATGCAGTTTTAAAAACTGCCATATGGGACAATACATACAGAATGACCATATACACGTCCCATACATAGGCTAGAAGACGACCTACATAACAAAAGCACAGCTGTACTTGTATGGAGTTCAGTTGATACTGCATCTCCACAGAATGTCCTTTCCAAAGGGAATGAAAAAAAGGTCTCAGATCAAGCACATCCACACCACCATGAGGTGAGTTTCTGCTGGCCTATTACATTACAGGTTTTCCATTTCCATTAAAGGAAGATATTATTAACTACTAGAAATGGCCAAAAAACAAAGCCTATTCCCTTTTTTCCCATTTAAAAAAAAAAAAAATCCAGAAATTCATGAAATGTGAAGAAATTTCAGTGAAATCCATGTTTGCTGATTCTAACATGGATTCTCCATTTTGTTTACTTGCAAGGCTTCTCACCATGTCATTATGACCCTAATAGCTAACTGATATCTTCTTATCATAAAACGTTGGTAACAAAAATTCCAAACAGCTCTATTGACAAACTATACATCAAAAATTTGAACACTTACTGGCCAATATTTCCAAGATACTTAAAGAACCTATAAAATCAAACTATTATGTGGATGACATTATAATTGAGAACTCTGTAGTATTACATACTCTTATAGCCTCCAAAAGAGATGAGTACATGCAAAATCAACTATTTAAAATTAAACTGAAAGTATAGCAATTCCTCTGTTTCACAATTTACCAGACATCAAAGCATACAAAGAGATTAAATGATTTAAAAGGCCAACTTCAGAACCGCTATCAAAATTCAAACTTCATTTATGAAGCCTGCCTCTACTCATTCTTGCCATATGCTAACTTAGACTCTCAACTTAGAGATGTCTCAGAACAAAACTTCTTTGAAAAACAATGATTCATTTAAATGATTTACATATGCTTCACATAAAAAATGCTAGCTAAAATACTTTTATTATGATGTTTTGCACCAGGAAGTGCTGATCCACTATGATCTCAGTAAGAAAGGTGTTCTCAAACTTTTTTAGGTATCATTTAAAATGGTATTTTTAAGGGTTAACACTATAAGGAGAGAACAGTATACATAATCTTAAGGTGGGAACCCCTGGTGGTGTAGCATCAAACAGGCCTCCAGTCCACTTGCAGCATGTGCAAACCCCCTCCACAGAAGACATTCTCCCCCTTCCAGTCATAGAAAATCCTATGGTAGGATTTTCTTACAAGGAAACCACTCTATTCGTCATTTCCACTGTCAAACACAAGGGAGAACATCTTGCTGCATTCCTAAAGGCAAGGCCACGCAGGTAGCATAACCACTGGTACTTCATGGGTGCTGCGTGCAGGCTCCTCTGTTACAAAGAGCTCATCGTGTAGCCAAGGAATTCGTGAAACACAAGACAGGCCTGAAGACCAAGCTGTACACCCAGCACAGTGCTGCACAGCACAGGCCTGGGGATACTCAAGTTAATTGTACTGTGCACCACTAATTCCTTGACATACAATGGTCTTCCGGCCAGGATCACTGCTACATATGGTAACAATTATTAAGATGAGCATTTACATCTTAATTCTTCTCATGCTTTTTCCTTTTGATGACATGTTGGTGTTTTCATGGTCTCATACAAGATACTGTCATCTGTTGAACACTGCTAAAGAAACAGAGTCACTATAGGCCACCACCTTCCCTTTGACTGCAGCAGATGCAGTAGCAGAACACGAGCGTGCTGTTTATGGCAAGACTGAGTTGGAAAAGAGATCTCTAAAGGACATCACAGCTCAAGCAAGCTGCACTTTTCTGGTATACTGGCGTTTAAATGCTGCGGTTTAATGTTGCGAACATTCTTCTAGCACCCTCTAGTGTTCACGGCAGCTATGAATCATTATTATTATGGAGACATGCTCTCATAACGCAATCTTCCTCTCTAGGAAGAGCTGCTTTCCCAACTGAAAAAGGAAACTACTGATGCGCTCCACTGTAGCAGCTTCCTATAATAGCATGTGTCTCTGTCGCGCACACAGTTCTAATCGCTGTCACGCTAACTTTACTTTCAGTAAATAAATGCTAGTTTTTGTAGGAAAACCATGTAATTTCCCTTAAAATAAATATATTCCCCAAACAGGAAATTAACATACAAATTCACTGCCTTTGCTTTAGGCAAGTTTACATATGCAAAACAGTAATAAGTTATTTGAGTAAGTCACACCACCTCCTAAATGATGGAGTTATAAAAACAAGTAGCCTTATTTCATTACAGAAGACTGCAAGGCCTAAATTCCAGAACTCTTCTGTTCTTTGTAAGCCACAAGATAGTTAAAAAAAAACAACACTACCACAAAATGGAAGACCTGTCACTATCAGTGATTTTTTCTATTAATGTGATTTATGATGACAAAAAGACATTCAAGAGCAACACTGGACTTTACAAACAGATCAAATTTTGAAATGTACCAGATATACGTTGCCCTCATGCTACAATTTCAGCCAACAGGGATCTCAGTGTTGGGGACAGCAAGGGAGTTGATGATAGCTCTCTGTGAGCAGCCTTCAGAACAGACAATGATACATTGCTGACTACTCTATTAAGGCGCAAGGCTCAGATGAAATAAGGTCCGAGAAAGCAAGGAATCTGCTGAAAAGAAAGTCGAATGTAAAATATAATTTGCATTTCAAAACATTTTTTTTCCTAAATTGTATTACTGATTTCATGAAGCACAATGGTACAGTACTGTATCATACCCTGCTGTATGATGTATACTGTATGTATAATATATGTATACTGTATAATGTATGTATACTGACATTCTGCTCCCTTGAAGTCAGAGCTGTGTTTTTTCCTGACCACTCTTACACAGTATTATTTACACAGGCATTCACAAATGTTTGAACAGTTAAGAAATTTACAATCTAGACACAGTACATATACCTAAGTGGTAGCACTTGTTTAGAAAGAACTTGCCTCTTTGCCTGGAAGGATCTCCCTCTAAGCTGCTAACATATTCATAAGTAAATATATTTTAATCTATAACATTAAAGATAAATATTTCAGAACTACAAATGCACTCTCTCCAACTAGCTACCCTAGAATTATTCACATAATAGATCTTTGGGCAATATATGGACTATTTGCACGATTCACTGCAATACATAAAAGACAACAGTTGTAAAAATTACACCTTATAGTACTTACAATCACTTCTGAAAGAGTTACAAATTAATTCCTCCAAATAACCATCAGGCTGAATGCACTAGAATTCTTACTAAATAAGGTAAATATAAATAAAACAGAAAACCATACAAAGCCCCCACTTCAACCAAATGAAAATAAACAACAGGTTATATTAGTTTTGCTCTTTATTCACTCGAATACCACAAACCAGACACTTCCAGCATCTCCTACTACCTTAACCTCCCAAAACTGCTACTGGTATTCTTTATACACCTGTGCACCAGCCACATTTTCTCCACTTAAAAATACGTGTTATAACACTGAACTAAAAGGCTAAGTGCATTTAAAAAAAAAAAAAAAAAACAAAAAAAAAAAAAAACAAGAACAAAACTTTTTGTTGTTGTTTTTTTTAACACCCACAGTACTCCTAGTAAATTTATGGCAACCATTTTAACTTTGAATGCAAAAATCTTTTAGACTTTTTTAAATGGAAGTCTAGGAAAGTACTATCAGTTGTTTCATGAACTGAGACCTGACCATAAGGTGTATACATAACCTTACACTCATTAAATACGAGACAAGGTTTTCAGGATCAAATTCCTTTATTCATAACATCACAGTAGAAAGACACCCAAATGGATGAAAAACTTCAGTACAAAGTTAAAATAAAATAAAATAAAGTAAAATAAGAAAGGAGTACAAGAGGAACATACAGAATAGGGTAGGGGGCAAAGATAGATAAAATAAACCATATTCCACCACTACCAGTGCAAAACAGTATTCCCTCACAGAACAGTCACTGCTTTCAGCACCGTGTTTCTCTGCTTCCAGCAGCACAATTAATTCATATTTTCCTTCCCACACTTAAGCAATAAAACCTAGTAATACAGCTACAATTTCAGTAGCGAAAGACCATTTGGTATTTATGATATACAGGGTTTTTCATCTGTAAGTGCACTGTGTAATTGTTCTAAGTAATACTTTCCAAAGATATTAGTAGTGCTATTTTAAATATGGAACATTACAGTGAATTGGATTGTGTCACTATAGTAAACCTGATAGTTACCTCCTAGTTTGGGGGTATTCTTGAGTTCTACGCGGTTTATTATCTTCAAAGCTTATGACAGACTTCTTAAAATGATAAAATTAAATGCGCGTTACAACAGTGTAATAAAAAACACATGCATTCAGATGCAGGAGGTATTTGCCTTTCTTCTTCATCAAGGAGAAAGTTAAACAAGCCAAGTTCCTGGGTTTTAACTAAGCTTAACTAGATTTAGCATAAACTTGGACTAAAGAGATGACTTTCCATTCACATAATTAACATGGATTAAATTAAAGAGACTATCTTTTCCTAGAGATCTTGCTTTGTCCCCCATGATAAAACTCTAGCTTTACTCAGAATCTGTGGCTCAAAACTCAGTCACATTACACTGTCCTGCACAGGAAGAACATTAGAGTGCATCTGCCTTCATTTTATAAAATATTTACCAGAATGAGAGAATGACCCAACAACTGTAATTAGGCAGAACTTGTAAATTCACCTCTCAGCTCCAGAAAGTAGATACTGTTTAAGTGTTAAAGCATTTGAGTTAGGAGGCAAGTTTCTGGATGCATTATGCTCTCACCCCCATACCCAGTTCCCTATAACCACAATACTCCAGTGCATGCACTCCCCACGTGATCCTCACTTAACCTCCAAACTAGAATTAAGTCAGCAATTATGAAAAGAACATAATTTGGCCTACAGCAGGATAATCACAAGTAGCCCTCCGGAATACACCTGTTACTGTTATTTTAAGTGGGACTGTTTAAAAATCAATTACAAGCATACCAGATTGTTTCAATAGTGTAAACAGAAGCCAAAAATACACAGCTGTGCAAGAATTGTAACGCCTATTCTAAAGCAAAAGCAAAGGGCCCAGACACCATAAATCATGCCTTATTCCAGACATTCAGATCGCTGACAGTTTTCCTTCAGACATGAGAACATTATGTCCTCAGTAACTCGGCAAAATCACAATTCGTCCAAGTCAGTGAATAACTGGGGTTTTAACAAAGCATGCCTATCGATTTCTTCTGCTCTGCCTTTCTGCACACTTAAAACAAGGGAGTTACGCATTTTCCCCCTCAGATTGCCATACCCGCACCACTCCACACCCAACCAGAAGTTTGGGTTTTTTTCCCCTCGTAGTCGCCTGGCAGCCCGTGCAACCCTCTACAGCAGGGACTCAACAGCCGTCCCCCGGCGATGAGCAGAGCTGTGTGCTTGGGTGACTCAGAGCGAACAAGAGGCGCCGTGTAGCTGGGCGGGCGCCAACCGGCCGGCACCGCGGGAGATGAGCGGTACCGCTCCTCCCGCCCTCCCTCCCTCCCTCCAGCGTGGCAACAGAGGAGAGCGGCCGGGACCAGGGGAAATTCCTGCGGGAGAGCTAGAGCCGGCAGGCGGCCAGGCTCCTTCCCCGCGCCGGGCAGCACCGGCGCGGCCCGGCTCGGCTCGGCTCTCCACACTCACCGCCTCTGAGAGGAATGCCCAGCGCAGCCGTTAAAGGCCACCACAGCCTCATGAGGCACCGCGAGGGCTCACGAGCGGCCTGCCCTCAGCGCGTCACAGCCAAAGAGCCAACCAACGCCGGCACAATACAACCCCAACCGCCATGCGGCTGACGGGCGGAACTTATGGAGCAGGAGGAGGAGGCCGGGCCGGGCCACCATAGAGTGGCGGCGGAGGGCGGGGCCAGAGCGGCGGCGCTCGCGGGGGCAGGGGTGAAAGGTCGGGGGTTCCGCCGGGGAAAGATGGTGGCGCCGGCGGCGCTCCGCGTGGTGCGATGCGGTGGCGGCACTCTCCACGGCACCAGGGCCGTTTTCTCCGCCGATTCCAAGCAAGTGGGGCTGAGGCGCGGGTCTCCCACCCCTGGGGGGGGGCTTCTGAGCCCTGCAGGGGGGAGTGGCTGCCGGCTGGTGTCACCGCGGCCTGCCGCTCCCCAGGGGTCCCGGGGTTCCCTCCCTCATCCCGTAGGATAACTGCTTTCCCCCTTCCCCCCCCCCCCCCCCCCCCCCCCCAGGTACCTGCTCTGCGCCTCCGGCGACTTCGTGAAGATGTACAGCGTGTCCACCGAGGAGACGCTGCGGCTGATGGGGGGCCACGCCGACCTGGTGACGGGCATCCAGCTCAACCCTCACAACCACATGCAGGTCTGGGGCGGGGGGGAGGAGAGGGGGAGCAGGATGGGAAGGTCTGGTTGAGCTTGTCTGGTTCTGCTGGGGCTGTCCCGGGGGTGTGGGGGCTGGCTGGAATTTGAGAACGGGCTGGAAGTGGTTATAGCGTTGCCGAGCTAACGTTTTCCCTAAATCTGGCTGGAAGGGTAGGCGTTATATCAGTTTTCTACCAAAAAGAAAATAAATCGTGGAATGTGTGGAGTATGCCGATTGAATGGAATGACAGCAAAATTTCTTTTTTTTTTTTTATTTAATTATTAAAGGGGGAAAAGAAGTATGTGAGAAAATCCGCAACATTTACTTTGCCCTTCTATTATCTGCTGATACAGATGCAGATTTGACTAAATCCCTGCAACTTCCCAGTGGCTCTCTGTCTACTGGCAGCCTGCCTTCCCTGTTCACTGCTGCTTCTGCTCTGGTTCTCTGTTTGCTTGGGTTTTTTGGTGTCTCTATATAAACAAGGATTATTTGCCAAGATAGACTGCATCTGCTTATTATCTATGCAAAATCTGATGCAACTGTTAATGAATGTTCACATAATGGTATCTTGTGCGCACTCTGTTACTCTCAAGTGATTAAATGCAAATACTTGCTGTTTCTTTCACACTTCATGAAAATGTATATTTCAAACTACAATAATAGCATTGTATTTCCATTGCACTTTCTTTGAAGGCAGCACAAAGCTAGTCTGTGTCCTGTATTTTTCATGATTCAGCTACTTGGAATTGTAGTTCCATTGATCAATCCTTTTTTTATGTAAAAGCTGGCTTTGATATATTACTTTAACTGATTTTTTTTTTTTTCCTCAGCTGTATTCTTCATCTCTTGATGGCAGCATTAAGTTGTGGGACTTCATGGATGGGATTACCATTAAAGTATGTTAGTTATTCCTGTTTAACACATATCAAAATAATTCTTTACCCACTGATAATAAAATAAGGATTTCTGCAGCAATTACTACATATGGGCACAAACCAGTCCAAGATGTATTGTTCTGCTGTTAACACAGCCTGAAAACCATCTATTTATGGCAGTAATAGAATGTGGCAGTTGATGTGTGTGTCACTACAGAAATTCATGATGATGCAGAATCTTTTGGGGAAAAAGACGGAATATGTAATGACATACTAACTTTGCTACTTGCTGCAGTTTAGAGTCCAGTGTAGCTCTTGGGGAGTGTGCTGCAGTTTGTGATGTGCCCATAAGAGTTGATATGATGACTTGAAAACATGGGCTGTTAACTGTCCTGTTGCTCCCATTTTCTGCTAAATAGAGGCGCTTTCCTATAGGTGGTCCTTCTGCTTTGTATTAGGGGTAAAGTACCTTCAGATTTTTCAGTAAATCTGATGTCTCATACTTTATTAGTACTGTGTTAACGTTTGTATGAGTCTTTGATAGAATAAAGTTCTCTTTATTTGTCTTCGAATTGAGAATTTTAATTAATACATTAAGGTTTCTTTAAAGCACATGTGTTTTCCTTAGTGGAAAAACTTAGTATTATTCACTGCTGAAAAATATATGTCAAGTGTAATAATTGTTGACCTCATCCTCTTTTTTTTTTTTTTTCTTTTTTTTTTTTTTTTTTTCAGACTTTTACTGTAGGATCCAAACTTCTGGCACTGTACGCACTTGCTAGTTCTGAGGACTCAGTGTTTGTTGTAATTCCAAAGAGTGGTGAAAGAGGTATGGTATGATTAGCATCATCCTTGTCATCTAAGTCATGCTATGTCCAAGCTACTGTCATGTCAGTGAATGGTACGCTGCAAGAATGTGCTTTAATATATTAATTTTGAAAAGAAAAAAAAAAATCTGAAATCCTACTACAGATGTCTGCAGTCATGCATTTTGTACCTTTTTTCTGTTTTCATTCTATGGCGCATTTTTTTAATATTTGTCTAGAAGAGTGCTTATCTTCACTTTTGAAGCATGTACTGCATGTATCTGATAGTGTAGATGCAATAAATCTTAAAGCAGTGTTTACCATGATATAGGGTATGCTACAGTGTTTGAGACTACTCTTCCACCTTAAGCAGTATTAACATAAATAGACTTGTCCTATTTAACAGCATGCGTAGATATTTTTTCCTAGAATTTTGTTTGAAATAAATATAGCTTGACCTTACTATATTGCTACAAATGTCACTTCAGAGCAAGAGTGAATATTATGCAACTTTGCTTGGTTTCTCCTTACAGTTGCAGAAACCAGTCAGTCTACTCAATCTTCAGTACTATTGTTTGAATCAAAATATCTGAAACAATTATTTTTTGAAAGGTATTACAAACTTTTTCAAACTTATTAAAAATATTGCAAGGTACTGACAGGTTAGTTTTAAGGTAGAAGGGGGTGCAAATCTCCTTTTTAAGGGGCATACATAAACTTGTTCATAAAAGCCTTTTGATTACAGATTTTTCTTTGGTCAGATACATTCCAGCTGGTCTCAGTAAAGTTGACGAAAGCACCAGGCCAAGATTTGGAAGCCAAGGAATTGTCAGTGATTTTGGATGGTGTGGATGCATCACCAAAGCGTGTTGCATTTGGAAGAGAAGTATATTCACTTTTTGGGGTTTTTTTTTCTTCTATTGATTGTTGGTTGGTTGTTGGGTTTTTTTTTTTTTTTTTCCCTCTCAAATGAACTATTTGCTGTTTATGATTTTATACAAGCACAGCAGCGCTGAAACAAAACTGAAGTATGAATCTGGGTGTTTGTAAGACTTATGCTTTCTTTTATATAAAAAACCACAACAAAATAGGAAAATATTTACTTATATGTCATCTCCAATTTTAAGTACTTCATAGTGAAATGTGATTTATTTTTTTTTTCTTTCATGTGTAAGAACATAATCTGTGTCCTAAGTTGTTGTTTTACTATAACAGGGTGAATATGTGGCATCAGTGAAGGAGGTTAATCTTCAAGTTTATTTTTTTAAACAGAAGCAGTTAAACAGGTAAGAGTGAAAATGTCAATTATTAATTCAGTGTGATATATCATTAATGTTTGTTCACTGCTTATGTGTGCACACGTTATTTTACATTTGTCAGCAACCATTTGGTTTTATGCTGGAGGGGATATAGTCAGTATATAAGAAGCTCCCTTTAGAGGCAGACAGTGAGGTGCTGCAGTGCATTGGTTGCTCATCGTTCCAGCTGAGGTGTGTATTTTTTCAGGTAAATGCTTAGGCTGGTGCTGGACTGAAACAAGTGACAAAGTTTGGTTAGGGTCAACACAGGGGCCAGCAGAGGAAGCAGGGGTGGAAGGAGAGAGAGAGAAAGAAGGAAAAATCTTTCTGCTTGATTGAGGACAAAGAATTAATGAAATAAAGAGAAAAATAAGTCTGTCGCTATTTTTTGGAGAGTGCGTGTAACTGTAACAACCTGGAGATGTTTAATTTTGCGAGTCAGAATTATTTTTATGTGCATTAGCTGGTCCTTTTGAAGCTTTGTTTAAAAAAAAAACACAACTCATAATTAAAATTACTTTCTTAACTCTTGAAGGTTTTCTGTAAGTGCAGTGAAAACAAAAAGTCGAAACAATCAGTTCACTTGTGTAGCATGCCATCCTACGGAGGACTGTATTGCAACTGGCCATGCTGATGGAAAGATTCGCCTCTGGTATGCACATTTTGATCCAACTGTGTACGCCATAAACTAATGTGACCATAGGAATTAAGTGAAACCTAAGCAAAGCAGTCTAATTCATCCTTAGCGTTGTCGTTTTCAGAAGTCATAATGAGCAAAGAATGGCAAGCCCTGTGAACCTGAAGTACTGACATTGACTTCAGGGTACAGCTTCAGTTTAACGTCAAATGGGAAAATATTCCTGTTAAGCTATGCCCTGTGAAATTAAACTGTATTTGAAAAAGGTAATGCAGGAGCAGCTGAAATAACTCCGTATGGGCAAGTAGAGTCCTAGGGTGAGCACACTAGTGGAATTGCGTGGTTGAAAACTATGCTTGCCAAGTTGCTCAATATGCCTAAGATGTGCAGTGTGCAGCAGGAAGGTGCTGAAAACCAGCTAGCATGGTTCCTTCCTTCCCTTTGCATTGCTTGAGCATACAAGAAAGTGTGATCTAGAAGTTAAAGGAGAGGATGGTATACTTGATTCAATTCAATATTTCCTTTCGTTTGCTCTGTTGTTGATGTGGTGCTTAAAGAACTGTTCTGTTCCTCCCCACAGGAGGAATTTCTACCACAAGAAAGAGTACACATTTTCCACGCTGCACTGGCATCATGATACTGTCATGGATCTAGCTTTTTCTGTGGAGGGTGAGTGAAAGGAGAAAACAAAAACAAACAAAATCCCCCAACTTTCAAAGTCAAAGGACTGCAGTGGGGGTGGAAAAATCAACAGAAGTTTGAGTTTGTCTACTTACTAACAAATTAATTTCTAGAATTTTAAATATGTCCAGGAAGGATCTGAAATAAAAATGGAAGCAGTTGTTACTGTTTGATATATTTTGATTGGCATTCATAATGTCAAATATCTACCTTCTGTGGTAGGATGTAAAATCTAACCCCTCCTCTTACCTCTTTTCCCTCAACTCCACTCTTCCTCCCTACCTCCCGTTCATCAGTAATACTGATGAGTTCTTGCCAGAGTCTTGTTTGCATCCAAATAAAACAAGAAGTCTTGTCCGACCTCAAACCTAGTGGCAAAAATGCAGTTAACTTTTATCTGAATTGTGTTATCTGAACTATTCTCTGTAGGATATTTCTTACTGCAAAGTACTTCTGATGGAAGGAGAACAATTCAGCTATATGCTAACACAAATTCTTGGCTGATTCAGAAAGTAATGGGATCTACTACACCCAAAGCGTTGTTAAAATTTTACTGTAGGCACGAATTCTTGTTACTTAATCCAATTTTCTCTAGCAATTTAACATGGGATAATGAGCAATGTATCTATGTGCGTTGCCCAGGCTAGATACAAGGGATAATTGCTTTGTATGTGACATTTCAAGAACGGTTTCTGAGAAACCTGTGCTTGTCTGTCATTGTAAACATGTATGCTGTTTTTATTTTTTTTTTTTTTTTTTTAACCAAAATCTGTAATGAGATTTTTTACTATTGGAATAGGAACCAGCTTGCTGAGTGGTGGAGTTGAATCTGTTCTAGTTCTGTGGCGCAATGAATCTGACTGTCAGAAGGATTTCCTTCCTCGTTTGGGATCTCCTATTGAGTATATCTCCATGGCATCTGATGGCACACTCTGTTGCACCTTGCATACAGACAACAGTAAGCCAAAATTTATTTTAAGTGTCCTGTAGTGCAAAATGGCATGCAAATCTGTATGAGCTTTACTATGTTAATTTCAGATGAATTAACTAGATACTACATAAGTTTAATATTGATCTGAAAGAACAGATGCTTGAAGTGATCTTCTGTAAATTTGCCTGACAACTGCAGTAACTTGACTTTCCACCTTGATGTAGGGGTGTCATAAATGGAGAAAAGACATATTTATAGGATTAAGTGCAGTTGGTTAAGGTCCCTTCTCCACTATGAGATGCGGTTACATTGTAGGAGCCTTTTGCAAGACTTGATCTGCTTTTCCTTTCAGGAATTACAATAGTCAACAGCAACCTAAGATTTTCCAGAAGTATTCAAGGGCTAATCAAAAGTAAGTGCAATAAAATTTATCTTCTGCTTAGATGGCAGAATATGTCACTTCCCATCTTAGGTCATCTGTCATCTTATTTTTATTTCCAGGTGCGGATGTCAAGACTGGTCTAGTGGTTGATCCTAGAACCAAAGCTTTGGTCCTGAATGGAGAGCCTGGCCACTTACAGTTCTATTGTCTCCAAAGTGACCAACAGCTGTTCAGTGTAAGTTGGATGGGCTTGTACTAAAACTTTTAACTTAGTCAATCAAGTAAGTTATGCATCAGAATTTATTTGAAGACTTAATATGGCAAACAGGAAAAAAGCCAGCAGCTATACTGCGAGACTGGATTCTAAGATGAGATGTTTTCAGCTTTGTCGCAAAGTTCTTTTACTTGTTAAGTATAGCTGAACGTTGGCAGTTGAATAAATAGAGGAGCAGCATACTGTTTCGAAGTTAAACGTCAAAAATTTCTAGGTAAAATCCCTCTAAAATATCTTTTTTTTTTTTTTCTTCTTCTTTCCTACATTTAACTTTATTGTGGAATGTACATGCCCTAATTATGCTTTACCAACATGTGGTTTTATGCCACAGCCCAGTCAGTTCTAATCGGTGCTTTCAGAACGTCCTTTATCCATGGTTTTATGAATATCTCTAAATCTACACTTGAATTTTGAAATTTAAATTTTGTCTTGTTGTTTTGCAGTTGGATATTGTGCAGCGACAATACATTCATCAGGCAGGTTTAAACCAAGCTGACTTGGTAAAAGTTGCGTTTAGCGCACAAGGCAAGTGGTTAGCAACAGTAGAAGAGAGGGAAGAAGTAACTGACCCTGAGTTACAGTTGAAGCTGTGGTTCTATGATGAAGAAACGCAAAGGTAATGGTAACAGAGCTGGCCGCCTAGGTGCCAAAATCTAAAGTATCACACAAATATCTACAAAGGTTTTGCCTTGCAAAGGCAGAGTTTTTCCAGATCAACTAATAAAATTCTAGGTAAGACCCTAGGGAGAGTTTACCATGCTTGCTACATGTATCTGAAACAACGCACAGACTTGAAGTAAGTACAGATTGGAAATAATTGCACTGAATCTAATTTACTTATATTAAGGCTATTTCAGCCATGGGACAATCGTGGACTTGACAGAATGGTTCTATAGCTTGTTCAGTTTTCCCATTTGTGTCTAATCCATCATTAACTGATTAGTCCTTCTAGGGTACAGATTATGACTTTAGCTTTGATACGGTTTTTTATTTAGCTAACATATGCATCTGGTTCATAACCTTTGCCAGATTTTTTTCTTATTAAAAAAATAAAATTATATTTTGACTGTAAATTGCAATTTTCTTAAAGAAGAAACAAAGCAAAATAAAGCTGGTCTGTGTAGTAGCTATGTGACTGGTTGTCTAAATACTGGAAAGACTGCCCAGAGTTCAGGCTGAATATTTGAGAGCAATACTTGCTTAGTGATAATCCTTTCTCAGTGCTGGGCTAGTCTCTCTTGCTGTATGGAAGTGATTAGGGAAATAAAATCTCTAAATGCAATAACGTTTAGCTATGTAATTAGACAGAAATTTCTTTGACTGCTCTTCTCCCTGCCCCTTCCAGAATCATCTTAGACTGAAAACTTCCAAAAGTGCAAAATGAAATAAAATGGCAAGCTTCTGTTTTCTTTTCCTATAGCTTTAAGCTGAATACTAGAATAAATATGCCACATGAGGACCACATAACAGACATGTGCTTTCGCGACATGGATGAATTGGAAGATGATTCTCTGATATTGGTAACAGCTGGCAGAGACTGTGTGTTTAAAGTCTGGGTGATGGTAGAAGACACTGATCCGGAGGGTAAGTATAGTCAAAACGTAACTTACTCTTACTTGCTACCTTGTAACACGCTATAGACATTCTGACCTTAACTTCATCCTTTCAGAACTAGGCCCTCAAATCCCACGCATTTACCTATTTCTGCTGTATGGTGTATTGTGTTCTGCTGAGCATCCTCTGTGATAGAGTTCTCTCATAGTTCTGCAGTATTATGGATTGATATGGAAGTTCCTGAACTAGCAAAGACCTTGCCGAGCCTGCTGCAGAAGGGAATGGTAGCCTGTGTTAATTTGTTTAAAGGTTTGCTTGGGGTAATGATTTTTCCATGCTGGGAAAATGGATTTTTGTCATTCCTCTGGGTAGTCTTTGAGACTTCTGAAGGGAGCAGGATGCAGAAGTGTGTTACTGTGTTTTAGTTTACTTAGTGTAAAATAGTAGCACTTTGCTAGTCTGCAGCTCCACCACTTCAGAGTTCATTGTTTGAACCGCCTTCCTTCCTGTTAGATATTTAAGTGTCTTAGAATGGATATTTAGGATCCACTTCCAAGATACTTAAGTAACCAAATTTCACCTCTCAAAATGCATGCTGGTGTTTGCTTGTTTCAAACAGAACTTCTGAGGGATGTGTATTATTACCCTGTGTGCCTTTGGATGTGAAATACAAAAGATTTCCCGCTCCTTAACGTGCATTTACTTAAAAGTTATTACGATGCCAGGCACACTTCAATAAGCTGGAACTTCTCTGCCACTTGGGTGTCTTCTCTTTTCATGTTCCCGAATAGATGTGGTAGTGGTCTTGCTTGAACTGCCTGCAGTTTAGTAATGTTTGTCATGGGCAGGTGGGAATGTGTTCAAAAGTACTTTTGAAGTACTAAGGTTTCCATTTGACAAACTGATGTTGCCAAATTGACTTTCTCTTCCCAAGCTGTTTGCTCCTCAACAGTGGCTTCTCATGAGAAGAAAAAAAAAAAAAAAAGGTTGTATTCATTTACTAGGATTTATGCTTGTATTTACTTACTAGCAACTCCCTCAATGGTTTCTGAAAGAGGGTTTTATTTTCGTTTTCTTTTTTGATCATAAATGATTCTAAGCCTAGACAGTATGTTAACTTAATGAGCAGATACTTTGATCTTGAGTACAGTGTGGGCTGGGGATGAAACCTAATAGTGTCTGTTTCCTTCAACAAGATAGTTTTGTATCTGCTGACTGCCTTCATCAGGGATTTTTTTGTGTGTATCTTTTTGTTTGGTTGTGACTATACAGACTTCTGTTTCATAGTTGTGTAAAAGTACAAATTATTGCTGGCTACTGTAGTGTATTTGCCCAGCGGGGACAGGGTAGGAATGCTCAGGTAGAAAGATTCAACATGCTGCAGGCTTCTGTGCAGCAAATATTAATAAACTAATTAGTTCATATGTAGAACGCACTCTGGCATGTTTTTATTTGCAGCAGGTATCTCACTGTGCCTCTAGATGGTGCCACGCAGTTTAAAGTAATGAATTGTTTCTGGCTGTTTTTTTACAGGCAGTTCTTTTAATCATCAACTTGTAGCCATTATATAAAAGCTATATTAGCATAGGGTGAACTTATTTTCCTTTCTTTCCTCATCCTACTCATATGTTTCAAAAGCTAGGTGTATGATTTTTTTTTTTTTTTTATACTGGGAGATATGTAATGGGGTAAGTACATGATGTTGACTTTGCTTTTGTTTATGTTATCGTGATTATCAACAATAGGAAAGGTATGCCACTAAATGCACTGGCAGGTTAACCAACACAAGGAAGCATGCTGATGGGTCACTTTGTGATCCTCTAACTTTTTGTAAATGAACCATGAGCTTTGTTGGACTCAAATGCAACCCATGTTCAAATTTTTAGTAATGCTCATTTGCTTGCTACAGTCTTAAAAGAACGGTATGTTTCAGAACACTATATGTTGAATGTACTTCAGTATCTTTTTTATCTAACATCTGCCTATTTGAGAGCACAGTTAATGTAGTTGGCAAAGTAAATGTGAATATTGTACCATGTCAATCTCAGGATTTGCTATTCAAATACAAAACTGAGAACAAATGGACAACCTACTAGATGCTTCTTGTACTAAAACAGGACAGATTCTCTGTACTCTTCAAAAACATAAGCCTTCTGAAACAAAACTATCTTGCTCTTGAGCCTGTTTTGCAGGTCTAATACTTGAATTCTTCTTTCTTCATGTATAGACTTGAATTAACTAGCTTGTTTATTCAATGCAGCACAGCAAAGTGTGAGCTGGAGCTGTGACTTTGTAGGCAGCTACCACAACTACCAAGCTACTAACTGCTGTTTCTCAGAAGATGGCTCTTTGCTTGCTGTTAGCTTTGAAGAAACTGTCACTGTATGGGATTCAATTACTTGGGATCTTAAGTGTACGTTTTGCCATCCACCTGGAAAAATAAGGTATGTTTTTCATCTGGCTTTTTATGTCTTACTTGAACTCTCGGAACAGAAAGAATAAATTCATAGTAGTCCAAGAACTTGTATATATTCGTATAAACATTGAATTTAACACTTATGTTCATATATAGAAAAGACTCTAAAATGGCTTTTAGGTGGCTTGTAGTGTACTGTTAAAAATAAGATCAAGCTTTGCAGTTTTGTCTTCTTACTTGCTTATGACTTGCACCTCTCGTACTCAAATATGTATCTTTGGGCGTACACTAGTGTGTTAATAATAGCCCTTCTCTTTTTCCCCAATAACCTAGGGAGGAATCAAAGTACTGAAAAAGTATAAATATAAGAAGTTTGTGCTTTATTCATGTACACATGCATACAAATATAAATTATATCAATAAACCATAAAGGCATATTGAGCTTATTTTCTGTATTATAAAATATATATCTCGATCCATTCTAACTTCTGTTGGAAAATCCATATTTGCCTGGCAGACTATCCCAGCATGCTCTGTTGTGTGCTGTCATGATAAAAGGCATTGAAGGTCTAGGTACCATTCTGTTGTGTAAGGATAATGAGGAATGGCATAGGTTGATGGTAGAGATAAAAGATAAAGACTTGGAGAATAGGATGGTCTTAGTATTGAACTTCCTGGAGTGTGCAAATGTGCAGTAGTTTCTGATCCAGGCAAAATATCATTTTTCTTATGATAATCTTGGAAAAAATAGTTCAATAGGTGACCTCGCTGGTTAATCTACTTAATCTCTGTGCCAGATCCTGTATCTAAACAATTGCAGGAGCAGGAAGTTGCTACAAACCTACTGTAGCATTCTCTTTCAGTGCTAATGTTTTTCTAACTGCTTCTCAAACTTGCTTCTCAAAGTCGTTACTGGAGTAATGTTAGAAGTATTTCATGTACCCGCTTCGAGGAAGCACCTAAAATGGAAAACAAAACATTGTGGGGTCACAATGTTTTAAAGACATAAAGAATCCTTTAGAAAAAGATATGGAGATTTCTCTCTTCCATGTTTTTGTGTGTATGTTTATAAGCTTTTCCTTTGTGTGAACAAGTCAGTTTTGTTTATCCTGGTCCTCTAAGATTAGAAGTTGAGAAACATGATTCTAAAACCAGTCTGCAGGAAAATCATGGGAGGCGTGTAACCCGCATCTTTACTGTATCTATAGAGAAAAATTCCCTTGACAGCTTGGTATAGTGGCAAGCTTTTCCCAGGCCAACTGCTCCTTTTCTAGCCTTTGCTGTATGCTGTATTAAAAGGAAATATATTACTCTGGGACTGTACTAAATGGCTGTATTAATTGCATAACTTCAAAGGGCTATGTTTTATTAAAGAAACTCTGTCCCTTATTAGCTTCTTTGGAAAGGTTCTATAGCATTAGAAATCGAAAGGCTGTTCTATTATTCTCAAATGAGAATCAGAAATTAAAATAAGTGAAAACAAATCACACACTTTCTTCAGTTGGAGCAGCCTATAAGAATAACCTCCTTTTTTTTTTTTTTTTTTTTTTTTTTTACTACTCCTCTCTTTCTAGTGCTTAGAGCAATAGTAAGGTTTCTTTAAATATGGAATTTATTTTCCAGTCCCGATGTGAACACTTAGTAGTACTTAGAAGTTTGTAACTTATTTAAGACCTTAAAATCACTCCTTGAAATCAGAATGTTGTAGGAACATGTAATCCTTATAGATTTATGTATACTTTTAAATCTCCCAGACCTATCTGGTTGTGTGAAGTTTAATGCCATTAAAAGTGAAAGCAAAAAGCAAACTTATCCTGATTTAAATATCAGAACTAAATCTTAACTGAATGTTTTTGTGACTTGTAAATCATCACTACGTTAGAGAAACAAAAATGAAACCTGAAGGTCACTAACTTGTTTTGACTTTTTGCTTCTGTAGGAACATCTGTTTTGGGAGACTAACATGTTCCAAGTACCTTATTGGTGCCACTGATTATGGCTTTCTGTGTTGCTGGAACCTGCTCACTTGTGCATGTAAGATCAGATTAAATGTATGCTCGAGTGGTAACATATAACACTTGAATTTACTATGAAACCTTAAAATAATTCTAGTTTGATTCCAGATTGATCCACTACAAAATGTCCTGTGGAAATGTAGTAATTTTCATACTTCAGTCAATACAGTAGCCTGTCCAGAGTGCATGTGCTTTGTATGCATGTGCGTAGTGAATTCTAAGTTAGATGATTGATAACACAATAACAGCTAATATTTCTTGCATTTGTAGAAGTTCATAATGCTTCTGTATTTTTATTCATCTGAGTGAAGTTGCTTGCCTCTTCCAGAGGTTAAGGCCCTGTGTGCCGTTCCTATCTAACCTTTTGTTTGGCAAAGTAGTGGGATAGAACTGAATGCCGCCTTTTCATGTCTGGCTGTTGCTGTGTTTGCTTTTCAGTGGAATGGAGTGCCCACCTCAACGTCTTAGTTCTGCAACCCGATCCCCTTTCAGAACACATTGCTGCTGTCTCATGGCTCTCAAAAGAGTCCAGTTGTAAGTACAAAGGCTTCTTTGACAAGTAATAGTCAGTGGAATTTAAAACTGTGAAAGCATAATTTCTAGAAAAGTTTTTCTTAGAATTTAGCCCCATGAAAGCCATAAAACGGACCTGAGGCTGTATTTGCACCTGTGGAAAACTGAACCATGTCTGACAGCAGCAGTCAAGTAAAGCATGTTGGCTCCCCATCTTTTCTTCCAGCAGTTAGTTTCTGGTACAGGATATAGCACAGGATTAACCGTGTTCTCTAGGTGAAGGTCTTGAACGTTCTTAACCCTCTCCTGTAAATGCAAAACTGGTTGAACTGTACAGCTATGGTTTAAAGCTTTGACTATAAATTATGATTACTCTTTCTAGAGCTACTATTCTACAGAAAAGTTAATTTCCAAGTATGTTCTCTGGATTGAAATACTGTGAAAGGTACCTTCTATTATGCCGTAAGGCTATCCAATTATAATTCCTGAAAACTAGTGCTTAAAGGCAATCCTGTCCAGCCCTTACTGGCTATGATACAGAGGGCTTTGACAGCTATCCAGGAAGGTAAGAATTTCATGATTTAAAGAGAAGATATTCTTGGTTTTGCAGTGTTTGTGTTCAAACCAAATGAGCCACGGCCAATCTATATCCAGAGAAACCTTTGCAGAGAAAAGATCCAGCGCGCTGCCTTCGTTCCAAGAGATGAACCTGAAATGATTGGCTCAGAAAAATACCTTTGGCTAAGAAGATCCCAACTATTTTTTCTTACAGATACACAAGTAAGAAATAGTGATTGGCAGGTGGTTCCTGGGGAAAAAGTATTTTCCTGAATGTGGATTGATACAAACTCAGAGTTCTGTTGCTGAGTGTAAGAGTTTCTTCTTGTGATTTCGAGGCAGCGTAAGCTTTGTTCTTTATTAAAAGCTTTCAACTACCAAAGCAGCTTAAGTTCAAAATTGATTATTTACTGGTTTTCTACTGCTAATAGTTTCTGCTGCCTCTTTCATAAAAGAAACTAGATAATTTGGGAACATTGCCTATACTGTTTAACTTAAATAACCACCTAGAAACTGTATTATTGCTGATTATCAAAATGTTTTGTATGATATTCAATTTTCACTGCAATTTGTGGGTGGGTGTTTGTTTGTTTGTTTTTCCAAAAAGTCTGTACAGAACCTCTAGGTCCATTCCTGCTTCTTTTCAGTTTCTTTATAAATAAAGAGGAAGAGATGTGTTTGCCTCTTCTACTTGACTGACAAAAGCTTTTGGGCCAGTCAGAAGCTTCTGTAGGCAAGGTATAGAAATATGGAAGGCAGTTTCACATATATAACTGTGCTACATCATTCTGTATTTTAGGAGCTAATGACGCTTAGCACAAAGTCTCTAGAAGAAAGGCTTACACCGTCGAGCAAACAGGTACCTCTTATAGAAGTTCTGACAGAGATGTATAGAGCAGTTCAAAATTCTGTTGGAGTTCAGTTTGTCAGATTCGAATTCCCTTCTGTCATGAAAATGCACACCATATCCTTAGATGGAGTCATAGGCACTTAACTGATGGGGCAGTAATCGGTATTTGCCTTCTTTTTTTTTTGACAGAATTGCTGTTTGTAAAAACCTTTTATAAAAGAAGTATTAGTAAGCTACTCCCTCCTTTTCCCATTTCCCCTGCACAAAGAAATGATACTTTTCTAGAAGGATTCAGGTTACACAAATGAAGCAAACTACTTGATGAAGGAATAAGCTCTTTCCTTATCTAGGCTGCTTTAACGCTTGGGACCTTAAGTGTCTGACCTGCGCTTTCTGGTGAGGATGAACAGTTGTCAGTCAATTGTAACTTACCACTGGGAAGGAAGTTCAAATTTACATTCCAGTATGTACTTCTGTGGAGAAGTACTCTGGGAAATTCAATCTTTTAAATTCACGTTGAAGAAGCGTTTCATACCCCCTGAACAGAATAAAACTTGATTGATTTGGTTGGTTAGACAAAATAGATCAAAGTAGAAGTTACTATATTTTCAATACAAAACGCAATGTAAATGTGGTTATAAGCAATCGGTTTCTTTGAAGAGTAGGGGAATAACGTGGTACTCAGATTGGGGTATATTGACCTAGGAAGATGCCAGAAGGGAAGTTGCCATGTTTTGCTTCCAGTTACTTGATTAAATCTCTCAGCAGGTGATGCTGGGGGTATAAATGATCTTTTAGTCAAAAGTGGAATCTGAAAGCTGTACTTAATTTTTCTGGCATATGCACCAACCTCCATATTTGGAAGTTAATTGGTACATCAGCCAACTAAAATCTGGTGTCCAGGAATCCAGATCCAGATCCTGGAGAGTTTTATTACCTCTGTGTAGGACTCCCTCAGAATGCCCTACAGAGAATGAGTACAAAGAGCCATATGGCTCAGTTGAGTTAAATTTGAGTGTAGAGTTTTGTCACCTAGGTTGATCCTGAATTTTGGTATTTCAAAATGAGATAGAGCTTAGATTTGTGACACTGGAATTCAACTTAAAACTTTCACCTTTTTTCAAGCTGGCAGTAGAAGAAAGTCTTCCTGTGACCCCATTTAGCTTGCTATTGGGAAAGCACAGACGTCAGCAAGCACAAGGGGATATAGACCTCGGAAAATTATTTGTTCGTAATAAGCATGAGCAAGATTCACCTGCTGTCAAAGAGGTAGGAGTAATTACGGTAAGCGTACCAACAAAATCAGGACAAACAAAAGCTTTCATAAAGCTGCTGTTTTTTCTTTTCAGCTTTTGCACACTCCAGCACATGTTTTGCCATCTGCTTCTTTCCTCTGCCCTATATTTATTGATTCATTGCTCATCTCCAAAGAGAACAAAAGGTAAGAAAAATTTAAGAACACTCCTTAGTTATTGAAGTTATTTTAAGTTATGTACATATTGGTTTAAATTGTAAAAGCAGTTTTCCAACACTTTTCATTCTTCTATTGACCTAAGTTAGTAGCACACTTTTATAGTGGCAAGATTTTCTTAGAACTCCATTTTTGGGAGATGTGCAGACTGGCTGTTTAGTCTGTTTGGCTTTTTTGTTGCTGTTATTTTTGCTGCTGTTTGGCATAATGTGCGCGTACACAAACTGTTGTCTTTGGTAATCAAATATTCTTTATGAATTTCACAGTATCACAGTATGCTAGGGATTGGAAGGGACCTCAAAAGATCATCTAGTCCAATCCCCCTGTCGGAGCAGGAACACCTAGATAAGGTTGCACAGGAGGCGTCCAGGCGAGTTTTGAATGTCTCCAGAGAAGGAGACTCCACAACCTCCCTGGGCAGCCTGTTCCAGTGCTCTGTCACCCTCACTGAGAAGAAGTTTCTTCTCAAATTTAAGTGGAACCTCTTGTGTTCCAGGACACAATTGTGTTCCAATTTAACTTTATTCCAGGGGTTATTTTTGGATAAATGTCAGATTCTGAACTTTATTTGGTATTATGATGAGTTCTTGCATAATTCTTGGGTTTGGTTTCTAGATACACCAAGAAGTTGGCCCTTAGGTTTAATCTCAACAGTTTGTTTAGAACTCAATTTTCATTCCCAATTAAGCTACAAAATATGAGTGTATACTGTGAAAACAGTTAGCTAAGCTTTGTCTTACAGTGCATTAATCCCAGTTTAATGTAGTAGTTTGATACGTACTTAAAATGTATTGTAGCTTGCTCCTGTGAGATCATTGTTTGCCTCGAGAAAATGAATGCGGGCACAGGGGTTGTGACGCTGTAGTCTTGTATTAGGATTAATATCTTGTCACTTACACTGAAGTCAATTAAATGCTTGCGTTCTTTGTGCAATCTCTTCTTTAAAGTGTGTAACGAAACTCTGCCAAGCCAGAGATAAAAGTTTGTCGTTGCTATCAACTGCCATTCTGCATTTTTAAAGACCAATGAGAGGACGCTTTATGATGCCACAGTTTACCCAGAAAAAAACAGCAGTTTGAGTAGTTATTGCATGTGTGTTATATTCTCCTCTAACAGCAGTATAATCAGTTCTGCTACGTTGTGTTGGCCAGTATTGCTGGCTTTCTTACTGGATAACACAAGTAAAAGTGTTTTTCCCACATCAACAAAACACTGGCAAAAATCTAATACAAGAAATACACAGAAACTTGTATGTAGTTTCAGTACTGAAGAATTCGGGAGTTCAGTGGCCTGTGTGAATATTTGCACATGTAGAGCTTGTACTTTGACACTAGTAAATAGTATGACTGCACATTTGAAGTTACATATAAGGGCTGTAGGATTGGGCTCTTGAGGAATGACAAGAATATATCACTGTATAGATTAATTTTCCTGTTAAATCATGTTATTTTCCTTGGCAGTATAATATTAACGTAATACACACATGTCACCATTTACATTTTGTAAGTGATAAATACTTTATATTAGAACAGATGGTTTTTAGGAGACCAGTACTGTTCTGCCACGCATGTCATTCCTAATGCAATCCGCAGTCTTTATACAACAGACACCTGAATTAATACTATTAATGACCGCAGTGTAAATGATAACTGTTATATATAATTCTTTAGAAGTGTGTTTTCTACTTCAGCACAAATTTAAGTGGAGCAGCCGCTTTAAGTACCTCCCTATGTTTTAAAAAAAAAAAAAAAAAAAAAAACCAAACAAAAAAAACAAACAAAAAAAAAACACCACAACTTTTTTCTTTTCTAGTAACACTCTGAGTACTTTAGCAATTTTTAAGACCAAGTGACCTTTTTTAGATTTCATAGAACGATAGGATGGTTTAGGTTGGAAGGGACATAAAGGTCATCTAGTTCTACCCCTCCTGCCATGGGCAGGGACACTGCCCACTAGACCAGATTGCTCAAAGCCCCATCCAGCCTGGGCTTGTACACCCTTGCAGGGATGGGGTGTCCACAGCTTTCCTGGGCAATTTGTTCCAGAGCCTCACCACCCTCATTGTGAAAAAAATTTTCCTAATATCTATTCCAAATCTACCCTCTTCATTTGAAAGAGAAGAATGGTCACCTTGAATGTTTTCTCATCTACCAGTGTATCCAACGTTTCCAATCCTGTAGGAGTGCGAGATGATAACTTTTGACATAATGCTGATCTGCCTGATCTGACATTATGTATTATTATATTTGGAGAAAGAAAGATACTTTAAGTTTACTTAAAACAGAGGACAGCTGTTAGAAAAATGGCTGGTAATTTAGATGGCAAGAGAAGTACAGTAGTTTGTAAGTAGCCTGAGATTAAAAAAATAAATAAAATCTAATGTTTACTTAGTTGTTTGCATGATAACTAACCTCTCTACTATAGTATGTAATACTATAGTATATGAAATTACCCATTAATTTAATTAATAGGGTTGTTTCCAATCATCTTCCTCTTATAGTACTGAAGAAGTTGCTGATGAAGTAGAAATGGAAAGTGAAAAAACAGAGGACGATTCAGATGAGGAAAGAGATGTTACTGAAATGGAACAAGAAGATACAAGTCCTATGCAATTATTAGGAGAGATGACATGTAAACTGTCTAAATCCCAGGAAAAAGAGCTACGAAAAATAAGAAAAATGGACTACAGTTGGATATCAGCTTTCTAAACAGACATCTTGTGGTTTTTGTTTTTTTTATGTAAGCTGAAGCTTTGTGGATTAAATATTATTCGAAAAGATCTTTCAAGTCCTTTGGCCATAAATTTGAGCAGCCTCTGTTTCAATGTGAAAGGAGAACTGGGGGAAGGGATTGAAGTTTTGAAGAGCTGGTTCTGCTTCTAGTTTATTACCGATTCTCTGTTACCTTAGATAATGGTTAACGTGTGGGGTTTCCCCCCGCCCCTTGCAAGTGTATTTTAAAAAAGGCTAATAGCAAAACTGAGTTCATTATCTGACTTGTGATGCGTTAGCAAAGTGACAGCTAGGCTGCTGAAAATCTCCCCCACTGAGGCTGGGCTACTGATGCTAAAGCAACAGGAGCAAACAGCTTCAATTAATAAGACAACTTAATTTGGGATCTGGTAGGGGGAATCAGGATAGTTCTTGGTAGCGCTGCATACGGGCACGTAACGAGTCTCCTCCTCAGAAGTTCCTCTCTTAACTGTTGAGCCAGATGACAAATGGTTTAGTACGCCTGATTCTAGAATACAGGTACCTAACATGTTTGCTGCTGTTCGTAGAGTACGGAGATTCTTAGGCATAGGGTACTTACATGTATCAGAGCATAATGACGCCTTTCCAAATACCAAGAAAACGGCACCATGTAGGAGGAGTTCTGTGCTTTCCTGACAGCCAGCTTAGTAGGCCTCTCATGCATCAGCTGTAGTTTCTATAGATCACTTAACTATACTTATCAGAGTGTATTGTTAGTTTGAAGTAGTAAATTTGAAGGCCTAAAAGTAAATGGTCTCCTGATAAAAATTGCACAGGTTACTAAAAGCTCTGAGGGAACAATATTTTGCTAAAAATAGCTTAAAAATGTTGAAAGTAGGAATGCTACTTCAACTCTTGTCAGTGGAAACCATGCTCTCCCTACTTTGCTACTGCTTTGGAAACAAAGTGGAGGACCCTTTCCTCCTGTAACACCATATGGCAGCACTTTTTACCTTTTTTTGGGGGAGTGTCCTACAACAGGCAGAATCTATCACTTCCATCCGTGTATAGAAAACACTGAAATTCATCCTTAGGCATTCAAGGAAAGCACCTGAATGATTTTGCTGGAAGGTTTACTTCTCACATTTTAGCATGAATGCAAATGTTTGTTTGTAGTAAGCAGTGCTGACCCTTGACGTACTGGCAAGTCAACCATCGTTCACCTCAGCCTTTAGGCAGTTCACAGACTGAAAGGCAGAGATGAATGTTGTAGCGTCACCTGGAACGTGACACCATAATGACTTGACCTGTAAAATTAGCAGTGAGATACTTTGTGTGTAGAGCTGCCATGGTGAGGGTGTGAGGCTCTGAACTCCGTTTTATTAAGAGGACAAATAAACTTTAAAAGCCACTTTTTAACATGCTATTAACCAAGTATTGCTAGAACGCATCTCTTGCCTGTGCAGCCCCTGACAGAGGTTAGGGGGGAGGGTAGAGCTACACCTGCAGCCGCCCATGCTGCTCACAAGCTTCCAGAAATAAAGAGCCTTATGTGCATAGCTACGTGCAGTAAACGAAGTAACACCTACCAAACAAAAATACACACTTGACTGAGTGCTCATTTCAAAGCAGATGGAGACAAAGGCCATGTACTCTAGAATACAGCAATCGTTTGCAAACCACTGCACGGAAAAGAACTATTAAAAATAAGTCTACCAATAGGTCTGAGTGCTGGCTGAATCTAAGTAAAAAATTAGTTTAAAACTCATTATTATAGAAAAGTGGGAAAAATAGTGCACTTTTTAATTCTCTAAATTTACAATCATATGGGTGTCACGTGAATATGGGGAAATATAAACACACTTCAGTAGACATTGCTTTGTATAAAGAGTCTTACTTAGAATTTGTTTATGCAACTTAAAGTGAACTGTCCAATGACAGCACATTGCAGGCTCTATATTTCCTTCTAATCAGACATAAATATGAAAAATACATAATTTGTTACAGTTTCAGACTAAACTGGCTGGGGTTAACTTAGTAACTTGGCAGCAAAGGGCTTCTGCAGCTCCTCATATGATAAAGTTACATACCATATCGCTCAGACTATTTATTACTTATGACTATGAGGGATAACATTTTCTTTTGTCATAGCTTACTTACATAGGACTGATAGTACTATGAATTTAAAGACAAGTTTTTTGCATTTTGGTTTGTTGTTTACAGGCCGTGTATGACAGAAAAATAATATATTTTAAAATCTGTAAAGGCTTTTCAAAATTTGTTTGCCTGAAAGTTCACGTATATTTTTATTTCCTTCTTGCAAACTTACAGAGAGAAGAGGAGGAAAACACAGTAACACTGTCATAACTACAGCCAGTTTTCTGCTTTTGTATTTTTCTCCCTTTTTATAACAGTTGTTTAGATAACCTGGTATACGCAGCTGAAAAGAAAAATCACAGCTCCCCAAATATTATGCAATTTTTATTTCCATCCCTCTTATCTACAGATCTAGAACTGATACAGCCTTTTCAGAACCTTGGACCCGATGGATTTTTCCCTAAATGAAAAGTTTCAACAGAGCAAGTAGGGAAAAATGTGTTAAGACTGTAACTGCCAAATGACAGGTTTTGAAATCTCAGAGGTTTTAAGAAATAGAAAGTACAGGCAAAAAACCATTAGTAAACAGATTTTTCCCCCCATGCACTGTACTAGGAAAGACACACTGAAGGGGTTTTAATCTTTTTTCTTAAATAACATCAGACTTCAGTTTTGTGGAAAAACGTGTGCAAGTTGAGTACAGAGATCTATATGCACGTTGTTTCAAAAACGCTGCTTCAAAGCCTGGTATTGTGTTATTGTGCCAGCAACACTTAAGTGCAGCTTTCAAGGTAAGAAGGAAATCTCAGTAGTTGTTAGTGTGGTTTTTTTTAAACTTCACGTGTTCTTGTGAAAGTAAAGTGCTTTACTGGAAATTAACCAGGTATGAACAAGAGACAATTTGGAAGTAATTCAGCGTCTAAAGATGCAATTTAGTTTTGTGTTCAGGCAGTAGAGCAGTGATGTGTTAGGAATCTTCATCAAGAAAAGATAAAATTGTTAGACTTATGTTTTCTAACCTTTGTCTTTACTTAATCTGTTTTGCTTTGCACACTAGATTGAATTGAACGTACTGGGATAACAAAGAGAGTCCTCACTTTGTAGTTTTGTGTGTGTGTTTTTTCTACTCGAGCAGGAAATACATTTCTGGTTAGAGTTTTACTACATTTAGTAGGCACATTCTGACCAACCTTTTTGAAAATGTCTTCTGAAAGATACTGCAATTACAACCATGAAGAATTCAATGGGAGGGCTGCAACTCACCTGTCTGTGCCTGCTTTGGAATACTTTGTTTTTAAAACAGTTGTTTTCTGCTGTTCCTAGATATTTTTCTATTTTTTTTTTTTCAGTGTTGTGCATCTCGGTGGCCATAAAAGTTCTCTGTATTTACTGCAATGCCCTAAGTCAAATCTTAATTTGATTTTTTGGCCTCTGCTTCTTCCTTCTAAAGGCTACTTTATAAGGATTATATTATTCTTTATCAGAAAGATTTGTCACAAAACACCATGGAGAAAGAGATTGAACTCCTGTGATTCTCATGATTGAATCTCGTGATTCCAGTTTCACGGTAAATACAACAGGTAATAAAATACCTCTGCAACATGTAGAGGTCAGTGTTCAGTAAGTACGGGTGCCTCGTGCATCACCACAGGACAGTGATTTTCACAGAAGCAGTCACAGCTTTATTTAGGCTGAGGGACAGACCGCGCAAGGCAGGCAGAAGCGTACACGGGGAATTGCTTACTTCCCACATTTTCCACTCAGACAAGTGGTCAGATAAACACGAGACCTGAAACTTCAGCAGCTGTGGAAAGCGTTATAAAAAATACATAGATCAGCAAGGCCCTACGAAGTACATCGGGGCAGCGGGTTTTGACTGAGATGCTGCTTCCCCGTGACACTGCTCTAAATGCAGAGGAGCGGTGACCAGTAATTTTAACTCACTGGTTCCTGTCAAGCTTAGTTCCACAGGGACTAAAAAAATCACTGCTGTGCACTGGTATTTCGTGGCCCCAGACTGGTTACTCATAAAGCACACCTTGGTCCTCGGTGGGTGGACTTGGCAGGAAAGCTACGTTAAAGGCTGATATGGCTAAACACTCGTGGCTATGTTTTCTTCGCTTGTTCAAGAACGGGAAAAAATAAGAACTGCAAATCGCGCAGCGTGCTTTAGCATCACCCGGATCTTTGTATTTCTGCCTAACAGCCATTTGGCTGCCTGAGCTGGGGGCAGTCTCTTTCAGGTACCTCCATCTGCCAAATCCCAGTACGCAAGGAGCCCTTCAAAGCACGCGGTAACAGCCAGAATTAGAGTCAGCAGAAAATAGGACAGAGGAAAACAACAACTTGAAATATAACTCGAGGGACTTCAACAGACCACTTAGTCCACCCTCCTGCCCTGAAGCAGAGTAACTGAGCTATACTTATTCCTGACAGATATTTGTCTAATTTCATAAACCTCTGATAAAGGTTCTGCTATGATCTATGCAATCTGTTCAATGCTTACTGATTCTGTCACAGTTTTTCCTAATAAAAGTTATCTTTCTTTCCTGCAAAATTTCTATTCTATTCTTCCATGTTTGTTGTAAACTTCTTTCATGTTTTTCTAGAGATTCTCATCAAAGCATGCTACTCTGTTCCTTTTAAACAAAAAATCACCTCCTTTAACCTTTCGTCTTTCCTTTTCTCTAGGCCCTTAGAAGCATCAGACTTATCCTCCAGACCTTCTTTGCTTACAGCTCATTGCTTATGGGTCAAATATTGTTGTGACTAATCTATTATAATTTCAAGGGCAATTTTCGTCTGGGTCATTTAATACTGGTAAAATTTTCTGGATAGTCCTACAGCCTGTTCTTTCTCTGTTCTGGCTTGTATTCCTTGTTGATTACCTTTAGTATCTGCCGCAGTCTTTTTTGGTGATGGCAGCAGCAAAGGCGGCGATTTACACCTCCGCCAACACCGCAGCGTTACACAGCAAACACCGCTTCACGTGCGGAACCCCTGCAGGGCAGCATTCTCCATGGATACCCCAGTTCGCATTGAACGGTGCGGGCATTAGTTTTGGCCTCTGCACAGCATTTCTTTGGGGAGTTTAGTAGTAGATTATAATTATGTAAACTGGAATTTAGCCAGGGCAGCAGGGTCACTCACCTCCAGGGTTGCAAAAGACATTTAAATCATACTCTGAGCAGCTCAGGATTTTAACTACTAACTTAGCACGTAAAGGGGAGAACTTGTCACAAGAGGGTATCTTCACAAGAAAATATCGTTATTGGGTGGCAGAAACCGTGAATGAAATTTGTGTTACTGTAAAGCAACTCAGCATGAAATCCCGACCCTTCAGAAATCACTGACAAAGCACTTTTTGACTTTATAGTCCAGCATCACAAACACACATAACCAACAAGATAAAGTACTAAATCTTAAAATACTGCTATAAACAGTATTCTGTGCGGTATGTTTGGTTTGAAAGTGAATGTAGTCCAAGCTGCGTATAAAGAACTTCTTAATATTGTTCATAACACACCAAATGAAGCCCTTGAGGTAAATCACAAGATGTGGCTGTAAGGAAGGGTTACCACGCAGCTCTGGGAAAGTGCGAATCAGCAGTTTCTGAGGTTGCAGGTTTCTCAAATGCTTTGAACACGTAAGCGGCCACCCTGGAAAGAGGCATTCCCACCTTCCAGCTAACGTCCGCTGCTCGCTTCGGCGTCAGCCGCGCCAACACAAGCTGTCACTGCCTTTGTGGGGAACCGGGCTGAGGGAAAATAATCTGATTTACAGCGAAACCAGATAATGCACAAATAAATAGTTTAAGATGTTCGCAGAACTACAGCCAAGTTCCGCCGAAACCAGGGAAGGACTTTTCTTCAAGAGGTTTTTGTAAGCTCGGGAGGTGAGGTTTTAACATTATACACCCAAAATCCCACTCTTTTCTCACAGAGCCTGCCCTGCGTGCTATGGGAGCCGCAACCACACCTAGAGCATTCCCGAGAGGCGTTTGTTTGATGTGATACACGACACACCTCCGCTCCGACGCAGCAGCTCCCCGTTTCCCCTTACACCCTCTTCCTCCTCTCCCAAACTAACGAGCTAAATAAACAAACTTCAAATAAAGCGGCGGCCTGCTAAAATACTGTTAGCTTGATATTAGCATGGCATTAAACTGTTGAGGGGAAATCTTTTCTTAGCTTCCAAAATGAAATCTGTTAAAGAATTATGAGTTTTCTAACAGGTAATGAAGTATCATTATTGGAGCCATGACCTTTGTCCTCTGTTGACCTTCACAGATGCAGCTGTGTTTCTAGGAATTAGGCTTATCTTTCAAGAACAGACACTGCAGCCATAAACTCATCCAATTTCTTCATGAGAGCAGGGACAAAGGAATAGGTTTTGAGACAGAAGGTACTACCCAGAAAAGCAAGATTATTTTTTTCCGATTTTTCAAAATGGCTTTCTTGTACTGCTAATTCTTTTATTTTAAAACAGCACAGAATTTAAATTATCTCAGCCATAAAGCTGGTTATCAATTTCTGTTACTGATCCCTCAACTTGTGTTTGTTTGCAGTCCTACTTAGTTTATTATATTTTTAGATTTGAGTCAGCGATCAAAGCTTCGGATATCTTGGCTATTTTATTTCCTTTAGTGACCAAAGGAGTTTTCATTTCTTCCTCAAACCTGTAAAACAACCCAACAAACAAACTCCCCAACATTATCTGAGATGTCATCTCTTTCATTTTCACCCTATAATAAAGAAAATAATAATAAAGAAAAAGTAACTTGGCACTCTTGTGAAGTTTGTTACTCAAAGGCAATATTCAATTTTCACCAACAAAGTTGAACACTTCTGCAATGAAGAGTTCCGTTGAGGTTAAGTTTCCTCTGTGCTTTGAGCTTCCCCGGACCCTACTCCTCTCTTGCTTTCAGTCCTAGCTCTTCTAAGGAAGAAATGCAGGGAAAGCAGAAAGATCTTTCACAGTCCTCTTAATTTTCCACTTTGAAAATTAAGCTTAATGTATCAAGAAGTACAGGGGATTAATTAAAATTCTGTTAAAGATGACTTTTCTGTATGAAAGACAACTGAAAAAAAAAAATGAAGACCTAACTTGGAAGAAGAATGGGAGCGGGTTTGTCACCTTCTTCTGTACCTACTGCAACACACTCTGTGGCGATCAAGACTGCAAAGACCATGAAGTGCAAGCCCCAAATCGCATCGCCTGAGTCTCCTTTTTTTTTTTTTTTTTCACGCGAACCGACAGAGGCTGCAGATCGCTCCATTTCCCAAAATTTTCCAAAATCACATTTTTCAAAATCACAGAAGAAAAAAAACCCTAAAAATACCAACAACAGTAAATAGGAATGCATATACCCTTAGTACAAAGAGGCTATTTAAATCCTGAAATATCCCACACTGAAAAGAGCCCTTTTTCAGCTGGCGTAGTGCAAACGAAAGCTGGATTTCTGAGAACTATCCCATATGTGAGGAAAGGAAAATTTTCATAGTGCTCGCTCCATCGGTCGGTGCAGTATGTTATTTCTGGACTGCATATTCCCTGAGTAGACTTGGGATACGGTGACAGTTTATCTTTCCTTTTCTATGTGAAATCCACTAGCTGATCTCAAGGACTAAACGGAAAGAAAAACTCACATCGCTTGCAAAATAAAAAACCACTTCTAAATCAACTGGTTTAGATGAAGCCAGAAAACCACCCTGAATGCACCTCAGTGCAAATCACCGGGAAGCAATAATAGCTTTCCAGTGAACCAGCAAAGAACGTTCCAAAACCACTTCAACTTTGAATAATGCATTGTAAGTAGAACTACTTACAAAACAATTAAAGATGGGCTGGGATATACCAATGGTGGAGGTTCCCTGCTGCCCTTCTCAGCGCAGTAATAAATCACACCACTTGCATAGTTGAGGCAAAACAATCCAGCAGACCCCGCCGCAATGCTGCAAAGAAACATAATGTATGTGTATACATATATAAAAAACAATTATGCTCGAGACCTCGACTCTCAACTTAAAGACGGGTACTAGTTCAAATATGGACATTTAAAAAAAAAAAAAAGATGCCTATTTAGAGTAAAAAAGTAGTCAAATGTTCTCAAGTGGTTTTTCAGACTAAATACAACTGCGTGATGTATAATACAGAAATCGTAAATCCAGAGAAATATATTTTAAGCATGCTTAGCTCTTAGTTACTCAAGAAAGAATGAATCTGCAGAGACTCGCCAGTACCTGCTCAGATTGCAAGAGTAAGGTTATCAAGAGAAGGGACAGCAAAGGGGAACTGACAAAAAAAAAAAAGAGAAACATGCCTTAAAGCTTTAGGAAAAAGAAAACCAAAAAGTTTCTATGCACAGCCCAGCATTGCTAGTTTTTCCCATAATTTTGTGGCTTTGGGTTTCGCTTGATCTCCAATGGCTACTTTTCATCTACCTGGAGTGTTCATGTCTCTTTTCCATATGAATTCTCTGATGCCAAGCCACAGACTCCTCTTCAGCAGGACACACATGGCGACTCTCCTCTCTTACCAACCGCTCATCTCAATTAACTTTCCATAGAGTAAGCTCTCATCCAACTAGATTAAAACCGGCCAAAGGGGTCAAAAGTTATTTGGAAGGGGAGGGGAGGGAGACGCACGCAGAGAAACTGCAGGAAGTTTCATTTTTCTAATGGAACCAGCCTAGAAACCAATTCTCTCCTTTTGTGTAACTCTCTACTCGTCAGTCATGCCAAGTCGGAGATGCTGCTGTGCCTTTGCCCTGTACCCACGCACGTGGCCACCTGTGGGACCGGGTGATGGAAAGGGATCCAGATGGTCACGTACTCATGCACGGGGACTGGAATCTCACATTAAGTCCCCGCCGACCTATGGACTTTAAAATAGATGCAACAAAAAGAAATCTAACTATTTCAGTCTAGATCATAGTTTCTAAGAATAATTAGGAGAAGCAGAAAGGAGGCTTCCTGCAGCCATGTCAAACAGACTCAAAAAGCTAATAAAATTTTGCAATCGTTTTATTACAGTAATTCAGATTACTATAAAGATGTTCAACCAGAGCCAAGTCAAAAACTTCACGAGTGCAACACAGCAGATCAAGCAATAGAAAACAGCACCACAAAATGGATTATGTTTGACTGTGGGCAACAATTACTTTTTTTTTTTTTATGGAAAATTTCTGTCGGTGTAAGGCTCTAGGTTCTGTGCATTTGGAGCAAGCTATTAAGAAAATAATTGAAACAACAACAGAGATCAAAACAGATGAAAGTAACCGCAGAGAAGATGACAAAGAGCGCTCTTACAGAAGAAATTTATGAGACCACTAAAACTGCAGGAAATAACTATCAGGTCTATAGTCCTCCAATTGATAATCACAGAAATAAAAATTAAAATGAACAGGGATCTTCGAAAAAAGAGGAGCTTTACATAGGAGTAAAGGGTCTCCAAAGGAAGATATAGATAGCTTCTGGGAACTGTTGGGGTTTGTTTCTGTTTTAATTTCCACATGTAATCAAGCTCTGGCCATTATGTCTATGGTACTCGTAACTGAAGGGCAGTTTGCTTTCGCACAAGCAAAGCCGTGGCAGGAATTGGTGAACTTCTGGTGTTTTCAAAGCACGCACGTTTTTCCCATTCACAAGTACTCGCTGATCAAACAAAATGCTATAGACATGAAGAATTCACAGCTACTTGGTGCTGGGTATCCCTCATGAAATGTGGAACTAGTCGTTGTGCTCCATTTAAGGTGCTAAATATTCATTAACAAGAAAACAGAATTGAGCTGTAGCAGTAGGGTACTTTCATCAAGGAATCTAAACCATACGGTTGCTTTAGACATTTTTTTAAAAAAGATTCAAGAGTTACTAAGAATCCACATCTAGACTAATGCAAACATGGCTCTGACGTAAATAAAGTTTAAAATACGAACAGCTTAACAGACCTCAGAAAACTACATCTTTTTATGAGTAATTTATTATAAGTTTTTTCTCCATAGGAAAAAAAAAAAAACTGTCTCCTTAACAAAAGGGATTAGGTTAATTTTCTTAACATTTTACTGAAATAATCACTTTAATTGTCTTTTTTTTTTTTTAAGTTTCATAATAGCTGTAGGCTCAGATCTATAGAATTTAGTAAAAAAGAAATCAGCAGGGTTCCACAGAAATTATCTCAGAATCTTTAAGTGTTGTTATTTCTCAAGAAATTAGAAGAATAAGGAATTCCATAGTAAACATTGAATTGAAAATGAAAAATGGAAAAGTCTACCTTTTTGTTAGATCCAGTCAACATTAATTATTTCTTAAGTAGAATCTGAGAGGTACAAAGCAGCTTTTTTTAATCCTGTGTTCATTTTCTAAACTCAGTTTGACTATTCATTAATGAGATCACACTGCAAAGAAAGAAATGTGAACCAACCCATTGCGCAAGTTGGCTAATCCTGTATTTACTGCTTGCTCAAACTATCAAAAAGGTCGGGCATTTCATGTTCATAAAGAAAAATTAGCATAAAATGAAGGAAGTACGCATTTAAAGAAAGAAAAACTAGAATACGTGAAATATTTGGAAAAACTTGACCAATTGGGAAATGCTGAAGTGCCCCGTAGGAAGGTGTTATTGAGAGAGATTCGAAAGAAGTGGGTATTGCTGGTGCTATTTTCTGTAAAGCAATAATGTAATAGGGCTACATCGCGCATAAATCAGATCAGAGGGGTTGAAAGGCACAGGCGAATATTATGTTGGTCCAAGTTTTTCCAGGGAAAAAGGTTACCATCGCTTCTTCTGAGTAGGTGAAGCCTGCCTTGTGCTACGGGGGGTGGCTGCTGCTTAAATCCATCCCAAACGTCAGCCGGGGCAAAGCGGGGTTTGTGCATGGTCGCTGGCACAAGCAGAGATGAGAGTCAAAAGCACTGAAATTTGTTGGGTTTTTATACTCGGGGCCTGTAAGGCCAAATACGTATTCCGGATATGGCACAGAGGGGATCCCAGGAACTTATTTTTCTGTGCATTTTGCTGTCACACTGACAGAGCCAAGATCCATCCTAAAAGCAATTGCTGAAAGCTCAGTTTTATACATTTTATGGCTTCAAGGGCAAGTTACAAACCAGAAGGCAACACCAGAAAAAAAAAAAAAACAAGACAATTTCCTATCCACCTTCTCCTACCCCCTACCCCCCCCGCCAATATGGAGAGCAAGAATATTTGTCATTTGAGATTATGGGCTTTGAAGAAATAAGGTTTGTCAACCCAACGCGTTTCATTTGCCAACTTCATGAGTCCCTCATGAGAGGAGTAAAAACCAAACAAACATATGAAACAGCTGTGTTTGCATTTAAACAAACATTAATTGATTGAAGTAATGAGTAACTTCGAAAACTGTTTAGAAAGTTCATAGCATCCTTCAAATATTTGTAGACTATTAGAATTTAACTAATTTAATTATGTATGTAACCTTTTATTACAGCAGTATCTGGGAACAAGGAGGGGAAAGCGCACCACATTTGTACATCCAAGTATGATGGACAGAAATAAAAGATGAAATGCGAGTTAAATACTTCGGAAGGTTTTCTTGACAGTAAATCTACCTTCGGCCGCAAGTTTCCAGAGGGATCAGTTCAGTTACATTTCTGCTCTTTAGCAGAAAAGAGAGGAAAAATATTGTAGAAGTAACTTGACAGCTTTGTCTCTGGTTTACTCGATTACTCCACCTCCTGCAAGTCTACTGATATATCCAAGAGACATATGAGCAGACGTTAGTGTTGACAGCATATTCTCTTTAGAGAAACATGACAAGTCCTAACCAATAACTTACAGAAGGTTATGCAGATGCTGTCTGCAGTCCCAGGAACGGTTGGGAAGGAAACAATAGCACCTATTACTAATATAATATTATGCCACAAATATAATGTTTTTTATAATGTATAATATTGTTTCTATATTGTTTATAATATATAATATTATAATATATTATAATATTATTTTGTGCTCAAGTGGAGAAAATGAAAAGATGACAAGAAAGGAAGACCACATCTTAGACAGGCATAGTATGTCTTCAAAGGAATTTGACATTAATGGTACATTCCATAGAACAAGACAAGAATTTCCTATCATATCCTTTACCAAGTATCCTTTCTGGAATGTCAGATTGAACTGCTTAGACAGATTTTACTTGTTCCATTAAACTCTTTCAATAGCACACGTTTTTGCACTCTGAAAATAATTGGTCATTTTGAAAGAGGAAATGCAACTTTTAGGCCTATTGGTCTTTTAATTTATCTACTTTTCTGAACATCTTAGCCAAAAGAAGTTACTAGGAAACTGTCTTCTATTTATTTACCTTAAATTTCATGCCTATAATTAATTTATATTCCTAGAATACTTGAGCCCCTTATTTCTGACTACTGAAATCATAATTAATATAAAAGGATCCTTTAAGCACTCCATAAATAGAATACAGGGCACTGTTGCATAGCAAAGAATTGAATTCCTTTCAGTATTTTGCCTGTGCTAACAAGAGAAATCAGGGAACTCTCTGCAATGCACCAATATGCCCAGAAACCACTGAGTTTTACAGCAGGCAAGTCAAAAACATGTATCTCATTAATTAATACCACGTTTCTGGACTGTGCATTTATTTGCTGAATAAGTTCCAGTGCTATTTAGAAAATAAATCAGAACCAGATGATATACACTGAACATGTATGATTTGTTTGGTTTAATTTTTCTAAAACTCTAGAGCAGGTACAATTATTTAAAAGGATAAAAAGAAAGCAATTCTAATCAAATTTAGCTTGCAATGATGGTTGTTTAGCACCCTAAATAAATAATTTGCCCCAAATCAAGCCTTGATTGTAGACACATAAAGCTGTACCTGCAGGGACCACACAGCAGTAGACCAGGGGACACTGCTAATTAACTAAATCTAGTCAGAGAGATTATTCACTTTGCCAGACAGTTGCTCCTACAATACTAGATGCAGTTCTAAGTGTGTTGGTTTTTACCAATCCAAACAAGATCTAAATCTTTCTCACTCTTTCTGGGTTCAGAACTTTAATATCATTAAAGTTATAAAGTAAAAGACCTAGTCTTTCCATGTGAGTTAGAGCACGTAAAGTTAGACATTAATTAATTTAGTGGGACAATTCAGATGTATTAGAAGTGACTTACATACACGTTCGCAAAAATCAAAGACTTCTAGAGCCCTTCAGGGAGTGGGAAACGGAGGTAGGAGAAGAGGCAGAAATGTCATGTCAAGGAGGTAGGCAGCACACATTCTTAATGAGCTTCTGGTTTTCCAACACCACATAAATTGAAGAGGTTCCAAAAGATTAGGCATGTGCTACCGGTCTATTAAGTTTAATGACATTCATTATCTCCTGAGTTCCTAGATCTATCAAAAAAAAAAAAGCGTACTTGGACAGCAATTCAGCTACTTGCGCATACATCCATGTTTAAGATTACAAACAAACCCCATTGAAGCCCACAAGGTCAATCAGATGGAAAAGTTGGGCAGATAGCACCATTTTGCTAAGCAAAAGTCTCAACTGAACAAACGTACACATGATCTTTCTCAGTTCATGATTGTAGTGTGCAATAACAATTCAAGGCAATCAGGCACGTAATTATATTTGTACTTTGTATCTTTGTGTTTCCTACGGTTGCGTGGCTTAAAAGAATTTACAGCTTTGAAATAACAGTGCATATCTATAGATGCTTTTCCACATTTTCCATTATAGATGTACCTATCTCTATGCATATGGAATGACTCCTGGTGTGGTAACATCTACAGCCAGTTCTCAGAGTCATGAAAGATACAGATTACCTCATGTCCTTGGGCTGCACTGTCTCCAAGTAAGACACATATTATTTAACACACAGAATGGTCAGGGTTGGAAGGGACCTCTGGAGATCATCCAGTCCAACCCTCCTGCCAGAGCAGGGTCACCTACTGCAGGTTGCACAGGACTGCGTTCAGGTGGGTTTTGAATGCCTCCAGAGTGGGAGACTCCACAACCTCTCTGGGCAGCCTGTGCCAGTGCTCTGCCACCCTCAAAGTACAGCAGTTCCTCCCCACTCCGAGACCATGAGCGGTTATCTAGTGCAGTAGTTCCTAAACAAGGAGTTAAGACCTGTAAATGCAGTAGGAAACCCAAAGCATTTAATTCTAAGACAGGGCTCGTACCCAGAAATTATATCATGTCACCATAAACCCAAAAGTGTGGTTGCAAGCAAAACGATGAGGACTCTTGCTCCACGACACTGAAATCGTGTCATTTGGTATTAACTTTCTGTATTCTTAGGGAAGCTAGCACACGATGTCACTAGACCATATTTCAGCAGGGAAAGAATTTGTGGAACATGAGCATTTATGAATGATAAGGAAAAAAAAAAAAAATCACAGAAAACCCTCTCTGAAAAGTCTCAGTTTGTGCCAGGGACTTACTAAAGGTTTGTTGCTTGGGATCATTTGGGAAACCACCAGCATTACTGCACCATTTGAGGCTTCTCTGCCAGAAAAGTTAAAGATCCTGCTGAGAAACTTGTTTCGTGTGTCATACGGTTGAAAAGCTTTTAAACCTACAGCCTTTTAACAAAGATGGGGGAAAAAAATTATTCTATATTTATGCCAAGGATTAGGTATATGCGTAATGAAAGAGGCATCTTGTACTGGGCAACAAAGGCCTCTTATGTGTATATCCAGTTGGAGGCACCTATATTCAAAAAAGCAGTAATGCCTCCAAGTACACTGGTGACGTTTCAATATATACATTTTTCACTTTCACTTCTGGAGAAACTAAAGCAATCCCAGTTTATGATCACAGACTCAGAAAATATAAAAATAGTGCCAGAATCAAGTTATCCTGTGAAATTAGTTTTGAGGCCTGATAGATCCCAAAGATTAAAGCGCAAAGCATGATCCACAGCTATTTATGCTACGGAGAATGCTGATCTCACACGGGAACAATAATACTACTGTGGACAGTACATCAAAGCATCTTAGAGTCTACTTTAATATTTTGTAATTTTTAATTCCTCACACATGGTTTTTAAATTTATATTTTTCCATGTGAAATAATTTTTCTTTTAGTAAATCAAAGCTGAAAACTACACTAAACTTGCCTTAATCCCAAGAATATATTCTCCACATCAAAGTCATATGATTTAAGGGTCATTTTTATTTTTTAAGTGTTACTTCAGAAACATCTGGTCATTGAACCAGTCACAAGTCAACGCTTCTCTCCTTCTACCAGCACCTAAGCCGATGAGAAAGCTGACACAGCAAATATGCTGAGGCTTGGACCATTTACAAAAGGGGATCTCATGCTTAGCAATCTTCACAGTTGTGCAGAGAAAGGACAGTTTGACTAACCACAAAAAACCAAAATAACTGTTGAGTAATGCGCTGTCTTCATTTTAGCACTCTCGCTGTGTCCAGTTTTTCATGTGCTTTTCAGCTTTTCCTTTATTTTTTCATACACCGTTTATTTATTTTCAGTATTCTGCCAAAGAATGAACCACCCAGTAGATAAAGTATGCGAACTGTTTTTGTAGTTTCACTGGAATATATTCCCACAAAGACTTCCAGGGCCACAGAAAGGATCAAAATGAGAAACAGGAACAATCCTTAATCATGTACTTCCCACAAAGCATACTTTGCTCTCTGTGGCTTCATTCCGCTGAAGCATCTTTTAGATTGTCTCAAAGTGCAACTTTTGTTGTAGATAAAATCTATTTTTAGAAAAGAACCATAAAATATCTGAGATTGAGAAAGCATGAAGTATGCCTCTCGCAGAGTGCTTTTATTTTCAGTTTGTGATCTATGGCCAACTACCTGCATCAAAAGAAGCATGGTCAGCAGGTCAAGGGAGGTGATTCTGCCCTCTACTCTGCTCTCATGAGACCCCACCTGGAATATTGCATCCAGCTCTGGAGCACTCAACATAGGAAGGACAACGACCTGTTGGAGTGGGTCCAGAGGAGGGCCATAAAGGTGATCAGAAGGCTGGAGCACCTCTCTTATGAGGACAGGCTGAGAGAGTTGGGGTTGTTCAGCCTGGAGAAGAAAAGGCTCCAGGGAAACCTTACTGCGGGCCTGCCGGTATCTGAAAGGGGCCTACAAGAAAGCTGGAGAGGGACATAGTGATAGGACAAGGGGTAATAGTTTTAAACAGGAAGAGGTGGGATTTAGAATAGATATGAGGAAGAAATTTTTCACTGTGGGGGTGGTGAGGCACTGGCACAGGTTGCCCAGAGAAGCTGTGGATGCCCCATCCCTGGAGGTGTTCAAGGCCAGGCTGGATGGGGCTTTGAGTAACCTGGTCTAGTGGGAGGTGTCCCTGCCCGTGGCAGGGGGGTTGGAACTAGATGATCTTTAAGGTCCCTTCCAACCTAAACCATTCTATGATTCTGATTCTATATGAATGAAGGAAAAATATACCCTTTTTCCGATTAAAATATACGCCTGTACCAACCATTGTTCCTATTAAAAAATATGCCTGTACCACGGATTTTAGACAATGTTTGAATTCCAAAGAGGAAAGACGTTGAGATTACCAACATACACATCTCTTTTCGTACTGACAAACTGCAACTTGGTTAGATTAATGACAAAAGTAGCTTTAGAGTCTTCGGGGCGAATATGAAACAGGAAAAAGTATTTCCTTCCTCTAGTTCCTGAGAGCTGACTTCCTTCATGAGACAAAATCTGTTTCACAGGGCTGGGATTGGAAGCAGCTCTCCTGCCCTCAGCTGCACCATGTAACCATCCCGACAGAAAACACACTGTGGAGGAGAAATGGGAAAAAAAAAAAAAAAAAAAAAAAAAAAAAGCAGAACATGCAAATTCACCCTGTCCGCTGCTGAAGGAGAACACGGGAATGATGACTTCCATCAAGCTCTGGTTGCTTGAAACGATTTTAATGTTTGAGCTTTTCTAACCCTTGCTATGCAAATTAGCCTTCAGATAGACGGGGCCATGCGGGAGAATGGGGCTAAGCATCGGGGTTAATGGAGTTCGTGTTATTCCCCTTGGGTTTGACTCCAGCCAGTCTGGCAGTCTGAACACGTCAGTCGGTCTGAAGGCAGGCACAGCGAGGGCAACTGAAGAGATAAGAAGAAAGCACAATGTCTAAACCGGGCTCCTTAGACGCTCCGTTTTTATTTCTCTTTTTAAGACTCCTCTCTCGGGCTGGCCTGCAAAGAAATGCATCTTGCTGAAGAATTGAGGGGCTGTAGGCAGGAAAAGAAAGCATGGAGGTTTAAAGTAAAAATATAAAGTACACAGCACAGTGGAACAAGTAGTCAGACACTGAGAAGAAATATTTAGTCGTTACACCTGACTGGGATTCTGCCTGAGATGGAGGTTTGGGGTTGAGGGGTGAGGTTTCCCTGTTCTGAGAAGAGCCTTTGCCCATCTAAGTCAAACAGTCAGGCAGGCCAAGTTATTTATCTGCCATAGCGTACATCTCTGTTGTTGCTGTTATCGGTGTAACAGTGGCCTGGAAAGCAGAATACTTTTGCTACCTCAGCTCCTGACCGCAAGGAACTAGAAAAGGAACGAAAACAAGTTTTGTCATTGTTTTCATAGAATTATAGAATGGTTAGAGTTGGAAGGGACCTCAAAGATCATCTAGTTCCGACCCCCCTGCCATGGGAAGGGACACCTCCCACTAGAAGGTTTTCAGTTTTGAACCTAAGCAGGACCTAACCCCATTTAAAAAACTTCAAGTCCAAAGAGCATTTTAATAAAGGGTTATAATAGAGGTAAATATAATACTGGAAAAACAACTACATTAATCTCTTTTCCTATGGGGGCGTATAGCTTCTTGAGAAAACTGCAAACATAATGGCTCGAATGGATAGTGTAGTGTGAATGCTTTACCAAACTGAAGCCATTTTAAGCTTTTCAGGAAACAAAACCAACATTCAGTTCACACAAGTTTTGGGCTGAGTGTTAATTTCAAAAGCAAAGCGTTCACAACCGGCTTTCTGCAAACAATCTGCAGAACCAGCAGTTTTCACTGACAGAATTAAGAGTCCCACAGTACAGGACGGTCACGTCACCACGGTGGCAAACGCTGTGCGCAGTTACACCAAGTGATCACAGACAAGGCTTTGAGCTATTCCATGATTCAATCAGCACGAAGGCAGTAATATTACTGTCCACATTTTTTACTGGTTAACACTGAACTCTTCTTTTGAGGATGAAATAAATTGACTAATACTTGGGTCAAAAAAATTGTGATTATCATGGAACGTTGTCTATGCTGAACAGTTGTCTATATTGAGAGACTCTCACAGTACTACATGCAGAACATGCAGATTTTTATAGTATGAGTAATCCCGTTTCTGTTTTGAATTCATTTTTTCCAAGCATTTTAGTTGCATCATAGGCATGATGTTAAACAACCTGTTCAGACAGCAGTTTAATCCATTAAGCCTAAGAAAACAGGTCTGGGGTGTTTTTTTAAACTCTCACCCATAGGAACAACGCAAGCAGCAAGAAGGGTATGATCCCGAGATGCAAAATTATACCATATAGGACAAGACCACCCAGATACTTAAATACTTGGAGATATATCAGACTATAACCACACTGCAATCACACAGCGGGTAAGGTGTGGAGATGACTGCTTTTATAATTCTTTCCGAAAGTAGAAGGAATCGGCAATAATTATCAGCGGTTCTTATTCTGAAGCAGCAACCCATATTTTCTTTCTGGCAAGCAGCTGAACTATTAACGTCTGTAAAACATACTGAGATCTATCAATAGAAAGCGTACTAGGAGCGGAAAACACATCACCACCCGCGTGTTCTACAGACCTGCATTAATCCTACTCCTTTGAAACCTAGTTTGAATTAAGAACTACATAAAACTTTGATGTAAAGCAAATAATTGTTCTGCTCAAAACACAAGCTGGTTTTGCTTTGAAGATGCGTGGCGGTAAAGAGCGGGAAGTCAGAAATTATTTCCATGGGAAACATATGACTCCACAGTACTCCTATCGTTGCTCAGACATCTACTCCCGGGTCTTCTGATCACATTGTGAAAGGATGTGAAACCTCAGAAGTATTATTTCTTGTATATTTTTACATGTCATGAGCACAATGAATGCAATTGCTCCCAGGGGCAAACGACAGAGTGTGCTTGTTGCTAGAATCAGAATGCCCTAAACTCAGGGTTTGATCTATTAAAATAGACTATTTACAGCTAAGTTTTCCTTTTTGAAGAAACTTCCCCTTCTGAAATCTCAAGGTTTTTTTTTTTCACATTTAGAGTTTGATAGTACATGTATGCTTACCTGCGCTAATGTGCATGGTGCACGTATTATGGTTTTGGTACTACATAGCTAAAGCTGATATAGCATAACCTGTTTTCCCTTGTCCAGCAGAGAGAACGACCAAAACTCAGCTGAGAAACACACTTTCCCTATTTGTGGAGGCTGGAGTCTTTTCAGGACTTAAAAAAAAAATTGCACTTCTGCTGCTGTAGTAAAGAAATTGAACGAAAAATAACTTTCATTCACCAAAAGGCAGAAGCACCACCTGACTGACTAACTTCAGCAGATGACACGTAAGAAAATTAATTCTTACAGCTTTATAGGCAGACAGACTATATGCTTTTACATACCTTACTGGATTTTACTCTGTTCTAGTTAATTTTTCATCAAGCACCTCTCAAAGTATCTGAATATCTCTGCAACGTCTTCCTGCTCAGTGCCTCTTAGCAATACGCAGCCATTTCGCAGCTGCTGCCTGTCATCCCTGCATTTCTGGCAAGCGTCTCTATGACGTGACGAGTAACTTTTGGCCAACACCACCAACTCTAGAAACCCACTTTCTAATTAAAAGGTCATTTGAAAATCCTTCCTTATCCTAGCAATTACTTGAAATTAATATTATATATATGTAACTCATAAAATATTTATCTTCCACTTTCAGCTTTTTCTTTTTAATTTCTCTCCCGCATTAGGAAAAAAAAAAAGTAACTTCTCTGAAAAATTGTAAACAGGAGCTAGAGGTTCATTTCAGACCATATGCAAGGCAAAAGAGCACGTTAGCTCTTTTCAAGGCAAAAAATAAAGATCATGTGAGGAATGTGCCAACTTTCCATAGATAACCAATAAACAGCTATTTGACTTCCTAATTGCATTTCTGTTTTTCCAAGGACAGGGGAAAGAGAAGAGCTTCAAGGAAATGAAACTCCCCAGTGTCAAGTATCAGCATGATTATATTTGCTGTATCTGTGCTGAGAAAGTTTTTTTTGTATTTCTAAGCACAGAAATAATAGCCAATACTCTAACGAGTGATCCGGAGATAAGGGGTACCCTATTAATTTTCTGGTTGACGTAGACATAATGTTTTGGAGTTGACAGATCTCTGCATTAAAAGTCATAGTAAGCCTTCCTGATGTTGAAGAGGCACTGGATGAGGCTTTTCAATGGCTAATGAATCCTTGGTATCCACAGCCTCTGAACAAGCCGATGAATCTGCTCTCCAGCGCAACGTTTCTTCCGTATCAGCGGCTGCGTGGAAGACATACATTTCATGGCTGAGGTGAAATTCATTGTCTTAAATTAAGATTAGGCTTGGTAGACTACAGGTGGTGTTGTATACATCACTGACCTCCTATCCACCTCGTTTTAATGTGCACAGAAAAGTTTTACTGTACCCTGCATCTCTCTTTAAGGAAGTATTTCCACTATTTTGTCAACAAATTAGTATTTGAAGCCTAAAAAAATATAGTGAAGTCTACTGATTTTCCATCAAAAGTAGCTTAAAATTTTCCAGTGCCAGGTACACTATGACAGACCTGTGGCATAAGAACTGAACCCCGATGCAGTGTTCCAGGGAGGACGGAGGAGAAAATGGTGAAGGTGTGGACAGGAGCTCTGAGACATTTCTAAATTAATCCTTTTTAAATGTTGCCACTTAGGTGGAAGCTCAGGGGAAGAGCAAGCTCAAGCTAGCATATCGAGCTAAAGACTATCAACAAGTCTGAATGTTAAAGTAACTTTAAAAGTTGTTTGACTGCTAATTTATAGAAAACCTTTGTATTCGCTCTGTTAGAGAGCAGAACAGCTGAAATTTCCACCTTGTTGATAGTTGTTAAGCAGTTTTCCAGAATCTGACAAAATTTTGTTGCTTTTCTGCAATGGGTGATGAACTGTTCTTGAAACACGACAGCTTCTTTTAAAGTGTTGGTTATTGCAGGCAATTTTTTTCTCGTGTCCGCTTCTACATCTCAGCCAGTCAATGGAAGCGAGGCTGTTTTGAAAAACTTCTATGCATATTTTTCACTTATAGCCTCTCAACTTAAACCGTGTAGTTTTCCTGGCTTCTGTTTAACTCGGGAAATAGAACCAATAATGAGCCTTATTACAGGGAAAGGGAGAAATAATTATTTGAGTTGGAATGCCATTAGGATCATAAAGCCTAAATCATATCGGTGATTGCTCCCTATCATTCCTTGTATGTGAAGCCCAACTTAAAAGAGAAACTTGAATTTGCAAAAAATTTAAAAATCCTAACAACTGGACTATTACTATTTTACCTCAAGTGACAAAATGTTTCCTACTTAAGGAGACACATTACTGTGCTCTACAGCAGCTGTTTTGTGACTCGATAATCAGAATTCAGGTTTGTGATTTAATGCAATTCAAATACGTTAGCAGTGATAAATCTGTCTTACAGTAGACAATGCACATTTCCTGACCCTGTGAGTAGACCTTCTTCTACTCACGTCAGTAAAGAATCAAAGTCTGCAGTCAAAAAAGTGGACTGTTATTCTGTGTTCAGCTGTAATTGCCATCCTGATAATACTTTACTAGTAAGACAAGCAATGCTTTTAGTACCTTCTCATTCCTAAAAGCAATAGTCCATGCAGGGAATCTGAGTAAAGTGCTTGCTGCAATAGTTTAAAATTTTACGTAAAAATAAAGGTTTAGGCCTCAAATCAATAGCCTTATCAGATTTGTGGCATCCAACACATTATTTATATCATTCTCATTGTAATAATAAACATTTTCAGAATCTGAAATGAAAGATGAGTGTCAAAGGCAATTATGTTTTATCTTTTAAATGATGGAAGGTCCTGTACAGATTTCTCTCGGTTTTCATTAGACAGTGTTATCCGGGTGAAGTGATTTCAGAGCCCACTTTCACAGGCTGTTTGGTTTTCCAGGTGTACAGAACCACCGGCTTGTACAGTTTGAGTGGCATGATGTTTTACATAGAAGCATAAAGCGAAAGCAGGTAAAATCAAGTCGTATCTCCATGCAGAAACACAACATATGTTGGTAAGGGACTTTCTTACATGGAGGGGGAAAAACAAAAGAAAGAAAGGGCTGTCACCACCTAGGAATTTCACAAGCACCTTTGCTAAAAGAATCTAAAATAAGTGCAAGATACTGTAAAAACATTACCTTCACTAGTACTCTGGTTTGCCACAGATTTCTGTTTAATAGAAGCATCAGTCTGAAGTGTTTGGAACTTCCAAGCAAATTTCAACACTAAGAATTTCTTCAGGAATGAACACAGTGGTTTCAAGAGTCAATTTTACCCCCCCCCCCCCCCAAAAAAAAAAAAAAAAAAAAAGATAAAGGTATAATGTCAAACGTCCTCTGTCAGCTTCTCAGAGACTAAAATAGGGAGACATTCATAACAGCCGTGGCAGGGCTCCAGCAGTGGTAGGAGGAAAGCTTTGTCGCGCCTGCCAAGAATCTCAGCGATGGAGAGCAGAGAGCTGAACTTTGCCTTACATAGAGGCTGACGAGCCCAGGGGTCTGTAAGGCTTTCATATTTTCATTTAGCTTTACTTGCTTACAAAAATGTAAACTCTGTGGGAATCCAGAAAAAAAAAAAAAAGCTTTCATTGTAATTACTAATTCATACTGTGTTAAGCCAGTAGTTATAGGTCAGCTTTCCCTATGGTATCCAGCTACCACAGGTTTCTTTTAACATACCTTCTCACAAACGCCTTTTCCCCCAGCCCTATATTGACTGATAGGGTGGCTTTATTCATCTCTTGACCCAAAGGGCCCTGCTTCACCAGAAATAGCCAGAAGAGAAACCTCACGTGACACGTCTCACATTCGCTGCCAAAGTGTTTAATCTTGCCCGTGAACAGCTGAGTGAACAGAGGACCCCCAAAGCCTTCAACAGATATTTTCTTAAGTTACCTTTGCCAAAAGACAACTGACATATTCTTGGAGAGGTTTTATTTTCTTAATTCTTTGGTTTGTTGCTATTCTGGTGCTTTGATGTGACATAACATTCGTTTTCATTGATCTTGTACCCCTCAAAATATAACTCAGCAGGCTGGGACTACAGCATTAAGGAAGTTTTGTTGTGAATTTGGTTTAAATCGCAGAACAGCTTCAACCAAAACAGATTTTCCCCTTCACTCGAGTAAAAAGACAAATAAGTTGTTTGGGGTTTGACATTTAAAAACATTTTAATGGTCTACTTAGCAGGGTTACTTTTGTTTTGTTTACTTTTTGTTTAGTTATTTTTGCTGCTTTTTAAGCCATACTTTGGATAAAGCACAATATTCCAGCTTTCCCGAAATGTATTTAGGAGCGTGTGTTCTTTTGTCAATTTTTATGTTGTTTTTGCCAAGAACATTCAAGTGTTTGAGGTTGAGTGAGACCCATGTTGGTTGTATTTTTTTTTTTTTCTTTCTCAAGAAATCTTTTTCCCCAGTTCAGTCACTGAACCAGTTATCTAGTTGTACTGCCTAGATGGAAACTTTACTTTAGTTCTAGGTCATGGACTGAATCTACAAAGGCATATAGGTGCCTAACTCCCACACAAACAACAGGAATCACTAAATTCCACTGAGAACCGTGCTGACTATTCTTCACTTTCTCAGTGGGCACTGTGCTATCAGCTCAGATTCTTTCCACCTCTCCTTCCCTGCCCCTCCCTGCAAAAGAAACACCATGAAGTTTTTCTCCAGAGGAACACGTTTGATTTCACGAATACTGAAAGTTGCCCTTTACAGTCCCACTAATCTTCGTGCCCCACAGAAGACAGATGGGGTGGGCACTCCCTGGCAGGGTCGCTTCTGCGGGGAGATGGAAGGCCACTTGTTGGGCCCAGGCCACCTCGCAACTCTCTAGATTGTAGCGACTCCCAGGGGCAGCATCTTACGCACAGGCTTTTCCTCTCCATGAAGGAATGGAGTGGACATATCAACGGGCATCAGATGCGCTGAATCCTATTTTCTGCCTGAGAAATTGAGGGGAGCCATGAAAGCTGAGTTTATAGGACAAGTGGGCTACTGTAGCAGGGAGGCCAAAGTGCATTCCCACAGTAAAGCACCACATCGGGATTCTTCCTGGGGAAGCTGAAGGAGGAGGTGCTCCTGCACATGCTGTGAGCCAGCTGCCCAGGGAGATGGCAGGGCAGGGGGGAGAGGGGTCCGTGCAAAGCATTCCTGTGTGAATAAAGAAAGGGGATTTATAAACTGCTGAAGCATCCATCACATGACTTTTGTTTCCTTTTTAGTTCTAATCAAGATTTTTATGGCAAAGGCAGCAAGAATATTACTTGCTGCTCGTGATGCTGTATTTCTGCTATACAAAATGGACCCTCAACACGTAAGTTACAGCGATGCACACCTGACTGCAGATTAGACAAGAGCATCTCACACACACATCCCATATTTTAAGATAGCTGAATCCTAAGTTTTTCATTATGTTCACACGTACACTGCCAGTTCAAATTTCCAGCCTTACAGCTGACCTCCGATCGTCATATTTTTTTCTTGTCAATGTCAAATAAATAACCACAACCAGAACCCCAATCCAGGAAAAACATACAAATTGTTTCCACTGTATTAGTAGCCTTGAGAAGATGACTAGTCCTCCTACCTGTGTGCAAAGTGACATAAAAGTAGCACGGTACAATACAAATGAGTTGACCTCACCGTGGTTGTATTTCATGGATTTCAGGTCTCTCTGGTTCAAACTTAATTTTCTCACAAGAATTAAAGTATCTTAAAGAGTGCCATAGATAATTATATTCAATGGGAATACCTTTAGAGATCACCGTATCCGTTTGGCTGAGTGCTCTCACTAGAGTGTAGAACTTAACGTGCTCCCATACTTATTAATGAGTGATACATTAATAGATTTACCATATAATCACAGATAAAGTAAGAGAGGAAAACTGTTACTAAGAAACACGTGATAGCGAGTCTTAAAATACTCTGGGATAGGTTTGAACTACTTGCTGGCTAGGAAACTGCTGAATCATACCCTTAGGCTCATACCGAAAATAATGTTTCATCTGGCAAAGCACGTACAAGCTATTAGTGTTCCCTATTGTTGAAAGCCCGCTGAATAGCTGCTGATCGGAAAGGATGAAGAAGCATTCCCCTAACTTTTCTGCCTCCTTGAGAGAAAGGCAATAGCAAGTTTGTTTTTTCCTACAGTAGTTCTCCATTTCACAACATTAGCTTTTGACAGAACAAGAAAGTCCCCAAAACATTTTTTCAAAGCATTACGTGATCTTTCTGAGTTTGAGACACCCTAGAAGAAACTTCACTTGCCTTGTTACATGTACAGCATTGATGGGTAGCAGACGTCACTCAACTCTCAGTTGTAATCCTCTCTGGTGAGACTGTGATGTTCTCAGGACACAGTCTGTAAGTTATTTCTTAGACCAAAGGGGAGAAAAGAGCCTTTCTCGATCATTTAAAGAAGATGGAATTAATATGAGGGAAGTTGTTCTCTCTGAGATCTTGGAAAAGGTGACTGCTTAATGCCCTTAACGAGGAGGGAGGGGTTTTAAAAAGTTGAGTTCAAAAGCTCCAGCTGGAGTTAATTATGTTCTCTAATAGGCTTTGTAATGACCGTGTTTCCTGGCCTCCGGCATCCCATAGGCAGAAGGAGAGACAAGAGTTGCCCTCTGAGTTTTTCTGGGTGCCTCGTTACCTCCTCCCTTATTCCTTCTGCCCCGGTCTGATGGAAACCTGGACTGAAGTCCTGGGTTTATCAGCAGAAAGGGTGCAGCGCGGGCTGCTGCTATGAACTTGGCAAAGTCCATCCAAGGTGGCCAGGCACCTCTCTTCCAGCAGCACAAGCTTCATCCTCTTTCTGGCCCCTGTGCAGTGCGCAGGGCCCTCTTGCTTTGGCCCTGATGCAACAGGGCCACCGCTGGCCTCACCCTGGGAGCCTTAGCCCGGCTGGAGGGATAGGTCATGTAGAGCAGCCCCTTCAGCAGAGCTGCCAGGGGACAGACACTGAGAAATCGCAGAGAGAAGCCTAAGAAGGGAAGAAATATTATGGCAGTTTTCTCTGCTCAGTCTGGGAGTGTTACTTCCCACCCCTCTGGTTGACTTGACCTCTCCGCAGTGCCGTCCGTGTAACATCTGACCATTTAAAACACATCGGTGTTTTTTAAAAGAACAGAAAGTATATTACCCTTTAACCATCTGCCCTGTCACATTTATACAAGAGGTTTGGGTACCGTGTAATGAAACATTCTCATGCGCTTTTTATTACGGGAGGGGCAGGAAAAACGTCTGTGGCAACACAGACGCTTGAAGTTGCAGCTCTTGCATTTTGTCTGTAACTTACGTATAATCATATAATTTTTCTTGCAAATAAAATCCATTTCTGAAAAGCAAAATAATCTCTAGGCAGGAAGCGTGGGCAGCCTGGCTCTCCAGTCTCCGTGGAGGGCAGTTTACTCAGAAAGCAGAGGATGGTATTTCCAGAGTTTCCTGTACAGAACTTTAAATTGTGGTAGTTCAGACACGTGAGGTCTGTTGAAGAGACGCGCTGAGTTAATTTGCTGCTGTAGCGAAGCTGCCTGGCACGGGCTGTATGCCATATCCACACTGCGTAGGGGGTTATAGGTACTTTGTGCTATATGTTTCTGCTATAGAGAATGAACCCTCAACACATGATAATTACAGTTGCTTTTGTGCTATGTTTTTCTCACAAGCTCATGAGTAATTCACCGAACTCTTCAGCGCAGCTGTAATTAGGTAATTCCTCTTGGTCTCTGCCTGATAAGTTACTCTTTTTGCTGAAATCCACAAACACGTTTTGCTTCTTGGTCCTACTTTTTTAGATTTCAACAGCAAAAGACAGTCAGAGTCCAGAAATGGCAGTCCCCTGCTTTCATCAAGCCCAAGACACAAACGACCTGTATTAATTAACCTTCAGTCAGTATCATTAGGATGGCACAGAGGCGTCTCGCTCCAGGTGACTCCAGAGGCAGGACTAAGATGTAGAGGCAGTTTACTGCAGTGTGACAAGCGATGCTTCAGGGGAAGGGAGCAGGGAAAGATGGGAAAGGTCCACTGGATAAATGAAAGGTCTGAAGGGTGCACGGATTTAAGTAATGACTAGAAGTGAGGTAATCACGCAAAAGCAATGAATCTCATTCTGCAGTATCTGTGAGTCCTCTGTCACACGCTCCTGGTGGGCTGCCGTACTTCCCGCTTCCTTAATGTTTTATGCACTTCCATCATCCCAGTCTGAGCTCCCCAATACGCTCTTTTACAGGCGCTGGACAAATCTGCATTTACAGAAAGTGCTTTCTCCCATGCCTCTCTTGCTATCATCCATACTTTGCTGCTCTGTGAAACCCAGTCAGAACTCTTTTCCATTTCTGACCAATGTTTGTACTTAAGGCTTCCAGAATTGCTTTACTTTCCCCATCCTATTGTTTCGTGATCGCAGCCAAAGTTCTGGTATAATTTACTTGGCATGATGTAAGGTAAGAATTGCTGACACATCCTCAAGCACATCTACTAATGCCTTGTATCACTTCCTCAGGACGGTCTTGTGAAACTGGGTTTTCCCTTTTTTTTGGAACAGTGTTATTCGTAGATGTAAGCAAAGCTAGCTAAATAAAAATGCATTGTAGGAATTCCAGTCAATACTACTGAGGTGAGCTATTCCTACCTATTTTATTGCTTAAACTTTTACTCAGTAACAGTTTCCACCGGCAGCAATATATAATGACTAAATTGTTTTTAACGTAGCTGATAAGAAGCAGGATAACATACTGATGGCCTTTTAGTTTGAGGCATTAACAAGGAGAATTAGGACTGTAATTTTTTGTTAATGAGTCTATCTTTTAATGAAGAGAATTGGAAGACCAAAATGGTCATAGAGAAATCAGTCTCTGAATACATATCTTTATTAATCCGGTGCAACATTTGCTTGTTGTCCTTTCCAAAGGAATTTATAATAGCAGTGCATGGAGCTCTGCACAGAATGACCTCAAGTAATGCTTAGGTATGATCCCAACTAATGCTGCACACATTCAGTAAACTACAAAAGTGAAAGTTGCTGCTGCCTTGGTCATCTTGTTGCCACTAGGCTACAAGTAAGGCCTGCCCCCTGAAGCTCAGTCCATGAAAACCACCGATAACCCTGCTGAAGTGCCATCGACTGGGTAGCTCCTCTAGATCCCTCTTTTCTGGGGTCAAATTTGTCAATGAATACAAAATTATCTTCAGCAAATAGGTAATGCATGGGAAATGTACAGACCATGAAATCGGCACCTGTGCTGGACACACAGGTGCAACTTCCATGCCTTGGAGCAATGTGGATGTGGAGGTACGTGGCTAGGGTTGAAGAGAACGCTGAGCTGTACTTCAATTCCTTTACCACATTTAAGAGGACTTACAATTGCCAGAAAGCGCAGAGTTCATTAATGTGATCTTCTAGCACTTCTGTTCCCATGCTCTGATACTCATCTAGCCGACGTCCTCTGTGGCCGAGTGGGAAATGCCAACTAGACAGCAGATGCAACATGGGAAAGAAGTACAAAATCAGTCTGAAGTTACAGCTTTCTGCTGAACATCCAGCTATTAGCCCTGGTCTCTTCTGTTTGCTCTGTTCCATTTAGATAAGACAACATTTAGATTTTACCACAGCTAAGCAGATAAAATGAAACCGTGTGTTCCTCTATAGCCCTGAACTTGACCTGGTAACCTATGCTAATAACCCAAGTAAGTCAGTCAAGTTACCATCTTGTTACTGAAAATCTAGTATCAGTTAGCAAAGCAGAACTGGATATTAATTCCTTATTTGTGGAGGGAGAACATACCTAAGCATTCATCTTAAGAAAAAAAATCTCTGTTATTGTCTAATCAGGCTACTTTTGGCATGAATCCAAAGATTAGACATCCTCAGGTCTGATTCCTCTATTCACTGAATTCCTCTTTTCAGAAAATCTATTCCTCTTTGTGTTCACATAGTCACAAAAAATCAAAGAAATAGAGGAAACATACAGTGGGAGACAGTTTCTTTTCCCTTTTTTTGGCTAAGTATGAGCCTAATGACATAGATTCAGGGGAAGGAATTAAGGGTGATGAGACATCTCTTTTGTACATATTGTGGATTTTGCACTGAGGCTAGTGATACCTGCCAGCTTCAGGCACTAATTAGAGCAAGCGAGATCATCGAATCATAGAATTGTTCAGGTTGGAAGGGACCTTTAAGATCATTGAGTCCAACCATCAACCTAACACTGCCAAAACCACCACTAAACCATGTCCCTAAGCACCATGTCTACCCGTCTTTTAAATAGCTACAGGGATGGCGACTCTACCACTTCCCTGGGCAGCCCGTTCCAATGTTTGATAACCCTTGCAGTGAAGAAGTTTTTCCTAATATCCATCCTAAACCTCACCTGGCACAACTTGAGGCCATTTCCTCTTGTCCTATCGCTTGTTACTTGGGAGAAGAGACCAACCCCCACCTTGCTACCACCTCTATTCAGGTAGTTGTAGAGAGTTTTTGTTGTAGAGCCTCCTTTTCTCCAGGCTAAACAACCCCAGTTCCCTCAGCCGCTCCTCATACGGCTTGTTCTCCAGATGCCTCACCAGCTTCATTGCCCTTCTCTGGACACACTCCAGCACCTCAATGTCTGTCTTGTGGTGAGGGGCCCAAAACTGAACACAGTATTCGAGGTGGGGCCTCACCAGTGCCGAGTACAGGGGGACAAATAGTAGAAAACAAAAGAGCCAAAGCATGACTCTACTACTTTGACAACTGAAAATCCCTGGAAAGGCTATCCTGGGATAGTAAAGGCAGTAAAAAGGCCGTAAAGTTAAAGGTCCTTGAAGTGTGCATGAGAAAAATGGCTGCTGCTTTATAAGACAACACACAATAAGAGAAATGTTCTGTCTTCAAACTAAGTAAATAAAGGCTTCCCGACACATATGAAATTCCTTGGTATTTCAGATGGGGAAGAAACTTTTCAAAAGACATTCAGGAGACTTTCTTCTACAAAACTTTTCTCCCAGGAGAAACATTTGATTTTTTTTTACATTCCTTCCATGGGCATATACTACTTCTACTGCTACTTTATGTTTCTCTCCAGGCACCAGTTGTATTCCAACCATCCCACCACGTGCAGGGATTGTGGTAGAGTTTGTTCCTGATGCCACCCACACAGTCCACTGATACCTTCAGATTAGGCTACCGAAATTTGCAGGGGGTGTCTGCAAAGCATCTCTGTCTGTGCTCAGACATCCACCAAGGAAGCTCTGCAGCTCAGATAGGCTGTTTAGTGTTTCTTTGGTCGCCGGCTGTGTCACAGTTAGCTCCTTTGGGGCACGGCTGAACAATGCCAAGGTCACTACAGGATGACAAAGAATAGTATAGTGCAGCCAAGGGAAAAAAAAACCCAAAACAAACAAACAACAAAAAAACAACCAAAACCAAACCCCAAAACTGCTGAAGTTTCAGGCAAGTAATTTTTATTATTCTGAAACTTTTGTCAAAACTGTCCCAAAGAATGGATTCTTTATCTTGTTTTGTTATCTTTAGAAGATAAAAGTACTGTAGCACACTTCATACTGTAAACAGTAACTTTGACTGGCCTTACTCCAGCAGCAGCTGAACAAATATTTCTAACATGGACAACTCCTCCTCCCTCTTTCTCAGCTGGACAGACCACATATTTTTATAACTCACTGTCAGTTCTTATGTCTAACACGGTCAGCCAGGGGAAGGAAGCTCCCAGAAATAAAGGAATTCAAACATTGCATTCACCTTCTCAGCAGTCTCAGAACCACACGGTCCAAATTCTCCAAGTTAAGGTCTGCAGCTCTTAGTTAAATCAGCAGGCTACAGACAGCTAAAAGAGCCCAAAGCAGCAGAGTGTATAGGATACGTATACATACAATGCAGGCAGGCTCTGCACAGGAATATTATATATGAACATTTTGGAAAACAGTTTTGGTAAATCTGCTTATTGAAAACAGGAATATTTGTACTGCTGTACCAAAATAACTTGAAGGAAAATCTAATATTGCTAACTATCGTCTTAAATAATTCAGAAGACCTTGTTTAGTTAAATAAGATTCTCTGCTGAAATTATATGAACATAAGTCAAGAGGCATCAGTTTGAGCCCTTTAGTTCAAGATAAAATAATCTGAAATGGTTCAAACTATATTGAAGATATTAATGTGAGGAATGTGCGTCGTCTTCATTTCAGGCATCCTACTTGAAAAGGATCCTTAGATGAAAAGGTGCTGAAGCTGCTTTACTTGTACTTTCTAACCATAAAGAGGGTTTTCACCCTAACTAACCATTTTGTTCTTTCAACTGTGTATTTCAGCTTTCTGTCCTCAGCAGCGCCCCTTTGAAGATTTGCTGTATCATTGCTCTATGAAATCTGACTGTAGTAATTGCGGAGTTTTGACAGTACTCAGGAAAAAAGATTTCGTTCTTATAAAAGATGCCTGAACACTAATAATCCTGCAGAACAGCTTGTAATAGTGAATTCAGAGATTGCTTACAAACTGAACGCAAACATTAAGACACTCAATGAAGAAGAAAGATATCTTTAATGATGGACAAGCTGTGCATTGGACAGATCTCTGGAGGGCAATTCACTGGTGGTTAGCTGCTGTGAAAAGTCAGTGTGAAACAGTCTATTCTCTCAGCAGCGGTTACAGAGGAAATACTGAACTGGAAGAACTGCAGAAATACATTACATGCAATTGGAGAAAATCAGAGCTGGAATACCTGCCCTTGAAGATATTCAGGATTAGAAACCACATGAGTTCCAGGGTTTCAAGCACGCTGTAATCTGACTTTGTTAATGCTTGTCTTCTCAAGGAAGATTACATGTTTCTCCCACCCCCTTTTACATAGGCATGCATCATTAGCACATCACCTCTCACTCCTTAAATGACTTTTTCCGCTCATCTTGTTTCCTCGAACTTTGGTTACAACTGCTGCACTCTCCTGGTTTCTCTCCCGTTAGCACTGCTGTTCAAGGCAGACATGAAGGAAAAGTGGGGTGCAGTACTCCATTCTTCCCGATTGCAAAGAGAACAGCAATTCATGAGTTGTACATGCTATAGACTTCTTTCCATTTATTATGTTCTGTAGTAGACTTATGTCTACTACATAGTTGTGCTATAACCTTGCACTTTTCTACAAAAACAGATAGGTGTTCCCTATCCAGTATTGAAGCAGTCAGCCAGTCCCACCTAAACGTAGTGCCTTGCACTTGTCTACGTTGGATTTCATCTTATTTTTTTCTGGACCACTTTATCAATTTGTTAAGATGTGCTGTTGGCAACAGACATACAGCCATATCACACATCACATTACAGGCATACCACATTTTCACTCATGTTTTCTAAGGACACAGGACTTGTGTAACCACACTGCTCTCTGTCACCTCCCTCACTTCCTGACAAACAGCTTTTGAACCACTTGGTTAATTCCATCTCAATGTGATGAAAGAGACGGGTCTCCAAGACTAACACTTTTGTGAGAATCAGCAGCTGAGTAGAGAAGTCTGAAACTGTTTCCCTTCTCCGAGGCAAAAGCCTTTGGCATGAGCACAAGACTCACGTGCTGTCTGTCCCATCGACCGGCTCATCAGTCCCTGAGCACTCACAGGCCCATCGCACACACATCGCTCCTCAGGATCAGGCAGAGCATGTGCTCTACTGATAAAACAGGGGAGGAGAGAGCACTGCAAGGAGACCTCATGGAAGAGCGAGGATTACACAAGACAGTGGTAGGAGCTACAGTTATTGCAGCTGTGGGTGTGTGGGGACCAAAGGCATGTAGATAGAAAAAAAGTCATGCTTTGTTAGTTTTGCTGCTCAAGGAAGAACTTGTTTTCAGACTCTGGTATGGTGTTATTGGGATGCAGATAGGCTGTGTATTGTCTTTCCCCTGACTGAAGTGGACAATGGCTTATCATGAACAAAGTGGGTGTGTATTCTGAGCCAATGTGTACAGCTTGAACAAGTGTTTTGCTGTTTTGGTGGTTTGTGGGTTTTGGGTTTTTTTTGGTCTTAATGAGTTAGGCTTAGATACCTATTGAAGATCTAACAGCAGCATCTACTGTACGTTCTCTTTCCCTTATCTGCCAAAGGAGAGAATCAGATTTTCTGAACATAAGTCAAGTAACTTCCCGTGCACTTACAAAGGATTAAGAACTCTTAACTCTGCATGTGTGAAAACAGATTGCTCCATCACTCTATACCGAGAATGAGTGGAAAGCACATGGTTGTGTGCTTCTCTTGTGACCAAATACAACAAAGTTTAACTAGAAAGAAATATTGACCCGCACAAGAACAAGCTAAAGTATTTGAAAAAGCATTATTGAACAGCGTGCACTTTGTCCATGCACTTCGCAAGCCTTTAAGCAAACATCCTTGTTCAGTTTTTTCTGCCCTTCAGAGTTGCAAAATACAGTCTGCCTTATTTAAAGCAGAAGCTAGAGGCATAGTCTTAGTCCAGGAATAAAATATTTTTAAACCTACAGTGATTATTACACCGTGCAGTTAACAGCACCCACAAGCAGGAAAAAGAATGTGTTAGCACAGAGGGCAAGAAAATAAGGACTGTTACTCTAATACTTACTACTAGCTTCTCTAGTACTAAGTACTTGAGAAAGATATGAATGCAGAATACAGCACAATATATTCCTGGAAGACCCCAAAATAGGTCAGTCTTGAGGCATATAAAGCATTATCAACTCCACAGTGCTCAATTCAGAAAAGCTGGATCTATTAAGTGCACTCTTCTCTAGCAGAAACAGTATTTACTCTGGAATATGTCAGGTTTGCCTGCAATCTTGTATTGTCTCAAAGTTATGAAGAGACAGTGACTTAGCATTGACTCAGTAATATCTGCTAGTTTGTAATACTCAAAAGCAGTAGAAATTATTATTTTAAATGAGTCTGGAATTGCCCGTTCATTTCTATTACAGAATGCTTGCTTGCTTTCTAACACTTTACTTGCAAATTGTGATCCTTTATAGATGACAAGTTTAAATATATGCTTTGCAAAACTAGTTGTGTAGGAGGCTGTGAAAGAAGCCTCTGTCCAGCGGGAAAGGAGTGTAACACTATGACATGAAAAGATGGGATCTTTGAGAGTGATCACTGAGGGAACCCTCAGCCAGCTTATGAAGGAAACAAGCTAGCTCTGCTGACCTGGGACAATATACACCATACACTTTGTAGAGGCAAAACCAGCAGTAACTGTAGTATTTTAAAACTACTAGATATGAACCTACTTACTCCTTTGGAATTTCCAAGAGACAGTCTTCTCATTAAAGAAACAGAACAGTTTAAATTGAAGGGACCAAGTTCAGGCTACCCTTTTCTCTTTTAACAAGATTCAATTTTCAATACCCACATCATCAGTGTTCAGTTTATGAAATTTAAGAAAACCCTTTTGAAAACAAAAGCAGTGTTCCAGAGCAAAATAATAAAATATGTAACAGGCAATATACCTTGCCTTCCACAGGCAGGGTTGATACTTTCCTTAATAGGTAGTTGAAGTAACACAACAAGCAAGTAAATGGAGTGGTAGGTATCTTCAGTAATTCTACCTTTAGTTGCTGAGCACTGAATTCCACAGCATCTCAGAGCTTTCCGAAACATGTACACCCAAGTAAAGGCAAAGAGTGAAACCATCAAACGGTAAATTGTGAAGGTCCTTCTTCAGCCAAGAAGTGTTCTTCATTTGTTACGTATACTACACAATACCATTCATAATTACTTTTCTTCATGCCTATAGGGGTGGATCAGCGTAACTATACTTTCAAGTCAGTATTCTAACACTTTTTTTAGTTTCTAAGTGGCAGTGAAGGAGGTAAACGTTCCTAAAAATGAAAATTGGTATTCTGACTGTAACATTGACATTTTGGTAGCCCATATTAAAGAGGCACATCACTTACCCTAATACTACTAAGTCTGATACACACAAGCTTATATTTTTAACCCACCACATTCTAATTCCCACGTGGGAATGACTAATTATTACTAATGATTCTTCTAATTCCCATAGGGGAATAACATGGCAATAATACAGCTGGGGACAATCCATAAAGGTATTTTTCTAGGAAAACCTCTAGTTCAAAGAGGTTCAGGGAAATCCTAGTGAATGAGCACAGCATCCTACCAAAGATCAACTAATCACACAAGCATATACTAACTACATGTAACAAGAAGCAGTCCTACATAAAATACTCAATTGAAGTACTTTTCAAGAGGAAAACCAGAATATTAGAATTATCGCATTTACTTGTGACCACTCTTATACCTACTGTTCTCATCTACAGGTTGCTGCTACAGAAGGCCATAATTTCAATACAGTAAAAACATGACTATGAAGGCAAAACTCATTTGCTTTCTGTTGCTCAGCAAGCCAATACACAAAACTGCTGTATCACCAATGCTGGTCCTGGGCTGAGGCAGGACCACAATTTCACCTACAGCTATTGTGCCTTAAGTTACCACTGTGAATGGTATATAAAAAAAAAAAAAAAAAATCCGTTCACTGAGGACAGAGCTATAGCATCACTGAAAGGTTTTTACTACGCTTGTTTGCTTCCTCAATGCTATTTGTTTGTGCTTCATGGCTGTTTCCATCCCATCACTATGGAAATCCTTTATCTACAGGATCCATGCTAAATACAGCCTACCAAGATGCCTACAAAATGAACAATACAGGACAAAAATTTGTATGCAAATTTATTCATTAGCTTTAACAACAGTAATACATAAATCAATACTATGTCCAGCACAAGGTTGTATAATAAAATATGCTATTCTGGTAAGATTGATTTTTAGTGCGTACATTTTAAGGGCAGTTTTCATCCAAATTGGACACATTTAAAAAAAATAAATAAATACAAGGCCAAAAATGCTTACTTAATGAAAGTCCTGCTAAGTAAGACTTCAGGCTCCACATTGCTTCAAAGCACTAATCAGTACAGGTGTCTGCATACATCTTAGAGACTTATACACAAATTGGTTGCGCTCAAGCAGCATACATTTTTTGACATCCGACTCAGACCAATACATACAAGATTTCCAATTTAGACCTCTTTAATCTTCTTAAAGCTAGCATCCACCTTTTCTTTCTTTTAGGATTGTCTTGCCTTCCAGCTCTGTATCCACATATATCAATTCTAGCAACATTATGTGTACAAAATACAAAGGTCTGGTCCCCTCCCAATACTATTTTTGGCTTGAGATCCAGACTGCACTATCTAGTGGAATGATTTACAAAACAAATTGCTACTAAACTCAAAGACAACTACATTGCTCTTGGGGGAAGGAGAAATAAAAAAAAAAAAAAAAAAGACTTTGGGAACAGATGGGAACATGGTATGCTCCCAGCTCTATTTGTTATGGTTTTGGAGCTCTCTAGACTTCAGGAATATATCCTCTCTCAGATGTTTGGTGCTTAGTGCTACAGCATTAAGCCTTAGGCACACTGGGTTCATCTGCACAAGATGCTGCAGTTTCAGCTTTACTTCCCTGATTGCTAGCGAGTCCAATATATACAGTGGCGTTCAGATGTTCAAAGTGCAGTATACAGGAATTCACTGACATTTGGGCTACATTTATATATTCAGCAATATTGAAGTCTGGTTCCAATTTAGATTAGATACACATGAGAAAACATATTTGGCAAAATAGAGGTATTTTATTTACTAGTGTACTTATATACTGTATAGGCTATCCTTTAGGCATATTTATTCTACAAATCCAGATAAGCTTGGTTTTTGTGTCCTCTGACTTCTAAATTCTGATGGCAAAATTCCCTTTTCCTCAAGTTACACTCAGGATTGAGTCGCAAATTTGAGAACTACTCTAATATATTTTACTTTATTATATCAAAACAAAACCCAAAAGCTTGGTCAAAATACAAACACTTATAAACCTAATGAAAACATCCCTGAGAAACTTTCAGTAACATAGCAATAATGATTAGTTTTGGTCCATTAGAGGAGGAAAATTGATACATCCAGCTATCGAATATTGAAGGCTACAAGTACATTGGATTCCCATTCATTGACTTTCACTCCTCTTATAAAATATTGTATCTGAGACAAAAGCCACGAGAGAATATTTACATTCTATTTCATTTGATATATAATGTAACCATTACAAATTTTAAGATGAATAGCCTAGTTTCAGCCCTGGTGTAACATGTTTAACGTCAATGGAGTTCACACACTTACATTCCAGGGCTGAAGTCTGGCGACACAGATGACTGTGGAAGGACAGTACCTAAAATAAAAAAAAACTTAAAAGTTACAGATGATACTTTTCACAAGTTGCTGATGTAAGTTTTTGCAGACTAGTTTTGCAAACAATTTACAAAGATTTCAGTTTAGAAGTCATACCATCATGCCATGGGAAAAATCAGAACACCACCATGTTCAACTCTACTGAGAAAGAAAAGTGCACAGAGTAGCTTCCACAAAAGTGCCCATACAGTTAATGCCTATGGAAGTACTGTTAGTACACATGCAGGGGAAAAAAACAACCCAAAAACCAAAACAGCAAGAACTTCTTGCAAATCAGAGGGATATATCATTCTTCATTGCTCTGAAGTTGCTTTAGAGGGCCACACAGTCCAACATCTCGTTGTTTTAGCGCTACTTTAGAACAAACTAAGTAAAAATTCACATAAATGTAAAACAGATAGATGCCAAGTAATCCACTTTGACTTCTTTTGCCTGGAATACTAATAATTTTCTAATACATCAGGCTTTAATAGGGTTTCTGAAAACAATAGCATTCAAAAATAAACTCAAGCTGCTTGTACTCTGAGGCAAAAACTAAGTTAGCCTTAGACTTTCTTTCTGTACCAGTACTCCTGACCTTAGCACTTTCTGCTACATAAAACCTGAGCAGACCTGTCATTTGCAATTAAAAAAGCCATGCTTTATAATGTTACATCACTAGCTTCTGCTAAATGAGGCTATGTTTTACTTTATCAAGTGCAACAAAAGTGTAATACAAGATATTGTACCTAGCACTTGCCTAATTTGTAAGGAAACATGCAAAAAAACCTACAAAGGTGTTTCTGTAAAGTTAAACCAAAACAGATAGAATACTAAAAAGGTATTTTGGGAAAGTATCACAACTTAAGAGCCCACTTCAGAAATCCAAGAATTATATTGATATCAGTTTGAGAAAACAGAGGAGCAGAACTGTTCATGGTAAGGGGAAAACAGAAAAACACCACAAAAAAAAAAAAAAAAAAAAATCAAGTACTGTATATCAAGTTATTCTGAAGCAACTAAAAACAACCCTCGTTTTGCTCAATGAGCACAAGAATTGCTCAGAATTCACTGACAAATTGAGAATATATAACCATAAAACTGTATCACACTGTTGGGGTCAGCAACAGAAATTCAACATTCAACATCAAATACTAGATGTATAACTTGTGGGCATCCTCTGAAACACCAGCTGTCAAGATCCAACTAGGCTGACCCCTGCCAAACATGAAACATTTTTACAGGGTCACTGTAAATGAATTTTGGCTCTCTTGGCACAGCTTCGTCAAACAGTTAAGTTATGCATTCAACTCTAGAGAAACACCTTAGACAGGGTCACAAAAGGCAGTACATGTGTCTAACCATGATATTTGTGTAGCAAGTTAGTAAGAGAAATGGATCCTTTCAGACAGTAGATGTATTACCAGGTGGTGAACTGTCAGAGACTGTTTTGGGATCAGGAGTGCAACAAACAAAAAGTTGTTTTCCCAGGCTTTTTTGGGCAAATCTGAAGTACATTATGTGGCCCATTGCAACAAAAGACACAGAAATAAGCACCAATAAGCCAAAAGCTTCAGGATTTGGGGCCAAGATGACCATGATGAAGTGCAGTAAATCAAGAAGATAATTCATGGAGTTTTGGACACCGTTTATGATGCCTCTTTCAGATTCTACCACGTTTTCTTGGAGCAACTGTGTGACAGTCAAATCAAAGGACCAAAGGCCTATGGAAAGAAAAAAAACACAAAACCAACACAGTTATCCATACAACCGGTCTTCTCATGGTAAGCTTTCATTAGTGCCACAATTCAATTCATACTTCCAAACACTCACTTCTGCCAAAAATGCGTGGAACAAGCTAGCCTCTTGTCTTGGATTTCACACTGACAGTCAAGAACAATTTACCTTCCCTTTACTAACATTTCCTGAAACACATACACCTTGACACATTAACTTGCCTGTCACATCTTGCTTCAATATGTCTATCAAGTTAACACTGTTTTGGTCATCTGTTGCTTCTTTAAATAGCTATTTCACAGCTATTTACAGTGTATTCATGCTAACTACAATTGCTAAGATGTGCATAAGATGTTTGCAAAAAAACCCAAATATTTTAAACTATGCAGAATACTTAATTTACAACAGCCTCGGTTGACACTTGCTTCCATACTGGTTTAGTCTATTAATGATTCAGTTTTAAAAGTTTATCTTGCAAACAAACTTAATACACATAAATCAAGTATTTCATTCCTCCAAAGTTCAGCAAAAGATGCAGAAATTAAGAGTACAAAAATTCTACAGATGAGAGTTACTGTTCATTTATGTATTTGACTGCCTTTCCTGTTGACAGATACTAATACTACACTAACCAGCAATTCCTCAAAAAATTAAGCTGTCATCCAAATCAAAGTTTCTCTTCTAAACTCCTTTGCTGGTCACAAGTTTAAAGGTTCAGCAATTTATTTAATTAAAGGACTAATGTACTAAGCTGCTACGTTTGAAGGTTTTCATAGCAGATGTATTTAGTTTTGTTTCCTTTTAACAAATAGTTTTATTTGGTTGTGCAGGAAGATCATAGGTGAATGCAGTTGAGCATTCCAAGTTACATTCACTCCCACTGTGGTAACTTTTCTCCTACTAGCGATATATGATATGCAAGAAATTAGTACTGCAGTCTCCGCACTTGCAATACTATTGCAAGATCATTTCGTTTTTATGAAGTGTAATAAATTAGCCTTAGAAATGTGATAAGACTTCAACTGTAGCCTACAATTCTAAACTAAAATTTGTATTTAATTGACAGGTGCTGTCATTTTTAGAATTAAAAGCAGTCAATAGATCAGATTTTAATAGAGACGTACTACTTACCAACTCTAGCAGCAATGACTCCTGCAAACAGGAGACTAACAGAGATTAAAGGCACAGGCTCAGGACTCATCTCTGGGTCGCTGTTAGCAGGAATAATAGACCCGTTTAACAAGCTGGGCATTCCAGTCGCAAAAACCATTTCAGGCTTGTCTTCTGGAGATGCTATAGTAGGTAATGGTTCGCTTTCAAACAGCCTGGCACTGATGTCAGCAAATGGGGAAACAGTCAAATCCAGAGGACTTCCAGGCATGAACACAGAGATGGCACATAAGACCAGACAAGCAAGTTGAGCAACTCCAGAAATAAGACCCGTGCGGATCAGGCCACATTTACGACGAAGCCACGTGAAAGCTACTGTTCCCATGATTCCAGTGACTGCCGAGGCACCCATCAGGAGGCTTAGCACAGAGCCACTCAAACCCTGAGTGTAGGCATAGCCTGTAGTAATACAATCAAAGCCCAGAACAGTCATGTACAGAAATGCAAGACCCATGCCTGCAAGAAACACTGGCTGGTTGTAGTACGAAACCCATCCATCACGGAACGTGATGAAAGGTTCAGCAATCCGGGCACCGCAGCCGACTTCCTTCTCCTGCTGGGGCTCAAAGCCAGTTACATCTTTCTCAACAATTAACTGCACTCCTTCAGCAGGTTTCATGTCACTCTCTGTAAACAGAAATGTAACTGTTAGCTATGTTCCTGCCTGGAAAGTGCAGCGTAAACTGTAAGACAACTGTTTGCAGTTAGTAAAGTCACTGCTGCAGAATGCATCAGTTAAATTCTGCAAGCAACCTTTCTCCCATTACTTAAATGTTTTAAAGTGTCCTTAAATCCCACCTGTATAGTAAGATCAAGTAAAGTTTATCTCCATCAATTTAAACTCCTGCTTGTGTAATTAAACAGCGGTAGGAAAAAGCACAGCCTGCTCCTTTTCAATAGACTTGTCACTGAATGCTCCACTTCCATAAAGAAATTATTTGTTTAATGAATGCCAATGTTAGTAGGCATTTTTACATAGCTTTGCATGTTCAAATGCACTAACCATAGAAAGCACGGAATACTTAAATCTGTGAATAACTCATGTCATGGTAGAAGAACTAAAGCAGAGATGCTTGCTGAAGCCTACCAAAGCCAAACTTTCAAAACCTGACTTCATACCATGCTTTTCTACAATTCCGTTTTCACTCCAATATGTCAGGAAGACACTTCCACTGGTCACAAACAACAAAAAAAAAATATATCCAGAAAACCCACACCAGTATTTAGATCAGTAGTATGGATAGAATCTATACAAATGTTTGGATGCCTAAGCAGTGTTTTTACACTGTAAAGTTTGAAACAAACTCCACAAACAGCAAGTGAGACAAATGAAGTATTTCTGCAACTTTTAAAAAAAAAAGCAAATCTTCTACTGAAATCAGATTACTCTTAATTTTTGCAACTGTAGATGTTTCCTACATATTGACATTTGCTAAACACTTCATTCTTCAGGACCATTCAAGAGCCAGTTCCAAAGCTATACAGCCTTCTACGCTCTTTATCTTGCTCCTCTATCCTAGGCTGCCATCAGCCTAGTCCAGTAGCTTACAGACCAGTTATTACCACAGTGGATCTATTGGCTGGGAAGAAGGTATATCTCTTCAGCACTTTTAATAGCAGCCTCTTATCTCACTCTATATTGAGCAAAGAACAGATTGCTAGCTAGCTTTAAAAAAACAAAAAAAAACCCAAAAAACAAACACACACAAAAAAATACAAACAGGTATTCTTTATAATCTGTCTTTAAAAGAAAAATCCCACATGTTGTAGCTGTGAGCCCATAGCTTGAGCCTTCAGTAATACTCACATACTGCTATCTTAAAATAGGAAAAAGCTTAAGTTTTGTATTCCAGTATCTGGAACAAAAAGTCTGTGACTGATACAGGTCTGCTTCTCAAACCATTTTAACTTTTGATATTAAGACTATCTAAAGTAATCTTAATCAATCTCAATTTTAAGGTCACTTATAGTAATAGCTAGCTACACTGCAAACCCCAGTTGTTCAGCTTGGCCAAGGAAGCAGAGGAAAAGATTGAAGTAGATTTCTTTTCCTCTACCACTTCCTGCAGCACGTGGAACTCGCTTAAGCATTACCACCTATTCTAAAACCTTCTGAAGGCCTGTTGGTACTACATGTAAGTGGAGATGAGCTGGCAAGAAAAAAAAAAAAAAACGTGCCCTACACAGGCTGTTTTGCATGTAGACACTACAAAGCAAAGGACTTTGTCAGTTTATTAGCCATGCTATAGATAAGTAAGAGCATTCCTTGTGATGAGCCCTAAATAATAGGGCAGACTTACTCTAAAGGATTAATTAAGAGGAGATAATTCATTCTTTGGATGTGTTTTATGGGATTCCTCAAATTGCTACACAAAGTATTGTTACTTAAGAGTCTCTGGTACCTAGATGCAAAACCCGAAACCTCCAAGCTATGAGTAGAAAGCTATACAGCCTCAAAGCAGTGTCTGCAGAAGGCAAAAGTCAACACTTCAGTTTGACTGATACAGTGAATATACTGTGAATTTGAGCAGTTACTTTTGTGTTTTCAGTACCTTTCTTTACATTCAGCTGTTTCAGTTCTGATTCTTCAACTTTTGCAGACTTGAGAGCCAGAGAAGGGGTTTTCTGATAAACCTTCCAGAGCAGCAGATATTCCACACACATTGACATCAGGTTCCAGCCCGAAATGAATCCACAGCCAATCATCGGGGAGCCAAATGTCATTATCTGACCAACTGCCATTGGGGCCAAGATATTGGTCAACTGATCAATTCTTCTTATTGTGGCATTCATATCTGTCAGAAATGATTTGATGATATGAAATAACTGCTGAACACTTACAGTGAATTACTCAGTAATATAATTGAGGATTGCACATGTATACACATCACGCTAAGAAGTTTTGCTCCAACTGTAAGTGGCTCCAGCAGGAGCAGGAGTTCGACTGCTAACCAGAGGCACCTTTAGAGCTTTCCAATGTTGAAGTTTACTGCAACCAAGGTGTCTGTAAGGCAAATCCCTACTCCTGCCAGTTTTGCCTGCATGAGATCTTCCAGGTTTAGCATGTTGGGTTTACAGTGGAAGTATAATCCTGCAGATAAAACTCAGTCATGAGATCAGATTACCCTTACATCCTAGAAACATTATGGACTCCTAAACCTATCTCTGTAACATTCAAACCTAGCATACATAACTCCAGACATGAATAGGAAACTCATATGATAGAATTCTTTTCTGTACAATACTACAGGAAGTTTCCTGTGTAATAATTTTAGCAACTACTATCTCCCAATACTAAATTTCTTGATCTCCTGCATTTACTTCTAGTAACTGATGACCACAGTACCCACCGTGATAGCAGCGGACCTTTGAAATTACTTTAAAATTTCCTTATCGAGTCATATTGGCTGATGGCGGTTGTAGGCATTCTCAGAGCTTACTGAGCAAAGTCCTCATGCCTTTCTGTTCCACACTTTGATGTTTGTGGGCAAAACAAGCAGCCTATTCTTCGCACGAATGCATCTTCCACTTGCTAGATGTCTCAGGCTGCACAAACTTATCCACTTTAGCATCATTACACCCTCTGGGCTCCTGCAAGTTTATAATTAATGGTGCCACTGTTCTACCTCTAAAAGTTGCTAGATGCTCAATGGTTTTGCACATCATGGCTTCAGGCTGCTTAGAAGTATATCTCAAACCCATTTTAGAGTCCTACTATGAAATTAGGGCTTTTGAAGAGCAAGTGAAACTATACCAGTGTAAAGCTGCTTTTCTGAATATGTAGAGAATTACTCCTTGCCATTCAAAGACGTGTTTAGATTATTCTATTTAGAATTCAAAGTCAATTTAATGTTAACTATTTGACTGGCGGTTAACTAAGATGAGTAAGATAGACACTTGCATAATATTTGGCTCTAAAAATTCCAAGAACTGAGCTTTGGTTTTTTGAGCTGAGGAAGGCTAATATTTCCACTCAGGAAAGATATAAAGTAAGAGCGAATGGAAAAATTAATCAAGGACAACGAAGAAGGGGAATCCAAGGCAGCTTTTTAATTTCCCTATTCCACTAACTTACTTAACTAAGGCTCCTCTTTCAGAAAAGGTAACAGTACAAAGACGGACAAAAGTATTAGCTGCAAAGTCAATGTTGGCATAATTTTTTTTTAAGTTCAACAGCCTCCAAGTTACATTATGATTAAACACACAACAACCCTATTGAGCCTGGAAGAGATCCTTTAGATAGATCTGTTGAACTAAGGTGCTTAGTTCAGTGGCTTATTTGTTTTTAAATTAAGTTGCATGACAGTTTAGAATAACCTCTTGCCTGATTTTCCAGTACAGAACATAAGTGGTCACACAATCCTGTCTGAGACTGTGAAGCAGTACAGAGGCAGGACTGCCTCCCATGCAGCAGCTCTCTGCAGGTGTGGTCTGTACCTTATCTCATGTGTAGTAACTAGTACAGGGATTGGGGAGATTTGCTGAATAAGATATGACACAAGAAGAAAGGTTAATGAGAACCATTAGAACTTTAAGGCTTTTATGGATAGATGATATTTTTCTACTTGTGATTCACGTGCATTAAGAAAGTTAACCTGTACTATTGCTCTACAAAAGGCATGGCCTAGAAAGGCACTGCAAGATCAAAATGAAAAACCACAGTGGTAAATTTGTTTACTGGGAAATGAAAGCAAGATGCTTTTAATGCATCTAATTAAGAACTAGCCTCTCCTGGATGAGATAGGGAAATAAGATTCCTTCATTGGAGATAAGCATCAAGAATAAGTCTGCAATATGGGATTCAAATCCCTAAAAGGACTCTGGCATGCAAACTGAACTTTATGGGCAATTTAGGCAGCTTAATAAAAAATTAGAGTCAGAAGCTGAAATGCTGTCTAGGCCTGGAGGTATCTAAACTCCACAAGTGTCAGACTTAAAATTTCAGTGAGCTATAAATGTCTTCGCAATGTTAAGCTGCTCTGTGACTTGTTTACACTTCAGTATCAGTTCCTCTATCTGGGAAGGCTTAAATCCCCTCATAGGGTTGATTCAGAGCCCTTATAGCCTGCCCAAGTTCATCACAAGAAATCCTGCTTCCCACACTGCCTGTTACAATCAGAGCAGCGGCACAGCCAAAGATCAACCACACATCCCTTAGTGTGAGTGGCCTCGCAGCTAGGAGTACTCCCTAGCAAAGGAGAGTCAGGTTCAGTGCACCCTTGGGGAGGATCCCAATCAATCTTCCCATCCAAGTCATGTCATGACCACCAAGCCACAATAGAATTTGAATGGGAACTCATTCTCTCTCCTAATAATGCCATGCCACTGTGCAAGAAAGGGGGAAAAAGATGGAAAAAAAAAACATTTATTAGGGGAAAAAAATTAAGTCTGTAGTCTAATGTCAAAGGAATACAGAGCTTTCAGTTTCAACTGAGGAAATGTTCACAGCTGTGAGTTAGACATCTAATGCTGGAGAAGTGCAAGATTTCAAATCTATCTGCATGCACAGCATTTCCTACTGGCAATTTCCTGATCCACCTACTTTACTGTTCTGGACTTCATTCTCATGTATCTTTCTTTGATCCCTACACGAGGAGCCCAGTTACGCAACAGTTTTCTGTTTCATTCCAGGGACCTAAAAATAAAGTGTTGCAACACTTGGCTTTAAGTGCCTGGAAGTTAAATAGCTTTTCTATTAAACACTGGTTATTTGATTTAAGAGTGTGGTTTATGTTTATTTGTTCAGTAAGAATAAAGTTTTCCTGACAGAGCTGCAGCAGGACTAAAAGGAGGACAAAACAAGTTTAGGGATGCCTAACTGCATTGTAATCACAACAGTAATTTCTAATCTCAGTAAGCACAGTCCAGAAGAGGGAAGAGGAAAGTAAAGGCTGCCCTTTTTTCCTATTTTCTCATAATATGTGGAATTCAAAGATGTGCTGACCTCTAAGACTCTAGTCTAAAAATCAAGCTTGGAAAGTAAGACATTTAAGGTATTAAAAAGGCAACACATTTCACCTGCCAGTTTGCTTCTGTCTTCCCCTGCAACCACAACAATCCAGTCCCTCTGAATTGTGATCGCTGTGGCAGTGCTGGCCAAATTGGCAATATTTGCTATTGTGATAACCAGGATATAGCACACCGTCTAGAGAAATGGGGGGAAAAGTTACAAGGTGAGAAAAGTTAATGAAGGGAAAGCTCCACTCCTACCCTGTACAACCAGAAAAGACACTTTTACATCTGAATCCATATATTTTATGACATTTTATTCTTCAGACAAAACTAGAGCAAGCCTATGGTAAAATTCCTGATAGAAAACAATCACCTCTGTTTACCCAACTAGCTCAAAGTTTTGTTTGCCAGTTTTAGCTCCCAGGAATGTCTAAACAGACTAGAGGGAAACAAAAATTCATCTGCCTCCCATGCTCCCCAAAGTTTCTTTGTAAGTTAACTCCTTATTAACAAGTTCAAGCACTCACAAGAAGCCATCCATGGTATAAGGTCAAAAGCTGTGTCTTAAACAAGAAGACAATCATCAGGATAATACCACACAGGATGACAGATGCATTCTGGACAATCAAGGATGTCTGGGCCACTGTTTTAAATCAAAACAGAGAGCAACAGTTATGAACATAAAAATGATCTAACCATAAGCTTAAGCAGGTTATAATTAAGGAACACACACAGATTCTTTAAATATTTTTATTTTCCTATTCTCCCCCCCAAAATGTAAGCAGTAAAACTATGCTTCAGATTACATTTTGAAATCTTCCATTGTCTTACAGAAAGAAATTAAGATGTGATGTAACTCTGTAGCTCTAAACAATTCATAGCTCTTCACAGTTTACAGCCAAAGTAGGTCTTCTCAATCAAAAAACAAGCTGCACCTGTTTAAATGCTGACACTATTTTAAAAGTGGTAAAAACAAGACTTGGTTTGAGTCTCTAAAATTCATCTACAGCATACCATGAAAACAATGCTATTTTGTAAACTCTTGGAAAGTAAAAATGTGTAAGAACTTGATGCCATGTTACTTATAAAACATACTAGAGCATACATGTAGTGCAAATGCAGTGCATGTTCACACTTAAGCAGAAGATGTTCGCATCCAGACACAAGACAACAAATAACATGTGTACACATTAGTATTACACTGTAAAGACTTTGGTCTGCAGTCCTTAAAGTTATGTGCTTTCAACCTTTTGCATTTCTACGCATCATACAGGTTTAGCCTGAGTAGTGGCCATACCGTGACATAAAATTGTTTTCCTGCTGTCTTTGACACTATCTTTGTATAATCATTACCACTCTGAAACATTACCCTTCTTAAAAAAAAAAAACTGAGCAAGCCCCATTCTCATATTTGACTTGAGGAGTTAACTCTAACAGCTTTATCTTTTTACATTAATTTGATCCATCCTTTAGTAAATAACCTGCTCTAGGCATCTAACCTTTGAGCCTGGAGTTCTTGTCCACCCAGTCTCCAATAATGGCTCCCAGGAGAAGAACTGATCCCGCCACAACCAGTCCATAGACTGCAGTCAGGAGTAAGCTGTTTCCATAGAGTTCAACCAGGAACACAGACACAGCAAAATGCCACATACGATCTCCCTTTAAGAGTAACAGAGAGTACATACACATTACTATTTGCACTTTCCAAGCACCCAAGTTGACTACTTTACTAATTCCCTGACAAAATGCTGCATTAAAATAAATGTTTGTTACGCATGCAAGAGCGGTGAGGCAGGGGATTTTTTGTTTGTTTTGGGGGGTTTTGGTTTTTGTGTTCTTTTGCAAGGTCGCATGTAGGGTGGGGTTTTTTTTGATGACTACATCCCATCACCATCACTTTTATCCCAGTATCACTAAGATCATCTGTCCTAAACAAGTGCAACATTACAGCTTGTAACACCACATCAAAAATCCCATATATTTTCTATTATAATTTACAGGACGAAAATCTTTTACCTGCCACATCCAACAAACCTCAGAAAGCTTACATAGATTCTCCAGCACAGTTCAAATATCAGCAACAAATTTATTGATTACTGTTACTATTTAAATAACTTTTCAAGATAGCAGTTTTCTCTTGGATGATCAAAGCTTAAATGCTGCTTTAACACACAAGACCCAGTCAAGCCAAAGCAAGTCATAACACATTTCAAGACAGACATGGGTAAATCGAGGAAGATGTTGTCCTAAACATTAACTGAAGTTTCTGAAGTCAATGGACTTAAGCTCACAATAACATTAAGCATCAGCATATTACTAAGAGGTACAATATCAGAGCTCATTTAACCTATTGCAAACTCATTACTGTTTAGCCTATTGCTAGCTTAATTTAGGGCTTAAAATACAAAACGTTCATGTTCTGATACCACTTACTACAGGTTAAAAAAAACAAACAAGCAAGCAGCCCAAAATGCTAAACGTGTCCAAATGAAGTAATTTTCATACTACTCAAAACATTTTTAGGTTTGCTACCCAACAGACTTCTGGCTTCCTAACAAATAAATTGAGGTTGTTTTTTTTTGTTGTTGTCACATGATGGGAGTCACATCTCACTTTATTTTTAAACATATCACAAGAAATGCAGTACAGAAAATGCTTTATGTAATCAATAACAAAGCAGATGAATAGAAATCATTCATACTATTCTAGGGCACAGTTTGTTCAGTAAGGGTCTCTAATGTTAGTCTTGTATAAACCAAATATGAAACTGTATTTCTCTGCCACCTTATCTAAAATAAGCAATTGCTATGCGATACAGCAAATAGTACAAATTTCTAAGGACCACAAATATTCTAAAAGGGCTGAGGGAGGTGTAACATAAAAGCACTTTTAAAAAGCAAAGCCTGCCAAATCTAACATACCATATAACACAGCAAGCAAGAGATACATAAAAAGCATGCTATTTGGAGGGTCAAAATAACTGCAAGGTTTGATTAAAGTCTTCAATGCAGTATAGACACACAAAAAGAGTTCACCTTTTAATGTTATTGAAGTTCTCTGAAGGAAGTTTCTTTGAAGACTGTAATGTGTAAGCATTCGTATTTGTTTCCTTAACCATAAGCAGAAAAATAATTACACCCCAATCATGTGGGAAGAAGTTTCACCTGTTCAAGGAAAAACTCTGGGTATTTTGTATGTTTTCCAAATAAAACCAATGAAAACATGCAAATATAAGCATGATCAGCTTAAACGTGCCCTCTCATATATAATAAACCAGTTTTCACTCTCCAGAGACACCTCATCTTCTGTGAAATATGTTCCACTATTATTCCACAGTTAGTAGTATATAGGAAGTATTCCAGCAACAGAAACACTGGGATACAATTTCCGAAGTCCTTAAACTTAATATGTCCTGAGGTACCTCCTTATTGAATTTCACTTAAAATACATGCACGTAGATTAACTAAATTTTGATTAGCCTGGGTAACTGTTTTTTGGGTTTTTTTAAGCTAGAAAAATAAGCCCAAAGAGTACCTTCACATTAAAAATTTGTAAGAGAAATTTAGGTTTTTTCTTATAGAGAAATGCTTCAGTTACTGAATTCTGACAATATAAAAGAGGCTTTTTTTTTAAAAAAAAAAAAGTATGTGAAAGGCAGACACTACTGTCAGAGTGAAAAACCTCATCTCACTTGAAACTCACAGGAAGATTCCTTTGACTCCAATAAGATCATGATTTTGCTATACAATTCATTTAAGGAACCTGTGAACTCTGTTCAACCTTATCCAACACGTTTCCCCAGACTATTTAGATCAGACCAATCCACACAGATAATTCTTGGGGTAACTAAAGCTGTTCCAACCTGGAAGTATGAGTTACTTTCAAGAATTAAAATACATAAAGACCAAGCAAAGATAAATTAGTGTCACAGAAGAGCAATATTAGTGAATTACAGAGATTTGAACAAGGAATATAGTTTCAAGGTAAGATCTATTGAAATTTAAACAGTAAGTATTGCCTTCAGAAATGGGCAAAGCCTCGATTATATATACTTAATTCCACTTCAAAATGTCTCAAAAAATGTTCATTTCAACTCTTAAATAAATGACTACAGCTGTTTAGCCTCACCATCCTTTTAAAGATGATTCTTTCTTTGCCAGCATTGCAATTATCCTTATAACTATCTCAGCCTGACACATACAATCCCATCTCAGAACTGAAGCCAACAAGTTCAGCAGTAGCCATGTGAATGTGATGACCTGCTGACGGGCCTCCAGAGGCCTGAGGGGCACAGATAAGGCTGCGAAGTTGCAACTGACCTCCTGGCAAGCATTAGGCACAGCACCAGCAAGGTGAACCTGGTTTCATTCTGTTCTTTTAGAGCCAAGTGATAGCAATGAATTAAAAAAAAAAAGGCAACAGCAGAAGGTCCGAGACTCCTGCTGAGCAGTGCAGTCCAGTCCAGCCTATTAAGATGACTGAGGCCAAGCACACATTCAAATGCTTTACTGAACAAGAGCCCAAGACATAGTCTAGACTTTGTTCCAATCTGAACATTTGTGGAGATGTGACACGTTCAATCATTTACAGCTTCTCTCTGTATTTGGGAATGGCTTAGCAACACAGAAACCAAGTTAGCTCTCTCAATTACAGCAAAACCACATTTCTATCAGGTTTTGTATTGTGGACATAGGCATTTTAGAACAAAGATGATCGATTACTTTGAGCTCTGAAGATTAAGGTCCTTGTTTATTGTTCCTGTTAGCAAAAACATTCAGATTACAGGAACACTAAAGCTTAGGAGATACACAAGCTGCAGTCCTGCACCCAGTTCTGACAAAATAAACTGTATTTCTGTTGTTTCAGCAGGTTTGGGGTTTTTTTTTGAGTAAAGATTTTCAGCACAAAAGAAAACACACTGGAATAAGGAGTACACTATTATTATTGCTAAACTGAGCTGACTAGACATCTTGCAGTCCAATTTTTGTTGCAGTGTGTGGCATTATTTTCAAACTCTGCTTTGTCACCTTTACTCATGTACCCTGAGAGCTGCCCCACTGCTGAGCTTTGAAGCTCATCAGAGAGGAGTAAGCAGGGTTGGCCCAATTGCCAGTTAGGCACTTCGCAGGCATTACGGACAAAAACTATTGCAGGTAACAACCCTGGCCTCTGAAACGCAGTGAACCAAAGAGAAACATCACCACCAAGCTCCTTCAATAATATTAACAATTGCTAAAATATTGCACTTGTTTAAACAAGCATTTGATCCCACTCTAAGCCTTCTTCCATTAACAGAAACATCAATATGACCTTTCAGGTTAGTGCCAGTAAGGAGCTGCCAGGGTTAGGCATGCAATGTTGTAACTGTATATCAGCCATTTGTTCAATGCTATACAGAGCACACACTAAACCATTCCAAATCCAGGACTAAGGACAAAACTGGGAATATCAGGAAGGAAACTTTCCACTTCTTTTTGAGTCAAGCCATTGGATGGTGACTTAATGTTGTATAATAGCATACATATATTCTTAATTTTATTATTTGGAATAGAACCAGATTGTCTATTTTTAGAGCATATTTTGTGATAATTTTTTTTTTTTTCGGTATTTTTCAAGTGAGTAAAAACTACTCTGGTAAATTTCTTCAGTACAGAAGGAAAGCATTTCAGAAGGCAAACATTTTGACAGAAAAAGAGACATCCCCTGAAGCTCTCAACAGGTTTGCTAAAGAGTGGCAGTAATGGGCCCATTGCAAACATCGACTATTTCCCATTAGTTGGTGCAGCAAGTATACAAGTCCTTCAAATACATGTTGCAATGGACTGTCTTTCATTCTGCTATGGACTATGCTTCATTTCTTTCACTCAGAACTTAATCTATAAGGAGTCTCACTGGTTCTGTAGTTACTTAAAACCATAAAAAGGTACAGAAGAAGGCTCTCAGGAAACCGGGTACTGCACTACCCTGTGCTAATGAAACCTTAGATCTGCTGCAACAGATCACATAAAGATTATAAAGACTTTTAGCAGCAAGGTGTTGTAACAAGGCCTCTATCTTTGTGGTGATGTACTATTTTGTTCAGATTTTTTGGGAAGTACCAATAATGTTCAGTCATAGCCAAACTAATAAAGTCCTACTTCTCCCAGGCCAATATTTTACTTACCCAAGTGGACAGCGCGTGTCCAAGATAAAGAAGAAACTTTGCAGACGTAAAATAGGCAACCACAGATCCTAAATGAGAAATGAGAAACAGATGCCAAAGGAGATTCGGGCACACCCACCACGTTTCGATACACACCGGCTACTATTCGCTGCCGTGGAGGAACCCAACATCGTTTCCCGAGCCAAGCCGCCCCCAGGAGACGCCGCGTTTCGGGGCTGCGGAGCCCACCACCTGCGGGCAGCACTGCGCGGCGGCCTCGGCGGGGCCTCTCGCCCCCTTCACCCTCCCTCCCCCCCGCGGCTCACCCGCACCCGGTAACCGAGCGAGAGGCGCCCCGGCCGCCCCCGCCGCCGCGCACTGACCGCAGCAGCGCCGCCGCTCGCCCGCCGGCTCCGCTCCCCGCGCCATGCTGGCCCGCTCAGCCGCTGCCAGAGCCCGATGCCGAGAGGAGGCGGGGGGACGCGCGGCTTCGCTCCGTGTTGCCTTCCCCGACTTAGCTAGCACTGTAGCTGAAGTCGGAAAGCCTTAGCCTTATGAGCCGCGGGCGGCCGGGGACTCTCCGCCGCGGAAAGGGCCGAGCGAGCGCCGCACGACGCCCGCCTCGGTCTGCGGGCCCGCGGCTACCGGAGGCGCGGAGACTGCGGGCTGTGCCGCGCACCGCCCTTTGTACGCGGCGGCGGGCACCGCCCCCCACCGCCCCGCCCCGCCCCGGGGGCGGCCCCCGGCCCGGCCCCCGCCAGCGCCCCGCACGGGCGGGAGCGGCGCCCCGCGGGGCGCGGGGGCTTCTCGGGCAACCTGGGGTACCTGCGGTCCGGTGCTGGACCCCGAGCAACCACGGCACCCGCTTAAAAATCGTCAGAGCGTGCTTTCGGTATTGCGGGCCGTAAGCGTTCTTCGTGTGGTTTGGCTCTTTTTTGTTGCCTTTTTATATTGTGACCTTTTAAAAAACGTGAAATTCTTTACTATTTAACTACATGAAGAAGCTGGGGTTGTAAGAGAAACACCAAGTATCACACGACACCTGCAAATGACAGTGCTCCCAATGCACAGCTTTAAAAACAACATCCAAAACAATGTAGCAAAATTTAAGCTCTTTAACCAAAATAACCTTCTGTTCTAACAAAGATGCTGCAGAATTCACTGGTTTGATGCTGGCTCAGGCTGTCAGCTTCAGATCAAATATGCCAGTTTCTATATGTGACCTATTTTTGGTATTGACCACCAGCAAAAACTGCATTTTTATATCTTAAACATTCCAAATGGCCAACAGGCTATTTTTTTTTTCAGGATACTATGAAAATAATTAAGAAGTATCTGTCCTTGTACTTCAGAAAACATAATGATTGCTCTTGGTTGACAGGGCTGATATAATTTTTTCATTGTGTAATACTGCAGAGTTCCCTCCTATGTGTGGAAAATTGCTTCTGGTTTGGGCTTTTTTTTTTTTTCCCGCCAAGTATATAGGCCATCCCAGAAGGAAATGCTTGACGTAACAGACCAATAATCTGTTCTGGTTTTGCCACTCCTGTGATCTTGTTCAAAGTATTTCTTGTATTAATTAAATGACTTTCTATGCATGAATCATGGTTTATCCTTTGCATAAAGGGAACTATACCTTGGAAAAAAGTAATACAGAAATAAAAATTCATATAAACATAGGAAGCCTAAAATTACTGTTTTAATGAGATTGGTTATCCTAGGTGAGTTAAGTGTTTCTTCTTATGGTATGTTCCTTAGAAAACGCACAAAATCTTTTCTCAGATTGGCATCAAAAGTAGAGGAAATTTTCTTGATCACTCATCTTATAAGCCTTACTGCTTAAACTATACTCTTCTTTACTAATGGATAAAAAGAGAACTATTTTTTCCTAAAACTTATAGTTTTTAATATTAATAGCCATTATTAAATGAATAATGTACAGTATATCAAAATCAACTGATATTTACTTGGCTTTATGTTAATAAACTGTCAGTGCTTGCACCTTTACTGACAATTTTGGTATTCTGCAAGTACATACACTGAATTAACCCAGGTTTCTTCTGAAGTAAGGCTCTGATTAGTGTCTAAATTACTCACACCTTAGGCAGTAAGGTGACACACAATTTCTAGCAGCACTGTGAGTTGCCTGTGGTGGTCCACACAGGCCATCACATTTCACTTGCATCTTTTCCAGCCCTGTCCCTGGTGGCACTTCTGGCTGCTGTCACAGTTTCATTACTGGAGCAGATGGATCTGGGGTCTGATCCAATCTGTCAGGTACTATACCAGCAGCAGCAGAGCTGGATCCTAAAGACATTTGCTCTCCCTGCAGTAATACTAGGAATGCTTACCAGAAAAGCACTGCTGGTTAGACCTTTTTTTGTTACTAGAGAACAGCCTGGCTTAATTATGGTTTTAATAGCTATTTCTGATGGAATGCTTGCAGTACTTTACATATGTGCCTTGGATTATATAGCTGAAATCATCATCCTTGTTATTTTTTCCTACTGGACAATGAGTCTTTTTTGTGATATTTAAGGCATGAGAAAAGGGCAAGAAAATGTACCTAACATCCTTTGCAATTTAAAAAGCAATAGTTCCCATACATCTTTCTCAGAAGTACGCATCGTCTGTCCAGCATATACACACTGAATCCAATGTATCCATGAAATACTGAATGTATTGGATATCAGTCAAAGATTTTATTGCATGCAACGTAGAGTTGATCTGCACACAATAAAGTCAGTCTGTCAGAGTGCACAATGCACGATGCAAACGATTTGCAGAGTGCAAATAAACCATGCAGTTCATATACTGTAGGTCATGTATGTCCCAGACATACCAGAGTCACTGCACATCCGATATAGTCAACCTGCACCAGTAAGTACAGTAGGTACCATCCAGAATTTGTTATATATGAAGGGAGTAACAAGACCTTTTCTAAGAATTTGCCTGCCGAATATCCAGAGGTCCTAGACATACAGTGAAAAGGCCATAGCTGATTTGTGAAGCATTTGCCTACTTCCAAAAGCAGCGGAGTTGGCAGGTAGGGGAAATCCATAGTTTTTCTCCTGAATTTGCCACCACTTTGCTGCATAATCTTTCCTCAGAAGCTTATTAAAATAAGTCTGTGCTCAGGTTTCTTTCCCTGTCAGAGAGGGAATAACAGAACATTCCTTACAAGACCAATGTTAAGTCTAACACAGTAGCTTGAGCACTTCGAATTTTACATCTAAGATGTCGCTAAAAAAGTCTCGAATGCTCTTAATACTCCACTAAATCCAAATTTTATTAGATTGCGTTGTGAAGCCCTTGTGAATGTTTTTAAAGAGGCAGCTCTTGTTTCAGGTTGGCTGGCTCACTGGAGTCTTTTCACCACAATATTTACAGATTTCAGATGCATTTAGGGAGGTGTTTAATAGCTGGAAGCTGTATGAGAGGAGTTACCAGTTTTACTTGGTATAGACCCGACTCAGCAGCCTTAGAGCAGTAATTTACGTAATGGGACAGCATACCAGCTGTGGATTTGAGCCCGGGTCTGACTAATTGTCACTGACAGAGTGGAAGTGGAGACAAAAAAGTGGGATTTTGGAGACAAGTGTCAATGAAAACAGTAAGACAACCTTGCTATGCAGGTAACCCTGGCCTTCCATGACTCTCCGGAATATACATGTTTGTGGGCAGCCCAACAGCCTCTTCTATCGGAAGGCCAGCCCCAGCCTCCTACTTAGTAACTTGATATTCTTACCCACATCTCTGCTTGTCCTATGGGAAGGCTTAATCGTTTCTTTCATTACTACTTTTCCAGATTATTAGATAGTACAATTTATCTTTGTTTTGTTTCTTTTTTCAGGTAAGGAAAACCCTTTCAGAATTTATATTCAGTGCTATTGTAGAGGTCACAAAGGCATTTTATTCTCAATAGAAAACTCTTAATTCTTTACAGTCTATCACTGGAGATGCAAAGGAATTAACAGGACACGTATTTATGTTCTAGTCTTCCTAGCCAAAGTTTGTCAGTGGATAAATTCCTAATGCTTTACTAGAAATATATGACTTAATTTCATCTCTCTAGTTATTATTTGAGTGAAGAAATGTAACTATTGGACTAGTTTTTAGCATTTTTAATTTTCAGATTAAAATACAGAAATAATTTCACTCAAAAGACAGAAACATTCTTCAAAATGTTTCTAATGAGACAGCTGTCTAGAACCAAAAGAAGTTATAGTATATTTAACTTGTCTGGCAACAAGGGCAACAATTCATCTACAAGATGTAAACAACTGAAAATGTTTTAATTATTGGTAAGCTCATAACTATGATGCCAAGGATATTCAAAGATACACTTCCAGGAAAGACATGACTTGAAAAATAAGACAGGATATATTTTGGCTTTAAACAACTTCCCACATCAGTGGCAGCTTCTTTAAGCACTGTGTTTGTAATAGAGATGCTGAATCTAGAGCAATAGCAATTTTACAAAATAATACCCACAAATGTCATCATGGTTTAACCAAAGAGGCATGAATAATACTGAGAGACCTCATGTAAGCTCAGATCTTACACTCAGCTGAGAGGTTTCATGAAGTTTAATTATCATGATGTTACCATACTTCATTAAGACACCCCTCTTGGTGAGCAAAGTGCTTTTTTACTCAATTAGCTTACACAAGGCCTAGCAAAATTGGAAAGAATATATATAATTTGCTATCTTTTGAAGGGTGAAGCACAGAAGCCTTTACTGTAGTGACCCCTGCTATGACTTAGGCATAGAAAGCCGTGTCTCTGTTACACATAACCCCACACATTCAACTACCAGGACTACCATCTCCATATCAACTGACAAAGAGTTTGCAATGCACTTGCACAGGGAAACAAGCAGAGAAGGGGTGGAGAAAAGTCTCCCAGGTTTCTTAGGATTCCTGCTTCCTTTCAAGACAGATGCTTTTGACTCCAAAACTGCTTATTTCATTTACATGTAAGTAATCTGAATACCTATACATACTAATCCTCATACGTAAATGTCTACTCCCTCCCACATAGATCTCTAAGATTCATAGTGTGACACTCCTATTGGATTTGTTTCTCTCAGACTTCAAAGTGGCAGCTCCTGTCTCTCCGGGCTAGATGACAGAATGCAGTCATTTTAACCTGAAACAATCATCATTTTCATGACCAGAGCTCAATGCCTGTGACAAACTCTTGTAGGAAAACCATCCAGGAGCTCTAGCAAATTCAGAATTCAGAGACTTATTTGGAGAGGCTACAATTATCTAGCTTATACAAAACTCCAGCTCAGGGGGCTGAACCAGCTTGGTGCTCGCATGCCCAAATTGAGATGTTTGTAATAGAAAAGTGATGGCCTAAATAGTGAATAAAACAGCTTGCTTAAAATCCTACATTATGTGTGACAACTTGTCACAGTAAGACTCCTTCTGTCTCATCTTTCTCAGTCATAAGAGAACACTGCACCCAAAACACAAATAAGGAAAGCATCTTGCACCATATAAGAAAAAAATAATTAAAAGAAAGAAAACACCACATCTACTACTACAAATGGATTTTTCACACCCAAACATCAACAGTAGCATTTCTGCAAACTCCCTATATCGTCCTGAACATTCATTCTCAAGAGTGGGAATTATTGACTTGAATTGGAACACTGTGTATTGAGGAAGAAACTGAAATGAGTCTGGAGGGTAAGATAACAGCCTATCTGCAATTTAAGCTCATTTTGTTTAGTTTTCTTCGTTAGAACTTACTGCAGTTTTTCTCCTACAGGGTGTCATTGTTCTGTCACTAAAAAATAAAACCATGCTTAATAAAGAGTATTTTGTTTCCTGTCTGCATTTTAGTGTGCAATATGAAAACACTGGGATTTGTTATTTTCCTTACAGCCTTCTAATACGTATGAATTTTGCCTTTATTTCTTACTTCAGTGTTCAGGAATTTTGATACATACAATAAAATCAAATGTGAAAGTAAGTCAGACAGTATTTGTATCCTTTGAGAAAGAAACCCTGTTATAAGCAGAAGGCATTCTTCTCTTGAAGAACTGTTGAAGATTATAGTTGACCTCTTTAAGACTGTCAGATTTCGACATCCCTGTTCATCTTTCTGCAATATTCTATTCTGATTCCATGCCAAAAAAAATACTTAAAAGCATTTTTTTAACTCCAGGCACGTTTAGTGTCCACTGATTCCAATGAAATAATAAAAAAAAATAATTCCTAGATTTAAGACAATGTTGAAAGACTTTTTGGAATAGAAGTGAACCACGGAATAAAAGCTTCTTTTAACCTGCCGTTAGTTTGACCTGAACAATCTGTAGCATCAGTGATCCCACAGCAGGAAAAGGGAAATCTCTTAGAAGAGCTTCAGTTGCACTATCAACTTCTGTTTCTGGGTGTGGCCCAGAAGTCTTTATAAAAACATGTTTGTCTTTGGAGACCAATATTCACTTATGTTCAAATTAGCCACAACTTTAAAGTAATTTTTTGGAAGGCAAAGCATAAAGTACAATAAGTACTTAGAATTACATAATGAATTAAGTATATGTCAGCAAATAAAATCATTAATCTGAATTGTTCTGCAGTTATACAAATAACATTCACCTCAACAGCCATCAGTTTTGTAGGGATCAATTTTGCAGGTGAATGAATACGGGTGGAGCCCTTCGCTCATACACAGCACCCTATGTGAACAGGGCTCTGCACCGGAGCATGAGACTTAGCCAAATAAATCTTTAGCAAAGCCTGCACAGATGATTCCAGCATGCATTTGTAGGTATGAGAAAACCCTCATGCTGCCATCTGACTGTACTTGATGTCAGACGTTGATTAACTAAGTTTCCATATCTTATTAAGAGTTAATAAGCCATTTTTTTCCCCTTTTGCAATATCATGAATATAATCCTTTGGTGTTAGCACTGCATTAATTATTCATAATGACCCATCTAGTAATTAGCCATCATTCTACAATTACTTAGCTTTCAGTTCTTATAAATTCTAGTCTTAGCTTTCAAAGAGTAGTTTACCCATCAGACTTTACCTGATACCTTCTTGTCACTGATGGTATATGACTTCACTAACACTAGTACATCAACTAACTATAATAGTTTCAGTTAGGTAAAGCTGTTCCCATAGAAAGCTTTGTCCATCATCAGGCTTTTTTCTTAAAAGGTGGTTAGCATTAATAAGTAATGGAAAAATTAAAAAGAAAACCTGAAAAATGTAAGTTTGCTCTAAAATTTCTTTTATAGTGGCTCTAACAAGAACATTCATATTAATATTGTCATAATTTTCTAATTTATCTGAAGTGAAAGTTAAAGTAATACCAAGGGAAGCACTCCCTCTCTGTTTCATTAATGACACCCATGGCCTAAATCATATTACAGCGACCTTGCCAGGCAGACCCCCCCAATATCCAAAATCATATATGGAATCTGATGGCACCAGTATATTTTTGTTGCTGTGCTCAGTCACGAGATAGCAACCCCTCTGCCTCAGGACATTTTTCAAAGAGATAGTCTTTGGCCACAATGGTGGTCTTAGCCCTCTATTTCAGCTTTGTGCAAGCACTGCTCTATCAGAGCCGAAAATGTGGCTTACAGTATTTGCAGATCTCTTTTTTTTTCAATATCTTAAGCACAAATCTATTCATTACCTTAAATCAAGCTAACAAGAAAACACAAATATTACCGACAGCTTGCTGTTATCTTGCTATAATACTTCTCCACCCTATTATTATGGCTAGCACTCCCAAATGGATGGAACGATCTGTTATCCTAACCCAGAGAGCTGGCTAAAGTACAATTTTTCATGGAACAATTATGCTCAGTGGCCCAAATTGTGATACATTTAAATAATTAGGGAAATCGAGTCTCAATATAAGCGCCCATTGAAAATGTGAAAAGCACAGGTGGTCAACATTTCCATAAAAAGTTCATCAGAAGCAAATGCAAAATCTTGTATCTGGGATGCAATAATTCCATCCAACTATACAGGCTGGGAGACAACTGTATGCGAAGCAGCTTTGAAGAAATGGATGGGGGTGGCCTGGTGGACAACAAGTTGAACATGAAGCAGTGTGTCCTTGCAGCAAAGGCAGCCAACTGAATCCTGAGCTGTTTTAACAAGAGTGTAGTCAGCAGGTGCGGGGACTTGATCCTTTCCCCTGTCTGACAGCCGTGAGACCGCATAGGAGTTCTGTGACCAGTTGTTGAGTCCTCTGGACAACAAAGACATTGACATATTGGAGTGAGTTCAGCAAAAATGGTCATGCGGCTGGAGCACACCACATAAGAGGAGAGGCTGAGGAAGCAGCGCCTGTTCACACTAGAGAAGAGAAGGCTCGGGGCGCATCTTAACACTGTCAAGAGGATACAGAGAAGATGGAGTCAGACTCTTTTCGGAGGTACACAGTAGTAGGACAAGAGGCTACAGACACAAGGTGGAACATGAGAAATTCCAATAGCTACAAGAAATTTTTGTTTACCACAAAGGTGGTCAAATACTGGAATAGATTACCCAGAAAGGCTGGGTAATTCCCATCCTGGGGGTGTCCAATACACAACTGGGCAAGTCTCTGAGTAACATGCTCTGGGACCTGCTTTGAACAGGGCATTGGATTAGATGACCTCCAGAAGTCCCTTCCAACCCAAATTATTCTATGATCACGGAAACTTTTATCACTTTCAGCACTCAATTTCTCAAGCGGCGGGCCGTGGAGCTCTCTTTTGGGAGAACTGTAAATACATCCCATTACAGATCCACCAAGTAGAGTCAGTGTATATGAAGAAGAAATGGTCAAAACCTGATCCTATTTGTTTGAAAAGGCAATGTTGATATGAATTTGGGGAAAGGTTGTAAATAACTACATATTACAGAAGAACTGCTCATGAAAAATGTCTGTATTCAGTGCTCAGTCAATTCAATTTAAATCAAGTTAAATTAATGTAATAAACACAATCAGATCTTTAAGATTTTGCATAACAGGAGATCAAACATTAATAAACTAGAAACTGATATGGAAACTTAGCACATCATGGGGGTCCTGGTCATATGAAGCCTGGCATGTGAGTCAAATGTGAGTTAGCAAGAATTCTTTCCTGCCATATCAGCATGAGGAAAAAGAGCAAATACTTTCAAACAACTATGACAAGAAAAAAATCTAAGAAAGTCTGTATATTACTGGTACTGCGAAGAACAGCTGTACATTGGCTATATTCTTAAACTACACTGCATGGATTCACACATGGAAAAAGTAAAACAATGGCAAGATCAATGGATTTTGAATTGTCTCTTAATACTGTATATAGATTTTTTTTTCTGACCTGATTTGAGGCTGTGGCAGGGCTCTTGCTTCACTGCAAAAGAGATTGACTTAAGTTTCTTTTCAAGGTAAATGTCAAGTAAGTAGTATTTTAAATATATGGGCTGCTCACTAATTATGTCTTCAGTCCTATAAAAACACATAATTGCCCATTACTGTATTCAGTAGAAATAGTCAAGTATTTATTATGCACGTGCTTCCAAGTGTTTTCAGGATGAGAGTCCATGCCAAAGTCAATTAAGTATAGGGCTCCAAAGTGGTTGGGAAATTATATAGGATAAACAGGCAGAGGATGTTTCTTAAGTGAAGGTGCAATTCTGGATGTCAGACATGGTCAGAAGCATTGTTGTGATGTATTTAACCTTGCGAACAAACAGAAGAGTTGTTGTAACATATAATTATTAAAGAAAACATTGACACAATTAAACCTCTAACTAATGTCTATTTACACAATATTCACATCCATCCTGAGGAGCACAGGTTTTTCATTTGTGAATTCCTTTCTTCTGTAGTCTTTCTGTTTTGACCACATTTTTATTGTCAGCAATCGATTTCGTACCTCCTGTTGCAAAACAAGTATTTTGTTTATGCTCTTATGCATAACAAATTTCAAAATGGTGATTAATCTAGCTAAAAAACTGCACAGTGACTACATGCTACGTAGGGCCAAAATTATCTGCCTCAACATAGGCATCTAATTTTGAGAGACCCCTGCGTATCTGAAACACTCAAACAGCAAACACAACATAGGTCCTGTGAGAAACTTGTGCTCTTTTGGTATACTAACAGGGTGGAAGACAGGACACCCTCTGTCATCTCACATGATAACAGATCTCTAAATTTAGAAAAACAGAACAAACTTTTACTCTCTGAAAACCTTACTGAAGCTGTTGGAGACATGCTAAATCTTTAGGACAGCATGTGTTTATTAATATGGTCAGTTTTTGGTTTGTATGTTATCCTTAGAGTACTTTGCCAATATTTCTACGTGGAGACTCAGCAGCACTTCTGCACTAGGTTTACAGCTACACTGTGGAAGAACTGAGGTTCAGGGAGATTGAGAGCCACATTCAGTTTCCCCAAATTCTTCTTCAGTCTTTGTGCCCAGCATTTTCCACTGGAAAAGCCTACAGCCAACCAATCAAAACACTATTACTTAGTTGCAATTTGGATGGCGCGAGTTTGGCCTTACAGGACTTCCTCCAGGATGATCGCTTGGAGCCATCAGAACCCGTGGATGGAGTGTTAATGGGGAACTTGTCCTGACTGATTTTTAGAAGGCAGTCTGAAAGGAGAAAATGAGCGCTCCACAATACACGAGCTTGTGCTGTTATAGTGAATAGCTGGTTGTAGTAGTAACTGAAGGAGCTACTCAATAGGAAGGTGAGAATCATTCTGAATTGTCTGAGGGAACTTGCTTGTCTTCCCAATTATTATTCCCTAGATAATTAAATACATGGAAGTTGGCTGTGGGAATCACTGTTTGGAATTTGTGGTTCAGTTCCTTAACATTTTGTACAGGTCCCTAGACTTAGAGATTTAAAGGAAGCCATCAGAAGTAGTATTTTATTAACTAATTCAAGACATGGGATTCATTCTTGTGATTCAGCGCTCTTAGATACAGCCATTTAATTAGTAAAAGTATATAACTATGCTCTGATAGATCAAATTAACAAATGCAAGATACATTCAATTGAAGGTTTATTACTTTCTCTAAAATGCACAGGCCAAAGGCAGGACCTAAGAGAACAAGAAGGCTGGACATTTAACTTAAGTAGGAAAGGATGGGAGAAGAAAGAAAATTCAAGACTGTACTTGCCAATGTGGATATGATCTGATCTCCAGTGGGGCCTGTAGGAAGTAGAAGGCAAATGGGAAGAAAGCAAGGAAGGAAAAAAAAAAAAAAAAAAAAAAGAGGCTCTGGCACACAGGAAGATAGGGCTGAGAAAGAGACTAAAACCAGCGACTGACCAACAGGCTGGGTGCCAGGCACTTCTGGATTCTGATCTTACATTCACTGCTGACTCACCATGTGGCCATGAACAAATGACTCCACCTTTGTGTTTCAGTTTCTCATAAGCAGGGTGATATTTATCTACTAGTCTCATGGAATGTTGTAAAGATAATTAATAAATGTTTGGAAAGTACTTTGAAGGTGAAAGGCCAAATTAAAAGTTGTGAATGGCTAGGAGGGCATCGAACTAACTTGCTCATTCCTTTTCAGCAAAAACAGTCTATACTTACAGAAAGCACGCCAAAAAAAAGCCAACATAGATTTGTTACTTCTGTCTACTCTCTCCTCTACCATTTTCACCTGTGATGGCACTCTGTATTTAGCTAATGTTTGATTCAAGCAAATCATATGTGTACAACTATTTATCAACTAAAGTTAATCATGTGCCCAACTGATTGACAGATTAGATTGCAAGACTAAATGGTGTATGGAGGGCTGTCTTTTATCGTATATCTACAGAAACATCTGATAAACACTTTTTCAAATACAAATAATAATAGCTGGTAAGTTATAAAAAAGTGACAAATACATTTAGCATTGGTCATCAGCTCTCTGAAGCTGGGACCATTTCTAAGGTCTACTTTTGTGCCTCAGCATCAAAGTACACTGTTGATGGCAGGTGTTCATTAGAATTTTATATTATTAAAATATTAAAAAAAAATCACCACAAACTATAGGATACATTTATTATAGGATACATTTGTCCCTATTCATTGCAGAGAGGTTGGACAAGATGACCTTTAAAGATCCCTTCCAACTCAAACCAGTCTATGATTATTTCATCTAATGTCAAAAGCCTGCTACATCTTAGGCAGCTTCATGTTTATTTGGTCACAATCAGACCAGAAGCAGACTGGTATTCTGGCCTGCTAAAATTCTGATTACTTGTTTTCCCTAATGATTCCTCTACTCAAGGCGGAGGTCTTTAAGGAAGGCAAAACAGTCTTAGCTGTTAGGCCATTAGTGTCTTATGGGTGCCATAAGTCAACTGTAATTTCTATCCAACTTAATATGCCTGTTCTTTCTATGAGTCTATTTGAAGTTTTGCGTGTCAGGCTTTATATATGCAAATATGTATGAAATCAAAACAATGTGACCTAATATAGTAATGTTGAATAACAGAAGAAAGCTCAGTTGAGAAAGTTAACGAGCCATCCCTAAATAAAGTTTGTTTGTAAACTATTCAAACAAATTATTTAATAAATATTTTTAACTCTATATGTAGTTTGTTACCAATTAAGATTTGCTGTGTTTGGGTCAGGTACTGCCACTGACTTAAGTAAATTATTATGATCTAATACAGCAATAGAAAAGATGACTGCTATTCAGTGTGAATTAGTACATGAAATACCAGACATGCCATACTAATCATGTGATTAGTCCACTTCTGCTTCTCCTGTACCTAATCAGTGAGTAAACCATTTTTTTCAGTCTAAGGAGAACAAGAAAAACTGCTGAAAGACCAAAATATTATTAAATGCTGAAACAAAATTTGCTGTTATGGTGTAACACATTTTTAATTTTGGGCAACCCAAGGAAAAATCATTTATCATCTCTGCAAGGTAGGAAGAAAGGGCATGTGCTTTATCAGCCAATCAAAAAGAAAAATAGGTTGTCCAGCCCATTTTCAAATGGGAACACAGACAAGCACACACATAGGTTTTGTAAAAAAAGACAGCAAGTTGTAATGATTTAGCAAACAAAGTAACAACTAGTTTAAAAACAAACACAGGCTGTATCTTCAAACCACAGCACACAATCACTAGTTTTCAAGAACCCTATGTATAACATCACTTGAGAAGTTGCAAGGAGTGACATTACATCTAAAAAGTCACATCTGAATATGAAAGAAAAACAACAATATTTTTGTGGCTTGAGTGGCTAAACCGAAAATTGGATGAAACCACTGAAATTCACTGCTTGCTTCCTTCTTACTGATACCAAACTGAAATGATATAGCAGCTTATTAATCAGTAATCTTGGATTCATCCTGCCTCTGGCTTTGTTGCTGATACAGGGTGCATCTATACCATCGTCTCTAATACCACTCCAGTTATGGCAGCACTGAGTTGAGCAGAAGCTACACTGTCTGTCTAGGAAATGGGGTATGTGCTCAGTTAGTTCATGTCAAACTTTATGCTGCATACCTACTGGTACTGATACTGAACTAATACCTCACATGCTGCTAACTCCAGGAAAAACATACCAATAGCATGTCACATTTTTCTTCACACTTTATCAGCAGCTTGATAGCTGTAGAGTAGCAATCCACCAGTCAGACTCTGGTTTTGGTTCTATTGCGAGTCTTTTGTGCATTCCCAAACAACTGCATTTTTTATCTTAGTTTCCTGTGCTATAAAAAGAGAGAGATTTTCTAAAGTCTTTTAAAATTTGTGCATGAAGAGTGTCCTGCACAGTAAATTCAGAGTGCTGTCATATGTATTCATGTCTAGTTTTACATCCTCCAATTTCCTCATCTATAGAATGAGGATTAATTTATGTGTTATAATTACAAGTCACTAAGAGGTTAAAATCATGAAGGCTGGTCAAGTATTCTGAAAACGGAGGCAGCATTCAAAGAATATTATTATTAGTTTCACTGCATGCATATTACATAAAGCTTAAGTCTACAGAGAGGCCAGGGAGCAGGAGACAGGGAACAGTGATGTTATTGTACCCAGACTGATATTAGAACAATGACCATTACAAGCCAATGATACTTTATCAACTGAATGGAACAACGGCCGAGCCTTAGCAGCCAGTACTCTATTGGTTGTGACATTATAAATTGGAGAGATCATAAAAATGAGGTCAGTCCTCTGGGCTAATTGTGTTTGGCTATTTGTTAAGAATTGTTTGTATAGGAAAAAATGCATAGTTCAGTTTACAGATCTGCTGTACTAAAAAATGAGAAATTCAAAAGGGCTAAAACTCAGCTGAGTTCCTCTCCCAGTGGTTCCTTTGTAGCAGGATGCTGAGCACTTTTAAAAATCCCAGTTTCCAGGATTCATATGTCACTATTTGTTCTTTGAGGGGAAAAGTCATACTGTTAACACCTAAAACATATGTTTACACACTGTCCACAGTACTGGGTGCTCCTCATGGAACAACGCAGCTGGACGAAGCTAAGTATTGGGGCTATCACTACATTTTTCCTTACCTACTTTATTACTAATTTTATATATATGTATATAAAAAATCTTAGATGCTTGGGTAATTCAACCACCTCTCTCTATATATATATAAAAAAATATAACTAACAGCACTGGACTTGTCACCCTGAAAACTATTGACCAGCTAATATCCAGTGCGTCTAACCTTACTATAGTTCTCCCAAGGAAAGAAGACCCTTATGTAGTCAGTGAAGAGGTGCTGAAGTTCAGACAGACATCACCGTCCTTGAAGGTCTGCAGAGCCCTCTCACCACTGTATGCCTTCCCAGTGTGTTTGCCGTGTGCTTTCTGATGTGAAAGAGCTTTTTGGTGACCAATCTGCACAAGAACTGTGGGATAAAGTACAGCCGTTACAGCAGTGACTGTGCAGTAGTACAGCAAAGAGTATTGCTGCCAGAGCAAAGAACGCTTACCTATTGAATGGAGGGGACAAGAGGGGAAGCAGAATTAGTAAAATCTGAAATGCAAGGTGCTATTCATTTATTTTAGGTGTTAGAAAAAACATAGGAATTAAAGAACAGCTGGAGTAAAAGGATGAAAAGTGGCTTGACTGGCCAGGTCAAAAAGTTTATTCTATCACAAACAATGTGATAAAAGCATGAAAGGTAGGAAGAGAGGTTAATTGATCACATACAGTACTATTATCAGTATGAAAGAGGTAAGGAAATTAACTTCAGTAGCTGAGCACACAAAAGAAAATAACAAAAGACTTCCTGAAAATATAATGAATATGGTATACACTGTCCTTGTGATCTCCTCTCTCCAGTGTAACTTCATGAAAGTTAAACAGAAAATCTGTTGCAGCCTTGGGGACAACTGATCGGTAAAATCTTTGTACTGGAGTCTGGGGCAGATCAGTGGATATGGGAATTAGGTTTTAGGTAGTATTCCACACAGATGCAAGTCATCTAACAGAAGCAGGAGATGCAAGCAGCCTCACTGGAAAGAAGGGCAATCAATTAAAGGAAGATGTTGCAGGTAAACATCAGGCCAGCTTGTGGCAGATTTTACGGGCCTGGTGAGATGCTAGACACCTTCAAGCTTTTCTTGATCTCAAAGATTTGAATAATAGGACAATTCCAGTTGGAAAGGACCTCAGAAGGTCTCTTGGCTAACCTCCTGCTCCAAGCAAGGTCAGCTATGAGATCAGGTTACTCAAAGCTTTATCTAGTCTGGTCTTGAATACCTCCAAGGTTGGAGACTACAAAACCTCCCCAGACAACTTGTTCCACTACTTCACTGTCCTTATCCACATCTTCTTTATCTCATCTGAGAAATTAATTAATGCTTCCAGTTGCCAAATATCTCCTGTATCTGTTCCTGCTTGATTCTCACTCACTCTTGATTGCCACCCTCGAATTGCTTTTATTCTGCTAAGGAGGCATAAATAGCTGATTTTTTTTTATTTTTTTTTTTTAGAGTTCATACAATATAAGCTGTAGCAATGTGACAAGAATAAAATACAAGGGGCATGGTGCTGTGCTATAAACTTAAAAAAAAATTCCACCTTTGTTCAGAGTGTTGTAAAGCATTAGGAGATGGCACTGCCATGTTATGAACAGTCTCACTGTTGGTACATTTAAATTCTGTAGACTAAAAGGCTCTAGTGTAGTGATTTGAGGAGCTCCCACCTGACTTCTGTACAAGCTGAAAACATTCTCACTGTCATCAGAACAAGGATTTCAGTCCCCAGGGATGTTTTATGAAAGAAGAGAAGCAGCTGTGCAAGCATTCCTGCCAAAATAATCAACCAAGCAGTAACTAACAGTAACTGGAGTAAGCGGCTGTATATTTTGCACCCTGAGAACCGCAGGGAGTCAAAGTGAGAGCAACAGCTGTGGAAGTAGCAGTTAAGGAAATAGCAAAGGACAGCAAGATACTCCATGATACAGATTTGTATTCATTCTGAGGTGTGCATATGTGCCTTCTGAGACGGGGCCAGGATGCTCATCACCTCAGAGAACTAAAAATCAGCAATGTCGTTTGTGTCCCAGACAAAGCAATGATGAATGTTCTTCCCACACCTATGCACAGAGGTGTGGCACTCTGGTCTTTCATCAAATCACTATTTGCAGGAAAACAGCTTGCTTGGTAAAGCTCCTGCATAGTAAGAGCCTTGCATAACGCACACTCTAAACCTGGCTGGGTTACCCAGGAAGTTTCCTCCAATTAAGAATCCTTCCTGTTTGAAGATGGCTTTTTGGAATAAATGTCTAGAGACCGCAGTGTGCTCAAGGACAGAATATTGGCCCAATTACACCACTCTCCCTCCTCAGACAAACGCAAAAGTTTCAGTCAGGATGTTGCAGCTGTTCCACTGCTGTGCGCTGAGGTACTAAGCAATAATTTAGGCCAGGAAATGGAGATTACTTCATACTACTGCAGAGCTGGCAATGATTTTTTAAAATTCTCAGAGGTAAAGTTTTATTTCACAATAAAACAATAAGTAAATAAATACATGAAGCAATGGCACCAAAGACAAGCAGGAAGCCTGCTTAATAACTTTCAAATATGAAGGACTAAAAGTACAGTCTAACATAAAATGACAGTAACACATGGAACAAATAAAAATATCCTCAGCCTATTCACCTCAACTGCTGAGTTTACCAAAAATATTTAGACTGCTATTGGATCATACAGAAGCTGCTCACAGGCAGTTAAGAACTACTTGATCCAAGCATGTACTACACTGATGATAAACAAACTATTAAGAATTAAATAATGAAATGCTGCTAAATAAATCATTTTTCTATGCATGAGTCACTGCTGTGAAAACAACTGCTATCTATTCTGCTAATCAGAAATTAACAGCCATATAATTAACCCTTGCAAAAAGATCTATTTACTATATATGGCTATAATATAAAGTCTTACTTTTAAAGATGAACTAGTTAGAAAATCATTAAAAATTAATCATATTAATGCCTAAGCAGAATTCTCTTTTGTTGTATGTCTCAGTAAAAACCATAGCAAACGCTGCGGTGGAAAAACATAAAATATTCTAATGCTAAAATGCAAATGCAAAGAACTTCAGTGAATCCAGTTATTTTTAATCATGCTAATTAGCATAGTAAAACCCTCAGAATTAAAGATGTTGACCAAAGGCTAGCATTGCTAACTGCCTATCTTCCCATACAAGACAACTCAGACTACACTGGCATTTGCGAAACTGTTTTATTACTTAACAGGTAGCAGTAGTTAGGTATAGCACAAGATACTGTGCCATTTCATGGTTGCTGACTTCTTAAAAGGAACATTTGATACTGGAGCATACGATCTGTTGCATTCAGCTAAGTGTCTGACATTCTGGCCTTGCTCTGACCAAGAGCCAGTACTACAGAGAAGATTTCAGTAGATGTGTAATTCACTGTTGCATTTGCACACACTAGTGCAGAATGAGACTTAAAGGCATAAACCAATTCCTTTCTGACACCTGCTTATACACTGAAGCATGAGATTTGGTTCTCCTTTTTCTACTGTATCCTATGACAAAAAAAATATCATTAGTGCTCATAAAATTAGTCTAAAAAAACTAAATCAGCATTTTAAACTAGGAATTTCTGTTGCACTACATTTCACCCACAAACTGTGTGCAACATGAATATTTTCAGTTCTAAATATGTTACAACTCCACCATCTATCAGTGTTTTTTCTGTTATAAAATTAAATTAAAAAGAAGCAACAATCCCTACTATTTGGATGTCTCATTCAACCATTTTTCCAGTTCTAATTAAATACAATTGTAAATAAATTCTCTCACATGTCAGCCATATAGTACCAGCAAAGTGTCAGATCAGAGAGATAACTAATGTCAACACTGTTAGCAATCATATTGCCAATCATCTAGCAAGTATTTCCTCATTGTTGTTCTGTGTAGGGCCAGATATGTAGGCAGAATAGATGGCGCAACCTGTCATTAGAAACTCTGCTGGGAAGAGGCTGAATACTACAAACTTCCTCCTCCCCCACTCCCCCAAATCACTTCCCTGTCTACATATTAGAACAGAAAATCTTTACCATCAATAACCTCAGCTTTGTCGTCAGCATCAGAATATGAAACACACTCACAACTCTGCAAGGGCTAGAAACTGAATGGTCCAGTAACTCGAGTCAAATCTTCAACTTTCGTCATCAGCCACGTGCATGATGCAGCCATGTGTTCTACCTTGTCGAACAAAAATACCTTCAGTTTTGAAAACCTAAAAGCAGGTTGAATTGATTACGGAATATCAAGATAAATACTAAGACATTCTGCATGGTGTTGGAATGGAGTAGTGCCTGAAATAAAATAGTAAACTGCAGTGATCCTAGATGCATATTTAGGTCTGATTCATTATATGTGATGTGGAAACTGTCCCCTTTGCTGGTCCATTTCTACTAGTGTTTTAATTCACCTAAGTTTAGGTTTTAATGACTTCTGTAAACTTGAAAAGAATATTAGTTGAGTTATCCATGATGATTTTAAAATCCTTTTCTAAACAGGATCCTCAGAGGTCATCAAGCCCAAGAGAAAAAATTTTATCAGTAGGCAAGGCAGATCAAAAGTGGAGTAAGAACAGTATCTATTAAGGTATAAACCTATTTAAAATTCTTCCCATTCTCCTAAAATGTTTTTCAGTTGGTTTGTTTGTTTTTTTGGTGGTTTTTTTGTTGTTGTTGTTTAGGCTTTAGGTTTAGTATCACCTGACTTGCTTCTTTAACTTCTAATTAATTTATAAATACTTCAAAGAAAGTTGGGCCACTAAAAATCCAGACTCTTCTCACAAGTAACTTCTAGATTCTTCATGCTGAGAACAGCTATTCAGTATAACACTTCTTATCACTTAGAGTTTCATCCTGAAATGAGTTTATGCTCTAGGATAAGTCTGACATTGTCACCTACTCAGAGCACCAATTATTTCCATATATTCCATTACCCGTACAATATTTTTCAAATAGTTTACAGTAGTTTGGTTTTTATACATAACATATCAACAGAACCTGATCAATTCCAAACTTAATTCTGAAACTAGTATGGGTTTCAACACAAGAGCTTGCTGAAGCTTATGGGCACTTTTCTACAGATTCCTAGCGATTCATACCTGGACCTAACCAAAAATTTAAAAAAAACCCCACAACCTAGAACTATTTAAGTTCTACAAACCAAATCTGCATCTGTAGTGCATCATCATCTCTGCTTTGCTTTCTAAAGAGTCTCTTAATCTCTTCTTAGTGTATAATTTTAATACATAGTTCTCATCTCCCAAACTGTTTTCTCTAAGATGATTCAGCCCTTGCCAATTTTTCCACATTATTGTTGTTTGACTTTCACTAACAATTTCTTAAGCTTTTCTATGCACACTTCCAATATTTTATCTCTGCTTCACTCTTTCCTAGGCATGACACTAACTTGGAAATTTTTTTTTTTTAGAATTTAACTACAAACTCCTCATTTGACACCATACATACATACGAAACAGAATCCTACAATATAAAAAAAATGCTACTAACAATAATTACATTATCTAGGATGATTATTACCTAATACAGTATGCTTATGTGCATATATAAAAACTTGTATTTCTGTACTCACACACAGACTTGCACACACTTAAAATTTATACAAATGAGACAGAAAATTCCATCAAAGCTAAGGGAAATCCTCCAGCAGAAAAACTTTCAAGATTGTGTTTCTTATATTCCCTACAGAAAGAATGCAGCCACCCAAATAATTCTTTACCAGCTAAATCTTGCTCATCTTGCTTTGTAATCAACAGTAATTCAGTTCAAATTACCTACAAGAGGAAAACAGCAGAATTTGGCTTTGTGGACTACTACTCATTTAAACAAGTAAGATGCAGATCATGTGTCCAAGTTCTTATACAATAAGATGATAATTATTTTTATTACAGTTAAGAATACCAAATATGATTGCAAACTAAAAATAAATCCATTTCCTGATTATTACTCAGAACAAGAAATGCTTTTTACTTCCCAATATCATGTATGAACAAAATTTTCCAATTTTTCAGTCATACAAATATGTATTTTATTCTCCAAGGTGTTAGCTCTTATTAAAAAAATAAAGGTAGACAACTAAATGGGGAAGCATACAGTCTGCAGGAGTCTATTCTTCATGAACGAGTCTATTTCCACGCACGAAATAAGCATGGAAAATTCTCCTGGCAACACTTTGTGTAAAGATGCAGTAAACAAGTAAGTGTAAGTTACATACACAGTAACTGAATGCTTGAGCCTTCAATTCTTATCCAAAAATATTTTGAATGGTTCTATGTACTGTTAAGGAGCTGTGGCACTCTTTTCAGTAGCAGACAATCCATGTAAGATTGTATTTAGTGAAATTGACAAAGGATTAAAAGTCATTAAAATACTTTAGATAAAAAGTAAAATGCTGAAAAATGAAAGAGTAATAATCATCTTCCTCTGATTTTTAGAAGGATCATTACCTCCTTCTAGTTCATGTAATTTTTAATCAGATATCTTAATGTAATTTCCGCAGTAGATATTTAAATCTAATAGTTGCAAGGGCTGGCTACAAGGCCTTTTCAGCAGGTATTTGCCAAATCTGTCTGTTCTGCTTTAATTGTTCTGAATATAGTATAAATTCTTTAACGATGGTGACAAATTTATCACTTAAACCCTGCTCACCAATAAGCCAGGCATAGCCTGCGACCCTACTGTTCAGGGGCTTGGGTGCACGTTTTTTTCCCCACTGGAACAGATACCTCAAGAACCCTTGCAGTCCAACTGTCAACATCTTAACCCTACTCTTTATGCCTAAGGATTGCTTTAAATTTTGAATTCCCTTTTGAGTTTTGAACACTGTTCATAAGAAGATTTTGATCACGCTTACAGACTACCAAATGTGAAGTCGAAACACTTCCTTAAGAAGAAGTAGCACAGTCTTGTGCATTCTACATAGCAATAAACCAAGGACTAAATTAGAATCCTGACATGGACATGAACAAGGAGAAAGGGGCAGATCAATTTACCACAGTCCCCTATTTAACCGATGTTATGCGCAAATTAAAATTGTCTCCAACAGCTATTTGGGGGATTAATTACTTACCACTTATTACTTTCTGTATATTATAAGCACAGATTATTACTGCAATATAACTTCTTTTGCAGATCATTACTGAAAGAAAACGTGGCTTGCTTTTCCTTTTTACCATGCATGCACTTGTGCTAGAAAATTGTAGTTTTCCTAGTCCAATAAGTTAAAAGAAGCAAAGAAACATTTATTCCTTAAAAAGTCCTCCCAAATGCTTAGCTGTCCACCTCTAACAACTGAGAAACAAGTTCCCAAGAGATTTTGTTACACACTTTGCTTGCTTTCTTTACTCTGAGAAAGTACACACCCAGCTCCTCCTTGATCAGCAAACAGTAGGAGACAAATCCATCTCATCTTGTTAAAGGCATCAGTATGATTTCAAAAAACAAAAGAACTGCCACATAGGTCACCTTTTTTAGTGTAATCAGCATTCGAAACAAATTGTGGTTTTGTGCTTATGTTTCTTTGCATGTTCTTTCCTGGGCTTCATTTATCAAACACAGATGGAGGCAGCCTATAGAGCTAGACAGACCTTTGATCTGACTCCGTGCAGCCACTTGTGTATTATCTTATGTTCTAACCTACTTGTTGGGGGTTTTTGCCTCCCCTCCCCCCCCCCGAGTGCCATGTATCAGAAGTAGCAGAATTTTCATTGTACCAATTTGGTCCTATAATTCCAATATAAGTATACTGACATATTTTTATGATTGAGATAACATTGTTGACTATTTTTGATACATTACAAAGAAGAGCCATATACATATAACACACACAGTCCACACTAGAAAAATCTACCACATTCCTCAAGTACCTGTTTTCAGCTTCCATATAAAAGACTGAAATCTATCTGATAATAATTTTTCAACATTTGACTGAGGATGGAAACCAGCAGAGAAGACTAATAAGATACAAAGGGAGTAAAAAACAGTTGCCAGTCTTCCCTTCTTTTAAGAGAATTTTCATCCTTTTGGACTGGAATAATTCTAGAAAATTATGTTCCTTCATTACAATTCATTGCCAGGCCTTTTTTTTTTTTTGTTCTGGTCTGGAAAGAACCAAATGTAGTCCCATCTTGCTCACGTTGCTTGAAATCCCACCAAGAAAGGGTAGCTCCATAGTTTAGTTTCATATGTTACTACTGCTAGGCCACTCTAAATTTTCCTCCTTTATGCCCACGTAAACTGATATTGATGTTACTGTCACCTTCAACCTATTGAGATTGTAAGCAAAATTTGGCAAAGGTTGTTTATTTCAAACTCGGTTTTCTTGTTTCTACTTCCACTGCTAACCAAGGTCACTACTTTTGAGTATCTCTGTCAAATTATCCTAATACTCTCATATTCTTTTTTTAGATGTTTTAGATCTTTAGGTTTCAAGAGTTTGCTACAACAGCATTAACTAAACTTAAAATCTCAGCCTACAAACATTGTAACCTACAGGTATCTAATGTTAGCTTTGGGTTGTTTTTTTTTTTCCAGACAGCTACCTTACTGTCTTGATTTCAGAAGTGCTAAATACCACTGTCTTTCATTTAAAAATTGTTGGAATATTTATAAAAATCATACGTTACTCGAATGTTCAATGTCACAAAATTGTATGATTTATCTAGGCTAACTCTCTCACATACGCTAACGTATGTCACTGGCAGAAAGACCTTTTTTTAAGCTTTCTATTACCTAAACTACTGTTAAATTCTGAGCCATGGTCAACGTTTTGCTAAATATCCACCAGTTAAAATACATGCCAGAAATTATGTAATGATGCCTCTCCCTCCCTTGTGGTTATTCTTGCTTCAAATTATGAACTATCACACTCAAAAATCAGCACTGCGAACAGGAGGAACTCAGTGAACATTATTGTATTTCAAGTAATTGTATCAGCTACAGATAATGAAAACTATTAACATTCAAAGCCTACCAACATTTACATTATTGGTTTCTTAGCTTCTAGTGGTTCTGCCTTGGAATAGAAGGAAACCTCTTGAGGTCTATTATACTATCTAAAAGATGAGGTTCTTACACCTCACAGTAGTTATAGCCCTTTTGTACTACTATACGTCCTTCTTCCTTAATTGTAACAGCTGTAATTACTCAAAAAATAGTGGTAAAAGTGGAAAAGAGTATAGAATCAGTGATGGTATTTCACAGGAGGAAGAACAGTTGGGGAGAACAGTTAAATCTCAGAGATGTTTAGACTTTAAATAAGACCACAATCATCGTAATCCAACACAGCAACTTGCGACTAGTGAATTTTGCCTTTCTTCAGGTTTTATGTCAACATGACAAATGGAAGATGCTTTTGTGCTGTTTCAAGAGATCTATTCTGTGAGCTTTTCTGGCATAGCTCACCTAGCTGTGGAATCCTTAGTCTGCTGCGAGCGTGACGGTTTTAAACAGTCAACATAAAAACTGCAATAAAATTAAAATAGGTACAAATTCACCATTCAGTGCAGCGATTATTTTTGTACTGAGTAGTTTTCTAACTGTGACTTCAGAAAGCAAAAATAGCTTCATTTTAAATATGGAAATCGTAATTTAAACATAGAATAGAATCATAGAAACGTTCAGGTTGGAAAAGACCTTTAAGATCATCAAGTCCATTAACCTAGCACCGCCAAGTCCACCACTAAACCATGTCCCTAAGCACCACATCTGCACATCTTTTAAATACCTCCAGGGATGGTTACTCTACCACTTCCCTGGGCAGCCTGTTCCAATGTTTGATAAGCCTTTTGGTAAAGAAATTTTTCCTAATATCCAATCTAAACCTCCCCTGGCACAACTTGAGGCCATTTCCTCTTATCCTATTGTTTGTTACTTGGGTGAAGAGACCAACTCCCACCTCGCTACAACCTCCTGTCAGGTAGCTGTAGAGAGCGCTAAGGTCTCTCCTCAGCCTCCTTTTCTCCAGGCTAAAAAAACCCTGTTCCCTCAGCTGCTTGTCATAAGGCTTGTTCTCCGGACCCCTCACCAGCTTCATTGCCCTTCTTTGTACACACTCCAGCACCTCAATGTCTGTCTTGTAGTGCAGGGCCCAAAACTGAACACAGTACTCAAGGTGGGGCCTCACCAGTGCCGAGTACAGGGCGATGACCACTTCCCTAGGCCTGCTCGCCACATGATTTCTGATACTAGCCAGGATGCTATTGGCCTTCTTGGCCACCTGGGCACATTGCTGACTTATATTCAGCTGGCTGTCAACCAATTCCCCCAGGTCCTTCTCCACCAGGCAGCTTTCCAGCCACTCTTCCCCAAGCCTGTAGCGCTGAACGGGGTTGTGACCCAAGTGCAGGACCCAGCACTTGGCCTTGTTGAACCTCATAAGTTGGCCTCAGCCCATCGGCCCAGCCTGTACAGATCCCTCTGTAGAGCCTTCCTACCCTCAAGCAGATCAACACTCCTGCCCAACTTGGTATCATCTGCAAACTTACTGAGGGTGCACTCGATCCCCTTGTCCAGATCACTAACAAAAATATTAAACAGAACTGGCCCCAGTGCTGAGCCCTGGGGAACACCATTTGTGACTGGCTGCCAACTGGATTTAGTTCCACCACAACTCTTTGGGCCTGGTTAGCTAGCCAGTTTTTTACCCAGCAAAGAGTATGCCCATCCAAGCCATGAGCAGCCAGTTTCTCCAGGAGAATGCTGTGGGAAACAGTGTCAAAGGCTTTACTAAAATCTAGGTAGACATATGAAAATAATAATACGAAAAATAATAATAGGCAAAACATGTGAAGAAAAGCCAGAATGTGAAAGTTCTGTTCCTCACTCTGCCAAATCATGCAACTTTGGCTTAGATTTCCTGTCTGTATTTATCTATCTCAGTGGGGTATTTTGAGTTCTGTAGACTCTTAAAGCATTCAGAGCACTAAGTATCCTAGTCATCATAAAATGATGGTGAACAAATATAACGCTCACAACTGAAAGCTCTAATAAAATTTCAGTTATTTGGGTCCCAGGTTGTTTTGCCACTTGTGCAGACTGATTTGTACCAAAGCTTCAAATGGGGGGGGGGAGGCTAGAGAGAAATAAGGACAATGGGGAGCCCTCAGCATAGCCTAAGACTCAAAGAATGAAGCGAAGCCCAACAAACTGTCTGACAACATGGCCTCTGGCACATTAGAATTTGAAAACCTAAGAGTTTCCTTTCAAATAACTCCCTTCTCCAAACCTGGAAAAACTAAATTTTCTCTCCTCGGTGTCCAAGCGGCTATATTCGCTCACTAGCAAGCACTAAGTCCAAATGTCTGTAACAATGAAAACAAAGGGACAGAAAGCACTTGAGAGCAACACGTTTAATAAATCAACCTAGGTAAGATCCTAATCCAACTGGGCATCTTAGAACAAACAGCTTTACCTTAACTCTTGCCTCAGAGAGCCTTGCAAAGGTATTAGGCATTTTCCCCCTTTTACAGCTTAGTCATGTCCTGCTCTGCCCAAGCTCACACTTAGGCAGGTCCATTTTGTGTCTGCGGGAATATGCTTTATGGGACCATAACCTATCTCAGCCAAAATGACTAAGTGCCTGATTCTAGGAGTCCCATATTAGAGTAACACAAGCAGGCTGCTACTTCTGTACCTTCAGCCCATCCTGCTCAGGCCTGCCTACTCCTTCAAAGCAATCTCATCTTCTTTTATCTCCAAGAAAATATCAGTTGTACACAGTATTAAACACGGTACTTACTGTTAGGGAGGCACTCCCAACAGGAAATAGAAGCAAGCACATAATTATCCTTCTAGTCTTCTCCAGGCTTCCTAGCTCAGCTTGCAAAAAGCAGACTTATTGGGCAGGCTGACTCTTCACTCAGGGTGTATTTGGTGCAGTTCTCTTTTCCTTTTCTCATTAGGCAGAAATCACTGATCTGATTTTGCATCAAGATGCCCCAATCCAAGGTAATACAAATGAGGCATAGGTCCATCTGGCGTTCACAAGCAGTTCTAGGTCACTCATATCCCTGGTCCTTAGTGGCATCAACAGAAGGGTTGTCAGCCACCAGGCTTCCAGCTTCATACTGCAAACAAAACATTAGTTGTTGTAAGACAGCACTTGATTTCTTAAGATCTCTGAACATTCACTGCTTAAAATGTCTATCTGGAAATCTGATCCCATATTCAAACTAGGCAGTTACTATAGTAAACCTGTGTGTTGGTTATTCAAAGCATGTAAGGGACAACCAAGCCAGGTTATGAACTCTCCATAACAAAAGAGAGTTCATAAACAAGAGACAAACCCAAATCTTTTAGTTCTACCTTTCCAAGACAAACTACCACTCACATGAACTTCTCAACTCTCTTCTAAACTCTAGCAAAGTGCACAACAAGGTGTTCTGCACTAGGGAAGGAAAGATTACAAGAATTAAAGGTCAAACTGTGTTCTCAGCTACAGCAACATAAGACCTGGAAAAAGGCCCTTGTATTCATGACAGTTATTTCAGTTTTACACTGAAGAATACAGAGTAGACTTGGAAAAGTCTATTTTTAAACCCTCTTTTCTTTATTAAATCATCACATGAAAGACCATGCTGGGAGTATTTTACAAACAAGCTGCTTGGTCCAGCACTTTTAGAAGCTTTAAGGAATGCAATCAGACTGTAAAAACTAATGACAGACTGATGCTACGCAAGTTCTCAGCTATTTTCACAACAGCCTTAAAATCTTCCATGTGAAAGTGATGAAATTCTGCTTTCAATTAGGAAATTAAGAATTTTATGCATCTAACCTATGCATAAGTTTTGTGCAAAAGACTTTTCAGATTAACAGTGTATCAGGAGTACACACTGAAAAAACTGACTGTACTTCAAGCTCATAAAAGTGCTCAGACTTCATGTTTTGTTTGCAGCAATAGGACTTTTAAAGCAGAATGATTAGAGGGTTTGCAAGGTTTCTTACGCAACTGATAAACTAGATATTTAACCTAAGGAAACAAACCACAACTTCACCTAGATTCCAGTATATAGATCTAGATCCCTGGTTGTGTAAACTAACCTAACTCCCTTCAAATCCTAATGTCTCAATCAAATTAGCAGAAGGACTACCATAAAGCAAACCCAATTAATTTCAGCAATTTTAATTTTCTTAGACTGGTATGAGTTAGTAAGTTATTAAAATGTAGGTTCAACTGAGAAGTTAATGTATAGATCAGTGTTACATTTCAGAATTTACTCACGGGGATTCTGAAGTTACGTCTGAATACAAAATAACCCAGGATCAGAATTGAAAATGTTCCAAAAAAGACAAAAATACATAAATGCAAATACCCTCTGACCATGCTCTCCCCCTTCTAGAGACCTCATCTATCTGTTTTATATCTTAGGCTCCATTCTTTCTTTGACTGTCTCTGGATTCACCGAACAGCCAGCACAGTTTGAGCTTGCTCTCTTGTGGCCAACATCAGAGCTACAGTTCTCCTGGTACTGTTTAGTTCCAAGGACCTTCAAGAGCGGTTCTTCTGAAGTATGACAATTTTCGTCAGATTACAGTCACTTACAGCTGCACCTACTACGTGACTCAAGTTTGAAACCACAATCTAGTTATCGTGACCTAACATGTTACCAAGCATCATCTTAGATACAGAACTAAGTACGTGCAGATTTCTAGCTCACAGCAAAGCATGGAAACTTGGCACTGCTAAGCCCCAAAGGCAATATGATACCCTGTACCTCTCACATCTGAAAAATCATCTGACAAAAATGCACTGCCAATATCTTGAAAAGAAATCTCCAAGACTGATAGAAGTTTTCAGAAGGATGGCCTAACATTTTCAGCATGCTTTTAACAAGTCTGTCAGAGCTTGAGCTTGGTTATTTGAGGATACTGTTTTGGTCATGTGTTTGCTGTCACATGATGACAACTTCAAATATTTTTTGGCATCAGTAAGGACTACCTGTTTTGTAATCGTTTACATTGTTTGTTGGGTAATTTTTATTATTTTGTATATTTTAAAGATTCCAGATGCTGAAAAGGTGAGGACTTTAAAGACACTGAAATATTCCTTGATACTTTTTTATCATTGTGCCAGGCATTATTAACCTTCCAAAAACAGGTTTGTGCCAGAAATGGTTCAGAGCACCTGCGCTGGCACAAGAGAAGTGCACAGACACAAGCAGATTGACTGGAGATGTATCATTGAACTGCATTGCCCACTTAGTTGTCAGCCAGATCAGCTCCTGAGCCACTTCACCACCTCTCATGAAGAATGGCGCAAGCACATAGCAAACAATAGAACTACAGCAGCCCTGAAATAAGGTTGAATTAAGATGTCACAGCTCTGCACAGAAAGATAAAAGGTGCTGACCTTTTCCTTTGTTGAGTTTTAAACACAGCTGCTCTTATTGTGGGTACTTTCAGGAGTAATCATGTCGCAGGAATCCATTCATTTTAAAAAGAACTTACCAAAAGCACATTCCGTATCAGTAGAAGAATCAGCAATTTGCAGTAAGACCAGAAGCTGAAAACATTCCACGTTCGCTATTATGCCTCAAGACTATTATCATCACTCTTATGAACCAAGATGAAACATTTTCAGGAACAGAGTGATGAATTTTTGATTAATAAACATTAACTGTATTTATTACTGTACATGAAAAGGATCATCAGTACAGAAATTATACTTTGACTTCTGGGTTACTTGATCATCAACCTTTGTAACATATCAAGAGCAAATAAAACACTCAGGCAGCAGAGGGTTGGGAGGTACCCAGATTAAGCAAATTACTCCACAGAACAAGAGTGGCAAACCACAAAGCACATAGAGCAATAGCATCAAATCTGTTGTATGTGACCCAGGTATGAGTATTGCTTCTAGAATTTGAAGGACAAGCCCCAGAACCTCTTCAACCCCTTGGCAACAGTTACCCAGCAACTTCAGTTAATCTGCTTTGGGACTGCTAGAATCACATAAACCCTGGTACACCACAGAGAAAGACGTATCAGCTACCTAACCTGTCTCACCACACAATCCCACAAGCAGCCACGTTGATGCAAGGGTGGAGGCAGAAATGCCTGGCTGAAGGTGGAGGGAAGAGCAAGACTGACCTTTCATAAAACTGTAACCTCAGTTTCTCTTTCTGTTGAAGGAAAATAAGCATAACATTTGCAAGTTACTGTATTGTTAAATATTCTTACAGCCAAATTGTCTTTTATCATGCTTCTACTAGGAGCTAAAATCCATATTCTCCCACTGCCAAAAATTCCAGTCAACACCACAGACATTCCAACCAAGTTCACAGATACCACCAAAACGAGGTGTAACCTTGCTCAGAAGCTCTAAGTATTATCAAAATAAATAACGCGTTTATGTGAGCCACAAATCACTAAGCAGCAAAAGTCAACACTCCTACCTCACTTAGTAAGGTAGCAAATATTTCAAATAATTAATGAAGATTTGCACAATATTTGCAGTGTAGTCAACAGCATAAGGACTTGTAGGATTTTATGCGATTTCTATTCCAGCTGAGCTATCAGTAGTAGTCTATAAGCTTGGAATGGCTCTTGAGTCTTTAGAATAATTACACAACAGTATTTAAAAAGGGGGAAAGGGATGAGACCAAAAAATAACTGTAACGTTCCTACATCAACCACCTTGACAAAGTCCTACCTAAACTCTCCACTGATATCCACTAATAGTCATTAATAAATATATGATCTGTTTTCCATGAAAATCAGCAGACTTCCAATCTCCTGCAATATGCAGTTTTTTCACCAATTAACTCTGTGATCAGAGTATGTAATTCCCTTCATGAGTAAAGCAGGTTCTATCTTAAACTATTTTTTTGTTCTTCATTGGTGCTACTGGAAGACATTTTCAAAACCTTCTTGTCACAGTAATTGGTTCCTTTTACTACTTCTCAACCTGTTTATTTATGATAGCAAATCATGACAATGGTATTTATCCTGCCATTTAAACAACTTCTTCCCTGACATATTTATAAATACAGATGCATCACTGCAACACATCTATAAGCAGAATGGAAGAGTCAGAGAAATGTTAAGACCATCCTAGGAAAGAGGAAAACATATAATCTTAATATAGAATCACAGAATGGTTTAGATTGTCAGGGACCTTGAAGATCAACTAGTTCCAACCCCACTGCCATAGGCAGGGACACCTCCCACCAGACCAGGTTGCTCAAAGCCCCATCCAGCCTGGCCTTGAACACCTCCAGGGATGGGGCCTCCACAACTTCCGCGGGCAATTTGTTCCAGTTTCTCACCACCTTCTTGGTGAATTTTTTTTTCCTAATATCTTTTCTAAATCTACCCTCTTCCAGTCTGAAGTCATTACCCCTTGTCCTATCACTGCATGCCCTTGTAAAAAGTCCCTCCCCAGCTTTCTTGTAGGCCCCTTTCAGGTACTGAAATGCCGCTATAAGGCCTTCCCAGAGCCTTCTCTTCTCCAGGCTGAACAACCCCAACTCTCTCAGCCTGTCCTCATAGGAGAGGTGCTCCAGCCCTCTGATCATCTTGGTGGCCCTCCGCTGGACCCGCTCCAATAGGTCAATGTCCTTCTTAAGTTGAGTGCTCCAGAGCTGGACACAATATTCCAGGTGTGGTCTCATGAGAGCAGAGTAGAAGCACCTCAATCATATCTCCTCTAGAATACCTTTAAGCAAACTGCTTAAAGGTATTTCCGGGCAAGCTGTATGACTCTGGCCCAGGGACACCACCGCTCCAAACAGTTCCAAGGCAAAACACTTCCTTTATTTCCTCTTCTCCCCCTACCCCCAGGCCCAGTTTCCAGCACTCGTTCCAAACGGCGTTTTAGCCTTGGCCCTACCCGTGCCCTCCCAGACACGGTGAGACCGCTCACTGCGCGCATATAATTCCCAGTGCCCGGAGGAGCGCGGCCCCTTATCCCTTACCGTCAACGGCACCCACAGCAGGTGCGACGGCGACCGCCCCGCCCCACCCGCTCGCTCCCGCCTACCGGCTCGTGCGTGCTCAGTCGGTGCTGCGCGCGGCCCTGCCTGCGCGCATGCGCGAGCCGCCGCGGGTCTGCGTGCGCATGCTCTGTTGCGGCTGGCGGCGGCCGTTGGGAGGAGGTGCGCGCGGGGCGGCTGCCGTTGGTGCCGTTGCCGCCGCCGGCGGGTTTGTGCGCGTGGCGGCCGGCGAGGTGCGCGCCGCGGCGGGATGTCGGGCCGTGCGCCGCGGCAGGAGGAGGAGGCGGCGGCGGCGGCGGAGGAGGGGGGGGGAGGGGAGAGCGCGAATCTGCGGCGCAAGGAGGAGCTGAGCCGGAGGGTGAGCTGAGGCGGCCCGCTGCGGCCGGCACGGTGGGAGGGAGGGAGGGAGGGAGGTGTGGGGCCGTGGTGCGGCTAACGGCGGCGCCTGAGGCCGCGGCACCCACCCCTCCCATCCGTATCCCCACGGTACTGTCGGCTGCGTGGGGCGGGCTGAGGCACGTCCAGGGCCGTGCTGCCCTGGGGTGGGGGATGGCGACCCCGCGAAGCCTGTGACCTCGGGCGTCACCAGCGTGAAGATGAGGAGGGCGAGTCCTATCAGGAAGCCGGGGCTCCTGTGATATGGGGTTCTCGTTGTAGGGCTCGGAGCAGAGCGTCTGTCGTGTAGCGCGTACTTGTTGGCGTCACTGTTAGCTCTCTCGTCAAATTAGTATTTTGGTTCTTACTGCTCCAAGTTGAGCTTGAAATGTCAGGTGAGTCGCAGTGAGGTGTTTCTCTGTATTATCTACTTCAGCTGTGTCTGCTGAAGAAGTCCCAAGGAATTTCAGTCACAGAGGCCGGCACTCCTCGTAAATCTGCTCTGTTTTCCGTGGTGCCAGTAGCTTTGTTTAGAATGAAAACTGTCAAGTCCTATGCAATTGCTTTCCCTCAAAAAATTACTTCCTTTCCATATGGCCCTAATGTATAAAGTCAGTGGTATTTTTAATTGCCTGGGAAGATGTAAAGCAAGGACATAAGCGTTGCACACTAGTTTCTGTTACGCTTAAGTGGCTTGTTTAGTCCATAGCAAAAGATGACACTGCTGTTTTGTCTGTGGGAACTGTAAATATAAGATACTGATGTAGCTGCTGGGAAATGTGTCTTTTCTGTATGCCACATTCAGTTTGGCTAACCTAGCTCTGTGACAGCTTTCTGCTGTTGTACCAATTCCAGGAGATACAAAAGAAGAACAAAGAAAACCGTGTTGTTTCTAACATAAAGCATTAAGTGCCACTGACCAGATTTTGTTTTATTTGTTGACTTTTATGACAGTCGCCCTGAATACTCTTTAGCATTAACTGCTATCACTGTAAAAGAAAATGGGAATGCCTGCCACCCCTGCCAGTGCTGTTGAACAGAGTGGTAAATCCCACTAAGGAAGTCTGTGCAAAACTCCAGAGCGATAGAAAGGCTTCCATTGCTTTTAATGCAGTTTTAGGAGGTTTGGGGGTTTATTGGTTTCATTTTGAATCTGGAGAATACCTGTGATTATAAACTCTATTGTAGATATCATGTTAAATTTTGTTTTCTAGAGATTGTTGATTATTTATTAGTTGTTTGCATGTTTTCTTTTTTTCTGAGGGGAAAAAGTATGATCTCTGATTATAAATAGCTAGAGGTACTCTGGCTTCCCAGTAGTGATTGCTTTCAAGGGTAGGAGAAATATCAATCCATGCAAGATAACCCATTTCTAGAGCAGTTATTTAGTATTTCATTTTTATATCTACTTCATCTTCAATGGTCCATTCGGAGAACAGCAACGATGTATGCATGTAGCTGTCTTAAAATATCAGTAAGCGTGTTCATCACCAGGATTACAATACAGTGTCTTATTTTTAATAATTAAGTTGAGGTGCATCTTTTACCTTTCAGATTAAAGAGCAGAAGGTTGTAGTTGATGAGCTTTCTAATTTGAAGAAGAACCGGGTAAGTATTTACAAATTTGCTTTTGACTATTTCATTTTAGCATCAGAGAAATAAGCATAGAGACAAGAGGGGAAACAAAAACAGAGCACTCTGTCTTTAATTTGTTTTAATACAGATTTTAGTACAGATGTTCTGAGAATAATTTGTCCTCCAAATGATTTGATTATGTACACTTGTATACTGTAACACAGTATGGTTTCAGGGGTTTTGTTTTTTTATGTTTTATCTGACTTATTTCATTAAGATGTTTGAGTTGATCAAAAGACTTCATGAAGTATTCTTACTTTTCATGTGTATGTATTTTGAAATAGAATGTGATCCCTCATATATGAGGAAAAGAGAAATGCAGAATAGTCATGGATTGATCATGAAATGTTTTTGATGATACAACATTAGAATGTTGGTGTTGTCAAGGCAGAATTTATCCTTCTGGCATAAAAGTGAAGGGGTATCTCAGTGAACCTGCATCAGCTTCTGCTGCAGTGTGGTTGCCAGAGTTTGTTGCTTTGACTTAATACAGCGTTGTTTTTGTTTTACAGAAAGTTTATAGGCAGCAACCCAATAGCAACATATTCTTCCTTGTAGACCGAACAGAAACGCTATCTCAATGCAAAAGTAAGTTTGCAGTGATCAAATTGATCAATTTTGATCAAGCTGATCAAATAGTTAGCTATTTAAAAGGTGTATTGGTAGCTGTTAATGATTTCAAAGGTGTATTAAAATGAAAACCTGGCAACTGTATATTAAATACAAAGTAGACTTCAGGCACATGCTTATTTTTCTGGATTGGATAAATGTTAAAGTGTTTCCACTTGATATATGGATGTGGTAAAAGAGCTGAAGATGTGGGAGGAGTAAGAACATCTGCCCCACAGAGGAGTCACTATTCTCAGCTTTGGGAAGCTGTATAGCTCTTTGTCCCTTAAAAAAAAAAAAAAAAGTCTAAAAATTGTGTGGGATGAGTAGGAAGAAAATAATGGTAAGTTAAACTGGAGGTTAGGCTAGAAATATTTAGATAGATGAAAGAGTGGATCTGTGGGATTATGAAAGTAGGAGAATGCATGATAAAGAGAGTTGATTGAACAAACGTTAGAAATGTATAAATTTAGAAATATAAATTTATTTTGCTACTTTCATTTTCTTTCCTTTGATTTGAGTTCATAGTGTTGTCATTTTAATTGACAGTTCACTTTTCTTATTGTTATAAATGTGTAAATCGTCCTGATTACATAGTCAATAGTTGGCCATTTCCCTAATTCTTCTACTTGCAATGTGGCTCTCTTTGGGAGGAAAAAAAAATTCATAATCTTTGTATAATTAAAAAGGAATGAGCTATAGTATTGACGTAATACAAACATAGTACTTTTGTTACTTAGCATTTCATGTTTTTTCTCTCTAATTGAACAAGTGGCTGGAGTTACTAGTTTCTTAGATACACTCTTAACTACTCATAAACTCACTCATAAACTTACCAGTTTAAGAAACTCATTATTCGTGTATTTTTCTCTTACACAGTTACGTTAGATGAATTAAAGAAGGCACATCAGGAGATGGAAAATTCAGAAAAGACTAAAATCAAGAAATAGTCCGTCTGAGTTCAAAGTCACAATGTGTGGTATCTGTTGCATTGTTACCTTGTGTAGCCAGCATGCTATTCATGATTTCCTTAATGAAGATGTCCTCTGCCATCTTAGAAGAAGAGGACCAGACAGTAGCCAACAGTTGACAAAAACTGTGTCTGATCCCTCTTACGAGTGTCTGTTTTCTGGCCACGTACTTCACTTGAGGGGACTGATGACTCCTCAGCCTCTGGAAGATGCCAATAACAATATTCTTCTTTGGAATGGAGAAATTTTCAATGGAGTGCATGTAGAAGAACTGGAGAATGACACTGAAGTAATGATGAATCATCTTGCATTATGCAGGAGTGAAGTGGATATTTTGTCACTCTTTTCATCACTTCGGGGTCCATGGTCTTTTATTTATTATCAAGCATCTAGACACAGTTTATGGTTTGGTAGAGATTATTTTGGTCGTCGCAGTTTGCTTTGGCAATTCAGTAATGAGGTTGACAGTGCTTTCTGTCTCACATCTGTAAGTGTTTATTCTGAATCGGGTAACCAATGGCAAGAAGTCCCAGCATCTGGAATTTTCAAAATTGATCTCAGAGCTTGTGCAACAACTAAATCTTTGTGTTTAACATTATTTCCATGGAGGTACAGCTGTGCAGAGAAAGCAGTAGAAGAAATATTCATTAATGTTCTGGACCAAGTTTCAGACGACTTACCGAACCACGTACGTCTCATGATGAATGAATCAAAACTCTGTCTCAGAGCGCCAGTTATCCCCTTAAATAAAACAATTCCTGAAGCTTCAGGTGAATGTTCAGGCACTAATATTAGCAACATTATCCATACGGTTTCTGTAGAAACACTTCAAGGATTTCTTGCAGAGGAACGCAGGAAAAAAATAGTCCATCAGTTTATTGATGTTTTAAGTGAAGCGGTGAAGAGACGGGTTTTATTTCTCTTTAGAGAACAAGATCAGAAAATAAGAGAAGTTCCAAGCACGTCTAATAGGAAAGCACACATTGCGGTGCTCTTTTCTGGTGGCATTGATTCTATGGTTATTGCAGCCCTTGCTGATAAACATGTACCTTTGGAGGAACCAATTGATCTTCTCAATGTAGCTTTCATGTTAAAAGAACAAGCTATGCAAAAGGGTACCGCTAAAAAACATACCAACCAGAAAGTACAGCTTGATTTGCTTTGTGCTCAAGAAAGTTGTAAAGATCTTGATGCTAAAACTGTTGCTTATTTACCTTGCTTTGATGTTCCAGACAGAATCACTGGTAGGGCAGGACTGAAAGAATTAGAAGCCATTAACCCTTCAAGAACCTGGAATTTTGTGGAAATTAACGTTACACCAGAGGAACTGAAAGAAATGAGACAACAATGCATTAAGCACTTAATTTATCCACTGGATACAGTCTTGGATGACAGCATTGGCTGTGCAATTTGGTTTGCTTCTAGAGGAGAGGGTTTTATTAGTAACCAAGGAGAACTGAAACCCTATAAAAGTCCTGCAAAGGTACTGATAGTTTTCTGCCTTATGCTTGACCTGTGAATGTAAAAACAGCTATGTTTTTTTCAGAAATCAGCAGGGGTCCTTAATATTTATAAGGCTTCTGAAATTCAGTGGCAGAATATTGACTAGTTCTGTCCTGATAATCTTTGTGTAATTCTGGAGTTAAAAACTGCATTCAGTTCGTCATGTAATGCGTATGGCTTTTCATTAAGCTTGAATAAGCAACAGTGTGACTAGGAGAAAAATAAAAACAATTGTCTGTCACTTTCAGCATTTCAACTCCAGTAGTGGGTAACTGCTATTCAGTCCAAATTGTATAGATTAATAAATTTAGAGATAAACATTAATGAAGTAGTAAGTAATATTGATTTGTACCAGCATCCCCATGGCTGTAAAATTACTAGCTTGGTACTTAGACACAGTATGTGATAAAATCACAATTAATAATGGCAGAAAAGATGACTACTTGGAATCTTTTGTAATTAAGAGTCTGATTAAATGACAGAGCTACAAAAAGTAGTTTGTTCTTTTTTGTAACTTATTTTCATCTACGTAGTTTCAAGTAGAATCTTTTTAGTAACTAGATTATTTTCTTGGGAATTTGATTCTTATTTCTCACTTCCCAGTTCCTGATAGATTGTGTGGGGAAGAATCAACTGTTTAATTTCAGGAGTTTACAGTTCACTGCTGCCTTTGCTTTTTGAGGTTTCTATTGCTTTTCTTCTGATTGCTGGATCTTAAAACCACAAAAAAAAACCCCAACAATAAATGCAGTTTGCAATAATTTGTGTAAAAGCTACTGCTGTAGAACAAAGTTGATTTAGTTGCTGATCTGTTTAAGGATGTGCATCAGATTTGCACAACATACAAATTCATTTTAGGTCTGGAATATGTTGAAATGGGTCATGAGTTAATAAAACATAAAGTGAAATTGTCGTTCTCTCATCAGTTACTTACTACTGTGCACAGGTAAAAATTAGTTGACCACTAGCTGTCGTCAGATTAGTAAAACACACTTGACTGTTTATGTTAAGAGACTTTCGCTTTTGTAGTAAATGGCTGATGAGGCACAATAATGCACCAGATGTGATAGTATTTTTCTTTTGGTAATATTTTATGTGCTTATCATTGAGTAGACAGAACAATGTGACACACTTTTATTTTGTATAATGTAGTTATTAAGCTAGTAGCTGGTAAATTAATAATAGTCTGCGTGTAGATTCAGATGACTATTTAGAACCTATGACATACTGCATTATCTGTGGCAACAGTTTCTTTAGTAAAGGCTTAACAAGTGCTGCTTATTGTAAAAGAAACTAACAAAGACATTATTCAAAGCTATTGGTGTATTTGTGATGCACGCAGCACTATTTCGGGGTTTTTTTCTTGCCTTGGTAGAAATGTTTGTGTGTACTTTTAGGTCTGATTGTGAACCTACTTCAAGTTTCCAGTGACTGTATTGGGAACTGTTTCAGGTCGGTAAATGTGTAAGGCACATCCCATCATGATAGGTAATGTATTTAGAAGATGTGTATTAAAGTTATTCTGGCTAAGATGTAGTTAAACATTTAAGATTTGTTACATATTATTAGCTTGCATAGATTTTTAAGAAATACTTCTTTTATTTTCTTTTCTTAGGTTGTACTTACAGGAATTGGAGCAGATGAACAGCTTGCTGGGTATTCTCGACATCGTGTTTGCTTCAAAAAATATGGCTTAGAGGGTCTGAATAAAGAACTTCAAATGGAGTTAGATCGCATTTCTTCTAGAAATCTTGGTAGAGATGACAGGATTATTGGTGATCACGGAAAAGAAGCCAGGTATTATTGTTTTAACATGAAGTAAAACTGGTTTTGCCGGATAGATTCTGCTTTTAACACTCCAACAGAAAGCTTAAATGAGACTTGTATGCATTTTATTGTCTTTAAGTTCTGTTGCAGTTTCGTTAATATGTACTGTGTTGTGGGGTTTTTTGGTTTTGTATTTTAAAAAGGGGTCTGTGGTACTGTGGAAGAGTTACTTAAGGAAATTTAGCAACTTGAATTCCGTCTGGAAGTTCTAAGAAGCAGCAACATATGTCAAAATAGTCAAAATCAAGTTGGTTTTATCATTTTAAGCGGAACAGTTCACAACTTTGAAGTGTTCTGGTGCAGTCATTTGGGGAGTGACTTTGGAGAATGACAATGTAATGTAGAGGCCACATATTCCTGCCTGTGCAGTAAAGGCATGATTAATATCCACTATATTTACTATGTTTAATTCCTCCATGCTACCACGAACTTGCAAAAAATTCCTTAGGTGTTGTCCAGTAGCAGAGACCACTCAGATGCACAAAAGGTCTTTTCATGTGATCTTTGTGACAGTGTTTTTCTAAATCTGTTCTTAGTTGCACATTTTCAGTTTAGTAGTTGCAGTGGTGGACAGGCAATGCTGTTAATCACGCATGTGATTAGATATGAATACCTGGAATTCAGAATTTGTTGTGTAAATATTTTTGTTTCAAAGTTACAGTGTAGCTTCATACAGTATTTTTAAATACTTAGAAGTTATCTTGAGGAGTGTTACTTTAAAACTTGTTGGATTTTCTGATTTTCTTCATATTTTTTGTTTTGTATAAACCCAGCATTTCTGATGCTTTTTCTTACTTTTTTCTTTGTTTGAGTTTTGAAAACTTCTAGGCTTCTAAGTTTAAACATATGTTATGTTTTCTTTCTCCAAGACAGCGTAACTGCTTTGGAGACTTGCCTCAGTACTGTGACACTAACATTTAAGGTACATCTATAGTTAGAAATTGACACAGACTCTGAAGTTTTTCCACGTGGTAAAGGGAAAAACCAAGACTATTTCTATGAAGTTTTTAAAGGGTCTTTCCCAATGTATATCTTTCCTTCAGGTTTCCTTTTCTTGATGAAGATGTTGTGTCATTCCTCAATTCTCTGCCCGTCTTAGAAAAAGCTGACTTGACTTTACCTCGAGGAGTTGGTGAGAAATTGATTCTGCGCCTTGCAGCCAAGGAGTTTGGCCTTACAGCCTCGACCGTTTTGCCCAAAAGGGCTGTACAGTTTGGATCTCGGATTGCAAAACTAGAGAGCAACAGTGAAAAAGCATCTGACACATGCAGCAGACTGAAGTTATTTTCAGTAGATGAATTATAAAGCTACATCTTGAGATGTTGCATTTATTCTATATGCAAGTTCAGTAAATCTTTGGAGTTTTCTTAGAATGTTTGGTCTGCTTTTTTATACACTTGGACATTATTACTAATCATCAAAGTAATACATGTAGATGTGTACTTGTACTGAAGACTCACTATGAATGCATCCTCAGGGGGGAAGGGAATACCGGGCTCTGGGGAAGAGAAGATAGCCAGAGGTTGGCTTTCCCACCCTTCCTAACCAATGTCAGTGTCACAGAAAGTGTACTGAATCTCTCACGTATACAGAATTCAGTACAGTAGATTTTCCTCTGTTGTAGAACAGGGTTGGTCTTGCAGCTGTGCTTTAGGAGAGGGTTCAGGTTATGGTTTTAGAAGGGAGGGTGCGGTGACGAGCTGGCCCAGGTTGTCAGAGCCGAAAAGAGCTGAGGGTCTCAGGCCTTGTCACCTCTTGGAGATCTGCCTTCCAAGCATCATGCTTGCCCTTTCATTACTTGAGAAACGGAGAACCCACACACACCCTGCATGTTTTGGGGCCATCCTGTGCAGCTCCCCAGTCCTTGGCCAGTTCTGCAGGGCTGGGTTGGTTGGTGGTCCCTAGCCTGGGGCTCCCTGTGCTCCCAGAGAAACTGGGAAGCTCCCCCCAGGCTGTTCTTTGTCCCTTGTTGGCTCCCTAGCTTGCTGCCTCTCCTTTTAGCTTTAGCTCTGCTACTTTTACTTCCAAAGTTGCAAAGCATCCATTGTGTGCTTCAATGAAGATCTCTTTGAAACAAAACAAAGATTTCTCTTTCAAAAGGAAAAACAAGGACACTCTGGGTGAGTATGTGGATGCAGTCATGGGGCTGAAATACAAATATGAATACACTTCCTCTGAAGAGAAGCTTGAGTTAGCTTGTCTTTCTAATTGTGTATGGAAGGATTGCAAAGTTAACATAAGAAAACCTGGATATGTGCTCGCCAGTGTTTTTGGTAAGGTTCGAGCTTAGTACTCAACATGCTGTCTTATAGTTCTAGTTTTTATTTTTGTCCAATTAAGTAGAGAAAGTAAAAATCATACCAGAAAAACAATAATCCATTTTCATATGAAGCATAATATGTTGATTCCTACAGAGTATCTATAAGGGTGTAAGTAGATTTTCAAAATAATTTTTCAAGTCTGTAAAGAAATAGTTATTAAAAAACCTTAAGTTTCAGAGTGCTTCAAAGCTTTGGCAGATTTCTTACTGGTGCTCTGATGAGAGTGAATCCCTAGTACCTTACCTTGGGATGTTTGTAAGAGTTCTTGCATCATGCTCTAAAGCAGGTGGAGGTTCAACAAGGAGGAAAATTAGGCTGATGAAATGCAACTATTGTTCATTATTTGTTATCTCTGTGGTAGTGTTGGCATGTTCCTAGAAGTTATGTGTCGCCTAGGACCCTAAGAAAAAAAGTTGCGCTTTTTGTACCCAGGCAAATAGTTTCTCTTCCGAACTAGAGGCCTCTTATATTAAGGGAAACATGAGAAATAATTTTGGATTTTGTGAGAATTGGCTGTTGGAATTTGCTGTTTAAACCTTCTGTCAGTTCAGATGCAAAATCTCATCACAGTACTTGTCAGATTCTTCCAGTTGATACAGAAATTGGATAAATTTTGATCTGTGTTGACTACATGGTAGAAGCTTGGGGCATACATACCCAAAGAGAAATGTGTCTGGATCTTAGAGTGCTTTGAAATGAACGTTTATACAGTTGGGAAAACTCAGACAGATGTAAATATTTTTATACTTTTGTTCAGGAGGAGAGTACAAAAACATTCCTATTAAAAAAAAATACTCAATATTGCACATAGTTTATACATGGCATTCCTAAAAGCTGGGATCATTATTTGAAAAAACAGATTATTGGATCTCATGCAAAATTATAAGCTGATATGAAGTACTGTAAATTAACACATTTCCAAAAGAACTCAGCTTCCACTGTGCTATTTAAGTTATTGGTCAGATTTTCAAAAGTCCTCAGTACTCGGAAGCTCTCTTTAAGAATAACAAGAGCTCCAGGCTTAAGAGATGTATTTTGAAGAATTCATGACATGTGCATGTACTTTTTTTTTTCCTTACATTCTACATAGTTTTATTTATATTATTTGCTGTATCTTTATAATTAAGATTTAAAATCAGTTGCCTTGCTGTATAATAAATAAGGTGGTGTTAGAGACAAAAGACACTTTTAACATTCTAACTTCCCTAGAAGTAGTAATTCCTAGTGTATTAATAAAAATACTATCGGGTTATATATGCAACAGCAAAGTGCATCTTACAAATACATTTTAAAAAATTAAGAATAATGTTTACATTTAGGTGGCACAAACATTTTTATGGAAGGCAACAGTAGTGTGCTAAAATGTTCCATTTGACCTAGATTTTTCTACTCATGCCTCATTTTGCAGATCTAATTGATATTTCCACTAAACCTGATTTTTAGGGAATCTATGATGAATATACAAATGAATATCCAACTTACAACCCAAACAGTACAGTAAAAAAAAAAGTCTTTATGCAATATGCTGATAATATGATACTTAAATTGACACTTGGCACTACACAAGTTGAGCTACGTGAAAAGGTATTTAGGTTTGATGTGGTGAATAGGTTCACCAATGTGAGTGATAAGATCAGCAGAGGCCTATTAAGATACAATCCAGACGAGGCTACAGCAGAGGTTAGCTCTTCAGCAAAATCTTCTGAAGAAATAGTTGGAAAAAGTCACAGCTATCTGCAGGAATATAGAGTACCTCATACTAATGAACTCTGATTCTGTTTTTACCGGGGGTTTAAAAAGAAGGTGGAAAACGCAAATTTAAGTAAACATCTTCAGCCGTATTCTAGTAAGAAAACTGTAAATTTACTGGGTTTTTTTATTTAAAATTTGGCATTAATATTTTTATATTTTCTAGATATCTTGTAGATTTTTGTTATATATATTTGTATATTTTATATATTAAATACTTAAATAACTCCAGTGTTTAAAGATACTAAGATATTGCTACTTCTAAGAAGAAAAAAAACCACATTTTTTATATCTTGTGGAGTTAAAACTGAAAGAGAACTGCCTCTGTTTGGTTTTTTTTTGACCAAATTTCAAATATCGACATGTTCAATATGCACAGAATGAGTATTTTTATGTCCATGGGGAACTGAGTTTGATGTTGATACTCTGTCAGTAAAGGATGTTCCATCAGAGATCATGATTCTAGTTTGATGTCTGTCTTGTAATGTATGCGTGTGTATGTCTTTACAGTTAATAAAACTAGGAGAGAATATTGTACTTGGTTAAAATTAGCATCAGAGATAAGGAAAAACATGCTTGCTCCAAGAGTTAATAGGTTTGTCTAGACTGTGTTGTCGCTTGGTTATCTAAGTGGTTCTTATAGACCAGGCTAAAACAGTGTTCAGTACTTATTTCTCAAATGAGTATGCTATAAAAATATTTGCTGCCAATATTGAACTGTACAAGCTGGGACAAGATACCTTAATAATGAGGACAGCATTCCCCTAAGTGCAGCATAGCCTTCAGGTGGCTTTTTGGACGGCACAATAGTTGTCTAAAGAATGATCAAAACCAGATTCACCTGAGATGGTATAAACTATTCCTTGAGGGATGCCTCTCATTAGGTATGGGTTTAATTTGCTGTGACATGTGCAAATGATCCGTGTAAAGAAGCAAAGCACTTTTAAACATTAAATGAAAATAAATCAAAATTGTACTTCAGCTTCCATGATTGCTGATCATTGGTAAGGCTTGTGAAGCTGCAATTCTATCAGTCATTTTATTGGTGTAAGCAGTTAGGTATTGATGTAAAAAATCCTTACAGCTGGTTTAGTAACTGTTTTTTCATAAGCTGCCTGTCGTGCATCAGGCTATAAGGCTCAGTTGTTTGACATGTATATGCCAGGTACAGACCATTACTCCATACCAGTGATGGAATTCGATTGTAATAGGTAAGGAATGTACATAGTAATACACATATTATAGTATAGTCTTTCTGATTTCAGATTGGCATTTACTTAACTGAAATTGCTGACTATACTATGAAGGTTTGAGAGGAATAGATTTTTGTAGCTTAACAAAATATATTTTGATTCCAGTTTGGTGGTATATTTTGGTTTTTGGTGTTTTTTTTAACATATTAAATGACACACTATCAAATACTAATTAAAGTTCTGTACATATAGTACAGTTGCTGGCAACATACAGGGTTGGTGGCTAAATGTTGTGCAACCATTTATTTTGTATAATGCAGTTACTTTTTCTGGAAATAATGAAATGAAAGTTCTGTAGAAACAGATGAAAAACATCATTGTTCATCAAAATAAGAACTTGTTTTTTTCCATGCTTTAAATTCAATCATGTGAAAATATCCTTACAAAAGCACTATGAAACCAAGGTTTAAATTGTAAACAAACAGAGGCTGTGGTTGGATTTTGTTTTCTTCCCTTATTTGAGTACTGTGAAATGTCCTGTAGGAGGCAGTGATTTTACTATTTCATGTAAGTCGACTGCTCGTCTTGCTATAGATATATTAAATTCCAAGTAAATGTTTTCTATTGTACTAACTATTCTATAACTTATTCAAACATATTTGGCATATGGGCACAAGTTGGAACATAGGAAGTTCTGTTCAAATACACGGAAAAACTTCTTTACGGTGAGGGTGACAGAGCACTGGCACAGGCTGCCCAGGGAGGTTGTGGAGTCCCCTTCTCTGGAGATTTTCAAGACCCGCCTGGATGCAGTCCTGAGTAATGTGCTCTGGGCAATCCTGCTTTAGCAGGGGAGTTGGACTAGATGATCTCTAGAGGTCCCTTCCAACGCTGAAAATTCTGTGATTCCATGATTCCGTGGTATTTCACGAAGAAAGAATTTCAAGATTAAATCGTTTTTAGGTTTAAAATCTTACCAATTTTTTGACTGTTACAGTTACTGAATATACTTCAAAAAGAAAATGACTCCTGAAATGATGTAAGGTGATATACTTCATGAGTTTTAATAACATCCAGAAGGTTAGCAAGCAATGAGGGCAAGGCATATATATTGCATACATTATAGCAGTGTAGAGCTGCAAGGGAGCTCCGGAGGTCATCTAGTTTAAAGCTTTGTTCTGAGTGAAGAATGAAGTATTTGCATAGCATTCCAATAGTTATTTTAATACATAACATGCAGTGATTGAGGAATCTGTTTCAAGAGGTAATATGCTCCACTACTTCTTTTCCTTAAAATAGAAAGCTTTCCCTAACAGTTTTTTTAAGCCTTTTCTGGAAATGAAGTACTTTAATCCTTCCTGCAATGAAGAACAACTGAACACTGGTTTCATAACACATTTTAATAGACTGAGAGTTCTCCAGTGTTATCACCTTCATTGTTGTAGTCAGCCTCTTACTGCAGCAGAAAAACCCAACTCTGTATTTTTTGTCTTCTGTGTTATTCCTGTAATAAAGACCAAATATACGCCTCTCTTAAATACTACATTGTTGATTCATATTGGATTTTATTCCATTACAGTCCTACAAATCTACATTATTATTATTAGTTGGTATTTTGTATTTGCTTGTCTTTAGGTGTACTAGTCTATTGAATTTTATTTTGTTGATTTTTTTTTTTTAAAAACAAAGATCATATTTCTAAGTAGGTTTTCAGAAGTGTTAGCAGCTGCTTTCAAAACAGTATAAGCTGCAATTTCATCACTTCCTTTTGTGCTTTCAATTTTCAGCCACAAAGCAAAAAAAAAATTAAATGTACAGAATAAGACATTAAAGCAAACCTTTCAAGACCTTCTGTGCTCTATAATCACAGTTCATCAAAACACCATCAGTAACTACTCATTGAACACAGATTTCCAACCGTGTAATCTGTTTTGATTTACTGAGATAGGCCAAGAAATTGTCACGATAGCATTTCTAATTCCTTGTGACGAGACATTTCCACTTAACTATTTCAAAAAGTCTTTAATATAATTGGGGCATTGTCCCTGTGTACTTGTTTTGGAAGATCTTTAAGTATTTTTTTAATTGGGAAAAAAAAGCATTTTTGCTGTGTTAACTCTCAAACACTGAATTGAGACAAGATAAACATGATAGTGATTGGTTAACTGTATTTGTAGTATCACACAAGAAAGTTTTTGTGGTGTTAGAATCAAGCTTTCTGGTCCAAACAGCAGTAATTTTGGGAAGCTTGGGGCATACTGGAACCAGTCGTCCAGTTCATAAGGCTGCATGGCCGATGGGAAATCTGTATCAGATTTTATTAGCATTTATTGTATCAGAAAACACAGGTGTTTAGGGATTTCTTCCTCTTCATTGTTTTGAAAGTTTGGAAGCAAGGAGCAACTTTTGAGCAGTAATACTGACTGGCTTGTTGATCCCAAGGAATGTATGACCAGCACTAAAAACTGGGGTAATTGAGAGATTAGATGTAATGGGGGGGGGGGGGGGGGGGGGAAGGTTTTGCTCACTGTTTCACAAATTCCAGTCTTTCGTTGATGTGAAATTGATGAGCCAGATGTATAAACATACTGCTGTATTCATAGTGCCTATGAATTGTGATAGTTAAATTTATTAAATGATATATTGCTTTACCAAGAAGCTAAACTACTTAATGATACCGATAAATTACTTTACCAAAAGATAAATTACTTGTAGTTGAAATCCCATGAAATGAGACACCAGATATGCTACGTAACAAAATGTAAATACTATGTATTCTCCCAATGGTTTTTGTTCAATGATGGATCTTAACCTTCTTCCAAAAATTAAGTATGGGAGAAAAAATAATGCACATACCCTGTTAATTTGTTACATCTTGCCCTCAAGTTAAAAAAAAAATAATAACTAAACCATTTTAAAAACCCCAGGCAACTTGTTTGTCTGTTTAAAACTGTCCCACAAATCCCAATTACTTGTTTGTATTTAAATGAAGGCAATTTTAAACACATGCATTACAAATTAGAAAAGTCTTATTGAAGAGGTGTTTAATACTTGAACTATTTTTTCCAGTAAATACCATTGTAATGAATAATACTGTAAAAACGTATTATACTGATTAATAAACGGCAAGGTCAAATAACCTATTATTCACATCAAAACTCAGAACTTGCATCTTAACAGCTCACACTGTGATTAGCTTTACTGAGCCGTTTATAAAAAAAAATAAAGGACAGATTTTAAAGGCACTAGCCTTATACTGCAAAAATTTAATTTTGTATAAGTAAGAATAGGCTTCTCACACCAGCAGCAGAGAATTAGGTTCTGTTGAAATTCAGTTGTAGTGGCACAGCTAATACACTGAGATCTTCTTGAAAATCTGTGCTCTCTTGTGCTCACTTTCTGTAACTTTTCAGTCACAGAAGGTATGAATTTTTTTAACATGTAGTGTAAATTAGAAACCTTATATGAATTCTATTGATAAATTATAATAAGGTGTCTATATATTTATAATATATACCATATTATAAGTTACAAAGTGTAAACAATGAAGATGTTTTCATTTGCCTAAGTTTATATTTATCAGAAAAAACGCACTTTTAATTTTTTTTTCTTATTAATACTTAGAACTCTTAGACATTTGTGGAACAGTAACTGGAATCATGCTGGTGATACCACACAGCATTTATTTCTCTGACAGGTGATTTTCAACACTTGTAAACCAAGGACTGTCAGTAAATGTAAGAGCACTGAAACAGTTTTTATTGAACAATTTATAGTTGCATTTACTTTACTAAGTTACTTTTTAAGATGCCAACCATCTTATCTTCTTTTTTAGTTTTGGCACCTTGATGGAATCTTCTTCAACTCTTTTGGAAATATCAATTCCAAGGGGAGCTCTAGAAGATAATAAAATGATGTATTTGTTAAAAATAAATGACATTATTGCTGAATCACACAGATGTGCAGATTCACAGACCTTTTTTTACAATGAGCATGGTAGTCACAGTACTTTTGCAGATTCCCTGCGCTGTAAGACTGTGTGACCATTACAATGAAGCTGTACCTAGAAACATCTTTACATTGCGGAAATGTTTGCATTTGTAGCCATTCCAAACTCGGGAAACACAGTTGTGATTTCAAAGCCATATTTTTGGGGATGTTGTTTTATTTAGATTCTCGTTTTAGTTGATAATTCATTTTACAGCTCACTGGTCAATGCAAGACACACTACAGATTGACAGGTATCTCTTTCTGTGATAATCTTAAAGAATGTATAGCCTACAGCAAATAAAACTTAGTATTTTATTCAATGAGATATATAAAGCAAGTTATTTTTGAAGAAGAGTATTTTATCATTTTTCATGTGAAAACGATAAAACTTTTTTTTTTTTTGTCCTGAGACCTTCCAAGTCTGTTTCCCTGGAAATGGATAGGGGAAAAAACTAAAAAAAAAAAGTCAAGTTTAAGACCAGCTGGTACTTTTGAAATACTAGAATTTTGTTTGGCCTTAAGCCTAGGATCCACTTAAATCCATAGAACAAGTCTTACCTAACAAGTCATTAAGAAAATCAGTATTATCAGTAAAAAAACCCAGTATTATCAGATGTTATATGTCAAATTCTTTTTTTAAATGGATTGTTCATTATGAATGCACAGTTTGACTTGGAGCATTTTGATTTATGTCTACAGTGAATGAGTAGCTAGAGGGAATGTATTACAGCTTAACTTGCTCCAGTTTTCCCATAATACAGTCGTAATAGGAAAAGACATAGAACTGTTACAATGTAGCGTAATTTAAGTTTCTGAGCTAAAACAAACATAAATGCCAGCCACTATCATTTGTATTTCGCAACTACATTGCAGAGGATGTGCTGGTAATTTTTAACACTTAGATGCACTGCAAAGACGCTCCTCATCAGCTTCTGCTCTTCTTTTTAGTTTACACCTCCTTCCACTTTCATTGACCATGGTGAACGAGTGAAGAAATAGACTGCAAATGAATTGAGTCACTTACTTTGGTTCATAGCGGATGCCATCAGTACTATGTAGAACACCAAGTCCTGCACGTAACCTTTCAATGCCATTCCTAAGCAAGAAAGCAGTTAATGTAAAAATGTATGTCATAACTATCTGAACACGAGTATGTGGTTCAGTCAGCATAAACAGAAGTTCTTGACTCTTAGGTCAGCTTCTAAAGAACATTATAGAAACGCACACAAAGAGAAACAACTCTTACCATGCAATCATAACACCATTATCAGTGCACAGTCTTGGAGGAGGACACAGAAAAACAAAATCATTTGCGTCTGCCAAAGTCTGTAGACCTTTTCGGATATACTGATTACTTGCAACTCCTCCTGATACAACCTGACAGCAGTTTCAAAAAGAAAAAAAGGCATAAACTCAAAAGTACTGAGGGGTCACACTCAGCTAAAGTCCTATTTAAAAAAAGGTTATCAGATGAAGGTCTGAAGGCAGCAGTAAATAATGCATTTGAAGATTAAAACATATATTTGAAGATAAAAACATATCAGAAAAGAGTATGATAAGTGAGCTTGTTATGCTACGAGATTCCTGAATAAAACCACATTCTAACTCTAACAGCTGCCAAGTATTGGGGAGCACCAGGTCAAATTATGTGGCCTAGATTGTTATGGAAGGTCAGATCAAATGGTAAGAAAATCTCTTTATATCTTGAAGCCAAACTACAAAAGACTTTTTATACGACTATTACTTTAATCCTGGTGTTTTAACAATGCGATACCTACTGAATCTTCCTCACCTGTCAAGGGAGAAAGTACAACAAGGCATCTGCATGTTCAAATGATGTTACACAGTCAAATATAAAAAGGGGGGAAAAATGTATACCCACCAAAGTTGCATTTTTTGATGGTAATATGCTATTTTTTATGCAGAACAGCATGGCTCGATATGTCCGCTGGATAATATGAAGAGCCACTGCGTGCTGTACAGCAGCAGCAATATCCTTAACACAGGATAGGATCGCACCTTCTTGAATACCTGTAAAAATGTATGATCAAATGGGTTTTCCTGAGTACAGGTCATCAGAAACATGGTTTGTATCATCTGACTCTGTTTCAAAATACCTTCTTCTTTTTCTTTTTGCATAATGGCTTTATTGACAAGGTTCTGAAGTCCCGAAAAAGAAAAGTCACAGTTACGGTATTGTTGCATGGGAAGTCTGAATGAGTGCTGCTGCCGGTTTCCAGTCTGAGCCAAGTGCTCGATGGCCTTCCCCCCAGCCATGCTGTGGCACTCTGGGTGCTTCCTTAAAGAGAGTCTCCTCGCTACCTACGGAGATAATAATAAACAACAGACTCAGCACAGAGAGCTAAATCAATTCCTCCTGTAACTGCGTCACTGTATTGTAGTCCGTGGAGTAAAATTAGACACCACAAAATCCAATCCAATGTGAAATTACAAACAGGGCACAATAAGGACAAGACGTTAACCAACTGGATTTTTTTTTTTCTAGAACAATTTGGGCAAACAAGGATCAACGAAATTTGCAGGCAACGTTAATTACTCAATTTTTATGCTATAGGAAACGCACACAGACTGCCATACTGTTATTAGCAGATAAACAGGAACAAAGCTGGTTTCAATAATCCCCTTTCTGACTCCACTCATGCCCCACTTTTTTAATTAATACACACAAATACTGTTTAAAAACTCCGCTTGTGTTTCAGAACAATACGTGACCAATTTTACAGATTGTACTCAGTGACCAAAGAAACCTCAAGATTCTGAAAGCCAAACCAGGCTTTTGAAACTGTATGGAAAAAATGGTAAGAAATGTTTTAACATGTATTGTTTTAAACCTGACAGCATCCTTTAAAACATCACTATCAATCTTCTCAAACTCGTTTGTATAATGGGCATCAGTGAAACTTCCAACACCAGTTTTGGTTATGTTGTCTATTTGCTAAAAAAAAATAATTAATTTACATATGTTACAACTGACGCTATGCATAGATTTTTAACAGTGTCTTGTGTCTTATATCTATGGTATTTCAAAATAGAAAAAAAAAAAAAGTTAAGTAAAGCTCATATTGCACTGTATTACTGTCCTTGGGCTGATGATAATACTACAACTATGTAGTATAACTGCAACAAAAAGAAGAAAAATCTAGACTCACTCATGTAGGGAATATTACCTTATCCAGCATGTCACCCGGTGCTATATCTATGGTCTGTCCGAGCAGAAGGAAATCTGAAACTCCTCGCGCTACCGCCAAGATGCAGTGGCCTCCAGAGAGTAAAAGAACTAAGAAGGGAAATTCCACGTGCTGCGTCAGTCTGACGGTCAGTGCGTGAGCCTCCATGTGGTGAATGGGTATGAACGGCTTCTGGTACCTGTTCACCAGGTCCAGGCTGTACCGCAGCCCCACGTCAAGGCTTAGGGCAAGTCCCGGCTTCACTGTAGTTGCAATAGCTGCAAGTTCATGCACAGAAACTCCACTGACGCTAAGCGCTTCTTTCACTACTCGCTCGATGTTTTCTCTGTGAAGTTGCTGCGCCACCAGAGGAATTATTCCACCTGCTCTAGTAAAACCCAAAAGAATTACAATACGTTTGTGTTTTGCAACAGATATAATGGCATCAAAATAGATTTCAAACATCTCTCAACCTTGCCACATCCTGCCGGTTTCCTTACTACATTTGCAAATGCCTTGTTTAGCGTAAAGGGCATCTGTGCACTGAAGAGAGGGCAATTATCACCGAGAGGTCAGAGAAGGATGTAACTTGACGTTTTTTTGGTACACATAACTCTTAAATGTATCTCAACAGTGTTCCAAAACAACATCTGTAACTTAATATTCACAACCCCTCACTTGCCAGTTCATGTACTTTAGCCACCAATGCCTATATTTGATTAATTTTCCTTTAAAAAATTTGAGACATCTGGTGGCTTTAGGAGTAATAATGACTTCATCTTTAATTCGAGCTCGATAAGTAATGTGTCTCATTTTGAAAGAAAATCCTGGAGGAAACTTGTGAAATGCACAGCTTTCCTTTCCTCACCCTTCGTAACATCTCAAGCAGAAGCGGTGCGGCCCAAGAGATGGGTCTTTACACCTACCCACTTCTCACCGAGTTTTCTAGAGGAGAGAAGGCTCTTTATATGGACAATATTACAAGTAAGAATAACAGTAAAATCATGATTAAGGCAAAAGCCCCGGGGAGAAGTATATTCTTACTGTAAATGGACTTCCTTCTGACAGTGCAGCGCTTCCCCCAGCACGTTGCCGGTGTCATCCACCACAGCAGCGCCGGTGTCATCGCAGCTCGTCTCTATTCCCAGCACCAGTTGCCGAAGATGCTGTTTCCCGGAGCGAGCAGAGCCGCTCCTCAGCCCGCCAGCTCGGCCGCCTTTAACCCATTTCAAAAGGCTTTTGGCAACGCCGTTCATCATCAAAAAAAAAAAACAAAACAAAACAAAACAAAACAAAACAAAACAAAACAAACAAACAAACAAAAAGAAAAACAAACCAAAAACCCAACAACAAAGAATGAAGGCTACTTGGTAGTTACGCCTAGAAAAGAACTGGACAGTTTATTATTACTGGAGGGTTTTCAAGCATGCGCTCCGGGTTCGATGTTCTGAGGAGGTGGTATGAAAAGTTACGAACGACCACACGTTTGTCACCGCGCGCTCGCATCGCGACCTACCGCCATCTATCGCCCTCTCACGCCCCTCGCCCTCCTCCCATTTTCCCAGCGGCACGTTTCTTCCAGCCGGGGCCCGAGCACGCCTGCCTGCCTGCCCGCCTTCCTACCACCGCTCCCCGGCCCGGGCCCTGCGCCCGCCGCCGCCGCCGCCCCCACCACCGCCGCGCACCGCCTCGGCGCGGACCCGGCCGCGCCCCGCCCCCCCCTCGGGCCCGCCCCCTCGGCCGGCGCAGGCGCAGTGCGGAGCGGAGCGACCGGGTCGTCCCCGGGGAGGGTTGCGACGGGCGGCGCGGCGCTGTCTCCCCGTAAAGCCGAGGAGCAAAGGCAGGCGGCCGAGGGCAAAGTCATTTTCATGCCGCAGGCCAAGAGCTGTCAGTGTACAGCCGCGCAAGGGCATCCCTAAATACGGTCCCCGTCTGAAAAGTCCTTGTCACTTGTAACACTAAACGGGGATTTTTTTTCCAAAGGGCTAGCGTAGCCTTGTGACAGTCGTTATTTAAAAACTGACCTGTTACCACTTCGTGTGCAAACGAGGAATCCGCTCCAATCGCTAAAAAAAAATTCATAATTCATTACTTTTTCTTTCTTTCCCCCCCTTTCTTTTAAACAGTATCTTTATTCATAAAGTAAATCACGAGAAAATTATCTTAGACAGAGAATAAGTATGCCACTGAGGGCTTTTTTTTCTTTTCTTTTCTTTTTTTTTATTTTCTGGTTTTTTTTTTTCAGCTTACTGGCTGTCACTGCAACCAAAATGTACATCAAGTCTTAAATGCAGTCCTCTGTTAAATCTCAGCCTGTTCTGGCTGGCAGACGTACAGTAGGCTTCAAAATTCACCCTTTTTCCAAGATAAAGAAGTGCTCAGGGCTCTAGATGCACCTTCACTCTAGTTCCAGAGTTGATTATGTACAAGATTACTCCGTACTACACGGTACCCCTAAAACACAGCATTCCTCCGCATTCCCAAGACATGCAAATTATCTATACCTTTTCCTGCAAAAGCATACAGTTAGTCCACGTGATATGCCTATTCACCTACTTCTAGTTAAGCTTCTATTCTAACTTATGACCTACATAGTTTCTTTTATGTGTTCTGACGTTGTTGCTCTATAATAGAGCTGCTTTTCCTCCAGCAGCAGCTCTTTTCCCCCCAACCATTACAGGCCTCTCAACCACTGAAAAACAGCCCATCAGTCAAGTATCAGAGAAAACAGTCAAAAATCCACACCTTAAAAGAAATTTCAATTTCTCAGAATGTCCCATTTACACATAGAAAAGTCAGTATCCTGGTAAGCAAAATGAAATAAACACAACAGCGGCAACTTGTAAAAGCATACATAAACTCGGCTACGAAGTTGATGTAGAAATCCCCTGAGCTGACAGTTAAGGACTTTCTTCAATCTTTGTGACAAAAAAAAAAAAAATAATCACAAGAACAGATAAGGCATGAATCACACCATCAGTTTATGCCAGCTGTCACAGGATCTACTGTGAGACAAACTTTTACAATGCCGTAACGAGCACAACCACCTACAATCCATACAGCAGAAACTAGCAACTTTTCACTTAATCTAAGAATGTAGCCTCACCAGCCCTTGGCATGGAGGATCCTAAGTTTATACATAAAGTTACCATTTGCATTATGGTTGACTGGGTATTTGTGAAACATCACTCTCCATTTCAAGTGCTCCTCGCCCCTGCTTTACAAGTTACTTGCATCAGCCAGGCACACACACAGTCTTAGTGGGGACAACGCTTTAGAGCTGGGCCTGCCCAGTTCTTCATGGAAATCTGTCCTCTAGAGGTTTCCAATTCACATTTAAGTATTAGAAAGCATCTTCTTATAAACTCAACTTTCATCCCAGACAATGCTGCAGCAGGAAGAAGGAATTGTATCTCAGATGTAGAAGCATCTCGCATTGAATATGGTTAGATACACGGCACAGCAGGCTCCTCATTCCCTTCACCTGGGGAGCGCCAGTAGCCATGTCAGAGGCTGTCAGTGTCAAACCTTCTGCTTAATATTTATTGATGCCAAAGATTCGAACACCATGCAACTGTGGCAGCTTGGGGATAAGAACAGTCAGAAGAGAGGTTGTGTTGAGTATAAAGTGTGTCGAATCATACTTTGTGTAGAAACTCGCCAGGAAGTACCTGTGGGAGAAAAGAGAGCAAGCTTAGCCCATAACACTCTTGCCTAAAAAATTAACAAACAAAGCATTGTTGAAAAAAGTGCTTTAGTAACTAGTCATATTATTTTACTGATTACCAACTCATCTACACCTGTATTAAATATCTCACCTGAGGTTCTAGATCATCTACGGCAAAATTATGGGCTTCCTCTTCTTCCCATACCTCTCAAGGTGCTAAAAAGCAACTCTCAGGTAGTATTTTCCTCAAGAACTTCTTCCTGCCCCTCAAGTTGGAGTCTCTGGCTTCTGCAGCTACAAGCCTGATTCATGATATAGGTTTTAAACAGCGTAAGATCTGTTACCAAAATATTCACTACCCTAGCAAGCTCAGTGACAAAGCATTTGCCATTTTTCAGTGCGAAAATAATTTACTCTGAGCACATCTGTGATTGGCGTGATTTTAAAATGCTTCCCGTCTGGCAGACGTTTCCAGCACGTTTTTCTTTTAAGCTAGTCCACAACCTGTTCAACTGGAAGAATAAGGAAACATGCCTCAGAAAATCCAATTCACTACCGAGTTCTTTACACTCTGAGCCAATAATTTTATCTTATTTTTTGCAAAAACTCGTCACAGAAATGATGCTATCAGATTGGGGGGTTTTGTTGGTTTTTTTTTTCCCCCCAGCAAAAGGGAGATGTTTATTCAGCTCCTTATGCATTATTAGCGCATGGAGAGAACCATACACAAGTGTTATACAAAATTCCCACTGGAACATGTGCAGCTATCTTTGAATAGAGAGAGGATTTTTTTTTGAGGAGTTATATATATATTTTCAGTTTTCATTCCTTGTGAACAACTTTGTAAGCACAATGCAGTTTCTTCCCTTCCCCCCCTTCTTGCCATGCAAGTGGACAATTTCTTGAGTGAAAAACAGAAAGACTTTTTAGAATTTAATATTAAATATGTATCTGATTTCCTTTAGCTATGCAACCATACTTTTGTCAACAGAGACAGGCAGTGTAAAATTTCTAACCCATTTACATAACTAGTGTAAACAGAAGATAAACCATACAAAGCAAAACCAACACGCACAATGCTGGACCCCACTCAGTGAGGACTACCATGCTTCTCCTAACTCACAAGTTGGAAAATGGTTAATAAATGCTGTCACATGCATGCGCTAAAGGCAACTAGTTTAGATTTTCAGTATTAGGCCTTCACAATCTCTTAAAGAACTTCAAGAGTTAACAGTAAGTCTTCCTCATAACGTTTCTGGTTTTTAAAACCTGCCCCATTAATAACTGTTTACGAACTTCGACTTCAGTATGTGAACTGGAGTGTCGAAAGCTGCAGGAACAAAGACTGTTGATTATATGGCCTGTAAGTATGTACTCCCTATCTTTGTGACGTAGAAACAAACAAACAAGCAAGCAAAAAAAAAACAAAACAAAAAACAAAAGAGAGAAAATGGTTTTAGAATGTAAACTGCAACCCATTTTGTTGCCGCTTTTGAAATCATGATTTTATGACTCAAAAATTAATCCATAGTACAGTTTTGAACTCACAGAATTATAGGAGAGATTGTGAAGAATTTTCTTGAAGCTGTAAATTGTACTCCATAATCCAGTTGTTCCCAGTGTGTTAGTAGCCTAGCTTTCCCCTGATCAGGTGTTTCAAAAGGAGTTCCCTTTACTGCATGCAAAAATACATACATTCCCTGGGGAAAATAAAAAGTGAATACAGTGGCACTTTTAGCTGTATATTTTTTAATAATTGTTACCTTTTTCAATGCATTGTAAAAAGAAAAAGTAAATGAATTCTCACCCAGAAGAGCTGCTAGCCTGTAATGACAAATTACAGAAGAGACAAGAAGTGATTTGCCCGAGGTTGCGCAGACAGTGGCACAGTCAGATTTACAGCCAAAATCTATGTGACATCTGATCCACTGCCTTGTCTTCTATATTAGATGGCAAAAATTATACGAAATCAACAGAATTTTAACAAGTACTGTAGCAAGCTTAGGGCTGCCAATTTATATTACCTCTTTCCTAAGACAGTGTTAAATGAGTTAGGAGGTAGAGTCTGCACAAAGTAAAAAAAAAACTATCTACAAATACTGGCAATACTACAAGAACTTTTGAAAGCTTTCTCAGCCCCCCACCAGCTTGAAATACTTCAAAGCTGACTACCATCAAACAATCTGTTGGATGCCATCTGTCCATCTTTTTGCTGCTTCTCCTTAACCAGACCAGACTGTTCTTTGGGATTGTTTCTGTTTGATGGGAGTATGCCATGCCTAGTCTGTTCTGAAACATCAATTTGGGCCCAAAGGTCAATCAGACAGGGGAGTCCACCCTCTTCCACTTTTAACAAACATTTCCTTTCTGTCGAAGAGAGCACACCAACTCCAAGCATGAGTCTCTATCAGAAAAAAATCAGACTTCTGTTTTCTTTCTTCCAGGTGCATTCATTTCTTACACACATACAGGAATTGTTATAGAAAGCTTCATACAGAAAAATAACATTTCTTCCAAATTCTTATAAAGGAGGTGAAAGTTGAGCAAGTCACTTCGCATCATCTTCTACATTTTTTTTTTTTAACAGCCCCCTGACTGGAGGCCTATTAACCTAAGAGAATTAATTTGCTGCAGTAATTCTTCGACTCGTGATGTTTGCAGGATCTCAGTTTGAATAACTTAACCAAAAAGGCACTTTTAGGACAGATCCAAATGCTTACTACACATTTTATCTCACACTGGTACTTGCAGAAAGACCACCAAAAATGCTTTCAAGATCAGAGTTTTCCATTAGCAGAAATCCACGAATTTTTTTTTGTCAAACTGTTCAAGGATTTGTTTCCAAAAAAGTGCCATTTAAATGCTGAAATATCCAGTTTATACCGATCTTCCAGTGATCCACTAGAAAACTACTTGCCAGTGCCTGCTCTCATGCCTGTTGTGATTATAGCTACTTGCAATGAATATGTTAAAGCATTTGGGAAATATTTAGTATTAGTTGTCTCTGCCAACATCTTCTGAAGTCAGGTATATCTGATGCTGTCAAGGATAATGTACAAAATGCTCTAATGATGCTTATAATGCCACTATTAGTTTTAAACCTATCTACAAAAATAAAAAGCTCAAATACATTATTGTTTTTACAGTATTCAAGAGTATATTATCCAACCTCAGTCTTTAAAGTGAACTATCATTTTCCTAAATAAGGAAGAAGCTACCTTTTTGTCAAGACTTCTTTCCCGTTAATCTTAGAAAGCTGAGTTAGCAAACCTCAAGTATGATATAAATTGCTGAATTATGACCCTCTTTTCTCTAAGCTTGGCAGGCCAATATACATACTTGCGTTACTTTAAATGATTACAACAAAATTGAGGAGAGGAGGCAGAAAGATTCTTCAGGTCTTCAGCTTCCAAATCCTTTTGCATACAAAAGTCATCATGCAAATCACAACACACTGAATAAGAAATGATTTCAGGGCTTGGGTTAAGGTAGTCCAGTTTTTTCCCACTGCTTTTAAGTAAGATTTTTCTTATGTCATGTATAGTGACCGAGTTGTACACGGAAGTCATTCTGAGCTAAAATTTATCTAGCTTGACCAGAAATCAAAGCAAGAAGAAAAAGATCACAAACGTTTCTGGCCAAGGAACACGTAAAGTGTTGAAATTAAACACTTTGGGATATTAACAGATTTGTATAGAAACATTAGTAGATAATATCCAAGAATTACAAATGGAATATATTTTATGGATTCAGCACAGCTCTCTAACAATATACAAAACACTGTAAAAGTCGGTTAGCATGATGATTTTATGTTTGCAAGATTCTAGCTTAATTAAATGTCTTTTAAAAGAATACATAAAATACGTAAGGAATATTCACGTCTCTTGTGGTTAAACCCAAAGTGATAATCTATCACTCACCCCTCCTCCCCAAAACAGCCAACTCATTTAACAGTGGATAAGCCAAGTAAAGGTGGTGTTTTGGCTAGCTGGATACAGCCTGGCTATTTTTCTCTTCTCCTACTATTAAAAAATAAATACATATGAACAACTTTTCAAATTTTGTTACAAGAGAGGGTACTTACCAGGTTGTGAATCACATTTGTTAAAGTCCAAGCGACAGGGACACTAAAGAAAGGAATGCTGAGCAAGACAATGTGCAGCATGCCAACTCCGAGTGCATATGTCAGCCACATTCCACGACTGTTCATCACCCGTGTGTTTGGATTTACCTCGCTGTGGGCAACTCCTACGTTCATTTTTACCCTACAAAACAGAACTGTTTGAAGATTGAGACTACTGTTATAGAGAGGTACTTAACATATGCCATTTTCAAATTTGGGAAAAGGCTGTTTTAAATAAGCAGGTCTGGAAGGAACACAGTACAGCCAAGATGTACCTCAGCATCTTTAAAGTATAGTTTATAGAGAAGTCAGTACAAAGGGGCTGTTAGGAACTGTTTGCTTAAAGGAAGTCCAAACAAATAAAACCCACAAACCTGCTACAGAAGGGACATTTAAAAAAACACAGTAAGCTGTGCTGTTAGAAGCTAAAGTTGCAAACCTGTAAAAAACCAAGCTTTGTAATCTTTGTCCTCTAAATTCCTTTCTCCATCCACGACAATATCCTCAGTTCTTTGCCACCTCCCATATCAGACAAGTTTCCTCCTGTTTCTCTTTCATGTAATGGCTAATGCACAATTCTGCAGACAGCAATTGCCCAGCCACCTACTGCTAGAAAGAACTAATAAGGACTAATTTATGCCTGCTTTTCTTGCAGCAGAGCACAGATTTCAGATTCCCCTCTCCCCATCTGTTAGTTTTCAGACAGACATTTCTGTCTGTCAAGTCCGGGTGAAATTAGCCAACAGGTTCAAAAGTTTTCTAATTGACAGACATACGCAGAGATAGAACAGTTTCATAATGCAGGAGATTGACAGAACTTACTGGAAGTGACTCACTTGGCCTGTTGTACTAAAATTTGTTAATGATAATCAAAAAAGCCTCATTGCATACTGCATATTCACAAGATCTGTAAGACTTTATATTCATTTATGGGGCTGGAACGAAGGTTTTTTTAAGTTCCATTCTAAGCCAGCCTACAAAAGCGCTGTTTAACCAGAACTAACAGTTTGCTTTTGGTAGGAAGTTCTTTTCTTATACCTGCTCAGTGCTGTGAAGCCCTGTAGCACCCCAGTATTTTGTCATATTAACAGTCGGCCCTAGAATAAAAACAGATGTGACCAACCCGAAACTGAACCGGGGGCAACGCTGATTTTTAGTCAAAACCCGCCGCAGAGGGTTTCCAAAGGTGCGTGTGATGCGCAGGGGGACGCGGTACCGTGCGCTGCCTGAGGCGAGGTGCCGTTCCGCCCTCCCTGGGGGGTACACCCCCACACCGCCTGCCACCTCTTCCCACCTCTGCCTCACGTTTCTTGCCTAACCCGACGGACACCTTCTCTCGGGTCCCCTCACTGTTGCCTCCCTCACCGCCGGGGAGCCACACCGCACGGACGAAGCGGGACGCTGTGCCCGCGCACCGGGGCCTCCCCGGAGAGCCGCCTCCTTTCCGGCCCGGCAGACACCCCCGTCCCGCCGCCCCGGCCCCCACCGCTCGCCTCGGGTCCTCCCGGCCTGGCAGCAGCCGCCGAGCACTCCGGGGCCTGCTGGCAAGCACCGGCGGGCAGCCGGTAGCGGCGGCCCCAGCCCGCCTTCCCGCCCCTCCGCCTTCCCGATGCGCCGCCCCACCTTTCCGGGAGACCCGTCGTGCCCGAGCCGTGCTCTGGCCGCCGCGGCCGCAGAGGAGCAGGAGCGGAGCGCGGGACCGCGGGCCGCAGGTAGAGCCCGCCGGCCGCCCCCTGGGCAGGGCTGACGGCCAGGGGAGGGCAGGGGAGGGGCCGGGCTGGCCGCACCGCCCACAGCAGCGGCGGCGGCGGGAGCTGGGGCGCCGCGGACGCGCAGGTACCGCAGCTCCGGGGCCTGCGGGGGGCGGGCGCCCGGGGAGGGCGGTGGGCAGCGCGGGGCAGCTGCTTGCTCTGCCGCGTGAAATGCTGTCGCTGCCTGCCCCGAGGCCTCAGCCGGGGCAGGGACGCTGCTTCCCCCCGGAGCAGCTGGCGGTACCGCGGCGGGAACCGCTGCCGCCCCGGGCTGCGCGGGACGGGCCTGGGCCTGGGCCTGGGCCTGGGTCGGGGCCTAGCCCGGGCCTGGTGGGTGCGGCGCGGCGGCCGCCGAAGCGGGGCCGGGCACTGCCGGGGAGTGAGGCCCCCGCTGGCCGGGCGGGAGCCGCGTCCCTCGCGGCGGTGGTTGCCCTCGTCTCCCTCTCCTTCCCTCTCCTCCCCACACCGAGGGGAGCGGCGTTGTTTCGGCGCGGCGCTTTTCTTGACGAAAAGCAGAACCGGGAACTGAGGGCCGTTCGTGTGGTTTTAGGTGAACTCAAGGGTGACTGGCCGCTGGCTTTACCTGCAGCTTTTCCCCCTCTTCCCCTCCCCTCCCCGTCCCCCAAAGAATTCCTTCAGTACGTGTTCTGGCGAGCTCCTAAGAAAGGTGGCTGTTGGAATGGGGTTTGGGTGCTGCTCTAGGAATCTGTGGGGCTGTAGCTGTGAAGTTTTAAGGAGTTTTTTTGTGTGCGCTTTACCTGATGGTGTGCAGTATTACAGCTCTTTGGAGAGCCCCCGTTGCTGCGGTGTCTGACTTGGTTTAGAGGGGTAAAAGGACAGCATCGGTGATGGTGCTTAAACACAGAAAATGTTATGCCTTCCCACTGAGCATGGATTATAATACAGCCGATCAATGAAGAACTATACTACTAATATGGCCTGAGCTGAAATATGTGAAATATGAGGGGGGCAGAAAGGAGGGGGTGCTGATCTCCTCTCTGGTGACCAGCAACAGGACACGAGGGAATGGGGTGAAGCTGCATCAGGGGAGGTTCAAGTTGGACATTAGGGAAAGGTTCTTCCCTGAGAGGGTGGTCAGTCACTGGACCAAGCTCCCCAGGGAAGTGGTCACAGCACCAGCTGAGTTCAAGGAGCATCTGGAGGATGTTCTTGGTCATATGGTTTAGTGTTAGGCAGTCCTGCAAGGAGCAGGGAGTTGGACATGATGATCCTTATGGGTCCCTTCCAACTCCAGATATTCTATGATTCTGTGTCTTTTCACTAAAAGCGATGGGAGGTTGGATGTATATCCCTGGGTAGCAAGTACTAGAGATGGCTCCCTTCCAACAGGTGCCCCCGACCAAGATGTGGCCATCATGGCTGTATGGCCACCCGTGTCCTCCTCCCACTGCCATCCAGCAAGTGGCCAGCAGCCCTGTGCAGGGTGGTTTGGGTCCAGGGGAGGGGAGGGCACGCCAGGAGCCAGTTCCTCTCCCAAACTGCTTGCATCAGTCCCACCTCATAGAAAATTTGTCTTTGGGATCTGCAACATTTTTGGTTTTAGACCCTCCCTTGTCTCAGTCAGTGTTTGATCTGGCACTTGTTATTAGTTAATCATGAAGCACTTGACACAGGAGTTCCGTGTAGTGCGTGAATGTGTGAGGAAATAGAATCGCAAAATGGTGAAACCTGCCTCTCTAAATGCGTGTAGGTGATTAATATTGGTCTGTCTTCAACAACAGGCATCTTCCCGTGGTCCTCTTCTTTTCCAGTTTGTTTGGTGGAAAACTGACTTGTCAGATCTTTTTACCACATCTGAAAGGCAAACTCCCTTTGGAATGTAAATAACAAGTATAAAGAGAAAACCTCTTTGTAGCTGTTCTTAGAAAAGTTCTAATTCTGCTTCCTCTTCAAAACACTGTACCTTTTTATCCCCAAGTAGCCATGTTTTTTCTGTCTTTTATAAGAGTGGCAGTCTTTAGAAGGGTATGAAGGCTGAGAAGCATCCTGTAATCAGCTGCATATACCCTGCAGGATAGCGGCCCTCTGGGGTGTTGGCCGCAGCCCATTGCTGTGTCCTGACAGTGTCAGGAGGAAATCTGGGTTTGCTCCATTCCTCCACATGTGCTCATATCCTTGGGATGGGTGCTGAGCGTGCAGTCTATGTTCTCCAGTAGATAGCTTGGACTGAATCGATGGGGAAGCCAGGACTGCTGGGATTGTTTGCCTTTCAATGTAAATAACATTACATAACATAACCCGGTAAAGAATGCTGCTGTGCAGAGAAGAAACACAAGTCTGAACCATTCTTGAGGTGTAAAGAGCTGTCTAGCAATGCCCTTTCTTCCCTCTTTCTCATATGCATGAAAAACTGTGGTTGAGTTCTTTGTGTCAGGCTACAGGGATTGACAAAGCTTTTTCCCTGAGCTTGGTTAATTGTGTCTACCTGGGTACTTAAACAGAAATGCATGCAAAAATTTGTAGATCCGTTTACAATCTCTTCATGGTAGAGTGTCTCTATTATGCATCAGAAATTTTATAACCCTTTGTAAGTGTTTTCAGTGATTAAAAAAAAATCTCCATTGGCTTATAATATCAGGCATCTGTATTTTCAAGTGGAAGATACAGAGACATAGAAATAAACTGACCTACCTGAGGACACACAGTAAATTAGATCAGAAAAACAAGGTTATAATTCAGAAGTTTTTTTTGGTTTTGTTTTGGTTTTCATTGTTGCCAGTAGATCACACTGCCATTGAATATGACTTTTGCCTCAGCACCACTGTGCTTCTTCCTTACTTCTTTCCCAACTCCAAAGCAGTTACCTTCAGGTCATATTTCTTCCATGAATTTTTAGGTACTGGGAATCATACACAAAACACAGCAGTGTTGAGCTCAGAAATTTTAGAGGGGAGGTGGTGATTTAAGGAGTTTGAAAAAAAATTAATAAAATGTTCAAAAGTTCTATTTTTTTGCATCAGTGCTCGGATTAGACCTGACGCTGGATAAATATCCTATCTGAATACATTTCTGATGAGCACAACCACGTTACAGTAATTTAGAGGAGATGACTATACACATGTGAGATGATACGCTGTTTTGCTTATTATATCTCAGGATTCTTAAGGTGTTTCATTAGAAGTTTAATCTAATGTTTTCTAGGCTAGCTAGATCTGTGTTTGGTTTCTTCCACAAGTCAAACTCCCATTGACTGCAGAGGAAGCTGGGTCTTACTGTATCTTGAAAATTTTACTCTTTATCCATAATGTTATGTTTCACCTACATTTAAAAGTTGCTGTAAAACCATTACTTAGAAATGTGTATTTGTAGTGTGCCTTTTACATTCTTTTTCTGTTATCTTTCCATGCAGCTCCTTTGAATCTTATTCCACTATGAAACAGCTGCCAGCAGAAACTATTCGTCTCCTTTCAAGTTCTCAGGTGATTACATCAGTTGTCAGCGTGGTGAAGGAGCTGATAGAAAACTCCTTGGATGCCAGTGCCACAAATATTGATATTAAATTGGTTAGTCTTCTTTTTTTTTTCTTTTACTCTTACAAAGAATTGGATGTAAAATGAGATGCAAGAAAAGTTGTTTCACTGCAAATGTTTTTTTAGGTTATCACAGGTTTGGAAATGGAAGGGAATTAATAATGTTTATACATATATATTTTAACCTCAAATAAACATGGTCCAAAGTCAGTTTCCTGTAACATTTTTGAGGCCCTACTGAAGCAGTAAGTCATATTTGTGCTCCTGAGTGTATCTTGAGGAAAACCTGTCAACTTCTTTAATACTTCTTCTCCTTACAAATGTATTCTTTCTGACTAATAGCTTGTTTTAAAAGATGTTGGACTTCTAGACTGGCATGTTTAAGTCTCATTACACAATATTGTCAGGAAGGAAAAAATGGAAACAATGGAAGTGGTTGTTGATGGCCATGTTAGATGGTTTTGTAATATGAATTATTGCACGGTCCTTAATCAGCATGATGAGCTCTTGCTACTTCTAACATTTTATAAGATATTAAAAAAAGTTGGCGTATCACTCAAGGATAGTTTCTTATTATAAACAATATTTTATTTTTTCAGAAACTTGTGCTTTTCCCTACCTAATTATGTAAAACAGGTAGCTGATCAGCTTCTCTCGCTTCCATGAGTATTTCTGGTTTTGCAGTATTTGTCAACAGCTGCATAGTAGCAGTAGGAGTTATGGTCTGTATAAATGGATTTGTCCAGAATTGCATCCAGTTTCCTTTCCTGCAAATAACAGTGAACGTATAAGCTATTCTTGAATTAAGTGTTAGACAAATGTTCTTAATTAGGAGGGTAATTCAATTTCTGCTTGTTTCTTCTTCCATGTCACTGCTGTCTTTTCTGAATGAGTCTTAAGTGTTTTCCATCTGAGTATGGTTTCCTGCAAATTCCAAGGAACATGCTTATTTGTTATTTGCCTTAAGTCAGCTGAAGATACTTCGTCTTCACTATGGTGTGTGATGACCTCTTAATATTTAGACAGCATAGTGTCTTGCTTTGTGAGTAACTCCAAAGTGAGTAGTGTGTGCACAGTTCTGGGGGTAAGGGTATCAGAATCGGATCCTGTGAGTGGATCAATAACTGCAGGAAGCTAACAGGTTTTGGAGCCTTCACAAATTGTTAGAACAAACCTTGTCTCTTTTACCAGAGTGCTGATATAGAGCCATACAGATAGCTGCAGGAGAAAGCTCTCTAATCAATGTGGATTTCACAGCGCAATAACCAGCTGTTTCCATAGTGAGAGGTCCCAAATCAATTAAAAAGAGCATTTTCAACCATTTCCAGTGCATGAGTCATCGGCACTACTGTTACATTTTTTTATCAGTTCAGCTCAATCCAAATTGCTGTATTTCTAAAAGAAACAAACCAACCTGGCTTTACATAGGTTGTCAGTGAGTATATGAGATTTGCTGATTTTTATTCTGTGGGTACTCGGGGAGAAGAGAAAACTTGCACTTTGCACAGTTGTACATAATAATACTGTAAAACAGTGGATTCTTTTTCTGGGATTTCTTTGTGATAAGAATATATCAGAATGCTATTTTTATTGTGTGACATTTAAATAAGGTCAACCACATAATAGAATTCATCGACTACAGTAACGTTGAATTGGTTCAAAAACATAATAGAGAATAAAAACTTTGAAATTTCATTTTACAGCTTGATGGGTTTTGCCTGAAACTGGCAGCATTTTTGTTGTTTTCACTTTTTCCAGATGGATTAGGAAGGCTAGCTGATTCATTCAGATTTGTTACCCAATTTGACTGAACAAAGACAGGAATGGCTTTTTTGGAGGCAGACAGAAGTTAACCTGCAGGTAGAATGGTTCTCAGGTAGAAACTGTGGCAGTGGTCAGTTGTAGTGGGAAGCTTTGACTAGTGTTTTATTCTTGTTACCTTCTTGGTTGACTGAACTCCAATAGGTGATGTTACCGAGTGTCTTTGCACTATGTAACAACTAGCTTTTACATAACACTGGCAAAAACATCAGCTATTATCATAGTTTTAGATAATGTGATATTACTTTAATTACAGTTAAAAGCCAGTCATTTGATTAGAAACTGAACTGTGGCCTTTCTATAAGGTGTTGAATGGTGTCTATTTATTAATTTGATCCTCAGCTTTGTTGCTTTTAGAAATATGAACATGGTGGAGCTTGCCTTGGTGTTAGCAGCAGAGTCAACTGCCTCTGTAGCATGGCTGTGCATTAAGTGTATGTAGAATGAGGGTTTTATTCTTGATGTGATGTCCTGGATTCAGGTTAAAGTATGCTAAAAACCATTGATGCGGCAATATAATTGCTTGTGTATGGATAAAGAGACTCCATGGGCATCAGTCTGTCAGTTTCCCTACTGATCTCTAACAACAGGAATTTATGAGAATAATCTTCACAGGCTGACTGAGACCTGCATATTTTAATTAACGGAGAAGAGGAGCAACAGCCTGTGTTAGTAGTTGTAGCAGAGTTGGGATTCGGCAAGGACAAATCTTGGCTACAGGTTTGCTACTATTATATGAAATGGCTGCTATAAAAGGCAGACACTTGTTTCTGCGCTTTTGTTTTCCCCAGTGTATGAAATGGGAGCTTTAATCCTTAAAATTTTCGCAGAGGAGGTTTAGCTCGGGGTGATGTTACAGTGTACACCTCATCCACGTCCATCTCATCACCTGAAAAAGCGAAGTCCTACATCCATCTGCATGGCATTGCTAGACATTTCTGCCTCTCGTGATCCATTCATCTTGCTAATGCAAAACAAAAGAAACCCAGCAAGAAGAGTGGATTATTTGTGCTGGTTTAATAAGCTGAATTGACTTTAGAGTTCTCATGAGTAACAGAGCTGTAGCTGGAAAAAAAGATGGGACCGTGCAGTCGTGAGTTAAAGAGGAGGGAGTTGAATCATATATGGTTTGGCATGAGTGATCTGGTAGAGCAACTTAGACACCTCATGGGATCACAACCTCAGTAGTATTTACGTCATGTAGCACGGTGGAAAGTGTTACAAAATACAAAGTTTAAGCACTGTAGCGTTTTACATAAAATGTGTGCAGGTAAAAATGAATAATATTAGAAAAGAAATAGAGAATCATTCATGTAACGTTTTGGTTCAAGTTGAAGAAGATAAATCTCACTTTTCCTAAGCAGTTAAGTGGTCTGGAAGTAAAAATTAGAAGGGAAATTGGGGTTCATTGTAAAATGCTCAGACCCTTCATTAGTGCATACAGCAGCAGGATAGAAGGTTTCCTCTTCATACCTCCTTATGTGTTTTTATGTTCGGTTGAGGTGTATTGTTTAGGTTCTGTTTTGCTTCCCAGTAGGAGATTGACTCAAATATTAGCAAAAGCATTGTTTTTCACCTGGAGATAGCTTTAGCACCATTCATTAATAGGGAAAGTGAAATGTACTCACATTTCTATTATGTATCAGTTAAATATACATAGTTCTGTGCCTGACAGAGGCTTTTGGTGTTTCCTAATGCAGACTGTGTGTGAATACAGATAATATCTTTAAATACCTTCCTTTTGTTTTTAATTGTATTATTTTTTTGAGAAATAACCCTGGGAGTACACTATTTTTTTTATAACTGTCTTCAGTATATGCCCAGATGGGACAACAAAGTTAGTTCTGTTTAATCAGTTGGCTTTCTGTGAGCAATCATCATGTGCTCTGTACAGCATCAGTGGTGGCAGCCACTCATTCAAGAAATTCTTTCTAAGCAAAACCACTTTTAAGGTCTCCTAGGCATATTACACACTACAGCACATTCTTCTGTATGTTACATCATAATCTTTTCAAAGAGCCAGGCGTACTTCTGTAAAAGAAATTTAGTTAGTGATCCTGCAGCTCTAATTACTTTCTCCTCCTGGCTTCAGATTCTTTTTGGGTGCGATTTACATGTGCAGATTATAATGTGGCTGTAGATGGAAGCATTTGTTTGCTGCACCTGTTTGAGATGTTAACAGCACTTGAATTCCGTATTTCATTTAGCTGCCCTAATTATCTGGGGTTTCAGAGTTTTGCACTGTTTATGCTGGTGTTTATTGAAATGACATAATTAAATCAGAATTCAGTAAAATATGAATTGCAGCTATGTAAAGATAAATAATAAAGATTGAACTTTGCTTCCTTGAAAGCTGTTTTTAAAAGACCCTCTAAGAACCTTTACTTCTTTCTGTAAAATATTGTACCTCTTTACAAGCTTTCTTATCATGGAATCACGGAGTTTTCAGAGTTGGAAGGGACCTCTAGAGATCATCTAGTCCAACTCCCCTGCTAAAGCAGGATTGCCAGAGCACATTACTCAGTACTGCATCCAGGCGGGTCTTGAAAATCTCCAGAGAAGGGGACTCCACAACCTCCCTGGGCAGCCTGTGCCAGTGCTCTGTCACCCTCACCGTAAAGAACTGTTTCCGTGTATTTGAACGGAACTTCCTGTGTTCTAACTTGTGCCCATTGCCCCTCGTCCTGTCACTGGGAACCATTGAAAAGAGCCTGGCTCCATCCTCCTTCAACCCACCCTTTAGATACTTGTATGCCATAATAAGGTCTCCCCTCAGCCTTATCTTCTCCAGGCTAAAGAGTCCCAGCTCTCTCAGCCTTTCCTCATACAGGAGATGCTCCAAGCCCTTAATCATCTTAGCTGCCCTTCGCTGGACTCGCTCCATCAGTTCCCTATCCCTCTTGAACTGGGGAGCCCAAAACTGGACACATTATTCCAGTTGTGGCCTCACCAGTGCCGAGTAGAGGGGGAGAATGACCTCCTTCGACCTACTGGCCACACTCTTCCCTATGCAGCCCAGGATTCCATTGGCCTTTTTGGCAACAAGGGCACATTGCTGAGCCATAGATAATTTACTGTCTACTAGGACCCCCAGATCCTTCTCCTCAGAACTACTTCCCAGCTGGTCCACCCCTAACCTATACTGGTGCTTTGCATTCTTCCTCCCCAGGTGCAGGACCTTGCACTTTCTCTCTTCTCCCTATTCATGCCCTGCCCCCGTTAGAATTGCAGCTTCTGCATATTGAGAGACAGCACGAAGCCTGGAAAACCTCTGCAGTAGTGAAATCAAGTAAATAAAGAGTGAAGTTGAAAACAATTCTCAGTGTGGGCTCACTAACTTTAATGGATGCAGGGCTGCATTTGTGGTGATCTGAAAAAAACTGATACCAAACAGATAAGAGGTGAAAAGTCTTTAGCTTTCCAGCTATAGATCTTTTTCTAATCTTAGGCTTTTCAAATTTCATCATAGTTTAAAAAAAATACTTAATTCCTGATTCAATTTACTGTATTTATATTTATGTGGTATTTCCAAACCATAGGGTATGAATTACATTATTTTATTAGAGAAACCATCAGTGCTATCCTAACTTTGTTGTATTTGTCTCTTTTGCTTTTTTTTGCCTTTTTTTTTTGCCTTTTTTTTTTCTTAACAGGCATTTAATGGTTGCTCAATTTCTCCAAATAAGCAAAACTCCCACTTCTGTCTGGATGGCTAGAAGCTGTAACCTTAGCTGCTTCAAACTTGTGTCTCAATTCGTTTGTCTGTTTTAGTGCTCCTTTATATTTTGTTCTTTTTTAGGAGAATTATGGGTTTAACAAAATAGAAGTAAGAGACAATGGCAATGGAATCAAGGTTGCTGATGTTCCAGTTATGGCGATTAAACACTACACCTCAAAAATAAGCTCTTCTGAGGACCTTGAAAGGTTGACAACATATGGTTTCCGTGGGGAGGCTTTGGGATCAATTTGCTGCATATCAGAGGTGAGAAGTTGCTCTAAATGTGTCTAGGTTTTTGTGGGTGTTTGTGGAAGTTTTAATAAAATATCAGTGCAGAGACTTCAAATTGTTCCAGCAGCCTGCCAGGCTTACGGCAGTTAGTTACGGCTTAGTTTGGCTTGTGTATGCTGCCTTTCCCCCCTTCCCCAGAAGTTACGTGATATGGTTAGGAAGCAGTATGGATTTCTTGTTAGTCAGTCTTGCCTTTCTGTCGTACTGGTCACAGCAGTGCTCTATTTATTGTCCTTAGTCAGAATAGGTCAGAGACAGATTGCTTAGTGTTTCCTTTTCTTGGGTATCAGGGTATAGATAATTGATTCCTTGTATATACATGTATAGAACATGATTCCTTAGAACACTGGCTTATCCTCTTTAGTGTTATCAGCAAATATAATTTCAAAGAGTATGGTTGAGTTTGCTACTTGAATTAGGGTAAATCAAAATGAGGAACAACAGACGGTGGCCGGGGAAATCATTTCAGGGAACTGATGGCCCACATAGCTACGGTTTCAGTAACAATTTCTGCGTTGATGTTATCTAGGTGATCAGCAGTCATGGGATCTTGCTGGACTCCATATTGTTCCTTGTCATGTCTATGACTGCAATTGCACAAACTTTGTTGTCTATATGAGTAAACAGGAACCTGTTCCTTGGCCTGTTTGAGTCTGATCCATATGTTTGTGTTAAGAAGACTGACAGTGTACTTGTATTTAGGAATTACCTTGTTGATGGAAAGTAAGTTGGTTCAAAAACACCTGAAAAGTGTTCAGGCTGTTAAGGGCACAGTGTCTGCCTGTTCCGTTGTGCTCTGCCCTTCTGTATTCATGCTGCACCAAGGTCAAGTTTTGGATTCTTCTTTCTAAGTCTGCCAAGGATTACGTCCTGCAAGAAGATACTGATATCTGTGTCTGATTGGAACCATCAACTATTGAGGTCAGGAGAGATGTTAGAGCTTGACGCCTTGCTACCTTGGGCTACATTCACATTGCACTAAGCAGGAGTGGTTTGTGTGTTTGGATGGAGATTTCCAAAGATGCTTTCAAAAGTCTTGGTGTTTTGACAGGTTATGATAGACCTCAATCATTGGTTCCTGCTAATGAGTTGTCAGAACAGGATACCATCTGTTCTAAGCTTTTAATCAGCTCTATGGTACGTTTCATAAGAGATGGGAGGTGGCCTGAGTGTATTAAGTACTTTAATAGGTATTACTTTAATCCTTGGATCGATAATTATGTTAATTAAATGCTCCTGGCATTAATTGCATTCTGCCTACCCAAACTGCCCCCTGAAGTTTCAGTTAAGAGGTACTTTACTATTGGCCTTTAAGTAGGTCTGTATATTTCCAATTAATCAATGACTTTTTTCTCTCTCCAGAGGCATGGCTGAACTCTGAATGATTCATCTGAGACACTAAAATAAACAAAAATATCCTGAAGCTCTGTCTGTGTGATAATCTTTATGTCTTTCAGGTGGTTAAAGTGCAGTGGTTCTATTATTAAATGTTGAACTCGGGGAACTGTAGTTTTATTGAACTTCTGGTTTATGACTGGTCTTGCTAAAGCTGATCTGTGTATTACCTTAATAGCTTACAAAACATGCTACTACTCATTGCTAGATATGTTTGGGTGTGGAAAGATAATACACTGTTTGTTTGATTGTAGTCGTTATGTTTGTGGAATCTCATGTGAATTTAAGAAGTTGTCACAGTATGCCTTCTCTCAGGAAGGATGAAAATGCAAAAATTATCAATTTCTTTAGTTGTTTATTTAACCTATCTTAGGAGTGTGTGTTGTAGGTAGTAGGGATTGCTATGCTTTTTTGTATTAGTGTGATAAAAATGCATGGCTTTTAGTTAAATGGATGGAAAAATTAGTAATAATGCAGAATGTTTCTGTGACTGTAAGAAACACCCGTAGAAGAAAAATTCTATAAACTAATTAAATATTATTGTGGTGACTAAAATAATGCAATGGTAAGAGTGGTAGCAAAGCTTATCTAAACTCATTCTGAACTTTGTGAATCCTTTATTAACATGATTTTTTTTTAATTGCTCTTTTCAGGTTTTGATCACAACAAAGACAGCTGCTGATGATTTCAGCACTCAGTATGCTTTGGATAGCAACGGGCATATAACTTCTAAAAAGCCTTCCCATCTTGGGCAAGGTAGGATATCATTGTTCTGGTGTTGCACTGTGATAGAAGTATTTTATGTTTCTCTGAGGCTCCCTTTGATGTTGAAATACCTGTTCTGTACTTGAAGGCTGAGTATGAAATCTTTGCAGCTGTAAACATTTCTTGCTTTATGTCTGTCAACTGAGAATGTGTTGTTATCGTAAGAAATACTACGTCTTGGAAGTTGCTTTAGATAGTAATTATAAACTAGTTTCTCCTTCTCTGACTTGCTTCTTCAAGCTGACAGTGGAAATAAAAGCTATAAAAATGCAATGCCCCGGGTCCAGGCAGACTTGCTATATAAGTATATGAAAGATTTCTTCAAGACCAAAATAATGTTTCTATACGTAGCAAAGTCCTTGCTTAAAGAAGGAAGAGTTGCGCTGCTGCTGTATGAAGCAGTTGCTGGAAGCAGCGTGACTATACGACCAGGTGAAATCACAGTTCTTTCTAACCTGCAGGAAGGGTGTGTCGCCAGAAATGCTTCCACGTGTTTGTGTGAAAGATTAAAGGTTGCTCTCACCTCAGAGGCAGGACTTGGTGGTTCAGTTGTGATGTAGGTTTGGAGTAGCATCTGCCCTACTTGATGTGCTGCTCGGCTAAATGTTGCTCAGCAAGGACCGTTAAGGCCACGCTGTGTCTTCGCATTCACACTCCAGCCGGCGTGTATTCGCAGAAGAGAAGCTGTGTGCTCCTTTATTGTGACGAGGATGTGTTCCTGAGGAAGAAGTTGCAGTTTTTCTTTAAAGCTTGGCTTTTCCTAGCTGAACCACAGCTGCTGCTTCTCAATATCATGCCCACAAGCTGTCCTGCAGCTGGCTGTGGTGCTCCTACACCAACTGGGAGCTGACTGCCAACCCCACTCCCTCCTCAGTGGTAACTGGCCGCAGGGAGCCATTAAGCCAGAAGTTGCCAAGGACTAGTCAATGGGCAAATAGTGAAGAAAAAGCTGAAGCTGAGAATTCTAATTTTAGCTAATTTTAACCGGGGACTCTTTTTAAGATTTAGACTGTAGTATTTTCCATGGCCAGAAAGCTTGTGGGTTGCATTGCCTTGTCTTTTGTTAAAATTGTTGAACGACTGAATTCCGTGACATATATTTAATAATTTGCAATATCCTTACGGGCTAGGAATTTATATGATTGTGTTGGTAGATGAACAATCCTCCTCTTACCTTTGTTCAAGGCACAGTACATAGTATCTGGCTGTTCAGGTACTACCCTAAAGCAAATGCTTGTAAAGGGCCTTAATGGAGCTCAGGGCCTTTGCCTTCAGATATGTCCGGTTAGATTCTAGTCTGTTAACTATTTCACTAATAGAAGGTAACTTAATATGCACCGAAAGAGTCTTCAGCTTTATTTAGTGCTGATTCTTCCTATTGTCAGTGTGTATGAAAGAAAGCTTCATGCTGCAATCAGAACTCTAAATAAAGGAGGGGAATCATAGCTCTTGAGGTCTATAGGTAGATTTTGGGGAGGGTGACTGCTAATTTGGAATATATCTTCTTGTGTTAATATAATCTAATTTAGTGTTACTAGGGTTTATTTCATATGCAGCAGCATACAGACAGGTCTCTTAATGTAAACATGAGTTTTCCTCAATATTGAGTCAGTGGTATGCTTTTCAGTGTCATCTACTTGTTTTTTGTCCCCTGCTTGCAGGTACTACAGTAACAGTCCTGAAGTTGTTTAAGAATCTTCCTGTAAGAAAGCAGTTTTACTCAACAAATAGAAAATGTAAGGAAGAACTGAAAAAAGTTCAAGATCTACTGATAGCATACGGTATCATAAAACCAGACCTGAGGATAACCTTAACACATAATAAGGTAATAACAAGCTATCTTGAGGATCAGTTTCTGATGAATTTATGCAGTTCATCTAGTACTTACATAAAATCTTTAATTCCTAGGAATTTTCTTTCATCATAGGTTTGTTTTGGACTTCTTTCTTCCCTTCATAGATGTGTATTTATAATTGTTACAGATTTTGATCCTCAGCTTCTAAAACTCAGGCTCAGATCTGCCTTTTGGTATGCTCCAACAGATGCCTGGTTAAATACATGAAGTATAAAAATTACTTTACATGCTAGTGGTATAAGCATGATTTTACGTGCTAGTGGTTAGTAAAATTGTTGGTGTTCTGCAGAACAAAGCAGGGAGACTTCACTGGGTTACAAGGCCCGATCAAGTGTTAAACTAATCCAACTGAAAAAACTCTCAAAACTTATTTGGTTAGGCTGTCTATCTGGATAGACGGTGTAGCACATACAGGTAGCTTTCTGTATGCTGAGTCATAAGAGCTCAGTACATAATGATGTTTTTATTTAAAAAGGTTAAAAAATTCAAAACAATTTGCTACATTGGTGTAAGAAAGAGTAACATGTTACATCAGGCTTTAGTTCAGCTAGTTGTTTTTTGTTTAGTCTTGGAGGAACGGATTCAGAGGCTGCTTGGAGGCTGCTTTGACTTCAGAACATACTTAACAGTAATTTTACAACACAGCTACAGAGATTGCACAGGCAGCTACAGAAATGTCACATTGAGCAGTTCTCCTTTACCTGACCCCAATTTAACATAGCTAATTTTATTGGCTGTGCTCCTGGTTTTGGCACCACTGAGAGGAAAGCTATGCTAAAGAATTTCCAAGTTGTCACAAAGTAGAGAGTGACATCTCGTGGCCAGATCCCTCAGCAATTCTTTCTGTGTTAGAGAATACTTTTGTTTGTTGATCTTGCTATTTGGCTTGTTCATTGAGCAATTTTGATCAGTTACTCTATCAACCAAACATTCACACTTCAGTTCCCTTTCAGGGGGGATGATGAATGTCGCTGTGCTGTCTTGAAAAGACAACAGATTGCCCGTCCTTTTCTGGAATTGTATAACATGCTCTGATTAGATTTATGTCTGTATTTCTAAATATCAAAGTGTAGATCTTGTGGAAAACAAAAGGCCACCTTGTGGCTGGAGTAAGTATTCGAAAGCTGAGCAAGCATAGCTACTTTCACTCTTATTTCATTGGGACTACAGAAAGTTTGAAACCAAGGATCTCAGGGTTTATGCACTTCTTGGTTTGTGTTAAGCTCCCTGACATATCCAACAGTGCTTTCACAGTATTTGTCTTAAATATTGGTTAATAAAACTAATTTAATCTTTTATTGGTGGTTTGGTTTTGCCCTCTCTAATGGATGTGGTATAATTTTTCTGTGGTTAAGCTGTGGCTTTTATTTATCATTCTTGGCTCCTGCAAAGACAGTACAATTCATTGCCAGTACCTTCTGTGGACCTTGTTTCCCCTCTGTGTCAACTGTAGCTTGTTATATTCTACTACAGATCTTAAGTTTGATATACTGTGTTGGGAAACATCTTATTGTGGAAGATGGTTGCTCTGTTGACCTTTCTGAACTAGACATCTTGTGCATGGTTGCTTACAGAGTTTGTGTTAGCCTTTCTAGTCTGTTCGGAAACTCCTGTTGTTGCTTCTGGGTGCGGGCAGAGAGGCATGGGAATGTGACTCCTGAGTAAGACAGCAGTGATCTGGGGGAAAAGAGGAACAATGAGAAGGGGAGCAGCTGTGAGATTGCTGCTGACAAGTTGCAAATTATTTTTTTATGGTATTTTGATTTTATCCCCTTTGATTAGACTATGACATCTTTTTTTTTTTTGTATGCTTATTTTACAATGACAATAATGTGCAAGAAATTGATCACATGTCTTTTTAACTACTTACTGCGAAAATGGTATGGAGAGTGGCATGATAGTAGCCATTGCACATTGGTTTTGACTACCTATCCTATTGGCTTCAGAGGTAAATTCCTCAATACACAATTTGAATAGGTAAAATAAATCGGTACATATGCTGTCTGCAGGCAATATATATTCATTGTAATGGTCTCTTCATTTTGCACTGCCAGCCTTATGTTCATTTAATTTATTTAGCAAAAAAGAAAGGAGCTGCTCAGACATGTTTCAACACAAGAGGTCACTCAGTAGCTATTGCTGAGGTGGGAAAATCAAAGGCTAAAGAAATTGTACAGTAAGTGTAGTCTGTCTCTGTGCATGTGTAAATACTTTAAAGTAGTCTGAAAATGTTAAAAAAACTTTGAATGCACATTCCTGACTACTGCTGTTGTCACTCCTGGCAAAATAAAGATTACCTATTGCATCATACTTTTTAAGAAATTTGAAATTCTGAAATTCCAATTCATAACAACTTTCAACAGGTCTATGTGCCTCTGTTTTACCCTAATATCACAAAACATGATTATTCATTTTTTCTTTTTCCTTTACATGCTAAATACTATTGTCATTAATATTATTAATTTAGATCAGAAGGTGTTTTTCCTATAGTGATACTACAGTATATCTGTGCTAGAATAATACTCTGCTCAGTAGGGTTGTCTGCGATTTGTTTATTTTTTTGTGATGGCTGTTGTGTTTCTTTTTGAAATGTACTAGGAGAAAGAATCACCTTCTTAGAATGGCTTTATTTTTCATGGAGCTCATAGATTATATATTAGTTTTAAAAAAAATTGTATTCAGAGGAGTTCCTAGAATCCCAAATTCTTGAGGCTGAGCCAATACTTTCTGTTGCAATAGAAGAAGATACACGTCAGGAGTAAGATCAGGTTCCAAGGCTTAAAAAAGCAAGAAGGTAGCAGAAATGAGGTAGGAAGGACATGAAGAAAGATGGGTTGAAAGAATAGAAAGGGTAGTGCAATACAATGTATTTCAAAGAAATCTTGAAAATAAGTGACACAACCAGTACGTTGTTTTTTTTTTTTAAAGTATATTCTTTAAAGGCCTGTATTTTATGAGAAATGAAAGGAGAATGGAAGAAAGTATAGCCCTGGCTTTACTGAGGAAGAATATAGTGAGGCTGAAACTTTCATAAAAGTGTCTGAGGTTAGGCATCTGAAAATGTTCGCGTAATCGGTTCTAGCAGAAACTTATTTTGGAAAGTCAGGCATCTTATTGAGCTGTTGAATGTATGTTTGTTTTTAGGATGCACAATACATTGCCTATTTTATTTCCACCATTTTTTAACGGTGTATGTCTTGTGCTTCTGAATGAAATTTCCAGAAATTTTTCTTGTCGCTGTGCCACATTTCATATCTTTGTTAGTTCAGATGAAAATAATACCATTGAGTGTCTGATTTCTTTTCCGTGAAGAACCACAATCCTTTTCTTGCCTTTGGGTTGTTTTCTAGTAGGTAAGAAAATAGATATCCTTGTATCAGTCATGCTAGGGTTCATTTATTGTGTACTCTCTGTCAGTAGATTTCTGAGATGGGAAATACTTAATTGCTCTTTCTGCTCAGAATGTTTTGTTTGCATTAGCAATAAATAATGAGTCACTTTGCAGATCAGCCCTTGAAGTACTATTGCTATTTTGACAACTTGGATTAGCTAGTGCTCCTTCTTTTTATGAAGGTTTATCCTGCCAAGACATTCTTTGAATACTGATAATGTTGATCCTCTTGCCAGTATGGTTATGTTAGAAAGAGGTATTTTTCTTCTTTCATCACCATGTTCCTTGAAAGCATATTGAATAATGAGACAGCCAAATGGAAATAATTTACATGAGTATTCAGCAAGTTTATTTAAAGTTAACATTATCTGAAGGCGTGCTAAGAACATTCCAGAGTCAGCTACCACTTAAACCACGTCAAACTCTTCAGCCCGAAATGCCATGTTCTAGCCATGTATGAGCTCTGGCTGTATTTTACCCGAGGTGGTGTAGGGCTCTTCCGTGGAACAACTGTTTTCACGCTCTTCACGGTTTAACACCAGTAGTCCTCAACTCAGTCTTACAAGCCACTGATGTTCAAGAAATGCCTTTGTGTGTTGAAAGGCTGATGATATGGAATACTTTAATTCTGTTCTAGTTGCCTTTATTCCACAAACACTGAAATGAGAGAGAACTCCCAATAACTATACCTGTTTTAACAATTTCATATATAACAGGGCTGAACAAATTTTGGCAACAGCTGCTTTAGATGGTGCCTATCAGCAGGTCATACCATAAACAACTGGTCCGTGTCTTGTGCAAAACACAGGTGGGCCATAAGTAGACCTCAATAAATTTTCCAGTTCCTGTTGAGGAAAAATCTGCATAGGAGAATATTTTTTTCCATTGTTTTTCATGCATAATATTTTGAAGCCTTGGTCACACACAGTTCTGCCTGGAACTGTCTTGTTTGTTTCTTGGGAGAGACATGGGTCAGAACTTCTGGATGCAAGAGGTCTGTTTTAAAGCTATTATTATAACTGTGGACGGTATTCTTCCCCAAATGCCTGTTATGGTTGGTGTTGACCTAAAGGATGCTGTCCTCATTTTTTTTTTTTTTTGCTTTACAGTAAGTCTCCTCTTATTTCCAAAGTTGGATAATCTCAGCCCACAGTCTGTATCCAACAGTCCAAACCCAGTTTGTTTTCTGTATCTGAGTCCTCTGTAATAAGTGTGGGTTTTTTGAGATGGAGTAAAGTGTGTTGGGGTAAATTAGCCATTTTTAATAATGGGATTATATTTTGCATTCATTCATTTTGCTTCCAAGATCTGCCGTAGCTGCATGTTGAAAAGAAATCTGCATTGAGCAGAAACAGCAGCATGTAAGCGCTTTCTTGAGTTGGAAAGACTACTCCGTTTAATGTAATGATGATAAATTAAGTCCCTCCCTAATCTGTGTGTCTTAAAATATAAAGAGGAATTATGATTAAGAATCTGCAGCCAACATGCTTTCATGCTGACCTGGAATATAGCTCATTCTTTACTTCCATTCGTTGTTCAGTGGCTTTGCTGAGAAAGCCAAACAGAGAGTTAATTATGGTGTTTTTTGTGCTGAGGACACCTGTCCACTAGGAAATGCGCTGAGACCCTCAACTCAATTTACATCAGCCAGAGAACAGCTGCCAGATGGTAACTACTTTTGGTCACTACCAACCTGGTTGAATTTGAACTGGTGACCTAGAGGTGAAATGCTTTATATCCTATTACTAATTCCTTGAGGTTTCCAGTTTCTCATCCATCACTTTTTTCAAATGACAGCACAGTGTATGTCTGAAATCTCAAAACAATTACTGTTTCACATATGCAGTGTGTGTTGCAGAATCCGAGATGTGCCTTTAGCTTTTGCAAGGCTTTCACACTCACTTTGTATACTTAAAAAAGGTTAGCAGAAAAAGGATGTTTCCAAAGCTACCTGGGAGTTTTCCCTCTTCCTTACCAATGTACTTTGTCACAGTTAGGTGTGTTATTTTTGTTAACCGCTATTTTTACAAAAGGCTTTTAAACCTCCCTTTATTTAAATGGAGTTCACTGTGGTGATGTACATCCTCCGAATGACAGTTTAGGATTAGAAACTGTGGGTTTCGACAGTAGTTTAACTGTTTGGGAGATTTTTATTTATTTTTTTCCCCCTTCTGCTATGGAAGTGGAATTTCTCTAAATATCCACAGCTGAACCTGTGTGGTTAAAGCAGTCCAAAAACTTACAACTCTCTATGGTCTTTGTAATTCTTGAAAGGCTCCGAAAATATGTGTTACCATATGAAGGCCCTTGGCTCTTGATAATACCTGTTAGCTCCTCTCCTAACTTACTTCCCAGCTTGCAAATCTAAGCCTTTCTCCACTGCATGATGCTGAAGAAAGCCTTTTCATTGAGAGGATGCTCTCGTATCACAAAAAGGAAATCTAAGCAGGAAATATGTCAGAATTTGTAGGATGAACGGTGCTGTGGAACTTTACTGTCTTTCAACAGATCCTCTTGATGGCCATAAAGTCTGATGCCCATGGGATAGACAGGTATGTCGGTGCCTTGAGTTTCCCTATTGCATACCTCCACTGGTAGTTGTCCCACTCTCTCTTATGAAATGCATGGGACAACTGATTCCTCAGGGGCAAGTATAAAATATATGGGGGTAAATAATTATGATTTGTAGAGAGTTGCATTATTTTTCTTTAAGCTAAATTGAAAACCTACTGTGATTTCTGTTTTCAAGGGAAGATTATGCAAGAGCTCTTGCTCTTTTAGAAAGATAACTTGCCATTGGTTTTAAAACAAGACAGCAGTTATTGAATAGAGCAGATAAACAACATCAACACTTTTCAAGGCTGGGATTTTAAAGAATGTGTTTAAGACTCTATCTTGATCTCTTATTGATCTTAGATGATAGGCTTTCTTCCACGGAGAACGTGTCAGCTCTTGCAACTAGGTGTCTGTGCATCATAAGCAAAAGAGATTATATACATGGTACAAGCCGATGTCTTTTTGTTTCGCTTGGGCTAAATTCAAACTTGGGATCTTGCTGCCTGGCTTTCTTCCTGTTTTTATACTCTCTTAACAGGTAGGTAGCAATGTTTTCAGTTACAGGAGCCTAATAAACTATTCCATTTGAAGTCAGGAAAGCTGAGGGTCGTACTGGCCCAAAGAGTTAACTATCTGCAGTGAGATCTTGGATGCCAGGGTGATAGGATTTTTGAAGCATGTAAAACAAAATAAGTGAGACTATGAAATACAGTTCTCTTTTGCAGAGCTAACTCATGTTACGTTACCAACCTACAGTTCATGTACAGTGCTTGCTCTACTAGACTTTTGCTCTACTAGACTTTTACACCCTCAAACTTTATTGCAGGATAAATAACACAATGGTTATCACAAGACAAATAAAGAAAATAGATGGCTTCTGGGTAGTAAAAGTCCGCTTTAAGTTACTGTCATTATGTAGTAATAAGGTGAGTGGGATGAATGTGTTTTAACTTGTAGCATCGTAGCTGCACTGAAGTGGCCACTGTCAGCAGCATCAGCATCCAGGCCCCAGCTCTAATTAAGATTTTTCTTTTGTCTCTGATTGCGAATCATTGTGGCTGCTGGTAGAAATTCTAAAATATGAAGGATAGTTATGGCTGAGGAGTTGGGTGCATTTTTTCTCTTTCCTTGGTGACTTTGAGGAAACAATGAGCAGCTCTTACTCTCCTTAGTGCTATATACCAGGGACCCCAGTGGAAAAGAAGAGGTTGTATGCTCTTTCTCCACTCTTTACACATTTTTCAAGGTATCCTTCTGGGCTATGTTTATGCATCCTGAAATAACAGAGATGCCTGCTCCATGTGTGCATGTACATTGCCATCCTCCACAAAAGTATGCATATGTCCTAGAGCTCAATAGGAGGGGAGAAATACATACATACAGACACACACACACGTACTTGTCTTCTGTATATGTGCAATGGATTTTATATACGTTATGACATTTTGTAAGATCTAGATCATGTAATCCCCTTCAATGAAACAAGGAGGGAGGTGGGATATATTTGGCTAGCTCTAGCAAAACCTAAGATCGGCCATATGTAATAATATATCTTTGAGTAGGCTGTTTCTGCAGTGTCATCATACTGACTAGAGTCAGATTCTTCCTTGGCTCATCCTGGACGCCCGCTTTATATGACCTAGAAAAAAAAATATGGGGGATGTGTGTGGGTGTGTATTTTTAGCTAAAGTAAAGGGTATAATCAAGGTTAAAAAAATAGGGTATTGCAGGAACCTCATGGAAAGTGGCACTTTCTGAAATAAATGAAATGGAACATGCATTGTTTCTAATTGGATTTTTAATGCCTGCTGATAACATCCGGAGAGTCTAGAAAAATAATTTTCTTTAAATGAGTGGCTATTCTTACATTTTTGCTTCATAATGTGCAGTCAGGGCTAAAAATGAACACACAATCTATTCTGTGCTTATATAGTGTAGAAGTTTAGGAGTTGCCTGGCCTCTTTAGTATGTAGGCTTTAATTTAACCTACAGTGAATAACTAGTTCCTAAAATTTTGTCTGTAGTTCTAAGTATTACTATCCGATAAATATATGACTAGGACTAGTTAAAAAATACCCCCTGAACTTGTTAACAGTATTGGCTTTTAGCAAGTTTGCATTTAATAAGTTTTTGTGTTCCACAGCTTGCTTAAAACCACCTTACTGAAGCGATCTTTTCACAGTTCTCAGTATCAGCCATTCAGCAGGTCAGGCAGTGTAATAACCTTGCATTAATCAGCAGCTAAGATTTATATCTGTACCTGTGGCATCACACTAGTAAAATCTAAAATAAACAGCATGATGTTTATATTAGTCATGTCACAAGTGTCTTTCTCAGTTTGGTCACATGCATTTAATTAAAATATATCCACTAAAGAAAAAATTGCTTGGCACTTTGTGTTTCCATTTTAAGTAATCAATTTTAAAATAGAAGCAGTACAGGATATGTTTTATAAGAGGAGCGCTAAAGAAGAGGACAAATTCATCACTTCAAAATGTCTTTGAGGAGATTTACAGCAGGTGTAGAGGAGGGAGGCAGCATGCTTTGGGCAGCCCTGGGCTGTCCTTTGCTGCTGCCTGCTGCTGAAGCACGGTGGGAACTCTCCCTGCCAGAGCTGTGGACGCCCGGCCTGTGGCTCTGCATGCTCGTTTCTCCTCATCCCCGTTTTGTATTCCCTGCCCTCCCTGATGTATACTGTCCTTTATGTTAGAGGGGTTCGCACTTGCAGTAGGATGACTGAGCTGTAATCCAGCACGTGCAGAGGGCTGTCAGGCTGGTGTGCAGGAGGTGAGTTAGATTCAGGCAGGACTAAAAAGCCCCCACCTCACGTACGTTGCAGAGTGAACGTGGAAATGGAAAATTAAAGATTTGGGGAATGGTTTTAGGCTCAACAGTCTCAAAGCTTTACAATTCCACCTGTCCTGTAGGAAGGGAATATCATTTTACAGGAGCACCGTGTTCTTCCATGGAATTTACCCCTCAAGGCCAGCAAATATCCCACTGGACAGGTGGAATTTTAAGGCTATGTATTGCATTTCTTGAGATGGGTGCACGTGTATTCTTTGCTCACTCACCATGCTGTCACATAACATCCTGTACCAGAGTACTGTGAACTCATTTTGAATTTATTGGACACCTAGTACCTATTTAAAATGTCAATTTTAAACAGCGCTGTAACATCAGATTTTAAAGTGCAACTTGCTGCATTTTTTTTCTTTTGTGTTTGAATGTTGATCATTGAAATATACTCACTCAGCTAACAGTGACAGAAATAGATGTAAAGCGGATCTGAATCTAGCAGTCTCAGTTGCCTAGAAGCAGAAAACCAACTAAGCAAAATTTTTTTGTTGTTGATAGGCAGCAATAAAAGACAGCAGATTCAAAGTTAAAGTTGTGGCTGTTTAATATAGGCCTTCTCATTAGCGAGAGACAAAATTTCACCTCCCAAAGTAGCTAATGCTTTCTCTATATGTAAGTGGACTTGACAGGTAACCTCTGATGCAAGTTGCATTTCATACTGCCTTACTGTATTTATTAAATCTTTGCAATAGTATTGCAAGATACGTAGCTAATAGAGCAGATATCATTTTATCCTTCTAACTGTTACAAAGTTTTCATTAGACAAACGACATACTTCTACAGAAGTTGCTTTCCTTTTTAAATAGCAGGCTTGTCATAGACCTAGAGTATTCATATAAGAGCTGTGAATGGACATCTAATAGCCTGGTTTCTACCAAAACGGCCCATCTCTTGAGTATAAGTACCATAACCATTGCAGTGCCCACCTTCAAATGTTGACCACTGTGCCAGAGACATGTCATAAACCCTCAATTTATAAGCTCTGTAAAAACGCAAATCCTACTGCTATATATCTAAGAGGAGAAGGAGTATTTTTATTGATTTGTATTTAACAATTGTTTCAGATGCAGAAGTCCAGATTAGCTATGTAACATCCATAAATACAAGCTTTGCTTAATTTTCTGCATGCTGCAAGTCTAAATAAGTAATACAATATGAGAAGACATGCCAAAAAGTACCGTATCGTGAGCGTTAACACTGAAAGTTGTGAATGTAAGAGAGTCAAAGTACAGAATGTTACATATACAGTATGTGTGCAGTTGCATATGCATGTTCATAGACATGACTTGAGTTCAACAAATATAAATATAATGTCAAAAATTTGACTCTGTGCCATTTGTTTCAGGCAGTTATTTGGCAGAAGACCAGGGTATCGGATCACAAAATGGCCTGTATGTCAGTTCTGGGAACAGCCGTTATGGGCAGTATGGTACCTTTTCAACACTGCTGTGAAGATCCTGAGGTGAGTTTAAACTTCCTTCTCCCAAATCCACTTAAAGCCTGTCAATGAAGAGAGCTAAATCAATGTTCAGAAAGGAGACTGTGAAAAAGAGAATGTTATCTCCACGTTGACATCTGATTAATGCATTTGATTCTATTACTGTCCTCTCTGTAAAATTAATTGGTTTGGTGATTGAAAATCCACTCCAAGAATCATCTAGTCAGGACTCATGTGGCACTGATCAAATGGCAGTAAAAACAGTTGTGATGACAAATGCAGAATTGCTGATTGCTCAGAGCTGTCTAAGTTGGGATTCCTGGCCCACAGGCAGGTTGGGCTCTGATTAATATCTAAGCATTTATATCATTCTCATCCTCATGGCCTCTTAGCCTTATACTCTAAAGAACATCCCCTCAATTTCAGTGAGGGGCACCTGAGCAGCAAAGAAACATATTCTTAGACGGCAAGTTATGCAAAATTTCCACTAAGCATATATTTCAAGGAAATACTAGTTGGTTTTCAAAAAATTTGGACCTGTTGAAATTTTCTAATATTTAAAAAAAAATTTTTACTCTGCTTCCATTTTTGTTGGAGACATTCTTATAAAAGGGAGTCTCGCTGCTGCTGATCCTTCAAAGTGGCATTTTCCGGTATCTTGTAGTAATAAATCTTGACCAGTCACATAGATGAGGTGAATCACCATCTGTAAAGTCACGGTGGCTATTAAACAGAAATTATTATGCTTCATTCAGCATGGTAATTTGTATTTAACAGCATTATTCAGACTTTATTTAAAGTCTGAATGTATATGTATATTAAAGTTTAATAGCATTATTCAGACTTAAATCTTGAGTTTGTCAGAGTGCTTGTAGTATATACAAGGGAACGAGGAGAAAAAAGCAAAGTTTTTTTCTAGTAGTTCACAAACTTTTAGTTGCTTATGTCTGAACAGAACATCCAGAGTTGTTCTTACCTGAATACAGTCTGGATGTGCCCTACAGGGCAAGCGCAGGGGGCTCCGAAGGGAAGACATGGGGGTATTTAGAAGGGACTAGCTTGAAGGAGGCACTCAGGGTCTCACATTACTTCTCTGCTATATCATGAGGCATCCATATTCCTTGAATAGAAGTTGGAGAACATTCCATCTCTCTCTCTGTCTCTAAATAGTGTGTAAAATACCATGTGCATCATTTATAGGTGTATAAGTGATCCATGCATATTGCTCACACTCAAATCTACATTCAGAAACCATGGATGTTTCTAAATTAAGCAAACACTATGAAATGACAGAGTTAAGGTTACTTGTGTAACCCTTTCTTTCTCCCTTATGTACAGGTATTGGGATAGGTATTTAAGCTGTTTTTTTCCTTCCCAGTAGGTGCCTGCCTCATTCAGTACACAGACCAGAGGGCAGCTCTGTAATTCTTTTCCTTTCCTACTTGTTCATTGCGTGGCTTCATACTCTCTTTCTGCAAAGTCTACTCTGAAGACAAAACTAATGTTGCTAAAAACAACTTTCTGTAAGTTGTACCTTACTAACTTCAGAGTTAAAACCTCTGTAATAAGCGATCCAGGGGTTTTAAAGACTGTCCTTCTTCAAAACATCTCCATTATGAGCAATGAATGAAACAAGAACAAGTTTCAAGCTGACTCCAAAGCATGCAAACTCAGGAACTACTTGTAAAATAAAAAAAAAAAACTTAAGAAAATAAAGAACTGACACAACTTTTTATATGTACAGAAGAGCATCTACGCTTTTCACATCCCCAGTCTTGTAAATGGATGGATCTATTTTGCCTGAAAATTTTCACACAGGAAATTTTCCTAGTCTCTTCTTTTTTTGTGATTAAGTGCAGCAGATACACATGCCACTGGGAGAAAGATAAGTACTTAAGAAAGACATTCTACTTTTCACTCAACACAGATATATTTTTATATGTCTATAAGTTGTTTTTCATTAAAACATTAACTTTGAAAACAGTGGCTCTAATTTAAAAGCAAAAATTCTGTAATATTTTTCCGTCTCTGTAATTTTGTCATTAAACTTCCTATACTTTCCTATATGAAAGTTCTAATAACTGAGACTAGTTTTAGAAATAGTGGCTAACTTTTAATGAGCATACTGATATTCTAGGTGGCTTTAAATAGTAACAGCAGTCAGCCACGTCTAAATCTGGCAACTCCTTAAATGAGTTATTTAGAGACTTTCAGTTTTGCTTTAATACGGTCTGTATATAAAAATATTGTTTGAAGTGAAAGACTTGAACAAATACTTGGGAATTAAAAAAGGAGCTTGAAGCGTAGAGGGGGAACATTGAGGGAAGATGTGATAAAGTTGCAGAATAAAATCTAGAAGTGCTGCATGTTGTTTTCTGATAATCATCCAGCAGATATTTGACACCTCTTTAACTTGACCAGTGGTGTTTAGTTATGTGCGACGTTGCTGACCAGAAGACTCCAGCTTTAGCACAGAATGCTTATTACAAGGTCAAGAGGGAATAAGGGAGCACATGAGCGGATAGCTGGTGTGACGTAGATGAATGGGAAGGATAGGCCAAATCCCAGGGATTTTAAATTCCGTTTCAAATGCATGATAATTTGGATTTTAGTAAATAGAAGCGGTTCTGCCAAAAGCAAAGCTAACAAGGTCTGATTTCTGTGTTCAGTGATCCACCCTGCTACCAGAACATTCTCCAGACTTTCCCATGTCTCCAAAATCTCCATCCTCATGTTGCCCCAGTGTTCCTTCACCTATTAGTTTGCGCAGGTGGCAGTGGGGCGATGCGTAGGGCAGTACGGGAGCTGGTTTGCACATCAGTGCTTACATGCTGATGGATCCTGTCTTTTGAAAAGTTACAATTGCCTTTTCCTCAGTAAGGTCATTATCTTGAAGCTCTGCTCTCCAAACAGCTGTCAGTTATGACAGAAATTATGGAAATGTAATATCTTTGGGATTTCTGCTTCTTCACCAGATTGAATTAAAATCAATCCAACAGTGTCAAAGTTGCTTGGTGGGGGAGAGGGGGAGGTGATGGGACAGGCAGCACGAGTCATAGGTCTCATTTCGACCTAAAAAAAACTAAGCTAAAGACTCAACAGAAAAATCTTGAAACTTGGAGTTAATGTTAGGTACTGGAATCGTGTGATTTTTTCCGAGGCTTCTTGGCAGTGCTGTGTGCTCCCAGGTTCTGCTGTGGTCTGTGAATCGTGGGTACTCGGCCCTCTTGAGAGTCAGATGATTTGGATACGGGCGGCGTAGGTAAATTTAGGTGCCCTGAATAAATGCCTTATGACAGGCTATTTAAGGTGCCCTGCGTGTAGAAAGGAGGGATTGTGTGTTTGGGCTTTTCCTGTAGGGGTAACTCAGTACTGCTTTCACCAGGTTGGGCAGCAGTGCATGACTTTAGCTCGTACAGGGCTTAAGTTGGCAACCATACACTCAGCAAGCCTAAAGCTGGCTGGTGGTGCTCTCCGCAGCCCTCAGCTGCAGACAGCAAACTGGTGCAATTGGCAGTCCAAATGGGATATTTCTCAAGGAAAATATATACAAACCCATCCTTCTCAACTTCTTTTTTTTTTTAAGTACTTTTATGTTTTTTAAACCGTAACTTTAAAGAAGCAGTGCATGTTGCTTTTGAATGACTTGGACTGCTGTACAATTTCATTTTAATATCTCACCTCTAAAAAAAACCCAACTTTTTAGAGTTCTCTTTAAAAGACTTTTGTACTGTATTTGCTTTATCGTTGCAGATAAATCTTTCTGGATTTTTCCCAAAACCTGAATCAGACAGTTCTTTGACAAGCCTTTCAAGTTCAGAAAGGAGTTTCGTTTTTATAAATAATCGTCCAGTTTGTCAGAAGGAAATATTGAAGGTAACATACTCTAGCTTTTTATTCAAGGAATAGAAATGTCACTTCTTTGAGGACAGATATACCTATGCAATCTACAACTTTTTTCCCCACATAAAATCCCTGGAGTACTACAGGTGAAGATACTAGCATTTAAAACGGAAACCTCTTCCACAAGTCTGATGCTGCTGGTGCCTCAGTTTCATTGCATTTGCTGCAGTCACGACAACAGATCTGGAGGTTATGTTTATGGCTGTTTAAAAAAATGTAATTTCAGATACTCTATGTGAGAGACCAGAATAGTTGATTCTTTCTTTGTATCAGCCTACAGAAATAAACCTGTGCAATATTCTATCAGGGAACTTTATGTGGTTTCTTGTAAGAGAATTTTTATGAAAATCAAGGTTTGATTTTTTGTCCACTTCTTGCTGTGAGCTTATCAAGCAAATACGCAGACTTTCCCTTTAAATTTGTGTATGCACGGGATAAAAATGAAAGTGATAGTGCAGCAGCATTGGCTACAGCTAGGCATTGTGTAGGCAGAATTTGATACTCTTGGGTTTCTCACACTACTGAACCTTGCAGCACCTCACTTGGAGCTGCTTTGCTGTCCTAAACCTTGCCCTCCCCAGAAAAGAAAATCACGTTCATGCCAAAGTGTACGTGTAAGTTTTAAAGTGGAGACAATGAAGTAGTTTTCAGTTGGGAAGCAAAGACTGTGAGCAAAGGGTTTACAAAGATGTAAACCCTAAAGTTGTGTTGGTACATTAAGTGACGACTAAGACTAATCTTATCTCCAAGCAGCATTTGATGTGCCGGGTTCTTCCAGGACTTTAAAGCTCAGCTTGAATCCCATGGCAGAGACATCTTTTTAACCGGAGTACGGAGGCCTAGTTTCAAAGTGGGATTCACAGTCCTATTATACAGAATAGAAATATGTTGCCCTTCATTTAGGGCTGTTCTTGTAGTAGTGCAAGTTATAGTCTTCCACTGCCTTTTGTTTCGTCCATTTTTTGAATTGTTTTTTCTTTTTGCCAGGTGAGGTTAACAATACGTCTATAAGAATACATTTTGATGGGTATAGAAAACAAGCTATAGATCACTTTTATCTCCATACAATGTATGGGGAAAAAGTGCTGGTGGACCTCTTATTACTACAGTTTAGTGCCAGCTGAGAACAGACTGTGGGAATATTAAGGTTGAAATAACTTGAAAATACTTAAATAAGCTTATTTAAACAGTATTTAAGAATTAAAAATTAATTAAAAAATTAAAAAGTAATCTGCAGGCGCTCTTCAATTTTTACGTTTTCAATTTTTTTTTTGTCCCCTTAAAGTATTCTTTTCTCCAGTATATATGTCTGTCGAAGGATTCCTGATAGTAGAGGGAAATGCTTCAAGGATCTCTATTTGATCCTTCTAGTTAACGGGACAAAAATTCTGAAACAACTAAATAATTTTGTAGTCTTTTGGAGGAGTTTTGGGGACGATTATGGAGAAAATAGTAAGGGCAAGCAGAGTTTGAGAAAAGCTGTAAATTTATAATTGGGTTAATAAAAGGAACAAATTAATCCTGTTAAAAGGGCAGGTCGGTGGTGCGAGTGGTACTTTCTCAAACAGATTTTAGTTTGGCTGGAAGAGACAGCAGTTTATTTGCATGCTATAAGATTTTCTTTAATAACCAAACAAATAATAGTATTTGTGTTGATTGAGGAAGTAAGTATGGGAGTTGCAGTTTAGTTTGGGCATATCATATCCTTTCTTCCAAGTGTGATCAATACATTCATTCAGAAGGTCAAAGTAGCTACCATTAGTTCCTTGGAATTTGTTCCCTTTTTTTTTTTTTAATTTAGCTGTAAAGAGCTAAAGAGACCACCACTAACTGCCCAATGGAGACCACCAATAACTGCTCTTTTGGTGATTATTCTGGCATGCATGTATACCCACAAGGACCTTTTTAGCATTCCTTTAACTTAACAAAAAAAAAAAAAAAAAAAAGCACAAACCTCCCAACAAACCAGTTATGCTTTTATAATGTCAATTTTTTTTTCTGTGCCTTTGTGTCTATTTTATTGCCTTTACTGACATGTCTTTATTAAATCAATCTGTAGTTAATTCGGCAGTACTACAGTCTGGTGACGCACAAGGACTGTACTCGTTTATATCCTGTTTTCTTTTTGAATATTACCGTACCTGCCTCTGCTGTGGATGTGAATTTAACACCTGATAAAACTCAAGTTTTGCTGCATTATAAGGTAACTAAGGTTTTAATCTGGTTTTGAGTTGTCGACCTTTTACTTATGTATGCATAATGAGGGTTTCTGGGACTACTGAAATGTTTGAAGGTAAACAGTGCCACTGATTTATTTTATTTATTTTTTAGTTACATGATAGCTTGCCTTTATCACAGGACTGTTTTGTTTGAAAAGTATCGAACAGGCTAAGTGGAGGATTATTCAAAATTAGTTTCCTAGTCAGTTTTAAAGATCATTTTTATGCTGTCAGATATATGTGTGTATCACTGTTTTCAGATGGCTTTATAGTGAGAGGAGCTAAATGGAATTATGATGTGTGTCCCTACATAAATCTCATTCTTAACTTTATAACTACACTAAATAATAACTCTTTAAACACCATGTACATTAAGGTAGGGACAGAGGGGGGAGAAGCTGATTTCTGGCAATATTTTGCTGTTATGCGTACAGATTATTGTTGACATCACTTAAGTTTTAGGATATCCTGTTCATACTATCAAAACCTTAAATTTAGACCATATATGCCTGTGTTTTAGAGGTTGTGTAGTGATAAATTTCCATAAACTCACTTTCACTTATTAGCACTTCATATGAAAAATAGTATCACAGAAATTAAGAAGGCTACATAGGTAAGATAGTTATTCAAAGTGAATGTAGGTAGTCACACGACTACATTAATCCTCCTATTCACTGAAAGTTTTCGTATTTGTCTATGTTAGTTTAGTAAATGTACTGTTAAGTGTCACTTGTATGAAAATTAACACAGCATTCTCACATTTGATCTAGCTTAAAACTTCCATTTGGCATTAGAAAAGGGGTTGGGTTGGTTTTTTTTTTTGTTTTTCATTATTATTTTGTGGGTTGTTTTTTCTTTTTCATTTCTGTCATTTGGTGCAAAGCTGTCCTGGAAGCATGCACCATAAAAGTACCTACACGAACACACTTACGTGAAGTGGGATGTTGTTGGTGCATCTGTCTTGACTATACACTTCTAACTCTGTATTAGGTGGAAATAGTTTTACCTTATATTGGTTTAGGCAGCCAGTGCCCTGTTATAAAGAAAGCAGTTAATTGGTTTTGTGATACCAAAGTAAACCAGTGAAGCAGAATATCTATCACAAATTATTTGAGGCTAAAGGTGTTCACTTCAGAGTCTTTTTGAGCATGTGTGAACAACTGAAATGCAATAATCTGTCCAAATTTGTCAGAAGAATATTCTGAATAAGATTGCTTTGCTTATTGTTCTGTATTCTCTATATCTGTCAGTTACATTTTCAGGTGTGCTTGTGTGTGCGGCTTTTCTGGTTTTAGTTGTGGTGTTTTTTTTTTTTTTTTTCTTTTCTCAGGAATCTGTCTTACTTGCTGTTGAAAATGTGTTGAAATCACTGTATGGGCCACTACCTGCTACAGTCCCTGGTGAAAGTAATAAAACAGATGTTACCTCAGAAGACATGTTTGTTTATAGAACAGAACAAACAGATGTGGTTGTTAATGAAATGGGACCATCTGGAAACGATGATCTACATGCTCGTACTTCATTCCTTTCATTCAGCAGTGATGTGCAAAACTGTCAAGCAGGAAAAAACACAGAGATCTGCTTAAATCATCAGACATTTTGCGGTGATAATGTGCGTAGTTGCCTAGACAAAAAAGAGGTTTCTAAGAGTGATGCCTTTCCAGACAGTTCCTTAAATTTATTGTGTGGGGAGGAACAGAATGGACAGAATATGACCAATATTCAAAGTAACAGTGTTCCTGTGGACCCCAAGTCTAAAAAAGCTGATGAGCATCTTTTGACTTCTGATAATATTGATGAAACAGAAAAAAATGAGGAAGTCTTAGTTCCTAAAGACTTACCTGAAATCTCTGCTGATAGTTGGAGTATGGGAAGTGGATTTAAAAATGATCTAGGAGACAACCTGGAACCGGTTAAGATTTTGATTCCTGAAGTTGGAGGAACAATTAATAAGCAAAATGAACACACTGGTGAACAAAGTCATGATCTGCAAATCTCAAATCAAAGCATAAAGAAAAGAAATGTGATAAGTGATAAATTTGGACATGTGACGGCTTATGACTTAATTAGTAGTAGAATAATAAGGAAACCAAAGTCTGCAATTGGATTTTTTACTCAAGATTGTCGTCCAAAACTGATAACTGATAATCCAAAGACCAGCATGGAGGACATCCTGCTGAAAATTGAAGAGCAGTGGAAGAATCTGAATGAAGAGGAAAAAAAGAAGTAAGTTTTTAGGCTGTCTTGGTTCTAAATCTGTTAGTTACCAATGAGTCAACCTTTAGTCAATTAAAAGAATTGTAACTTCCCAGTTATTTATGAAAAAATAGAACAGAAAATTATTTTTGGCTTTTCAAGATCAGCATCAGTATTGTGAGTTGTCATCCTTTGCTGTGTGCATACATGCGCTACTGAGTTGAGTTGTTCATTTTGTAACTGTGTCATGCAGCAGTTAGGTAGGGACAGTTTTGCTGAATTGTTATTTAGAGATAACAGGCAAGAGAATGTGTTGTTTGAATCTTACAAGCTTCTGTTTTCTGAGAGCTGCCTGTATGTTGTCACTCCTGATACACTCTGAATGAAAACCAGCGTGGTGATGAATGAGGCACTGTATAGTTCCCCCAGAGCTTTTTCCAACCAACAGTTCTTTTTTTATTGTTACAAAGGGAGAATTCTTTTCGGGATCTTTTGTACTTGAACATTTGGTAAACTCCTTTCCTCTAAATTTAGTACATATCCCAACCCAGGCTACTTCAGAATTGTATTTATAAAACCCAATCAAGTGACACTAGGAATTTCTTTTTCCTCTAAACAGCTATTCCAGTGCTGGTTCAGAGAATGTAGTACAGTTTGAATTTTAATCTGTTTCAATCAAAACCAAATCTTTTTTTAGATTGCAATCTGAATAGCTAAATTCCATATTTTTCCAAAACAAATTGTCACTGAGTTTTTGAAATCTGTCTGCAAGTAAGGGGAATATTTTAGCCTAATTTGGGGCAGGGGTTGGATTAGTTAAAATATTAGGTATAGGTTGTCCTTTAGGTGGAATTATGGTACAAGATGACTTAGAATAACAGATTTTGAGACATTGAAAGACAGTTTCAAAAAAAAAAAAACCAAAAAACAAAAACAAAACAAAACAGCCACCAAACCTTCCACATTTAGCTTGTAATTTTATAAAATGTAAAATGCTGTAGGGCATCATGCAAATGAGGAAAATAGAAGTAGTTCTTTTAATAGTTTTACATGTAATGATTTGAATGCGTATTGTGATTTGTAGCAGAAAGTTTGGGAAATGAAATTTTGGTTTGGAAGAACAAAGTCATTGGAAATGTTGTGAAAATGTGTTTTCTTCATGTTGTGGAAGCAAGGAGAGTGAATTAAGAAACACCACTGAAAAGGAAATTATACTAGCCAAAACAGTGTAATTTTAACACTAATGAGAGATTTGATTAGGAGAATGGTAAGAAAGAGAAGCTATACCTGTTGAATTACTGTTTGTATATATGTTTTTTCCTTGACTTCTTGACTGTGAAAAATCTGCATTGTTCTGAATACCAGCTATCTCAGAGTTAAGTAAAACCTTTTTATCTAGCTTCTCATTTACCTCATTTAAAGCTCCCTAAGCAAGCAAAGTGCCATGATCACAAAACCATACATGTGAGAAAGGGGTTTGTCCATCTCTGCATTAGCAGAAATACTAATCTAATAGTAGAAATCTACTCCAATTATATTCATGCTTTTAATGAAATAAAACAAAAAGATGTGCCAGCTGTTTCAGAAAATTTTCATTTGCTCTGCTTTAGCTTTTGAGATGTCATGGTTGCTTTCCTGGTACAACTGTTATGTTTAAGAGTGTGCCTACAGATTAGCTTTGTATTCGTTCAGGAAGGAAACCTCTCTGGTAATGAAGTTTTCGTTGTATGTGGGAATGAATGTAGTAGGGTCCAGTGGATGTTGAAGTGAATGAAAAATTTACCACTAGTTGTATCCATACGTTTCAGCTTTTTTTCCGCTTTTAAACTTTTAAAATAGCCTCAGAAAATAACAAATAGGAAGAGATACACAGTCATCTTTTCCTCCAAGGTAACAATCCAGAAGAACTGTTGTATGTCTGGCAGAGAACGTAAGTCTTGCCTACCAGATACTCTGGATAAATTGGGCCACCTAGAGGTAACAACAAATGTATATACAACAGGGCAGCCAAAGTGCCTCAGTTCTACCCAGCACGCTATGCCTCCAACTTCATGCAACCTTCCTGGCAAGACATCACTTTTCCTGGGCTCTAGTCCTCCATCCTTTGTGATAGCCACATGTTTATGTTACAATGGGTGTGCTTGGCTTCAGCATCTCTTTTTCTCTGTGTTGCTGCTCCAGCAGGTCTAAATGAGTTTAAATCCTTTTTGGGAGCAGTACAACCAACAGATGTCTTATAGTGACATAGGATAGCCTTTTCAAAACAAGTCAGCATTTATTACTGGAATGTAAAATGTTATGGTCTTTAGGTTATAATAGAAGAGGAAAGCTTCCATGCATGTCCATGTTGGCAGCATCGTATATCCCCCTGCTTTGCAAAGTCAGGATTTAATTTCTTGCGTTCACTCTGCTCTTATTTAATACAGCTTGCGTGTGTTTCTGGTCTTAATATTTCTTGCATATCAGGCTTAGGTAGGAGTGGGAGAAATCCCTCCAAGTGCCATATCAATGGCAGCAGAAGTTATTCTGAAGGTGTAGGAAAGGTTCAGAGCCACACACACATTATCATGGAGCTAACAAACTACCTTGTCAGTGATCTACTGTGATTCTTCATGATTATAAATGTACCTCAGGAGAAACATCATTTCAGGTAGCGTGGCCTTTGCTGTCTGCTGACAGGGAAGAGTATGCACATAAGACAGTCATTAGTGGCTGATAGTAACTAGCTCATGTGTGGTAACTTTTTATTGCCTGATAAACGTTCCATGCATCTCATGTGCATGTGTATGCATTATTTGCAGTTTGTTGACATTGGGGCAAATATGCTTGCTTAGCAATTCCATAAAAAATTCTTTTTTACTGTATTTTAACTTTTTAGTTATCGTGTTCTTTTTCCTATGGGTGGGGGTAATTTGGTGGTACCATCTGGTCATTGGCCATCCATCATATCTCTAGCCAGCTCCATTCATCTACTGCCAGATATTAATCATGAATAATTGGTATCTGTTGCTTTTCCCCAGCCTCTGTGCAGTCGTAACAGTAAGTTCACATTCTCCACTCCTAGGAAACAGTGCTAGTACCTTGAAACCTATGCATTTTGGAAGATGACTGTGAAACGCTGATGTGGGCAATTAAAAGCTTTTTTTATTTTTCTCTTCACAAAGGAAGGAAACACAGAAGTAGAATGTCATACTTACTCATGGTGATAGTTTGAGTTGATTGGGTTTCATTATGTGAAAAGACTGATGCTGAGAGATATTACATTGAGTGCGATGCCTCTCTGTTCTGAACACGTATGAATCCACACAAGTGGCCATGTCCAGTCAGAATTTACTCCAAATAGTCAAATTCAGATAGTGTTATTTGTCTTCAAAGGTCTGAGAGACCTTATACTAAAAGGTTTTTGTTATATGCTAAATATTTCATTTGGGTTTAAGAAGCAAGGGGAAAGTGGTAAGTTGTGGGACCCGTTTTTCTAGTTAAACCAAAGCTACCTTTAAAATTAGACTTCATTCTAATCTTCAGCTTCCCTCCTTACACCCATTTTTGCATATTTCCTTCGCTTTAGATTTGTAGTTTGAGGAAAGTATCCTGAGCTCACAAATCGGAAAAGAAACTGTTCTTGGAGCGCTTGTTGATTACACTTGTCTCTGTGGAAAGATTTTTGGAAAGGCAAAGGTGTTCCCTCATAGTTTGTAGACCTGCTGTTTTCTTTAATTCTCAACAAATCACTGACAGTGATGCATATGAATTTGCAAAACCCTCACAATCAAAGCTTGTAAGGCTAGAATTTTTCTGGTAGCCTATAGCGACAGGCAAGTTGGACTTTCTTTGGAAGTGCTTTTGTTTTGGATCGTCAGTGTATCACTGAAAGCTCAGTTCTCTTATAGTTAAATATTCTCCTGCATTACAATTGAGTCTATTCAGAACAAAGTATTTATTGATCTGGTCAAAGCTATAAATGTATTTGGGATAAAAAAAATTCTGTTCAAGTGATTTCATCCATTCATTTTAAAAGGAGCAGATGTTTTTTATCTTAACATTTACTCCATATTTTCTAGGACATGATTTATTGCAAGAAACTACTTAAGCTGACTTTTTTAGTTAACTAAATATTGGTACCATATGTGAATGCTAGCACATCATAATTAATTGCAAATGTTGACCCTTTTGTTGACCTTAATTTTCCAGCATGCATACACATAATTGAATCAAACTGTTCCAGCAAGTAGCAATAAATAAATATGACCAGCTAAAATACTTATTTCCAACACTTATATATGATAGTACCACTTTTTTTTATTGAAAATTGAACTGGTTTGAATTAGGTGCTAGAATTCAGAATATCAAATAAGGGCAAAAAGAGGGAATTCGGCAAATCACTCCTTTGGCCTTCAAAAAAGTAACATTTGTATGTAGTAGGCAAGTATAAACCTGGCATCTATAAAATTTAGCTATCTTCCTGACATTTGTAAACTCATTAAGAATCCATGCAGGTTGTAGAGCTTTAGTGTGTAGTAATGTTTTACCTATTTAGACAGCATCTAGGAGTAGCTCGTTATTGAGTACTTTTTGAAAAATCTGTAAGTTTATTAGTTAGAGAATTCTGTGATAATCATATATATGCTGTATTCTTGTGCTTTTTATTTGTGGTTAATTTTAAGTCATTTGAAGTCAAATGTACTTTTTCATAAGCCTCAGGCTTTATTTAATCTAAAGTTATTTGAGCTCCAAACTCATACCTAACCACATGGTCTCCCCTTGAAGTCTGTAGAGCTCTAGAAGCTTCAATGACTTTGTGAATTGGTCCGAATGTGCCTGGGACAAAACTCCTTCCAAAACTTGGTATCTGCTTGTGAATTAGGGTTAAACGTAGTCTTTGGGACTGAGGTCAAAAGCAACCTGCTATAACTCTTTGTATGAGCTCTACTCCTCCCCCTTCAGTAATTCAGGTTTTGCTGGCTGTCACAATGAAGAAAAATTTCCAACATACCATCTTCACAGGATAATGTAATAGGGGCACAGTCACTGGTTACCTTCCACCTGCATTGTAGTGGAAAGGATATTGATTTGGCTATTTGAATGAACGATGGAAATCACTCTTGTCTGTTGGAATGGTTACTTTGCCTTTTGTTTCAGAGTTGGGGTTTGGTTTTTTTTTTTACCTGATTATCCTACTGGTTTGTTTTCTCTTTTAAGTTATGAAATTAAAGCTGCTAAAGACCTGGAACGGTACAACAGAGAGGTCAAGAAAGCTACGGGACAGACAATGCACCGACCAGCAAAGGAGGCAGAAAAACAGAAACCCAGGCTGAAGACTTCCCCATCCGACCAGCAGAAGCTTGACAAGATATTTCATGCTCAAACTGAAAAGAAACGGAAACCTGAACAGCCTACAAAAATTGTGACAGTGCCTTTTTCTATGAGTTCCTGTAGACACCAGCTTCAGAGACATGAGGAAAACAATTCAGGTGAACACAAGCTTTTCCTGATCCGTCGTCAGAGTTTTCCTGATGTGTGGATATTTGCTACTGAAAAGAAGCTAATGTTGCTGAATCCATATAGATTGGAAGAAGCCTTGCTACATAAAAGATTACTAATGAATCATAAGCTTCCAGTAGAGAAACTGGACAAGCCAATTGTGTTAATGGACAGGTATAGTACAATTAAGCAAATATTTGTACACTGTTTCAAGTATCATTTGATAATTACTTACAGAAAACTCTGTAAGGCCCTGTTTCCTGTCTGTGATTATTTATACATTTGTTTATCCATAAGAACAAATTTTTGGTTTGTGTAGTTTTACTGTATAGTAATGAGCAGGCCTCGTCATACTTCAGTTGAAATAAGTATGCATTTTGACCAGTTTCATTGGTAATGCAGTGGAGACAAATTTCTTCCCCAGATGAAAATTAAATGCTCCACATTTTCACAACTTCACTCTAACTAACTTTCCCCCATGGGTTATGTAATTATTATTATATGTCTAAACTTGGTCACTCTTGAAGATATGTGAATAGTTGCCATTTTGTTTCTTTAAACAAATTACTTTTTCGGAATATTTTTAAAAATCATGATCACTTTTCATCACTTAACTACTTTTCTCAGTATTTTTCCCACAGTTTTAATTTTCAAATTAAGGCTTTTAACCCTTTGGATTATTTTTTTTTCCAGTCTTCTTGGCGGATCTCAGTATATAGCTGCTCTTTACAAAATGCAGAAGGATTACCAGAGTTTCAGTGGATCAGGTTATTTGTCAGATCCAAGGCTTATAGCAAACGGTTTCCAGATAAAAGTGATAGAAGGTACGATGGTTTTAAAATCTTTTAGTCATATTGGATCTTGTTCCTTCTGATTTAATGATTTAAATGATTGTTAATGTATATCATGTTATTCTATACCACTTTATCATTTGAAGCACTGACATCTTGCTTTCCCTAACACTGAGATTTTATTACTTGGCAAAGAACGTTATCTCATACATAGAACACTGAGTAATGGAAACTGATAGCTGAACAGAAAACTTTAATTGTATGTCAAAGAATGCTCTGAAATCCACGTTTTCCTGACTTCTGTTTTTTCTTCTTTTCTCAAAATGCTGGGTGTCAATATCCTTAATTGCCATTTTGACAGACTAGATTAAGCTGATGAGACTTCCTTAGTCTTGGCAGCTGCTTCTAAGGTGATACTTACTTGCAGAATCTTATATGATTACGTGCTTTAGCAGACTAGTCCTCTGCTGTTGAGCAGTTGAGGAGGTCCAGTAAGGAGCTGGATCTGGTTATTGACTTACTTTCATATCAGAGTTGTAACAGAGCTCAAAGGGGCCAGTAAAGAGAGGGCGACAGGATCACCATCACAACTTTTGATAGAGTTCGATCTGAACTTTTTTGGAGACAGCCTGCTTTTCAATGGGTCTGTATTGGTCACAGAATAAGTCTGTTTCATATAAGATCCTTTTACCTTAGCAAGAGAGATCAAATGTTTATATATTTTTCTGAAGAATGATTTATAGAAATGCTGTTGGAAACCCAGGGGCAACCCACCGAGGGTCAGTTCTGCAGACCAGGACTTCTCTAGCAGAATTCCAAGAAATGCAAACGTCTTTGGGGGTAGTACCTAGCTGACAGCTTAGAGAAAAGATTCACTATAAGAGCTGTTAGAAATGCTATAGCTTCATGTGTTACAGATCCTCACATATGTACAGTGATGACAGATCTACTGTAACATATGGGATCTTTTAAGGGTAGGTACAAAAAAAGGGATGTAGAGCAACTCCTTCACACAGAGGCTGGCTCTTGGGAAGAACAGAGCCTAAGCTGTTTTCTTTACTGAATCATGCACAGCAAAACCAAGGAAACTTCTTTCTGACTGGCTAAATCCCTAGATAAATAGAAAAAACTTTGTAGGTGTTCATGGTGATAATCGTTGATTGAATGATTAGGGGAATAAAGGCGTATTGTAAGAAGCGGCTCTTAAAAGGTTTATTCAGTCTAGCAAATCAAAAGCTGAGGAGGTCTATGATGTGCCTCTAGACAAATATGGGAGAAAGAGGTTGTTGCTTAGCCTTTTTGCTCACATACTTTTTTTTTTTTTTCACCTCCTGATACCCTGTTTGCTCAAAATCTAGTTAATGTAAACTGGATGTGAATAAATTGAATGTGAAAATTTGAAGAGGTTTCTAGGCAACAACAGCAGAGAGTGGTTGACTGGTGTTGTGGTGCGGGAGATGGGAAACTAGTTTTAAGGCAGCTTGATTTGTTTAAGAGCAGAATTGTACAATATAACACCAAGGGACTTGACACAGTAACTGGGAAGTAGTAACCGTTTTCCAATCCCGTGTTCCTAAGTATGTAAAATTAAGGAAATGAAATCTTGTGAGGAAACTGTTTTCACTTGGTTTACTGTTGAGGAAAGTAAAAGTGCTTTATATGCACTATATAGGTTGACGCACCGTGGTTGTGGGCTTGATCAGTACCATACGGCTAGTCCATATGAAGAATGGGAATCTAATTCAGTTCTTTGTCCCAGTCTTAGATTTTAACTACTTGAATGAAATGTTAATAACTTCTGAGACTTGTCAGTCATGTTTATAAGCTTCTGCTGATGACATTATAGCAGTTACAGCCTCTGTTATTAAAAGAGCATGCCATTGCAGATGAAGGTAGAAATACCAGCAAACAAATGGAATTTCTTCCAGCCTTTTTTCCAACTGACCCAAGGATTTTTACTTAATACTTCATCAGTTACTTCTTTTTTTTTTATTCTTGAACTCATCCCTGAAATATGCTGTCTTCTACAAATATGCCACTGTCTTCTACAAATACTTATTAAAGCCGATTTTTAGAAACACAGGTATTAGTTATTAACACTCCTTACGTGCCCTTCTCTGGGCAGTTTGAGGTTCTTTTAATTTATAGATTTTACGTAAAGTGACCTGTGGATCAGGAGTGACTTGTGCCACTTACGCCTGAGTATTCTATAGGATTTCTCAACTTTGAGAGGACAAATTCATCTCGTAAAACATTCTTCACTGTCCTTATAGAAGCTTTTTTTTTTTTTGTTCGCTGTCTGAATTCAGTGTCTGTTTTTGTGGATTTTTTTTAAAACTCAGCCAGCCTGAAAGGGGAACATTCAAATGTTGTTGAAGTTGCTTCAGAAAAGTTTTGTTTCTTCAGGATAAATTGTTAGTTTTTGGGACAGGGGTTGCCATTTTGTGTGGTGGATGATAAATCACTGCTTGCTGGAGAGAGGTTTCCAGAATGCAAATGTGTACTTAACCCATGGTAGCTGGAGAGTTTCACCTTGGCAGCATACATAGGAGCACACCTGAACCCCATTCTCTGTGCATGTACCTTTATAACTCCTTTTTTCCCAACTTCTTGGATTAATTGGATCAGTCCTGGTATTTGTTGTTTCTCAACTGAACTACCAACTCTTTCGTGCTGTCAAGGTAGTATGTTTGAAGGTCTATACTTTCCTTTGGGGTTTCAACCCTGACATGGTCATATTAGATGTCCCTTTCTGACTGCTGGTTGATTTCTTATTAACAGCCACTAGTGCGTGGCTTCCTTTTTCATCCTGGGTAGGCTTTTTATTTTCTGTGGCAGAAAATTTCCTTTTTCTGACAGAGACATCTTCTTTTATGTCACAAGCAAAGGTTCCATTTCTTTAGCTTTGAATTTAAATGTGAAGTGGTATTTCTGGTAATTTCTTCTTGCAAAACAACAAGTCTTTCTCTTGATCCATGTGGATCACAAGTCTGTGATGCCATCAGTAGCTCTAAGATACCTACCAAAACAAGAACAAAGGAAACTTAGCTGCTCCAATTCAATGTTTGGCAGTTTTGGCCGCAGAAGAAGAGGCTTTCCTTGACCCATGGTGATCTTTGAAGAGGACTGTCAGTCTAGTAGGTTGCATTGATTATTTGTTTAAATCTCCACACATATTCTGCCAAAGGAGAAGGACCCTGAGTAATGTTGCTGATTATCATATATTAAGTCTACTCATAATACTCAGATATAAATTTGGAACGTGAGACCTCTTACTTTGGTATTGAGCACCTCGCTAGGACTGTTACCTAGGTCGCTATAATGACTTGAATATAGGACTCATTCCTTATTTCCTCTTGGTGTGGGAGGTGTTTTACAGGACTGTTTAATAACAAGAAAATCTGAACAGCTGCCATAATTTGAACGGTGATTTTGGTAATTCCCTTGTTGCATTGGTCTTGCATCTCAGCTGGCCTTTGTTAAAGGTGCTTCTTTGCAATTTAAATTCCTACCTTTTGGCAACTTATGGTATTAAGGAACTTTGTATAAAGATCTCGATTCTGATAGTTTCTTACTTGAAAAAAAAAATCCCTATGTAGTACTGTTTTTTTTGTTATTTGGATGACTTGTCTGTAAGGGACAACTCTTATAGGATTAAAAAAAAATATAATTCATTAGTCTTGCACTAATTTGGCAGGTTTGGGGATTAATACTCAGAAATTGAATCTTATTCCCTAACAGTGCTTGGAATTTGCAGAAATACAACTATACTCTTTAATGGCCAGGACCTTTTAGCCAGTGGGGTGGGTGGTTCTGAACTTTAGTTACTTTAATAACCTACCAGGAGCCTTTCTCACAGGCATAGTATGGAAATGACTTGCTCTGAACCCCACAGCACTGTGTGACACCAAATGCACAAGCAGGCAGAAATTCACCTGTTTCTGGAAGGCTGGGCTGTCTTCCCAGTATTCATTTGGAAATTATGATATCTGTCCTAACTCATGTCTTCGGTTCTCTTTTCTTTGGCAGGTGCTAAACAACATCTGTATAGTAATGCCCTTTTGTTCCCCTTCTCATTCTCCTCCCTCTTGTGGTCCACCTGCTTAGTTGCGGACACTTCTCTTTCTGACTGAGGAGCCCAGTCTAAGTCATTTCTGACCCCCTGGACAGCAAGACTGATACACTTGACCTCAGCTTTAGCATTGTCAATACTGTTAGTTGATCAATGGTCAAAGCAGTTTTAACTTCAGAATTTTGTGCCTTCTGTTTGGAAACCCAGAACTGTGCTGTTATTACTAGATCTTCTGCCACTGCATGTGGGCAGCTCCTGCCATCTTACAGTTGGGATGTAGAATTGCTCTTGGAGTTAGAATTGGGCTGGATTTTTTTCAATCAGAAATGGTCTTTTGATCTTTCTTAATAACAGAAAGCTATCAACTATTATTTTTTTAGATTTATTTGCTTAAATGTTTAAATTTTCAATTATATCGGCCTTATATTTCCAAGATGTCTCTCTTGGACTATTCCTAGTAGGTTTTTGAAGGGTCTAATTAGGCCTTTTCTTCCCAACAGGGACTCACTTCCACGTGGAGTTTCATTCTTAGTCTGTCGTTTTGGTGGGAAAACGGTTTGAACTTCTGGCAATGTTTTCCTTTTTCACAAATGCAGCCTTTGAATAGTTATTTTTACAAGAGTGTGAGAGTTTGGGCCTTACTTGCCTATTGTTTCATTTGAGGATAAGTCTGTCCTTTGAATGTTCTCTCGTTGTAAGACAGGAATATAACTTACCTTTGTTTCATATCGTTCAAAGACTCTGTATGATTGCAGCCAAAGTTGTTCCAAGTATCCTAAGTCTTGGATGTGCCCTATCTTCTTGTTTTGGTAGCCGAAGATTTTTGTAATGTCTCCTTGTTTCTCCTTATATTGACTGCTCAGCAGCCTAAGGAGTTTTCAACTAGATTTTCTCTGGATAGCTGACAGTGAAAAACATGTTGTGAAATAGCTCAGAAAAAGCTTCTCACTGTATGTCAGTTAGGCAAAATCAATGGTTTCTTTGTGGAACGTGCCAGTTGTTGTGATTTGCAAAGCTGTGACGCTGAGCTCCAGTCCGTCTTCCACTGCCCTCCCGCCCCCTCATGTTCTGGCCTTACTGAGGCTTCAAGTGATGCTACCTTTGGGAGAGCAGTCTGTTTGCTTTTACTTAACTCAGTATTCCAGGATCTGCCAGGCATTTGTTTGCTGGGTATAGCTTGCAATGACCCCTATGTACAGAGAAACATTTCAAAAAGATAGATGGATTGCTTTCCATCCAATTCTCCTTAAGATGTGCTTGTTATATGTACCTTCACAGCACATCTGTGTGTTTCACATCTCTCGGACTTTCATGGAGGGAATTCTTGGATGGAAAGGAACTGAGAGCAAGGAACACATCTTGCGTATCTTTGTAACAATGGTGAGCCTTGGGCCATGCTCCAAGGCAGGCTTTTAGGGTAGAATTGTCTGTCTGACAGAATATGTGTACCCAACATATGTATATCCAAAGAATGTGCTTATAAGGCCTCAAAGAGCAATAATAGGTAAATAAACCACCTTCCTTGGTAATATAAGCTGCCTCAGCTCTTGTAACCACCAGTGGAAAATCATGCTGCTGCTTAACTTCAGTCTGATTTTGATCGTAGACTGGAAGATAGATAGTCTTATAGTGTCACCTAATCTAGGTGGCAGCTGGAAGAGAACAGTTTTTCCTGGCCATCAAGAAGGAATTATCCAAAGATGATTGAGAACGCTTTGTTTGGAAAGAGAAAGGGGAAATTTGTAGCAATGAGAAATCCACATTTTTAGTCAATTGAAAGCTAGTTTATTTGTTCACGGAAATATTTTCCTTGGAAGTTGCAAAGCATTTCATAGAAACTACCATGGAAACTGCTTGAAGACACTCTGTTTGAATACTCAAAAATCTTAATGTATATTTTGTCAAAAATTTACCAGTACACTGTGGCTCAGATGTCTGCTTATATCATCAAATGCTGCCAGTATCAGAATTCCTGCAAAGACTTGCAGATAAACGTGTTAATCAGGATGCAATGGGCTACTTTTCAGTCTAAAGAATGTAAGCACAAAAGGAGAATGACACACAAACAGAAATACCAAAGAAGAAAACTTCTCTTAGCCAGGATTTGTATTGTTTGTTCTTATGTTAGACTCTTCAAAACCCCCGTTGACTTTCAAATTAATGAGCAGCATGGTGAAGTCAAATCTTTGCAGACAGTAAAATTGCTATTGATAAAACTGAAGAGTATTGAGCATTAGCAGTCTCGTTAGCAAGCACGGAGCCTTGGTTTACTGGATTTGGGGGAGAAAAAAAAAAAAGAAAAATAAATGTTTTGCAAATCCAGAACCGCATTGTCATGAAATTTTAAGAGGAAGCACTGGAAATACAAGTTTTTAAACTGAAAATCTTAACACTTGAAACTTACCAAAATTTTCTGTACTGTCTTTGGTAGCATATAGAGAGGTAATTATTGAAAGGTTGTCAAATTGACTAAGTTCTACTTTTAGAGAGAAAGCAGCATAATCACATGGTCTGGAACAGTTACTCAAATCTAGTCTTTCATTAAAGCAAAACTGGGATAAAAAGGAAGAGAAAATAGCTGAAGGAGATTAAAACCAAACTTTTATCTTTTGCTCCTGTCTCTTACTGACAGCCTTTCCCATGGGGAAATATTGGCATAGTACATTATCTTATCTCACCTTCAATAACTGGCGAACTTTCAGGTAGTTTAACATTTTGCTTTAAGCTGGACTTGATCACAGGCTTACAGCAGCACATAAAAAATATGTCTGTTTTTGCTGGCCGCGATTAGGGAAAGACAGCTTGAAAAAGAGAAGGAAGACAATGCTGGGTGAAAAAGGAAATAAAATTTCAAATTTAAAGCAGTGTGGAATATGTAGCTGAAAGGAGGTTATGTGATTTTGAGGGGGGCTGGGGGATTTGTTCCCTATATCAAATTCTCACTCTTCTCAAAGTATCTCTTGCCATGAAGCTTAAAAAAGCCCAACAGTGTTATTTACTTGGTGACACATCGTAGTTAGAAAATTTTTCAACCTGCACGGTCCTTCTGGTCATTTATGCTCTTTTTTAATGACTGTAAACTAAACAGCGCTTGGTCATGGATAACAGTCTCGTTCTGCTAGCTAATGAAAGTACATTGTGGTGACTTGTATTGCATATATATTTTCTCTTCTGAAAACTTTCACATTGTTGTTTGGACTAGGAACATGAATGATTCCTTGTCACAGTTTGTTAACTGAATCCACTTTGTAGCAATTTATTTGTCTCCAGCTTTTTTGACTTTGCAGAAACCATTCGTGAAGCAGACAATGTAATTTATCCTACCTGGGGTCATTACACAAGGGTGGGTTTATTTTCATTATGAATTGTATTCTCCCATGCTCTCCCTGTGAAGCTCTTTACTTCTTGGACTTTAGTGGAGGAAAAGGGAAGGTAGCCATGTGGGCTGGGTTGAGATTTCTGTGCACCCAGCATGAATGAGAGGAGGACCTCTGAAGGGCGACATGAAGATATGTGAGCCTGACCCCTAAAGACTTGCTTCTGACTGTGAGTGGAAGAAAAGTTAGCTTTACAGTAGCAGGTTCATTAAAATTTTTTTGCAAGTAGTATGAATAAGCAGTGGAAACTTAAATCTCAGAGACTGAATAGATATTTTGTTGGGAAGGATGTTTAAATGTTTTATCCATCATTCCTATTCAGCAGTACCTGTTGAAGCAGTGGTACCATATGACTGATACTATGAAGTCTGTCATAGAACCTTTAGTTATATGGGTTTGAGTTCTCCCTCTGCTTTGTAGAAGCTGTAGGAGAAAAAACTGCTTTTCATTTCAGCAGAAGCTGAATTTGTTATGATAACATTTGAACTCCACAGAGGTTTAAACCAATTACATAGAAAATAGTGCTAACACTCTGTTTTAATTTTTTTCAAGCTAAATTGTAATTTATTACTAGCTTCTACTTTAATTTCATATATGTTTAATTAAAGCCATAGAAGCTTTAATTAAAGCTATGCTCAAGACTGGGAATGCTGCAAAATGTAAGTATTTAAACAATACCAGCTAGGATTTGAATTAAAATAAGCTGAGATGTTTGTGATGTGAATAGGCACAATCATCATAATGAAACATTGGACAAATAAATGCTTTTCATTCCTAGGGAGGAACAAATAAAGTTTCCTAATGTTATTGAATTTGAGAGACTAATTTACTAAGTGATTTTATATCAGTTTAATTTTCTCTGAATTGATCCAGAATAGAAATCAAAGCAGTGTATAAACTACTGTTTTGTTTTGTATTTTCAGGTGCTTCAGCAATAGAAAGTCATCTAGAAATTGAAGGGATGGCAAATTGTCTGCCATATTATGGTATTTCTGATTTGAAAGAAATTCTGAATGCTGTAATTCATGGAAATGCAAAGGAGGTGTATGAATGTAGGCCTCTCAAAGTGATAAATTACTTGGAGGTAAGACAGACATTTGCTTTTAAGTATTGGCCAGCTAAGCTTATAATAAATCCTTAAATAGCTTGAAAATATTTCTTCAGTGTTTTAATTAATGTATCTCTGTTCTAAACAGAAGTTACTTTTGAAAAGGAGAATGCCATATCCTCTCTGAGGTGTATGGATTCTGCATTGCTTACCAAAATACTTCCATGAGACACGTCCAAAACCAGTCATCCAAAGTGATATCATACATACATGCTGAAAGTGTTTATACATAGGCAGTTTTCAGACTAGAAAGGCATTTCTCCATGTTAGAATACAGAACTGCCATAAAATTGCTTTACAAAGTCTAGAAGGCAGCTGAATCCAGAAAAGTCATCAAGATTTAACTCCTTTATAAATAAATTTATGAAGAAGTTATAAAATTATTTAAAGTAATAGTTTATGAAAAGTAGGCATTAGCTGAAGCTTAATTCTTGTGTAAACCTCAATGAGATGTACATCCTGAAAATCAGAAAGTGCACTTAAAGAATTAAAAATCTTATGATTCATTCAGAGAAAGGGTAGAGATAGACAAATGGAAACTTTTTTTGCCAGAAAAGCAAGCTGTCGCTGGATTTAAGACATTGAAGTAAAAAATGGAGTCTCACATACGGTGTACCCCATATGCCTCTGCAAATGCTTGTATTTAGTTAACATCAATAACTTCTGCAGTTAAAGGAAGCACATACTAACAACCAACAGAGTCTTGTGAGTCCCCTGTATTCAATGCAGTAGTGACTAAGCTCTGCGGTGCACTGACAGAGCGCGAACCATGTGTTCTTCACAAGCAGCCAGCATTATTAGTTGCCAGAAGTACGGTACTTGAGTAAAAGAATTTTTAATCTGTTTTCTTACAGAAGTTATTATGCAACAGTTGGAACTGGAATGACTCTTGTTAATATTTGATATGCAAATAGATAAAATCATCCATCCAGAGACAATAACAGGCGTGGTTTCAGAGACAGCTAATATATGTGGTACTAGTTAAAGCTGGCGTAACTAACAATAGTAGTCTTCTATCACTTCTTGTCTAGATGTTTCACTAATGCTATCTTTAATCCAAATTCTTAAGATCTCAATTCAAAAAGGTTACAAAAATATATGTCAAGTCTCTTCTTACTTAAGCATTCGCTAACATACTTTTCTGAATTGGACTACTTCAAAATGGGACCTCGGCATTTACACAGAATATATGTTTTATCTTTTAAACATTTATTATACAAATCTTTCCCTGTCTTTTTGGGGCAGTAAGTTTACAGCTGCCTTTGGAGCGAGTGATTCTGTTGTGTATTACTGAACCAGTCTCATGCACTTATGAAAGAAGCTTAAAGAAGGGATGAGTTAAGTTTTGAGACAGGAATGGTTTGTAACTTGGTTTGGAGGCAGAAGCTTTATTTCCTCTACTTACAAATACCCATCAGTCAGATTGGGTGGAGTTGGTTTAGAGAGAGAGAGAGATACACAGGCATATATGTATACACAGATATCTGTATATATCTGTATAAATATATATACATGTGTATATAGATATATAGAGATTTATGCATAAATCTATATCTAAAGGTGTATATTAAGAGATTATCGAAGGAAGACTTATTAAGAGCAATGTTGATTCTATGAGGAACTGTTATAAAGAAGATGCAGCAGTAACAGTAGCTGGAAAATACATATTGACTAGGAAGTATATGGCTTGCTGCCATGAAAAAAAAATTATAAAAATAAGCACTGAGGTGTTTCCACCATTCTGGGGGAATAGACACTGGAAACACCATTCACTGTCATGTCCAGAATTGCTACTTTTACCATAAAAGTGTCGTGTTTGAGCAGGCAGCATGTCTGCAGCTTTTGCTGTCTTTTGGTAGACCCTGAAGAAAGAATAGGGTAATGGTTAAAGAAGCAGCCTTCCTAGGTAGACGATAGACCACAGTGATCTTTTTTCCACTTGGAAGAGTACGAGAAAGTCCCAGACAAACAAAATGAGAAGATTCAGATTAAAACATTACGAACGCTGCTTCAGGTTTGTACAATATGAAGGGAGATTGTATTGCATATTCATTTCTGTCTAAGCAGCACTACTGAAGTACAAAAGAGAAGACAATGGCAGGGAAGCCCATCTTGGAGGAGGAAACATAAAAAACTGACTACTTCTTTTTGAAGTTGCTTCATTCTTTGAGGATGGGTGCTTTAGTAATTGTTTAGCAGTCGCTTCTGCTTTCTAGTGTTGTGAGATAACTGGATGCAATAGACAATAGTTAATACAACATTATCTACAATTTCACTGTAGTATTTTTAAAACTTTGTTTAGCTGACTGACTTTATTTATGTTAGTTCTAAACTTTGTGGCATAGAATGTGTTTTGTGAACTGGTAAACATCTTCAGCTGATACTGGTGTCAACAGGAAATAAGATATTCAGAAACACAAAGCATCTTGCAAAAGTGGACCCTGAAAGAGAAAGAGTGCAGACATGACCAGGAGACTGTGTGTTACTCCATTGTAGAAGTGTCATGAAATGACCAATAAGATATGTTTAGAGTTACACTTGTGTTTCTGGAATTTGGAGTATTTATCAGCAGAAAAGAGAAGCATGACCTTTAAACAGTGAGTTCTTAAGTCCTGATTTCTGGTAGCCCCAGGTTAATGTGTTAAAAATGGTACTTTAAAACCATCGGTGTTTTGTTTTTTTGTTTTTCGTTTCCACAGGGAGAAGCAGTACGTTTAGCTCGGCAGCTGCCCTTACATTTGTCAAAAGAAGATGTACAAAACACAATTTACAGGATGAAGCAACAGCTTGGAAAGGAAAATAAAGGCTGTGTTCATGGTCGTCCTTTTTTTCATCATTTAACAGATATTCCAGAAGTTGACAAGCACAGCTCCATGGAAATTACTCAGTAAATGGAACATTTTGTTTGGGATCATATTTCTCTTGCTTAATTTTGATCATTACTCTGTAATTTCAGTATGTTTTGTGCAAAGCTTTTGTATAATGACTTTTCATTATCATATGTTCACCTCCTAAAGACTTTTTTTATTTAAATTCAAATGCTACTTGAAAACTGGAAATAAATACTCTAGAGAAACAACTCATTTTCTAAAAAAAAACATTATTAAAGAAATATTCTCAACTGGTTTGATGCTTTTCTTATTGCTGCAGGTTTAGAAAATATCAGTATTGCAAATTTTTTTAGATGTGAAGTGGTTAGAAGATGCTTTCAACAGAGCCTGGCAAAGTTTATTGTACTAAGGGTATAAGATGTTAATTTTCAAAGGAATTGACATATGCAGTTGTTACAGTTACACTTTTGTGTAAGTGTGATTCTTAGAAGTATGGTACACTCTTAAAACTTTAGATCAACAAAAACTGGCCAATGACTTGAAAGATGAAAGGATCAGTGTCACAGTAGCGTGGGTTAGCACTGAAAGCAGGTGCCAATGTGTGTGTGTTGGTGCAATGCTATTCACAAACTGTTTGGGGGTGGGAACCATAAACAGTCCTCACTCAAGGAGGATGTGGCATGACTAGAGCAAAGTCTGCTATAGGGGGAGCTACTGATTCCGGTAAATTTTTTCATTCTCTTTCTACCAGAACATAATGTTTACTCCTCTATTTCAGATAGTAGCCTACTTCTGTAAAGCTACCCGATTATGCCTTCTGTGCACAGCAGATGCAATGTCTCTGGAAGAGTACATTTAAAAGTTTCAAGAAAGATCACCTGAAAATTCCTGGCCATCCCCAGTTGTTCTGTTGTTAGCAAATCTTGGCACTGTGGAAATGTGGTAAGACCTAGCTTTGTAGTGTTTCTGTGGCTCCTAGGTAAATGGTTGAAGGTTGCTGAAAGACCTCAGTGCAAGCTACTTTGTGGACAGGAGTATCAGACCAGACAAGCAAATGTACAATCCAAAAATGTAAATTACTGATCTACTGCTCTGTATGAAACAATGCTGAACTGGTGAGATAAGTTAAGAAATCACATCACAGCAGTACATGACGACATATAAATTCTGAACTGAAAGGTAATGATTATGGTTTAAAGTAAGTTTATCTTTTTCATGTAGAAGGAAGGTTTATAACTTCAAACTGGAGAAAGGAAAAACAAATGCAGATAACATTAACTGCACTCTGTAGCAGCCATTTTAAATCACAGTGCTCATTTTAAGTAGCCACCCCCATTAATTACAGTCCATTTCCCTCAAAGTAGCTCTGTTAGTCTTATGTAGAGTTCATATATGTGCATTTGGAGTGAACTGGTTAGGGGATGCTCTTGACAGTGAGCTGGGAGTATACCTTATGCCCCCGTGTAGGCGAAAGGCGGGCTGAACTCAGTGGTGTGCTCTGTTCAGCAGCAGGTGGCTGGATCATCAGCACATGCGGACTTCTGCTCCATTCATAACGTATGCTGACTTTTGCCCAGGAGTCACATAGAGGAAGGTTTAGGGGACAGAGAATGTAAGTGCATAGGAAAGTTTTGTTTATTACCTCTTCTGATATGTGGAAGAATGGTGCAAAGGCCTGAGCTAAGATAAGATGTAGTAGCAAACAGGGTGCTCTCTTTCTGTTAGTGTCTTGGGGTGTGCATCCTTCACGGCTGCAAAGGAGTAGGAGCACAAGAAAAGTGCAGCCTTGTCTGTTGCTGTTCCCCGCCTCTGCCATGCACAAGTATAAGATCAGATTTGGAACAGCAGAAGGGCATCAAGTGGGTGGCATGTGATGGTAGTTAAGTGTAAATTGGGAAGGAGAGGTCTCTTTCTGGAGGAAGAGAAAGTTTGCTATCTACTGCTATACTGAGGGTGGGCAGCACAGGGACCGATGGGGGGGAAAGAGCAGGGATGATCAGAGGGCACAAGCAGGCTATCTTTCCAAAGTTAACCAGTAAGCAAGGCACAAGATGAGAATGTCACTGGAAGACTGGACACTTGGCTGTAAATGTCTCTCGGTGCAGAAGATGTGACTTTTTAGAATGGAAGTAAGAAGGTGGATGGAGACACAGGAAGGAGACGTGACTCTTGGCTCCAAGGAGGAAACAGGATCCCAGCCTTGCGGTAGATGCAGAAGGTTATAGTTTGTTTATTTTTATTCTTGTTTGGATACAAACTGTCAGAGTTTAGAGAGTAGCCATTACAGTGAGAAAAGCCAAAGGCAATCTGGAGAAAGGAAATTTATCACCAAACTAAGTTTGTTGGAAATCAAATGAATATGTGCATCAATTTTATTCAGTTGGGAATATAAAGAGATTAAACATTGCTAGTTCTTTTCCAAAAGGTAAAATAGCTGTTTCTTAATTATACTGGAGCAAATGCTAGTGTCTTTGGTAAGACTAGCATCAACACCAAGTGCTTTCACATAACTACTGTTGTTTAGTAGAGGACAAGTTGTTTAATAGGTGTTCAGACACGAGTTTGAGGATAAAAAGTGATTGGTAAATTGGTGTTCACAGGTGCCAAGGTGGGCTTAGTTGCTGTGGAAGCAAATTAGTGCCAGGCATTGCTGTGGGTGCAGGTGCACCAGGTTAAGCAGTTGGGAGCTGGGTTTTCCCTACTGCCTTACCTTCTGGCTGGGTTTGCTGTCCTTTGCCTCAGAGGGCTGCTGTGAATTTCTTCCTTAGGTACACACACTTACAGTTTGTTTTCTGCCTCTGTGGGATGTCGGGGACAGTTGTATGGCTAGGTCCTGTCAGCGAGTGCTGTAGCATGGCTTCGGAGCTGTAAGTCTGGGTGTCTCCCCACCGTGGTACTCGTGGTTGCAGGTGCAAGTTGAAATTGTGAGTTGCTCTGATACTGGCTTTAGATAGGGTGGGTCTCTCCTTGCTTTATCTAGTGTGGGCAGAAGAAATGTTACTTCATGTTCCTAAAGATGCTCTTTCTTTTTCTAGAGGTGTTCTTACTATTGCCTCTGGTGATGCATCCATTTTAGGTTCCTTATTTAAACAATAGAAGTATCCCAGTTCTAGATTTACAAGTTTAAAAGGAGTCAAATGGTGCACTTGATTTAATGGTTCTAGAAAAGGAAGGCACATCAACTTATTGCCATTGCATCAGCACCTGGTGCCACTCAAATGTTTCATTAAGTGATGAACCCCACAAGGCTGTCGGGAGAGCGTGCAAAGGCTGCCTGTCCTTCCAGTCAGTCCCCAGCTGTATGGGCTGTTTGAAAGGAAAAAAAGCCTAAAGTGCGTAATGATGATTGTTGTGCTTGACCTCTTACCTTAGAGGAAGAAGCAGTGGGGCAGGACCTGGTGGGGGCATGTCCCAGTGGCGAGTGGACAGGCTGCAACATATCTGTAGCCCACACCGTGGTCCTATGGAGCTGTTTCCACCACGAGTGGCCAGGTCGGGGCATTTCAGGGGACTTCTAGTATTTGCGCTGCCCTCTGCTGGCATTTTAATTTTGTACAATTTTGTCCACTTAAAATGATGGGTAGGCAGATCCGAGGCTGACCATGAAAGAGCATCATTCCTTCCATACTTTCTGTCACCAGTAGGTCAAAATGTTACCACTTCTGATACTTCTCATGGTGTGTATATTTGTCTTCCCAAAATATGCCTGGTGCAGGTAGCAGTGTTCCCTGTGTGATAATCTGGAGCTTCCCAGGCTAACGCATGATCTCATAATAAAAATTAAAAAGCCTTTTGGTTGTACATAGCTTTTAATTTTTCAGAGGATCATTTGTACGGTTGGTTTGGGCAAGTTCAGTTCTGGTGGTGTATTTGCAGCTCAAGTGTCTGCCTCAGCCAAATTCTGAAAAGTTGCTTATTCTTCAAATAGGAAACCATTGAGTATCAATTTGCTTTTTAAATATAGGAAAATCACCTCGAAAAAAGAATGATTTTTCCCTGCATATAAGTATGGGTATAAGCATGAAATGGAGGTAGCACCTTTTACATGTTTCTTTTCTGAATGTATTAGGCATCTTAATAATGAAGTTTCTGTTTTGTCTCAGTTAGGAAGTGTGCATGTGAAGAGATTTGGAGTATTTCTGTGGACTTTTTTCTTCCTTTAGTATGAATAGTAGCAGTTCAGAGAATAATAGCAAAAACAGAGGAACATTTAACTTGTTTCAGGAGCACTTAGCAAGTCATTGGCAACAGTAGAATCTGTATGATGTATTTTGGGATTTGTTAAAATGAACTCTTCTGTATTTCCATATCCTAATATGGAATAATTAAAATATCTAGCAATAGAATCAGTACTCCTAAGCAACTGTTTAGTTATACAAGCACCCATTCCTCAGTCTCAATTTATGCAAGTGGTTTCCTTCCAGTTTTTTTTCCTAGATACATATTGGTATTACTTTCATGAAAGTAAGCATCAAAGGCCAGCTTTCGAGGTTTTTGAAGGGTTGCAGTATTTGGTCTTTGGAGCTTGTTTTATCTTGCGTAAAGCAAGTCTTGTTTTGGCTTGATAGGATTTTGGGGTGTTTGTTTTATTAAAGCCATAATACTGAATTAATTTTTTTTTTTTTTTTTTTTTGCAACAGCAATATTGAAGGATTTTGAATATTTTGTTTCTTTTGAAGCCAGCATTTAACAGCCTGGGTTAACAATAGTAAGAAACTTAAGGTATATCCATTTAACATTGCAAATGGAAAGCTACCAGAAGTATTTTTTATTTTTTTCCTCTTGCTGTCTCTCTCTCGTTCTAAGTATGGAGTATCATATCTGAAATTATGGAGAGTATAAATGTGGAAATGTTAAATCTTTTGTTAATGGCTTCGAATTAAGCACACATTGTTGCAGATGATTTGGAGGACTTATTTAAAGTAAATATACAATTTCAAGCTCAATTATCATTCATAGTTTAACTAAACATAGTGAGATATTAAGTCTGTGAATTTGATACAGTGTTACTTCATAATTACAATGCTTTTTTGCAGTAAATTTGATATAGAACAGTTGCTAAAGGAAAGCTGCTGAATAGTGTGACCAACCATTTTATGGGACACATCTGGTGCATTAGTTCAGGATGTGCACTGCAGAAGAACAGAGCCTTTTGCACAAAATGAGAAGGAAGCTAACTCCACATGTATACGTTTTGCGGACATGAGGAGAGGTTAAACAATTACGAGTTAATTGTGTAAGCTAATAGAAGGGGTGTTCGTAATGTCATTTCAAAATAGCTATGGAGGAAATGGAGGAGAATTATTGTTTTAAAATATCAAATGAACAGTTTACACCTGTTAATGTTACATTTAGAACAGCTGTTTCTTTTATTATCAGTAAACAGATGCAGAAAGTAATGGAATGTTTTAAAGCAATATGTTAATCCTGTCTTCCACTACTGAACATTCTCACAATATCATGATTAAATATTAACTGTAATGCTGCTGTCATCTGCAGTTACAGAGTTCTTACTTATTTTTTTAATCACTTTTGTAACTGAAGTTGTGAATATTTATCCAAAGTTATTGTAGTCTTTCATCAACCCATTGTAAGTCTTTTTGCGCATCAATAATGTTATTGATGATTTCATCGGGCTGAATTACTGGGCCAAAGCAACCCTGACTTTGGTTTTGCTCAAAGGTTATTTCTGTATTTGTAATTTCACCCTGAAATGAAAGAAAGTTATCTTTATAAGGGGAAAAAAAAAATTGATCTTGAGGGCCCAGGCTAACGCACATCTCGTAGGAACTCCATATGATATGAAGTTGGTTGGTATTACAGGTGAAGCTTTGCCAGAGCATGCTCAGTTAGGTCCAGCACTGCATAGCGGGATAGTACCAATCAAGTGCTACAGGAGAGGCTCTTTAGTGCATGGAATTTTTTGGTTTGTGTGAAAATACTTTTAATGGCAGATCATTTATTTTCTGTATGTCTTGTGACAAATGTATTGTGCTACTAAGGTTTTGAAATACAGAACAGCTATGGTTCTGACAGCCTATTGGAAAAAGAAATACCTCAAAACTGCAGATGCAGTACCACGTATACCTAGTAAAAAAAACCAAGTGTTTCAAAATATTTAAAAATTAGTGCCTAAACTGACCTGAAGTTTCCTGGAAGCCAGTACCTGCCACTCAGGTGCTCAGAGGTGATAGTAGTAGCTCTTCAACTGGAAAATATATCTGTCTTAATTTTTTAGAATAATAGTATCTGTAAATGTTCTAAAAAATGTGGCTTTTCAATGAAATAACATATGATTGTGGAGCATTACTAACTCAGCACTCCAAGAACGGAAGCGCAGAAGATTAATACTGTATAACTTGTTTGGCAGATTAGTTTTCAGGAAATGTAGAGACCAATGAATATGGCAGCTGCGTTATTAAAATGCTGTATTCAAGCCCAGGTCAAATTGTTCATTCATGCATGGAGTAACTCAGCATTAATTGAATCATTACATTTTTTAGATATTTTACATCACTGATATTTTTTGCTTCAGCACTTAAAATGCCTGTTTAAATCAAAATATTCACAAGGAGCAAGCGTTTTGACAGAGGAACGTTGTATGAAGCGTTGATATATGAGTGTTTGCTTGTTAGGTCATTGCAGTAATAAAATCGGATTGGTAGCGCTAAGGTTCTACCTTATTTCTAATGTCAGGACAGCCTATTTTTGGAGGATTTTAAAGGTGCTTAGTCAGGTAAAATCATCTAAGTTGATATAAAATAACAAAGACATAATGTCTTTGCTTGTTCTTGTTAGCCTGCTGCTGTTTATATTAGATAAATGAGAGAGTGTTCCTGACGAAAGGTGAGAATTTACTTTCTCAATTAAAAAAAGAGGGAGAGAGCAACCCTCTCATGTTTAAGTAGCTTTAAGAGAGTCCTGTCATCTCACTTCAAGAAAATGGAAAAGAAAATTCTTTTGGAGATAATCTGAGTTTATTTCATGTAAAGTAGTTGTTGAAAGGGAAATGGTTTCAGCTGTGAGGAGCAGATCTGGGTATGATTCTTGTCAAACTTGGCCAAAACTGACTTGTAATAGATTGTTTCAGAGCAATGTGCTGTTGGATCTCTGTTCTTCTTCACTTGAAGCAGGCAGAGTTTGACTATTATTGAGTCAGTTAACATTCCTAATGCTCTCTGACAGCTTAGGTGTGTATAATTTAGAACGAGGACCTGTTAATAGTTACCAAGACATGTGAAATGATATACATGTATTTCTAGAAAAATATTGCCTCATCAGAGGATTCCTACGCTTACTTGTCCCACAAGGTAGCCGCCTCCATTACAGAACATTTCCTTAATTGTTCCACTTAAAGCTTCACACTCGGCTTCAAAATCCTCTATTTCAGAACTGCTTGCCCAAGATCTCATTGCCATTTAGGAGAGCCATAACTTCTATGCTTTATTTACAATGACCTTTGAGCAACTGAAAATGCTGCCAACTCCTTTAGGAAGTGTGGATTTGAAACTTTAATTTTGGTCTTTGTTTGCAAATAAGTAAATGTGATTGTGCATCAACTATAACAGCAATAAAATGGATAGGCCTTTTAGAATGGCAATATTTTACACTATTCATGAGCTTCACTGTAGAATCTGAAAACACTTTATAGTGCATCAACCACTTGGAGGTTATGGAAACAGAAGAAACAGCTCAATCAGCCTTGAGCTGGATGCAGAGATTACAGGAGGGGGGGGAAACAGACTCTGGAACTCGGCTCCCACTGCTGCATTTTTACTATAATGAGCATGAACCTAATGATTAATGGGTGGGTGCAGTTAATTCTTGCTTAATTATGAGCTCTTTGTGGAGTTATCAGGACTGCAATTTCTGACTCTATACTACTTTGAGTCGCTAAAAGTTATGCAGGTTTTTATTACTATTGTGTCGTGTTTCTTCTGAATTTATTTGGATGCTATATAACAAGAAAGCATGTTGAATTCTTAAATCATGTAAAGTAATGAAGGTTTCAAGCACCACTAGATTTTTTTTTTAACCTGTGTGGATGCAGAATTAATAAGACTAAAATCAAGTCCAGCTAAGGAAAGACTTAAATGATAAAATATATTGCTATTAATAACTGTCTTGCCAATTTTCTGCTGGTTGTCAAAGTCTTTTAACTGTAGCTCCAAAATCTGGAGCAAGTATTTTGGCATAGCGCAGTTTGTAAGGAAGATTTAATAGCTTGTTGTGTCCTATTTCTATAAACAGAAGTCATTTAGAGTTCAGCAGATATATTTAGAATCAGCATTTGTGCTGGTAGTTACAAGCTGAATAAAATAATCTTTGAAAAGCTGAATATACAGAAGGGAATATGCAAGTTCAAATTTACCTCGCAGCTAAATCTCTGTCAAGAGACTTTGCCATATTTAGTAATACTAACCTACAAAATTGGGAATCGCATTTATTATTTTATTTACAAATCTTTTCAATAATGAGTTGAAGCATTGTGTGCAAACTTTAATAGTTTTAAGAGAGTTTTGTGATTATCGTTTGTGATTATCACGGTCTGACCTTGAACACTTTACCATGGTAGAATTCCCTAATCTTCATAGAGGAAGATTTCTCTGTCTCAAGGAGTGCAGTGTTAGGCCCAATAAAATGGAAAGCCAGAAGTTCTGGAGAGGTCTTCTCTGCTTTGGGCTCGTTTGGGTCAAAATATTAATAGGAGTTTGTCTTGAGTTATTTGTAATCTTAACTTGTGATTTGTTGACTTCAGGTATGTGTAATACCTGAAAAATGTATGTGAGGTCTGTTTAAAGATAGGAGTTTTATAGCAAATAGTAAATTAAAACCATAGTGACCTTTTGGTCTTTCTGATCATGTGCATAAAGATGTTCATCTGCTGGTCTGTACTAATCACAGTAACAGGGCTCTTGCTCAGGCATAAGCCAATACTCTTGTATATTTGTTCTTCTACTGTGCTTTCAATTGAGAAATTTTTTGAAATTAAAATGTTTGTAATCACACCTTGGTGTAATTTTTCCATATTCACTTTTGGAAAAGATAGTAGTTCTTTTCCTATGAAAATAAGGTTCATTTAGGGGTGAAAATAGACATAAGTGCCCTAATTTAAATTTCAGCTGATATTTCTGCCCCTACTGCTGGCTCTGGCGATGTTGGTGTGAAGTCTGATAATTTTTACTATGTCATTTCTGGTATAGATTTTTTGCCAAACAGGAGTTTGAAAACATTGAATTGAAAGAATATTATATGTTGCGCTTTAAATATCTTTTTCCTTTTGTATTTTAACACATGAACAAGTGTTTTCTCCTATATTAAGTGTCTGTGCTTTCAGCATCATAAAAAGCATCACCCAATCATGTGATCACACCATCACTTTACTAAAGAGGTATGTTTTCATTTCATTTTATATTATCCTATCTAAACAGGACGTTTGTCATTTTTTACCATGTTTGAATTTTGATTGTTTCAGTAAACATCAGAGAAGTTTTCATGTAAGTGTATTTTTTTTAAATGTCATTTCTGAAGAGAAAAAACATGAGTACGTTTATTTGTGTTAGTTACAGAGATTATAAAATGATACTATACAGCGTTTGTTGCTGTTCATCCAAGTGTCAGAAACATGGAGTTGTATACACAAATGAGAGTCAAATTATGCCCATTTGTCCCCTCATTAAACTGGTGTATTGAAAAGAGGACTGGCCACGTAGCTGGTTGTTGGCAAATCTGGGAACAGAACCTAACATGCTGATAGTGTTTCCCCACTTTAACTATGCTGGAAGTCTACTTGTTGGGGAAAATGATATGCTGGTACCAAATGATATATATGATGTGCAATACAAAAGATTTCCTGTTTTCAGTTTATATGACATGACCTGTGGGCTAACTGAAGAAAACATCACTGAGAAAGTGCTATAGCCACATATACAAGTGTTCCTATTGATATGTTATTTTTCTAAGATTTTGCTGAGTAAAGCTTTTTCCATACATAAGCGTTTTGGCCATCTGCAACTGCTTGTCAGTGAGCCTGGTTTGAGAACACTGGTCGTAATTGTAACCTCAGGAATGTGTGACCAGCTCGTGGCCAGCTGTGCATGCCCTGACTTTTCCCAGGTGTTAAGATACATGGCCACTTTTGTTCACTTTAACCAATGGGGCAAAATACAGCCCTTGTTTTTCTCCACCTTGTATTAAGCCTAAAAACTGCTGTTCTTTATTATTTTTTTTAATATGTCATAGCAAACAACTAGATGAAGTTGTCCATGTTGTTCAGTTATTGTGCGTATGGACACAGTGTGCAGCATCTGTAAGATAGTATGTATTTAGAGAAACACAAAAAGGGTCCTCGGTGTGCCATGGTCTTGCCATGGTCCTCAGTGCTGACCCTGAAAATCACACAAATGCTCTTGTTTGTTTGTTCATTTGAAAAAGATTTTACTTATGTTTCAATAGCATAGATATTTCTGCAGTTTAAGCCTTTTCAGCCAGAGTGAGTTTGGCTACGTTTTCTAATCAGTTTTATTTTAACCATCCATTTCACGATCATAGGAACACTTACTAGCTGTCTTCTGCATTTAGTGCTCCTAAATCCCACCTGGAGTTGTCTGCATAGGGGGATTTGTATTTTGTCTTTACCTGTGTAGCATTTTCTGTACTTGTGTAGTGTTATTCTGTATTCAGGGTGAGGCATGAATAGCTTGAAAGCAATACACATGAGCACAGGTCTCCTTCTTACAGGTGTTGGTGGGGGAGAGCACTTCCAGTCATCACGAGGACAAAATTTGCCACGTGGCCTGTGACAGTCTGTTTAGTCAAGTAAAAAGTGAAAGCATGAGATTATTCGATGGATGTGATAATTTGCACGGTGTGATTGTTACAAAGGAATAAATCCAATTCTCCTCAAGTCACTGCTGTTGGCTTGTTTGCCAACAAGTTGATGTGATATCCACATAGTAGATATGGACAAGAAATTAGTTTTCAACTTAGAGACGGATTTCTTTATATGGTAAAAACCACATGTTATCTCTAAAAGTAACCTACCTATTTGAATTATTTTGCATGGAGTGAACTCGGACCTTAAAGTAGAGCAGATCTGTGTCTTCTATAACAAATTATAAGTTCATGAAATATGAATTTCTGCCTTTTATGGCCTTTCAAAGACCTTACACTGTTGGTTTTGGTCATCTTTGAACGTGGTAAGGACACACAGATTCTAAAACAGTGCTGGGACTTGCCTTAATGTTCTGAAGCAATGAGGGATGAGCACATGTGAAAACTTTGTATGTGCCTAAATGCTTTTCAAAATCTGGTTCTTAGGGACTCAGAAAAGCTCATTTGGTTGTGAAAATCAGTGAAGAAATAGGCTCCTAAACACTTGCTTATCTCCTGAAAAATGTACCAGAAATATTTGAGGAGGAGGAAAGGCTCACGCCAGTCCAGTGCTGAGATCTGCTTAAACATAAACTTATGTAGCAAGACAAGTTCTCCCTTATAGCTGTAATGATATGGAGCACTCTTGCATAAAAGACTGAATGATGTGCTTTTTCAAGGGTGTTTTTGTAGTTAAAGTACTGGTCTGTGAATCCTCTTTAAAAAGCAGTGACCATCCACTCTTCACCAGAGCACGTAGGAGAGCTGATAAGACCTGGGATAAAACTGCATGGTACAAATCACTGGTAACTGATTTGTGCCTCTGACTGACATCTCTCCAGTGAAGACTCCCAGATACGTACCAATGTGGTGAGATTCCTGTAACCACTGGTCTTCGGTATTTCCTGTGAAACTTAAACCTAATGTTCAAAATCTGCATCAGCACTGAACTGTTCTGTTCTTTGTTTTCTGTTCGTCAAGGTGGCTTTTCTCATTAGCATAAATCACAAAGCTCCTGCAGCAGTAGCATTGTCCGTGTGATATACAGCATCTCCGCTGTGGCTGAGGAATATTTACAACCCAAAATGTTTCGTGTTGCTTGATTTGGAGAAGGCTTTCATTGTTTTCCTCTCTCACAGTTTTTTGCATCCTAATGGGTCGTTTTAGTTATAAGATGGAACAAGTAACAGTCTTTAAGAGAAAATCATATAGGATACCATGATATTTTTATTATTATGCATGTCTGAGGTGATCTAAATAAATTAGCAAAAGGCAAATAAAATGCAGCCCTGTGGACATCCAGAAGTTTAAAAACAATGAAATAAAAATATCTGCGGTGCATTACATTAGAGTGTGGTAAAGAAGTTAAATGGCTCTAAATTGTCTGTAACTTAGTGGAAGAAATAAGATACTTCTGTGGGATAGGGATACATAATGTAAACAATTTCAAAGAGTATTTGGCAGTCTTTTGGAATTTACTCCAAATGCTTTTGGTTCAATGGGAGTGAAAAGCTATGCTCCATTATAGCCTCGCTTGATATTTGATTTTGGAGGAAGGAAACTTGCAAGCAAGTCTATGTCTGTGGTTTTTTTCATTGCTGAAAGGTGACAGTGGAAAAAAAGTAAGAGGAGCTACATGCTTATATTTCTTCCTACCTGCTCACCTTTCTCGCTTGCATTGTTGTCTTTAACTTTCAGTCTTACTTAAGCAAAAAGAATTAATGCACACACGTATATCTGCTAACATAAGTTATATTAATAATTGTAATTGGTGACAATTGCTTCCTTCATGTATGAAAGAAAGTGGTCTGTATATGTGCTTTAGTTTCCTGCTCCTTCTCAGAGATTGCTCTTGGAGAAAGAATAGCTATTTCTGATGCTATCTTCCTATCTCTGTATCTTTACGGTATTTATTTATTATTATACCTGCTGAGATGATCTCGAATGCCTTCTTTATGAGGACTTAGGACTTACTGGAGTAGGAAACATTTTCTTCCTGTACGGCTTTTGAAGGATCAGTAAGAATTGCTCTGATTCATTGCAGCTTTCAATCATGTTGCCTTCTGCTGCGTTTTCATCAGATATTGCAGACTAAGGAGCATTAATCTGCTTAGTAATTGGGTGGAAACCACAGGGAACAAGTAGAAGTTGATTTTTTTCCCCCGCTTCCTGTAGCGGCATATGAAACCCGTTGAGCAGAGCTGTTAGCCTTGCTCCTGAGGGCTAATATAAATTAAAGGTCCTGAGCACTAGGGGTTGTTAAAATTCTCATAGGGCTCTTTATAAGAGGTTAACCCCCGTGGTCTGGCCAGGCTCCAAACGGGGTAATTACATTCTTCCTACCTAAATTCCCCCTGCAATTGCAATTCGATGTGCTGGTATTCCTCACTTCCTCTCCTCGGCCGTGCCCCGTGGAACAGTTGTTGCATTTCATCCCAGAGGTACTCGCTTTCGGTGACTGATGGAGTGATCTGTGTGTAGAGTCTATAAAGCATTTTAAGAGCCTTGTGGATTAAATGTAATTTACGACGCTTAATTTTTTTTTTAATTATCTGCTGTTTAAAATGGACTAGGTTAATCTGAGCCCTGAATGCGTGTGAACTGCGTGCAACAGACCTGGAATGAGACAGTATCGACAACTGTTCACGGTTTTCATTGCGCTTCATCCCAGGGGTTTTTAGATAGAAGAAGTAACAGACCAGACTAAAAATATAGGAAGGCTTTTCTAAAGGGTTCATTACAAAATAGGAAGACTATGACCTATGTAGTAAGGCTAAGGTGATTTTTGCCTCAGTTGAAGTACATATACATACGTATATAATGTTCCTTCTGCTTAGGGATTCTCTTGTAACCTTAAGAGCAGCATCTAAACGCTCATGTTCTAAAAGTTACTATTTTTCTACCACTTCTTATACTGGAAATGCCTTTTATTATAAAAACACTATAATTTTTATTAATGATACTGCGTACTAATTGGAAGTGGACAAATTATATATAAATGTAAATGTTGCCTGTAAGTAGACAGATTAGATTAGACTCAATATTTAACAAGGTAGTAAGGGAATATCTGTATGTGCCAAATATACAGAGACTTCAAATGCAGCATTCTCTAAATATGGGATTTGCTTATCATGTATTTGCAATATAAATAGGATAAAGTGATGCTGGGGGACATCTTTGTGTTTAGTTTGGCGTTAGTTTCTCCCGCTCATGGAGCAACTCATGCTAAGCCTAACTGTCCTACATAGGAAATCTTTGCATAGACACTAACCTGAATGAACTAAAGTATTATTTCATGGGATCACTTGGTCTGGTCTGTTGTGTGTGTGGCAGGCCGTTGCATTTCACTTGGTATTAGTGTCAAGCCTAAATATTGGTTTAGGTCAGATATTTCCCTCCTAGAACATCAGCACGTAGGCTACAGGTAGAAACAAAAGATCACTCTCTGTGCTATAGTGCCCTTGCTAATTTATTGAGATCTCTCAAGGTGGTCTAAGCAGGTGAACTACTCCCCATGCTTCAGGGAAGGCTGAATATTTTGCAGGTGACTTGTCCGGTAGCACCAGAAATGTATTTCCAGTCCCAGATGGCAAAGATCAATATATGACCTTACGCAAGTGATATGATGCACTACCTGAGCTCCTGAGGGGGTTCTCGGTGTTACTTTCTGAGTCAGCGCAGATCTCTAAGCGTCATCAGCCAGTCCCTCTCTGGTGCTTCTGAGGAAGGTTAAAAAAGCAAAGCCAACCAATCAACAAACTCCTCTTTATGTAAAAAAAAACCAACCAAACAAACAAACAAAAAACCACAAACAAAAAACCCTGTCTACTATGATAGAATAAGTTTGAAAGCTTGAAGCACAAAATGTCCTTGCAAGGTCTTTCATTGTGTTTCACTGAAAAATTACGCTATTATGAACATAAGAGATCTTTCTCTTTGACCTGTGAAGAAAGCTGAAATAAATTTACTTAAGTATTTGATACCAAATTTAGCTCAATGTGCTGTACTGCTTGCTGCTTAGAAAAGAGCACTACATAACTATGTACTAACTACATAGCCAGATGTTAATTTGAGTTATACCTATATAATCCCACTCAGTGTGGCTTTAGTGGATTGTAACTTGGAATAGGAAACTTCGTTCTCTTGCCTGTGACCAGTTTAGACATATTCTTACTTAAAAACAGTTCGGCATTTAAAATTGAAGTAAGCCATTTGTATAGTTTTAGTGCAGTAACCTTTAAGACTGTGCTTTTTTAACTGCAATATGTAATAGTAAATATTTGTATAAAATATGGCTGTGTCATGAAGCATTTCTCTTATGATCTTTTATAGATAACATTACCAATGCAGCTTAAAAATACATATAAACTGTAATTCTATTACAGAAGGAAATGTGTTTAAGTTTATTCGTAAGTAAATATAAATAGCTTTATTCATACTGATGGTCTCCTAACAGGCACAAGAGCAATGTACTCTCTCTTGCCATCAACTTTCACATGCACTCGTGTCCTCTAAGCATCCTAAAGTGTTTATATTATTTTCTTTGTTTGAGCTTTTGGCAAATCAACATCCTTTTATGTTTTGTACTAGCTTTTGTTTCCAAGATGAGACACAAATTCCTGGTAATTTTCTTGCAGAAAGAAACCCATGTATTTTAAGACTATAGGGACATTTCTTTTATCAAATAATATTCTTAGGTAAAGGTAGTCTAAAAATTAAGGCAACAAAGGATTTATTTAAATGGAAGATGATTCATAGCTAGATATCTTGGAGATGCATACACCATAATTTTCTGCATCTGTGATCTTTCTAGCTTTTCTTGTTTTGTATCCTTTTTCTTTACCTGGTGCTGTGGTGTAACTTTTTAAGTGTCTGTTTTCCATTAATGTAAGTATCAAAATCAATTTTTCAGAAATGAATATCAAAGAACAATGTAGTAAATGTATCTGTGTTGAATAATTTTAATTCTGATTTTCTATTCCTTCAGCAAATAGTCTCTACTGTTTCTTCTTTCCCCCAACACTCACTGCTGTCGTGAACAACTTTTAAATTAAATAGAAATGCCTTTTTGTTGTGTTACAAATTCAATTTTACAGGACTCAGTAAAAGCTTTCACATCTGAGGTTGAAAGAAAAAGTTGTTTTCTGCTCCACACAGTTTCCTATCTGTTTCTTCTTTTTTTTTTTTTTTTTTGCTCATCAATACTATTTTTCTTCTTTTTCAACCTCTTTAGCACTCCAAACTCAAAAACTCCCTTCTGTGGTTGTGTGTAGTTAAAGATACAATCTGATAGTTAAATATTCTAAAATATGTGCAAAAATCAGTTCAGTGGATTTGCATTAATCTTTTTTGGGGAAAATAATTTTCAGTACTAGTATCCTAGTTAATGTGGGAAACATACTCTAGAAATTTCAAAAAAAGCATTAAAGCAATTTTCTGAGCCGCGACCTCCTCATATTTAGGAGATTGTGTAGTCTACACAGAAGAGTAGATTATTATTGCCATTCATTGGAGTGAAACTGTAGCAGTATCTGTACATACTCCAAAAATTCATCATCATTATGGGATGCTGTCTTTAATGACTGCTCTAAATTCCTTTTTTTTTTTTTTTTTATATAACTATTTTGTTAGCTTGATTGTGGAGACAGGTGGATATTTACACAAAAATTCGTTGTGCTCTTGGGGAAACCAGCCATACCACGAATACTCACTTTAACTGGAATTGAGATAAATAATTTGAGGGTGACTTACTCAAGTTTTGAAACAGTTAACGCTCTTTTAGGAGGAGATGAGGGGTAGATAAATGGTGAACAACTGGGAAGCTGGCTCTGAAGCACGTGCTCGTGAATTTGGACACCGACTAATCTGTTTTGGCTGTTGCTGGCACTGCAAATAACAGCATAATGCAAAACCTTCCTGTTTCTTCCCACTCTGTTGTTTTAACTTTCCACCGAGGGCAAGCAGCGGCCACGGGCCGAGCCCTCAATGGCAGAAGTGGGAGCAGCAGCTTGGCCAGGACTTCTCACATGGCCAAGTCCGCAGCCTCCCTCTCCCTCTGTGGCTCCTCTGGAACTTTTGCTGATCGATGCACAGCAGAACACAAGTTTGGGAGGTTTTTTTCCCCCTTTGCCAGCCTGGAGTCAGTCTGTGACATCGATTGAAGCATATGACTGGTGAATGGGTGTCAGCCGCAGCCGTATGGCTTTCTTGTGCCCAGGAGCAAAACTAGACACCTGTAACTGGTTTGCGTTGTACCTGTTGTTCCTGTTGCATTGGCAGAGTTACTGGACTGACAAAATCAGCCAAAAAGCATTGCTAATATGGAGATGTTGCCATTTAGGGTTATCTCAAGGTGTTTTCCTAATAACTTTTCAAAGTGTAGCGCTGTCAGATTTGGGTAGGGTTCTTTTTATTCCTTTTAATCGTTTATAAAGATGATGAGGCGTATATGTGAATTCCTCAAAATGTTCTCATATTTAAATTATGTTTGTTGGTTTCCTTAGAAACCCAATCCTTTGCCTTGTCTTGAAGAGAAGTCACGCCCTTCAGGACTTATCACAAACTTAGCAATATCAAGTAAAGTTTGCCTACTGTTTCATCATCTTGTTCAAAAGCTATTCAAGTCTTTTATAGCCTTTAGAGTATCTATCTATTTTCATTAACTGATGACTGAATGACCTAAATAGCCTCAATTTTATTTTGGTGGTTTTGTTGGGTTTTTTTGGTTGTTTTTTTTTTTAAAGGCATCAGTGAAATGGAATTTATCCTCTACTTGCTCCTCTCAGATGCATTAATTGTCTGTTTTTCCCTAGCTCAGGTTGTAGATGCATGGGAAATCACTGTGTTACTGAAGTATCCACTATTTTACTGAAGTATTCACTGTGTTACTGAAGTGTTCTCCGTGTGCTCTCTGTTTTGTTCCTGAAACACAAGAGCGGTTTGTTGTTGAAGTGTGTATCTAAAGAATAATACTACCCTGTTCCTTGCATCTACTTGGGCTTCCAACTCACACGTGGCTTCAAGACTATGTGGAAAGTCTGTGTGATGAATGAAAAGTGTTTTGTGATGTTCTTGGACACCAAGAGCTGAAGGTGTATGACATATGCAGAGGACCTATATAAAATGTATAGTAATGCACGCTTCATTCTCAAAATATGAAATTTCTTGTTAGTATATGTGCTATTATAATTTTACGTGTGAATCCTACAGATGTAGGGTTTGGTTATTTCAAACAACGCTGCCACCACCTGCGCTGTGGGTGCCCTCTTTGTCTTTGTATCTGAAGAACTAAATACAAGTAGCTTCAACCACATCATCTTCTCCTCCTCCAACCCAGTTTTGCAGTATTTCATCTCCCCAGCTGGACAGAATATTATGGGCTGCCTTGCCCTCAGGACTGATTATCTCCTTAAAGGTCCTGTTCTTGCCTTCATGGGCCATTCTAGCACCAAATCCTCTTTTAAAACTTCTGTCTCGCTTGGCTCTGTCCTGTAGAGCATCTAAAGGAAATGTTCCCTGAACAGCTTCTCATCGTCCATTCAACCTGGGTTTTGTTGTTTTTTTTTTTTTTTTTTCCCTTCTGATCAGTGTCTGTGTAGGACAGAGTCCCTGCTGTCCATGTCCTTTCCAGACACATATTCCTATGCTCCTGGTGACTGCCTGCTGGGAAGCCACAACTCCATCAGAGGCAGGGAACTTGCAAGGAGCTTCACGTGTCTGTTGTGTCATTGGACCCATACTGAGAAACCACCTACCCAATACCATGAATTTTAAATTAATATAGCCTTCTAATGTCTATTGCTTCAGCTGGAAGAGATGATATGGAAAGGATCTTGTGAAAAACATCTTGCATCCTATGTTACTAGAAGATTTAGGTATGTCCTTAAGTTTCTGTAAAAGTTAGTTTTGGACTTCCATTGTAACCAAATAATTTATCTTCTGTTTTTCCTCCCAAAGCCTGCATTTTATTCTGAACCATGCCGGACTTCACACTTCCTATGTGAAAAGATTTTTGTGGTGTGATGCAGAGAAAAATGAATAGTTTTCATTAATTTCTAGACCTTTTTCATACCCTCCATGTCTTGGTGCTTGCTTCATAAAAGTAATAGGTTTTACCAATCCTGTCTTGATAAAGGCAGCCTTCATCTGTTTCAGACTCTTCTAACTATATTAAGACTAGCTATCAAATAACAGGGAATGTATTAAAGCCCTGCTCCTCTAAGCCTCAGACAGTCCTTGCTGCTTCCCTAGGAACTACAGCAGTTCCTTGGTTTTTGCAGGTATTGCTGTTTAAGGTTAGATTCGTGCTTAATTTCCTTTACCTGTTGATGCAGAGTTGTAGAAAGGATTGATAGTCTCCTCTCCTACCTCTTCCAACAAGAGCACTTTTCTATCTTGAAGCTTAATGCAGAATACCTTGCAGTCACATAGATGAGAATCTGTGTGGGCAGTTGCTTGGGGAATAAATTTCATTTATGCTGAAATATGTATATACCTCCAAAGTAAATTTGTGTATAATCGCTGTGATCCTCGTTCTGACACTCCCATCTCACCCCGCACTCCAGTCCCAATTAGCTGAAGCAATATAGATTCAAAACACTAACGTCTAGGTAAAAAAAACCAAACCAACAAACAAACAAAAAAACTAAACGCAACCAATCAACCCTGCTGAAATGCAATTAAGGCAAACAAAGTACAGTTACACCTGAAGGAATGTTATTGCAAGAAAATCTGATTTCAGGCATTTAGCAAATATGCAGCTTAGTCAGAATCTGTATGGGCAAAACACATTTTCAAGATCTGTTCCTCTATGAATGTAATCTTTGATTGCACTCCTTAAGAACAGGAGATAGTCTGGCAAATGAAGGGGAACTACATTGACCATAGCTGGTAGATGATGAGTGGAATTAATCAAAGTCTTGGTATGGTCAAATTCATACTTCTTCCTTATGGTCCTATTTGGTCCTCAGATAACCTCCTGTATTTTTTGGTTTTAGCAGTGATGTCAGTATCTTGGACAAAGTTCAGCAAAGGAGCTATATTAATTTTAAAATTTCCCAGTAGTTCCTTACATCATATTAGGACTCCAAAATAACTAAATATTGTCATCATTTGGTTTTTGCTTTTGCTTTCAATTCCCAAGTTGTGTAACTCTTTCAAAATCATTCAAGCTCCTACAACAACTGTAATGCTAAAAATTGGAAATGGGACTGGTCAGCATTTGCATAAATAAAAACGCTGTTCCCCTCCTTGCGTGTACTTGGAGGGATGCTTTTGTAAGTTACTGAAGCTGAGGAGTATGATCGGTAGCAAATGACCATCTTCAGTGGCAAAGGGGCATCTGAGAGAAGGTTGTTCAAGTATGTTTAACGTTGGTTGGCAGACGTATAGCTTCAAAGATCTTCAAGGAAATGTCGAATGAACACATAAAAGGATTTCTTTAAATCACAGAAGACTGGACAGATAGATGCAGGAAAATAAAATGGCAAGTGCATTTGGGGTTCTCTGTCTTTTAGAAAGTAAAGATTTAAGCTTGCCTGTAAGAGAACATTGATGCAGTTGTGAAGGAAAGCGAGTCTGGCATGAATGTATTTAATCAGATGTAGAATCAAGGTAATGATGAATAATGACTAAATACATTTGTAAACAGGTGCAAAACATTTTTTTCCCTGCCTGGAGAGTTGCCACTGTTATGTGATAGCTTAATATTTCAGCTAGAACTACAGCTGGAAAGGCAATTGTATTGAATGATTTTCATTATCCGTTCTGTGCTGCTGAAATGAACATAGCCATGTAAAATAATACTAAAATAAACTCATCAAATAGACTTTGCAAAAATCTTTACAAAAAGGGATTATTTTTTTTTTTGTAAATGAGTGTACATTTGTGGAAACCCTTTGAAAGAGCTCTGGGCTGCCGATTGAGGTTTCAAGTAATTTTTTTAAATGTGTATCACTTAAAGTCCTGAGCTACAGCTATAAAAGGCCTTACCCCTGAACTTGTCACTACTGCTGCTCTCTGATGTGGCAAGTGGCCTTTGAAAGTGGGCCACTTACTGGGACAGTCCAATATCAGCTAGTGATTCTTTTCCACTATTGCTGTTGTAGCACTAGGACTCTATTGTAGTTGCTGCATAAACTTGCAGCAGAACTGCAATCCCTAATCCAGGAAAATTAGTGACAGGTGCTAGACTAATGCTAATTAGAAAATTAGCGGTAATTTGTTTTCAAATGGCATTTCTTGGATTCACGAGGTTCATGCTACAGGTGCTTGGAAACATGTTCAATTTTAACATGATCATAACGTTGACTTAGCTTCTTGCTGTCGCTGCGTTATATTCAGAGCATCTATTTTTATGCATCTAACATCTGTATGTCTTATTAAAACATCCACAGCAAAGATTGTAATATTCCTGAGGCTAGAAGGAGAGCAAGAAAGCAAAAGCATCACTAGACTAGCTAACCGAGGATTATTATTTTTTAATTCAATATAGCATAGAATCATAGAATGGTTTATGTTGGAAAGGACCTTGAAGATCATCGAGTTCCAACCCCCCTGCCATTGACAGGGACACCTCCCACTAGACCAGGTTGCCCAAAGCCACGTCCAGCCTGGCCTTGAACACCTCCAGGGATGGGGCCTCAACAGCCTCTCTGGGCAACCTGTTCCAGTGCCTTACCACCCTCAAAGTGAAAAATGTCTTCCTAATTTTTAATCTAAACCTGCCCTCTTCCAGTTTAAAGCCATTCCCCCTCTTCCTGTCGCTACATGCCCTAGTAAAAAGTCCTTCCCCAGCTCTCTTGTAGGCCCCCTTTAGATACTGGAAGGCCGCAATAAGATCTCCCCGGAGCTTTCTCTTCTCCAGGCTGAACAGCCCCAACTCTTTTCAGCCTCTCCTCGTAGGGGAGGTGCTCCAGCCTTGGATTATCCTCGTGGCTCTCCTCTGGACACGCTCCAGCAGGTCCATGTCCTTCTTATGCTTGGGACTCCAGAGCTGGATGCAGTACTCCAGGTGGGGTCTCATAAGAGTGGAGTAGAGGGGCAGAATGACCTCCTGTGACCTGCTGGCCACACTTCTTTTGATGCAGCCCAGGATATGGTTGGCCTTCTGGGCTGCGATCGCACACTGCTGGCTCATGTTGAGCTTCTCATCAATCAGCACCCCCAGGTCCTTCTCCTCAGGGCTGCTCTCCAGCCATTCCCCATCGAGCCTGTATTTGTGCTTGGGATTACCCCGACCTAGATGTAAGACCTTATACTTAGCCTTGTTGAACTGCATGTGGTTGGCTTGGGCCCACCTCTCCAGCCTGTCCAGGTCCCTCTGGATGGCATCCCTCCCCTTCAGCATGTCTACTTTACCAAACAGCTTGGTATCATCGGCAAAGTTGCTGAGGGTGCACTCGACCCCACTGTCCATGTCTCTGACAAAGATGTTGAACAGTAGAGGTCCCAGTACCGACCCCTGAGGAACGCCACTCATCACTGCTCTCCACTTGGACATCGACCTGTTGACTGCAACTCTTTGAGTGTGACCATCCAGCCAGTTCTTTATCCACTGAGTGGTCCATTTGTCAAATCTATGTCTCTTCAATTTACAGACCAGGATATCATGTGGGACATGATAGGTTTATAGGTTTGCTTTATAGGTTTGCTTCATTTTATAGCATGCATAAACAAACTTGAACAGGACCACTTGGTTTAAAAATCTAAGCAGAGAGAGTCCTTAATAATAAATATTTCTTCTAGCCTTGGACTTTTGGACTTGGGAAATATATTAATGTGCTGGTAGTAAATATATAATGTGGTTTAGCTTTCTGCCAATGTTTTTAGTTTCCCAGCTGTTTCTAAATGTTTGGTTCAACATATAACTATGTGAACACATCAAACGTAAACTAGTCTTTTTAACGCAGTATATTATGTTGCCTTGTTTCTGAGTTGTATTTCAGCTTGAATAGTATAATTTCAATACTGAGAAAGCAGGATACCAAAATAGACAATACTGACCAATTATCCAGGTATTTAGAAAACTCTAGTTAATTTTGTAAAGACGAATTAATCCAAAAATCTTATCTTATCTTAATAAGAGATATAATTTATTACCTTGGAAAATCCATTCTTTCAGAAGGATTCAGAAGGATGAAAAACACTGCTGAAGTATATCAGATTATTCATGGCCCATAGGGGAACTGTGCACTACAGAAAAGCATGTGTCTCCTTTCACTAGGAAGGCTTTCCATTACAGGAACAGGATTGAGAGTAACACATGGATGCCTACAGGACCCTAAAAACCTCTGCTTCCTGCTACTCTGCATCCTTTTTCAATAAACTGTTGACAAGATGAGGCAAAATCATGTTTGCTCCCCCTTTTTGTACTCACATAGAAAAACTGCAATCTCTTTCAAGTGATTTTCTTTTGGAAGACTGCAGCTTTTTGGTGGTAACTTAAAAACTCCTGTTTCGTTTGGTTTTTACTGTCACTTCTTCATTAATGCACAGGTTGTAGTGATAAAACCATGCAAATTTCTTCTAAGTTAACCGTATTTAAATAATTTCTGTACCTATCCAGTCCATGAAGCCTGGGAGGTGCCATCCTGGTGGTGGCCTCATGGGGGTTTCTCAGGTCTCTCATGCAGGGGTCTCTCAGTTTCCCAACCCTGCACTGCCCAGAACAGAGGAGTTCCTTGGGTTGTGGCTCTCCCAAAGGAACCATGGTAGATAGTAAATGAAGAAAAGCTAAAAGCAGCAGATCGCTGTTGAGAGTCCATTGGAGCTCAGCATAAAACAAATTGTGGATGTCTTTATGGAAAGGCAAGAATTCCCAAACACTTGTATTAAGGTCCTGGGGGAAGGCAAAGAAGCTGGCAACAGTACAAAAAAATACATTGGGTTGTGTGACTCCTCTTTGTGTAGGTCATGGGGATGATGATGATGAAGATGAGTTATCTATCCATGTCCCATCAAGGAGTGATTCATATTTTCTAGATATTTTTCCCTATCTTCTGTATGTTACATTTGAGAGGAGTAATTCTTCCAGAATTAAAGTGCATTCTGTCCTAAAAACAAGTGTCCACCTGCAGAGGTCATTCTGGAATAGCCCTTTGGTAATGTTTTATTCTGAAGGAGCGTTTGCAATTTGTTGTCTCAACAAGTATCACTAAATCTCTGCTTTTAGTAAGCCACTTGCGACAATGTTCTTGAAGCGGTAGGGCTTTTTTTATCACTTGATAGTTTTTAGCTCTAGAGATGGAAATTGAATTTCCAATTGAATATAGGATAGTAATCACTTGGTGACAAACAGCTTCAGAAAAATGGACAGATTGTAAAATGTTTGGCGCTCCATGTTATGAGATTAGGTGTCGACAGCATTCCTTTGGGGTGATGTGAAGTCTCGCAGAAAACACCCTGGCAGGTTTTTATCTAAATCACAAAGGAGCACTTGGAGACAGTGAAAATCCCGGGGGAATATTTGCTGGTATGCTCAGAGTAAAGGTATTGCTTCAAAGTGAAGTACTGGGCTTGCCCCAGTCGTGACTTAGTTCAGGTTACTTGATTTGAAATTGGACTTCCACAGATGGGGTCCTCATTGCATGCCGATATATTGGCCCTACAGGATGGGTACGCTATTGTAAACTATATTGATGTGGAGGGAGGAGAAAAAAAAACAAATTAAAAAAAAAAAAAAAAAGGAAATTTTTTAGACAGGGTATTGCAGTTTCCTGCTGCTCTTGGAGCCAATTCACCTTCTGGAATAGTACTTCCAAAAGCAAACATTGTATTTCCATTATTGGTGTATCCTCACTGAAATGCTTAAGATATTCTAAGTTTCTCATTCAAGTCTATGGTCAGGAATTTCTTTTTTCTCAAAGGCATCCAGTGATGTAGGATCCTTCTGCTATAGCGGTGCGTACATTCAGTAGGGAACCTAAGTCAAGGAGTATAGAGCTAGTCAAAGCTAGTGAATCTTAAATGTGCTGTAAAGTGCACATTAAAAGTTGGAAAACTTATTTAATTTATATTTCTTTAGAATTTTCATCACTTTGTGGTATTATGAAGTTATATTGCATATCATGTGGTATTGCAGATGTGTTCCTAAGATATTTAAGTCACCGTGCTGTATTTTACAACTTCTTTGCTCTGGGATTTTCACATATGTGCACATAACTACTGTCATGCAGGCTTTAAGAGCTGTATGCCTTTCTTGATGTTTTTTTTTTTAATGCATTCTGGAAGGATGATTTTTTTTATTCTCTGTCCTCCAGTGTCTTGAAGATAAGAAAACTCACTCATATTCGAGTTTTGCTGACGCTGCTTAAATGTTCTCAAATCTGTTCACAGTAACTTTTCTCAATCTTCCTTTATGTTGCTTCTTCATCTTTCCATGTACCAATGGGAATGGGAATATTTTGGGATGTAGTTAATTAGGATAAAATCTTCTCTATACACAAATAATTTCTTTAGTTTTAGGAGTGGTTTCTGACTTGCGTGTTGCAGGGCAGAAGGAGAGACAGTTATCCTGGGAAACCTATTGAGTGTATCGCCAGAAACTGCAGGAAGATGAGAGGCTGTTTGTGTCCCCCCAGAGTGTCACAGTCACCCAAAAAAGTCAAGTCTGGAGCATGTATTAGCTATTAACCTACCTTTCACCGTCCTATGGTCATGATAGTTTCAAAGGTTATATGAGTTAATTGTGAAGGTAGACTTGTGAATAGTTTTGTTTTGAAAGTTAGCTGGGAATCAAAGTGTGAATTAGAGTAACACAAATGATGCTGCTTCTAATTTTTTAATGCTACTGACAGGGTTAAGAACCACTACCATAGCCAGAGGTACATTTCCAGACCTCAGCATGTGGTGCAGGGTGTTCTCATAAGAGGAATGGAAAATCTTCAATAAGACTATTTCAGTGACTGTGCTGTTGCTAGAGGATTGTCATAATTTCATTGTGAAATCTTCAGTTGGAAAGAGAAGCTCTTTTATGCTGCACTTTTTCATTAAGATTATTTTCATTAGTGCCATCTTGTGATGACGATACATATTTGTATCTACATGACACGTTTAGAAAGGATGGACTTTCTATATAAGTAATTTACAAATATTCTATATATGAATCAAAACCTAGGTATCTCATGGTTTTAGTTTTCAACAGGGAAGTTGTTAGATTAAATGCTGGTAAAGATAATAATACTGTTAAGCCATTTATGAAATATTTGAAATTGCATCTCTGTTTCTCTGTGCAGTACTTCATGTGGCTCTGCTGTCACTGGTACAAATCATGAAGTCTGCTTTTATCGTCTGGCAACAGTCCAGAGGTTTTTGAACAGTGGCACAGAAGATAATGGGTATCTCTTTGGTCAGAGTGCATGTGTAACCCTGTGGTAATGGGAGTTCCCGCTCACGATGATCTGAAAAATATATCCTTGAAATATGCAACTAGTTATGTTTATGATTAAGGAGTAATCGTCCTACTATATGATATACAGGTTGTGTGCCAGTGTAAGTTGTGAGTGACTAATACACATTATGAACATTTTCTTACAATACTTATTTCAACTCCAAGATGACTCTTTCTAAATTTTTTTATTTGCATAGCACCATTCGGGGTTAATAGGAATGCGATTTCATTGTTTGTCCATTCTTAGAGCAAGCCCTGCACTGATGAGTGAGGCTGTGTATTCGCTGAGAAAAATCTTCTGTAGTTCTCACGGTTTGCTCGGTCAACAATCTCAGAATAGGGTCACTTACTGCATTTAACAACACAAGAGTAAAACCCACAGAATTTTGCACTCTAAGAATAATTTAAAATAAATTATAGTCTGCTCTGTGTTGAACTCTTAAGCAGGAAAGAGACTATGAAATGATGCTGCAGTTGGAGTTTCATGCGAAAGCCACTTCCCCACCCAGAGGTTTATGTGCAATCAGACTTCCATTTGATCCCAAATATGTGAAATACAAAAAAAAATATTAAAAATATCCTACTAGAAATTGCAGCTTTGAACAGCCAAATTGCATGATTTTACTGACAGCAAGAACGAGTGAAATTTCATTTTTTTGGTAACAGGTGTACTTTAGTCAAATGAAAGCTGGGTAAGAACCGGTATACAAAAATCTCAAACCAGAAATCCTGGTTTCCGAATAGCCGGTCAAATAAATGTGTGTTTTCATCCAATTGCCTGTGTAGCTTTCTACAATTGCCTGTGTAGCTTTTCCAATTGCCTGTGTAGCTTTTTTGGTATTCCCAACTACATTGCTGGGATGAAATACATTTATTCTTAGAAATCTCTGTAGTGTGCTAAAGCAAGCCACCATAATGGCAATATTATCTTACATTCTTTCCACGTGTATAGAATAAAAATTACTTGAGTATTTTAGCACAACTGAAATCTGGAATTGAATACTTTAATCTCACTTATGAAATAGCGGTCATGAAATTCAGAGTCCAGTCTGTGATTTTGTCATTCAGTCCAAGGGGGTTTTATTCATTGTTTTATTGTTTGCCTAAATATGACCATCTGGACAGACAAAAGAAAGAATCTTTCTGTGACTTTTTTTTTTTTTTTTAAATAATAATGCCAATAACTCTTCCAGTTATTCATACTGGCCAAGCATTATTGGAAAAGGTCAAATATTATGAAAAATAAATATATTAAAAATCATTAAATAACATAATTAGACTGAAAAAAATTCACTGGAAGAGTTTCAAATTTTTTTTTTTGAAAAAAAAAAAAAAAATTTGCAAAACATTCTTTACTGTCTGAAGCCCATGCAACCCACAGAGTAGGGGGCTTTTTGGAAGTCTCATGACCTGGACCACCGATAAATGGTGAGAAAAGACTTAAAAATCAGCTGGAACAGAGGATGAAAATACTGTTCTTTGTTCTACCTGGTGAACGAGTCTATACCATTCCCTCCTTGCCCCACGTAATATATAATTACTTATTCCACATTAGGTAGTAGTGCTTTAGTAGAATTATCTCATAGCCTGAGAGTGCATTCATCCAGGAGAAAAGAAACACAGAATTTAGAAGGCTTCCCATATGTTTAAAAAAACCAAACCCACGCACACAAAACAAACAGCAGCAGCAGCAACAAAACCACAAAAAACCCAACCAAACCACAAAACCCAAAACCAACAGCAGCACAACACAGTTAGGTAAAAGGGAAGGAGGACCAAAAGAATTTTGTGTTATGTAGCTGTACCTTTGTAGGACAGATTTGGTGTTAGGGATAACAAGACTTAAGCAGTTGTGCATCCCAACACAGAAATGTAGATGCTTGTGAGTTAAACTTAACTACCTGAAATGTCTTTTTTGAATTTACTCTTTAAATGTTGTCAGGTTGCCAAGGTCTGGGTTGGAAAGGGGATTTTCAGGGATGTTGTTTGGAAAATATTAATCCACTGTATCCCTCTTCTGTAACTTACAGTAGAGAGAGAATATTAATGCCAGGAGACTTTTGAAGGTGCTGATCTATGAATGTGTCACCTTCTCAATTCTCAGAGGAAAAATTACCAAGTTACTTATTCTCCAAAAGATCATCCTGTTCGAAATAGTATCTGCTAGGTTTTAGAGGAACAATAATTTTCGGTGTAAGATGGAGATCGGTTATCTCATTAATTTATTATACTTTTTTCATGTGACCTTCTGGATATTATCTGCAGGATATTTGAAAACTTACATTTTTGTATAGAATGTCTTACTCTGTTGAATACAAGAAGTTTAAAGCCAGATGCCTCAGCACAGTAGGAGGACCAGTGGAACAGGGGCTTCTCAGATCCAGTAAACACACCTTTTTCTGGCAATTGAAGGTGTCTGACTCTTATTTCCATATTAATGCCACACAACCTTGATTTTTTGCCAGTTTCACAACCTTTCAGGAAAGCAAGTATTGGTGAAGCTGTGCTTTGCTTTGGTTTTTGGTGTGGGGTTTGTTTTGTTTTGTTTTGTTTTCTTTTGTTACAATAAGTATTCGGCTTTTCTAGAAGAAAATTGGCCTTGGCTATGGGTGTCTACATATCGTCAGTAACTCTGGAAACATTTATTGAAATTCTGTTAAGTGGAGTAGTGGATCTAATGTTAGTATGATTACACACCAAATGTGAAATAAAAGGTCTGATAGTGGTAAAGGTTGTAGAGACAATACAGTGAAGTGCAGGAGGTACTCTCACAAAATGACAACTGTCTGATTTGGCTTTCTGTTAGTGTCATGTCATACTTGCATGAATGGCTGCAAACTGCTCTAGACATGAAAACTTGATGGTTTGGCTAAAAAAAGGGTCATTCTTGAAATAATTCATGAGGATGGGGCCAAACTCTTTTCAGTGGTGCCCGGCGACACAACAAGGGGCAATAGGCACAAACCAGAATGCAGGAAATTCCATCTGAACATAACGAAAAACGTCTTTACTTTGAGGGTGACAGAGCACTGCCACAGGCTGCCCAGAGAGGTTGTGGAGTCTCCTCCTCTGGAGATATTCAAAACCCACCTGAATGCATTCCTGTGCAACCTGCTCTAGGTGAACCTGCTTTGGCAGGGGGCTTGGACTAGATGATCTCCAAAAGTCCCTTCCAACCCTTACCATTCTGGGATTCTGTGAATCCGCTTTGACCTTATCTGTTTCTATTTCAGTTTTCCAGCTTCATGCTTGTTTCAGTTTGTTTAGCACTCTTGAACAGGTGAAGCACATAGAAAACAATACTCTGAAAGAAAAGGCTTTAAATTATTTCACTGACTTGAAACATCAGTTCTGCCTCTTTGAGTTTGCAGAAAGGACCCAGAAATGTTGCAGCTGAGGGAACACCTGTCAAAATATCGAGTTAACTTTTTTATTACGTGGTTATGTTCTTTTCTGCTGTCCACACTGATAGTAGTAACTCTTATCTAATAGAAATATCCCTTTCTGCACACCAGGCGGGACCATTCCTGTGTTGTGCAGAGGTTGTCCTTGGGGATCAGTGAGTTCTCCTGGGCCCCTTCACCTTTCAGGGCAGCATTCCACCATGATCCCACCTGTTGACTGCTGAAACAAGCCATAAGCCCAGGGCTGCTGTCCTGTTATTTTGCCTGCCTCGTGTCCCTTGCCCTACCGTCTCATAGTCGCTACAACAGTTACCCTCAGTCACTGCATTCCTGCCCAGGTGTGAGTAGCAGAGTCAACGGAAAGCCTCTTTCATGCAGCCCATCCCACACCTGTCTCCAACATCCTCCAGAAATCTCTAGGATTAACAGTCCCTATGTTAACCTGTGACCATGAAGTTTCATCTAGCTCTTTAAAGGCGGCTTCCTCATTTCTTGATGAGATGTTCCATAACAGACACCCGCTATGATGTCTCCTTTGTTGGGAGACATCTCTTTGATCTCAATGGCTCTGCAAATACTTTGAGAATCCTAGTTCCTCCTGCGTGTTTCCCACTACATATGATGTTGTGTGTGGGCACTGGAGATGGACCTGATGGTTTTGCAGCTTGCTTGGGGGCAGTACTACCTCTCCGTCTATGTGTAGTTCCCCTATTCCTCCCCTCACTATGGGCTTGGACTCCACCCCCAAATAACCTGTTTAAAACTCTGCTCACTGGTTTGCAAACCTGTTGGCAAAGATGCTCTTGGCCACTTTGTCAGATAGATCCCTCCCCAGCAGTGTTGACCGTCAAAGAGGGTCCTGTCATCACAGAAACCAAAGCCCTGCCTGCAGCCAGCCATGCAGCCAGCTGCTGAGCCTCAGGAATAGCAAAGGAGGCATTTACAGCACTCTTGCTACTTCTCCCTGTCAGAAGAGAGCCACCTTCTACCTATATAAGCCTCATATGAACGCAATTGCCTTTAGCTGTTTAAATGAAACTTTAATCCTTTTTTTAATAAACCGTGTATAAGTTGGTGTCACTTGTAGAAACATGCAGAAACTATGTAGGTACAGTATGTTATGGGGAAGTCAGGTCCTTGTCTGCACGTGGTGGCACATTTGGGAGTGAAGCTGGCTTTTAAGACCTGGCTTCCTTGCTGCTAAAGTACTAACCACGTTGTCTTGCCTTTGGTATGTGCCTTACACAACAGGGATAGTTTTGTCTCTCTGTGGAAGAGCGGAAAGAACAAACTGTGATGCTTGTGATGTGTTAGATCAGCCCAAGCTGATTCAACCCCACCAGCTCTAGCAAGAGAAGCTCAAGTGCTCGGTCCTGGTCAGCCAACTTTTTGCTGCTGCATCTCAACTATTGCTCTCCCACCAAGTAGGTTATGCTTAGCTCAGATATGTCTATGTAGTCTGTAACTGCATTTCTACTTACAAGATGCTTTAACTTTTTATTGTGAAAATACAGTATCAGGTACCGTTAGAAGAGCTCAGTCTCAACTGACACAGCATCCTGCCCTTCCTGTCATCGTAATGGGCAGGATCTAATATGGATAACTTACAAATTGTGGTATAAGCAAGCTGTGGGTGTACTGGAGACGTTGGTGTTTGCTGTAAACTGGTGGAGAAGGTGTTGCTAAATCTCTGAGCGAGATCCATGGCAACGCTGCCAGGGAACAATTGGCTTCTGAACCAGAATTAGGGTCCGTGGGAGCGGATCTGGAAAAGCCTTGTGAAGGCTGCATGGCCAAAACCGAGTAATCGCATTTTGTTCTAACTAAGCTCCTTCTTAATCAGTCTCGAGAGAAATTTGTGGAACCAATTTTTGGTTCTTTTTCAACTAAAGATCTGAAGTTTAGCCATATCTAATCCAAACAACAGATACCGAGGACTGCATTATGCCTTCTGTAGGCATAATTTCTTTTGAGATCCACTCAAAAAAACAGAAAAAAAGAAAGAGGACTGTCATATATGATTATGTGATAGTAACAATTAGTACAGATCTAGTCAAATGAGATCTTATACAATTGAGGTGGGAGATTTAAAGAAGTGGGCAGTCATGGACAGCTACAGATCTCTGAAGCGTTTCATAAAGGCCAGTGGTCTTAACATGAGTACACAGATGAAATTAAGGTAACAGGAGTGTCACTGTCACCAGAAGAAAAAGGTGGTAAAAGGCACGGGTCTGTGTAGGATCTGTTACTAGACCAATACCTTGCTGCCTAAAATTGTGCTCCAGAATAAGAACCAGTAAAAAGCAATTCACTATTGCTCATTATGTATGGTGACAGAATATGTAAGTAAAAAGTCACTAGTAAATATCTTGTTCACCAATGGTTATGATAGAAAATGTCTTTTACTGAAAAATACCTCCCCCCCGCACCCTCTGCAATGGTCCTAAGACTGCTATTTTTAAACATAAATAAGTAAATGAATCCCTTCAGAAGTTTTTAAAATGGATAAAGCACTAAAAAGCTAGGGGCTTTTCTGAATACTTTTTTCCCTGGAATCTGAAAATTTCTATGGACTTTTTAAACTTTACTATGAATGTTTTCATGAACAAAGAAGGAACTTAAAAAACCCAAACAAACTACAAGGAAAAAGATAGTTTTCATAGCAGATAAATTTGTTTAGAAGAAACCTAAGATGATAGTAAGCCCAAAGGTGACTATAATTTTGTGGTAGTTAGAGCTTGAGTCTAGATCTGCATTGGTTGAAAAGGAAAGTTGAGACAGTTGTTTGGGAACAAGGACAAGATGCTCTTAGAAATCAGAAGAGAAATCTGTGAGGATGCTTTAATAATGTTTCCAGTTGTGATAAGATATCGGAAATCTGAAATAAAAAGACATCAGTACAAAAGAGTAGATTAATAGATGAGTAAGCCAGAAGTTATACATAAAAGCTAACAAAATAAAGGTGAGACAAGTAGAATGAGAATATTTCAGACACACTATGGTGACCTCAAAAGAGAGCATTTGGGGCAGCTGCATTTTCTGTCTCCCTAGGAAAATAGCATCACTAGAAAGGCAACGTTCTGTCTGAATGGGTGCCAGGTAACAACTTCCTCTGGAGAGGAAAAAAACAACACACCAAAAACAGATTAAAAAAACTTTGATTAGTTTGATTTATTGAGGTTTTTTGGCAACTGTTGATATATAGAGTTGTGAGGACTCAAACCCATGACATCTGACTGCATCTGAGTGTATAAAATTCTGGTGCTGTGGCTGTATGTTTTGATGTGACTTAAGAATAATGCTGCTGCACTAGGGGAAAGCCCAATTTTAATGTGTTCTCAGAATAATTCCTGTCTAGAAGGAAAATACTCAATTATGATAAAGTTATGCTGCTGTTATTGGAGTAACCCATGCTCTTTGGTACCTGTGGGTATACGGTGATTGTAACTGGAATCCTATGGGATTTTGTTATGGTTTGAGAAACGCATAACAATTTATTGTCGTTTAGACAATCATTCTATCACCCGATAACCCCTCCCCACCAGGAAAAGGAAATCAGGGAAAAAACAAGGAAACCCAGGAGTTGAAGTATAAACAGATTTAATAGAGTAAGATTAAATAATTAACATTAATAGCACTAAAGAACCAATATTGATCCTGGTACCCATACAGAATATGCAAAGATTATACTCAGCCAATTCTATCGGTAGGAAGCTGTGCACTCCCAGCAGTGGACAGCAAATGTCAGACACCGCGAGCGCTACGGCTTTGGGACAAAGGGAAGGGCTCAGGGGTCCAGCGCTGGGGCACGAAGTTCTCAGGATGGCAGCCATCAAGCGAGAGAGAACTTCGCAGAAAACATTCTAATTTATAGTGAATGTGACGTTGACGGTATGAAATGACCCTCTTGGCAGCTTGGGTCAAGCACTCGGGTCTTGCTCCTCCTCATCCCTGTACCTGGCAAGCTCGAAAACGCTGAGACCTTGAAACCTACATACCATAGCTGGCTATAAGGTAAATATTTTCACAAATTCAGACACCAGAGTCTTCTAAAAGTGCAGTCTTCCCATGTATTAGAGGAGAAATTAGTCCTGTGTTGCTCAAACCCGGACAGATTTGTTGTTCTACACGGTGACGGGTGAGAAATGCAACTGAACAGAAGCCTCGGGCCAACTGGTGATGTGAAGATTTGGCGTATTGTGGTAGGTGTCACCTATAGCAGCGAAGCAACAGGCTTTTTTGCCCCCGGACTAGCACCTAGGCCGTGCTATCCCACATGACAGCCTCATACAGTAGGCAGCTGAGCTCAGCCTGAAGGCATGTGTTTGACGTGCCTCCCGCTCCTCCGCTGCTGCGGCCACCTGGCGCCGCGCGCGCGGCGAAGCTGCAACCTGATGCTATAATGCGTGACAGCCAGGTGTTCAGTTTTGCTGTTTCATATGTCAGCCTTACCAAACTTGATGAATAACAACATGAAAAATGATGACAAAAATCCTCGCGAGAGAGCGGAGTGCTGTTTGACTGAAATCAGAATAAACCTCTCATTCAAAGGCGCAGATGCTGAAGCATAAAGAAAGTCTTTGCTCTGCAGGCTGTTGTGTATGATGCTTAAGAAAGAGCCTTGTTTCAGAGTGCTTTATGGCACGTGAATTTACAGTGCTGTCTCCCTAATGCTATTGCTTGGTTGGGAAGGTAATTGCTCCTCTCTTAGGTGAAAAACTAACGAGGAAAGGAAAAATTTTGACTGTGTTTCTGCAGAAAGAGTTCATGAATTGAATAATCTTAACTGCAAGCTATTAGCCAAGTCATCAGCAATTATATTTTGGATTGTTACATATTCAGATTATGATGCAACAGATAATGATTAAGTTAGATTTGCTTTAAAACATCTTTTAATCTTGGCAAAGAACAAACCTTTCCAGTTTAAGCATTCTTATGGTAGAGGAAGTCAAAGTTTAGCAAATGCCTCCAGTATCATCCTGGATTTGGGAAGATAAAATCTTTCTTGCTGTCTTGGTTACGTGCCATCAAATTATTTAACTCCTTTAAATTGCAATTCTTTCTATTTTGCTCAGTTCCTTGAAATACGTAGAAGCAGACTGTCCTTTGCACGCCACTAGTTTACAATAAGCATGTTACACTTTACAAACTGCCTTTTCCAAGTTTTGTGGAAGCTGTCTACCAAGTAATGCCTCCGTCATGCTTTACAGCATACTCTTCCCACACCATCATAATTTTTCAAGGCTTTTGTTAATTTTACTGGTGAAACAAGGAACATAAGGTGTATTTCCTCCCCAAAATGAGCCTTATTATGCTTTCCTGCCTAACCAGATCTCACCCAAAGGTCCTACAGCATTCGTCGGGAGTAACGGGAAAGACAATGCTGGGACAAGGCTTGTCCCTCTGCCTTTCCACAGGTAGGATTCATTCGAGCTGAATCCTTTGAGCTCTTGAAGATGGATTGGCTTTACTTTTACAGACTCAAGGTAGCATGATAAATATAATGGAAAAGCAACAGGTTTGAAATTAAAGTTGCTTATTGACTTGTAAGTGAAAGACGTTTCTATAGGGGGAAAAGGTAACAGCTTTTAGGGTCACTGGTTACTTTGGATACATAATTAGATTCAGAGCGCAAATAGCCTCTAAGTTAGGAACCAATGCTCCACAAGTTGACTTGTGGACACTAAGTAATTTTGTTTTCTCTGGAAACTACTATTTTGAAAGCATGCTTAGTGTGAATTATGTCCACTTCTGAAGAAAAGGAACAGCCTTTCCTGCAACCTCAGAAAGCTTTAACAGCTGAGGCCGATGAAAGTCAGCCAGATTTACACCCAAAATGCTGTAAAGCTCATTGCTGATCTTGTCACCTCATCTACAGAGGGGTTCAAAGCTTATTGTCATCTATACTGCTGGAGTACTGAAAAACAGACAGCAGAATATCCACTGTAATAGTTCTTCATACCTCATACTGTCCAGCTATCAATGAGCCTTATTCTGCTTTATTTATCAATACACCCAGTAATTAATTGCAGTAGTTTACTGTTGAATGAACTGTACGTTTGCAATTCTCCATTGCTTTTTTTTTTCCACAAGATTGTTTCAGCAGATGCTGGCACTATCACTTATTTTGTGATTATTTAGAAATAGCCAAGAGTGAACAGAGCTGTACTTCTTGCCTCTTCAAATTCAGAAGTTGGCCTGTAGCCCTAACTTCTTCCTTCCTTTGGATCACGTCAGGGTTTTTATAAACTAAACATAAGAGACAATCAGTGCCTTAGTGTTTCCAGAGCTTGTTAACATCTTATTTTTATGGATTCAAACATGCTACACATGCATTTCAAGGGAGAGATATGGTCTTAGTGCTTGCAGGGGAAGATTGCATAGAGAAGCAGATGCGGTTCCATTAGTAAATTACTGGGTGGTTCTTTGCCACGTGTCTTGGTATTAAATCAATGTATAGATAAATACTTGTGAACTTAAGAGACATGCTGTTGCTGTGGGTGATGTTGTTGGGATGAAGCTAAAGTGCAAGCACACAGCTAACTTGGATCATTTAAAGTGGGTAACTAAGGTTCTTCATGACATTTTTTCTGAATTACAGAGGTACAGTGTTATTTTGAAATAAACCTGTCCCTTAAGTTTAGTGCTGTCTGTAACGGATCTCTTAAATTTAGTCAATAATAATTAAAAAATTTATAAGTGGAGGTGAGATCATTTGGTTAAGTTTGTCCAGTACTTCACATTATAATACCCTGCTTTGTCTTGCTGTAACTTTAACAGAATGTAACTGCCTGGACCGAACTGTCCGAGCCTAGTCTCAGGCTGATTTCTTTTTTAAGACATGTAGCCAAAAGAGCTCATTCGCATCCAAGAATGAGTCAATTCAATAATCTCCCTGATTAAAAAAGAAACCACCCAAAAAAAACCTACAAAAAAATCCAAAACACTAATGAACAACCACAAAACCCAAACCTAGACTCTACAGAATTAAGGAGAAGCTACCTATAACTGTGAATGGATTTGGCCTTTAGTTGTTCCTTTGAAATCTGCTCATAACCAGCAACACAGTACATCTGTGAAAAATTGCCGTTCACATATGCTTAGTGGTGATGACGACTCCTGTGTCAGCTGTTAAATTCCCCAAAGGCCCCATTTGAGCATAATGCAAGATTCCCCCCCAAACCGCAGCTTTCAGCAGCAGCAGGGCGTGTTGGATCTGGTTAACGAGCAGGAGGGCAATACTGCTGGGGAAGGGGGGGCGTTCCTTCCCCCCACAAAAGGGGCGGTGGGGCAGAGCCTGGAGTGTGCTGTGAGCTGGGGATGGACATGGTTTGGGGTGGGGTGGCATGGGACGGAAGATGCTGTGAAAAATGGGAGGGGAAGCGCCACTTCGATGACAGTGTACTGGAACGTGGGGTGAGAGGTAGGGGTAGAACAGCGCTGGCAAAGAGACTGTCTGGTGTTGGGAGGGGGGGAACCGGGTGGTAGAGCCAAGAGGAAGTTCTGAAGCAAAATTGGGACGAGGGACTGTCCTGTTGAAGGTGTGCACGCACATCTCGGGGCACTTGAACGCTGCCTTGAAAGTTGGATTTTGCCTGTGTTGTTCCTATGGGGTTTCTAAGATGCCAGGGAAGGAAATGAGGCTGTTTCTGTCTCAGAAATTATCCGTCATTGCCTATTTTTTCTGGGTACACAACAGTGAGATCTGAGTGATACACAAAACACTCATGGATGCTGCTGAAGTCTCTAGGACCTGAGCCTTGGAAATATAAGGATGTAACAATAAGAGCAGAACGAATCATTGACATCTCAAGTTGATTGCCAATAAACACATTAATTATGAATCATTTGGCAGCTAAAATCAACAAGACCAAAGCCCAGTGCGTGTTCCTTGAGTAGCCACTTGTGTGTAAGGTCAATATTCAAAACTTGGGAGCCAGGACTACTCTACGATAATTTCAAGTTTGGCCAAATATGAAGGGCACATAGTACGTAAAATTTCCATGGAATAAAATTTATCTGAATGTCAAGATGGAATGCTGTTTGGAGTGGAAACTTTTGGGAAGTCATATTATTTCTTTTCCCATTTTTGGTTTATTTATGTTTTCACTGATAGCAGCAAAAAAAATTCCACCACTTGTGCACCACATTTGTGCAGGGTACGGTTATTACTAGGCAGCCAATTATGTCACTCATATGGGGGTAACTGATTTTGCATTAGCTTTAGTTTAGCTATCGGGGTAAAAGTAATCATGCAGGTGTTGTAACAGGACTTTGGTGCAGAGTGGGGATATATTTTGTTGGTTATCAACTCTGGAATCCATGCTGCTGCATCTCTGCGGCTGTTGCTGTATGAACTGCCCCGGTTAAAGCTAGTGAAGGTCTAACTACACGGTATACAATAGAAGTTCATTTGAAGTCTCTGAACGGTTTAAGAGGCTTTTGGTATGCCTCGTGCTGAGAGATGCTATTCATAGTTCATATGAGCAGGATGGGACTATCTGGTGCCTGAATGTCACGAGTTAAAAGTCAAAGGGCAAAAACGTCAAGCTCCCTTAAAGCCAGTGGAAGTTTTGCTGTTAACTTTAACAAAGCTAGTTTTTCTCCCTTAATTCTGTAAGCTTGATTTTTGGAGGGGAAGGAATTGAGTTGCTCTTTTACTTCCTGTGGCTTCACCAAGACTCCGCATTCTAAGCGGTTTTAAATTATCTTTTATTTTCTCTGATTGTGTTTTGTGGGAAACTAAATTGAAAGTGTATTTAAGGGCCCCAGAGACCTGCTCTGATGAACTCCATCAGGAGAAGCCGAACATCTGCTTGATGCTCGGACACAGCTTTAGCAGAACTCCTAATCGTTCAAAAGAAATTGTAGAAAATCTGTTTGCTGTTAAGTTTCAAACCTCATCACTCAAACTTTAAATTTTAATGTCCTTACATACAAATAAAAAGAAAGTAGAAAACACAATACAAAATAATTATCACTTGGGCAGAAAATATATAAAAGAAGAAGGGAAAGAAAATCAAGCAGTTTTTTGCAGTTTTAGGGTGGTTTTACACAAAGGAAAATTCAAAACTGAATTCTGGAATATAAGAAAATGTGTATCATACTAACATGAAGATGTTTTAACACTGATTGTGTTGTCTTAACAAACACCTGTTTTATCAGTTGTATTTCACATGTGAAATGAAATGGACTTTATCGTAAATAGATTTTTTTTTAATTTCAATGAACAATTTTTTACCATAAGGAAAATGCACAGAATTTGTGTGGGGATCCATGTATTATGTTTACTCAAATAAAGATAATACTTTGCCACAAACTTTTAAATATAATAAAATGCATTTAATAGCAATCTTTTGTGGTATCATCATTATTTATGGACATAACATTCAAAGTACAGAAACTAAGTTGTGGATCAAAATGATCATAAAAACAGTAACCCAAAGAACCTTATAAACATGTCAACACCCATCATTTATCACAGATGGCTCATACCAATGTAAAAAACATATAAAATGTAGTATAATTCTCAACATAAGGTTTACTTTGTTGCATTGTTCCTACATATTATTTGTGTTAAAATCCAGGAAATTATATTATGAAGAGAATATTGGTTTTGTTTATTAAACCAAAGTACAGGTTAAAGTCATTCTTTTCTTGCGCTGAACATATACCAACAGTGATTAAAAAATAAACATTTATTTACAAAATATTGATGCATACATATTACACAAGTCAGTTATATCAAAGTGGTTTTTTAAACAATATCTGTAGCAACCAACTATTTGCATTGGTTTATCATAGTGCAAATGGTAATGTTGCAAAGGCAGGTTATAATGTGGGATTATGATTTTAATGCTAGCTTTCTCTGCTGCCTTTTGTTTTACTACATCTAGAAAACTATTCCCTTTCATTTAAAAAACATCTATTTCTTGCGAATGTTGAATAGTGTACCTGAGGATAGGGCGAAATCGTTATTATTCTAAATTCTTTCACTTAGATAACTGTCTCTCGATTTACTCAGCCTGCTTACGTAGCACCATTGCCATTGATTACTAACATACTAATGAGGAAAAGGAATGGAAACACGCTAAATACACTATGCCATCCCTAATTTCAGGATTTGTCCATTTATGTGGAATTTCATCTGATACATTTCACAATTCTGCACTATATATTCAAGTGTTTAAGGATGATTCTGGTGCTTTGTGTAGTGATGTCTATGTTACCGGTATATATTTTCCTGTAAATACAATATTAAGTGAAGCTGTGAAGAAATGGACTTAAAAGCCCGCTCCTTCCCTTCTCAGATGAGAAGGAGCTTGCTTTTGATAACCAGCCTGTATTGAAACCTGCATATAAATTTGCGTCTGAATGACTGAATATTGATTCCCTCACAATGTAAGAACTTCATGTATTAAATCCGCTGATTTTGATTGTAGCTTTTCTTTTTCACTGGCTCAAAGCCAGCCGTTAGGTAACTAGATCGTCCTTTAGTTCACGTTCTGTAGCTGGTGCTGCACTAAATCTGTACAATAGCCTATCATACAGCGTATAGGATGTCGGCAATGCCTAGCGTACGTAACTTCACAGTTTCAAAGACTGGTAAGGGGGAATAACTTTTTTTTTCTTTCTCTCTCTCTCTGTAGCTTCCACGATTTATGAAGCGGTGAATCTCACGACGATCTCATGAGCATCCGCAGCGATCTACAACCATGGCCGGTATCTTGCCGTATATTATTTGTTCTTTCCCGTTGAAGTACAGCATGTTTATGGGAGACATCTTGGTGGGCGTGCAGCAAGGGCCTGCCGAACCTCGGGGGTTTGCTTGGTGTACGAGGTGAGTGTGTGGATATTTTTGTAAAAATACAAATTCGCATTCTCCGGAGCAGTAATTGGCTTTGTATCTTTTAGGTGCGATAATCCAGTCCCATCCGAAAGCTTCGAAATCCACTGTCAGCGGGTAGCGACAACATCGGGATTCTGTCGAGTGCTCGTCGCAGTCAAGGCCAAAATCTCTGCGGGACCGTTTCGGGGTGTCTGTGACTCTGACCTCTAAAAATGGGTTCTGTGAGGAGAGGAGAAGGAATCAGAAGCATTACTGAGGTAAACCTAAGTTTGGTAAAAACATGCAAACACTTAATATCTCAGACAGATTTATCAAATTAATATCCTCAAATAATTTTTGAAAACAATACTTTGTCCTCTTGCAGATTTCTGCTGCAGTTGATCTCTGTTCAAGGGGTATTCCTCTTTTTTATGCTGAGGACCAGCATTTCCCTGCTGTTTCTCTATAAAGAGCTTTAATTTCTCAGTGTCTCCTTCTGAAATCACCATCCTCTGCTAGCACCATTTCTGTTAACTGCTAAAAGGTTTCAGATATTTGGAGGATGCTGGATTTTTACTTTTGATGTGGGGTTTTGTTTGTTTGTTTTAAACCCCATAATACGAGCTACTTCTTTTTTTTTTTTCCTATTGAAAAACTTCCAAAAGGAAGCTAAGAACTCCAAAAATTTTTGAAAGGCAGGACCGACTGGTGTTGGTCTCCCTTTTGTGAGTCCTTCTGAAATTCCCTCGTATTCATTTCAGGCTTTCTGGATACCAAGGAAAGCTTCTTGTCTAAACCAAGGAGGAGAAAAATCACTCCATAATTGCTGTCATTCTTGAATGACTGCAATGGCAGTGGAAAGGAGTGTTTCACCTGCTGATACAGGTTACTTGTACTTCACAGCTTTCCCCTTTGCCAGAGGGCTGAATTTGCCGTACTGAATCTGGAGGAGCAGCTAATATTTTGACTCCTGAAAGAGCCCTGTGGCCAGGAATGTACTTTTGGCAGATCTCTAAGCCACATGCTTCCTAGCGAAGGTGAGTTTCCACAGTCACCAACTGAGAATAGAAAGAAATTACAACCTTCGCAATCACAAGTTTGAAAAAGTTCCCAAAGTTTCCTCCCTTCCACTCACTGGTTTCAGCCCCATGTGCCAGTTTGGCACTTAATGGGCTGTCCCATGAAGGAAGACCGTTCCTTGAGAGTAAATAGCAGCCCAGCTAACTTTGTTACACGGGTTTGTCCCTTCCAAGATACCCGCCTTTATGGCTGCAAGTTGTCCAGCTGCTGGAGATGCTCCTCCCAAAGGTAAATGTTACGGGGAGGGACTTGGTGAGAGGAGCATCCCTGTACTAGGAGCTGCCGGAGAAAGAGGAGCTGGAGAGAAATTTCCTCTCCCACTATCAGGCGTGCATCTAACCCTCCCCTGCTACTGAATGGGTTTGTTTTTACAGATGATGATAACCATGGGTTATCCACATGTGTGAAAATACAGTGTTGGGTATTTGAATGGACGAAGGTGGTGAGGACGTTCCTTATCATGATATCCAGCTGGCCTGTTTCAAGTACGGGAGCTCCACATCTATACTGGATCTGCAATTAAGATATCACAGCATTTTTCCTTTCAATTCTTTTAACGGCATTATACTGCTATGAAGTCAAACATGACATAGCTACATAAATATGGTTGGACTCGATGATCTTAAAGGTCTTTTCCAACACAGACAATTCTGTGATTCTATGATCTACAGATTGATCTACTGCATACAAGTAAAATTAAAATAATATTCTTCATGCTTTATTCAGAAGGAGGTATTTCTTGGTTGTGATTGTTTCAGCTGTGATAAGTTCAGGAATTTTTACAGATTGTAGAGGATTAGTGATTTGCAGAAACAAATAATGAGGAAAATGCTGTAGCTTAACTGGTAAACTTCAAATTTAATTTGTTCATCTATACTTACAGAAAGAAACCAGCTAATTATTTGGTGCTCTTTCCCATCATTATGACCCATTTATTGTATCAAGCAGAATTTCTCTATTCAAACATTTTGAGTAGGTGGAATGATGCATTCTATCACATTATCACTCTATCACATGCACTCTATCTACTGAAACATACACAACCTTATGAAGAAGATCTGTTCTCACATTTATAAACATAGAGAATTATTGCTGTTGTTAACAGAAAATATATGCATACAGAATAGGGAGAAACTCCCTCACAGTTTGAATGCAAAAAACTTTCTCAGCACTATTGGAGGCAGCTTTCCTATCAATGAAATAATCCAACGTCTATTCTTTTTAGCTTTACTGCTTATTAAACAGTATTTGCTCTCAAATTTGAAAACAAGGTTACTTTTGATAGTACCATCCATCAATAATTATGAAAACATTTTCCAGTTAATGCTTCTCAACATCTTACTGAAGTACTGCAATTTGTCTCAATTAGGGAAACGGAGGCACAGGAATGCTATTGATTTTGACATGATCAGGGAGCAAAGAACAAAAGATTTGCCTGTAAAGAACTTGTATCTTCCACTCCCTAAACAATGCTTCCATTTTATCCTTAAAACCCAACTTATATGCTTTCCAATAAAATGCAAGATATTTAAATGGGATTCTTCTACTTACCAATCCATCTTCACCTGGTCCTGGGAACGTTACAGCAAGATCCCGTCCATTCTCATCAAAAGCTTTTATTTCGATGCCTAAATTGGATTCAGGCTGTTTGAGCCAATTTTGCAACACTGTCTTCACATCAATACTCTGCCAAATACCAGTGCCCGGGTTCATGTCAAGTTTCAAAGATCGAATTCCAGTATATCTTGTACCGTCTTTCATGGGTTTAATAAGTCTCAGGATCTGCACAAACACTGTTGTAGGTTTTTGGACTTGCCTCAAGTATATCCACAATTGTGCCTTTACTACTTTGTTATATTGTATTTTAGAGCTAAACTTAAAGAAGCAACATTTTGGTTTTCCCTCCATTTGTACAAGAAAATCAGCTATAAATGAACGGAAAGAACAGATTACTGAACAGGGAACAAAAAGAAATACGCATATATAAACCCCATTATTTTTTTTCCAGACCATGTAGGAAGTGTTACAATATGTTATAACCAGTATCAGTAACAACGTAGATTTAACTTAGTTCATTTTCTGTGGTTTATGCTCTACAGCAAATTTAATGGATGTCTACAAAATCATTATGCTATCACCTAAAAGTAACATCGTGTGACAAAGAACAGATGATCGTTTTGTAAACAGGCTAAAATGAGGTTGGGCTAATCATTTTCTAAATAATTCTAGTTGGTGCTTTGTGTTCCATAGGCTAAGCAGAGCGGAGGTGGGCTCAGGCTGAAACTCGGAAATGATGGGCAACCACGAGAAGATGCACGCTGTGGAGGACCTTTGTGGTCCTCAGCGTGCTCTGGGCTCTGACCAGTGGTACCACTGCTGTGGGCTGACCTGTATAGCTGCAAAATAGCCTCTTTCCCAAACAAAAACTATCTGGGGTGAGGGCACAGCCTATTCCACTTCAGAGTGACTACTACCAACTCACTTCTGTTAGTCACCTGCTGAGGACCTTCATAAAGCGGGCAGAATAGCAACTTTGCATAAGCTGACTCAATATGTATGTGGTGATCCGACTATTTCTAATTTACTAAATAGCCTTAGTGTGCTACACATCGTACAAACAGAGGCAGCCATGGGCAGTCTACATGAACACTTTAATTTCTATTCTCGATGGAAAAACAAATACTTAAGAGTATTAATCTAAGGATCATTTTGTTTTCTTTTCATTTGAACAATATTATAGGAAAGTCACGTGCAGCACTGCGTTCCTCCTTCCTGTAGACTACGATGCAGCTGTCATACCTAGTCATGGCAATATCTTTCCATGCCAGGATAAAATGGGTAATACTAATCTTAAATGGTGCAGGGCTTTGACATTCATAAATCTCACCACTTAAGATACCTGTCTCTTTAGTGCATTTAAAATAGTTCAAGGGCTTTTTATAAAAAGCAGGAAATGAACTCAGATCAATGAAGTACAATGACTTTTCTTCAGTCATTGTAATTATATAACAGTTTAATTAAAAATAGTTATAAAGCCTTGGACATAATAGGCTGGAATAAAACTGCTGGCAGACCTCAATTTTGTGATAAGGCTGCAGTAATATATTGCTATCAAGTACACATCTTATTAATAAGTTAAAAAATTTTGCAGATAAAGTTACTTTTTCATCGATGCGTACATTTTTAGCTGGCTAGAGCAGCTGATATATTATTCTCACATGTGTATTGTAACGATATCTGTAACTGCTAACATGCCTTATATGTCCTGTCATCTTTTTCCTTTTTGACATCATATTCGTAAGTGTTATTTAAAAAAGCAGCTGCCATAGCCAAATACTTTAGCTGATGAAGAACATAAGATACTATAGTATTAGCCGTGCAAAAGATACTTGATAGGAGCCATAGCAGATGTTTAGCACTCAGAAGATAACTCAGAATCTGCTCATTCAGTAAATGCCTTCATTCTTCCTTGGCACGACTACTGGGGCTGACTGCTATAGCATGGACATTTTAACATTTAAATCTGTTACACACATATTTGCTTTAAATATATAGTTTTAACTCAGAGGTAGGTGGTGCTAGTTTATGGGATCAGCAAAGAAGCAAGAATTTAACTCTCTACTTGCACTGCAAGTGCATGTTGCAGTTAGGCAGGTCTAGTGCTCTAAGCTGTATTTCTGCTGATTTCTCTTGCTTCTAAAAATACTGGCCAGTGAAACCTCCCTCGGAAAAATATAGTTATCTCATTATCTGCACTTGTACTTTATATTTGTGATAGGAAATGCCCTGAGTACTGCAGATAACGAAGTCAACTAAACTGCAGATCTCCCTTTGCTTCCTAAGGCAATGGGCAATTCCCGAGCGCTACAGGGCATACGCGTTATAAGGAGCCAAAAACCGAACAGTAAAACAAAGGATCACACCACGGTCATCTGAACCTGGCTCGAATTCTTTAGAAATAACGCTCTCCTCCCTCCCTCTAGCAGACTTCAGCCAGCAGCCTGTTGGGAGAGCCCGAGGAGGAGTTGCGTGGCTCTACAGCAGGGAGACAACTCTCTCGGAGGGGCGGTGGGAGGTGAAAGCAGCGGGGTTACTTACACTCCGTAGGCATTGTGATAATCGTTTCGGTGGTGGCATGATAGTCATCGTCTTCCAAAGAGCCATCGCTACTGTCGTCTCTCTGGACGTCATACTGATCAATCAGTTCCTGTAGTGGAGGAGCTTTGGGTAAAAGTTGTTTAATAACATCCCTGCTAATGTTAGGAGCTTGTTCCAGGCGCAGTTTGCTGAGGATTTGAATTTTTATGGCTTCTATTCTGGAAGATTTTGTATTCTGTCTCCACGTACAAGCATTGCACAGTCCATCTTTTTCAGCGTTCTCTGTGGGCTGACTACTGTCATCAAGAGCCACCGGATCAACTGAAATCAGCATGAACAGGTAAATATAAACATAGATCGCTAGCTTTTGCATGATCTCACATTCACTGCAGCTTTTTTCCTTTTTTTTTTTTTTCTTTTTTTTTTTCCCCCCCCTCCCCTTTTCCCTTGTCCTTTTAGTACTAAACAGATCCGTGAAAGCAAATGCAATCTGAGAGACAGCTTGCCACACTGGTGTACCTTATATATTCCAAGGGGGCTTTTTATACTCCAACTTTGATTAGGCTCATGTCGTCAAACCCGACGATTGGTTGCTGTCCCAACAATGAATCTGGCTGTCAGAGGGTAAAGCCCTGTCGATCACAAGTCACTAGACAGCATTTAGTTACAGCCAAGGGTGAACTGATTTATCTGGGTGCTTCAGAGAGGATATGGCTTCGCATATTGAAAGGATATATTTCCAAGTATTGTGGGCAGCAGTACTGAAAGACAGCACTGGCATTCTTAAATGTATACCAACAATGTACTTGTACTATGAATCAAGACAGACGTCTCTCTAAACTTGCTTTAGGCTTTTGCCAGTTTTTTTGACTTGAAAGTTTATGCTATTTAAAAGAAAATCCCAGGGGATTACTGTAAGCAGGCAGGGAAAAAATACTTTAGAAATGCGTTGCAAACAGTGCTAACTTATGTTGTTCAACAGCTAAAATATATTAAGCAGTTCATATTTCAGAAAACCTTAATGGGTTTTCCTGCTAGGTTCTAGCTGAAGCAGTAATAAAGATTTTGTGCATATATGACTCTCTGTAAGTGCATATTTTATCTGTTTGTCCCTTTAGTAGATATCAAAATCAACAGAACAAATCCCTTACTGAATTAACAGTCAATTACGAAAAATGAGTCTGTCCCCTCTTCATACTGTCACTAGGTCAGCAGAATCCTGGCTGTAAATTAAATATTGAGAGATCCTTAGTAGCAAAGGTATTTTTAAGGAATATCGTTAGCTACTCAGTCTAATATTGTACAGAAACAATAAAGCTTGCTTTTTCCATTACTAGTGAAAGTATTAAAAGAGTTAAAACATTTAAATCTGTGCTGTGAGCATATCTTCTTTTTCCATGTCATCTTTTATTAGTTCAAAATGTCTCTGTATTATGCCAATTTAAGTGATACCTTTCTGAGCTTTCTTTTGCTTTCTACTCAAATATTTGTAAGTTCTCTGTACACATTACCGTTTTAATATGCTTTCTGCATAAGACAGATACATGGCTTATAAAAATGCATGGCTTACGGCTTATAAAAAATCTTACAGCAATGTAGTTCACATTCGATGTACCCTTAGCAAGAATTTTGGAATTCATGCTTAGTTGGGGAGGTGGAGGGGGCCTGGGGGGTTACTGTTCAGCATAGGCTGTATATTACAGCAAGAAGAAATCCTGGAATTTTTATATGTTGTGTATATTTGGAATCTGTGTATTATAGCAAACAAATCCTGGTATTTCTTTCAATATGCCAAAGTTTGCCTATCTAAGTTAGGACTGAATTGTCAGTTTCTCACTGAGTTTCTCTTCTTTTTCCATTCCAAGCACTTAAAAATGTGGCAAACGGGTTTTTTTTTTTTGCATGTGTTCATTTAGAAAAAATGCTGGTATATAGAAAGATGTGGGACAGAACTTTCAAAGAGCTTTTTTCTGCCTGGTCATTCATATTATTTTGTATCACCTCTCCAGGGTGCGCAAATTCACTGCATAGCAAAGAACTGAGCCTAATATTCGGCTCATGACCAGTGACGTAAATCATGAGCATTCAATTGAAATTGATTGTCCTACCCTGGTGTAAGGTTGATGCAAGCGATAGATGTATCATTCTCGCACTTTCCAGGCCTATGGCTTTAGGGTCAGACCCTGGTATTCTGATTTCAGCCAAAATTCATGTTTAAAGCAAGCAGTTGGAGAACTTAGCTCCTGAGAATTTGCTTTTTATGCAAGATACCAGTGCAGCTACTCTCAACATGTGGTTCACGGGAACTAGAAGTCAGGATAGATCTGAGTTTGCAGCCGAGACTGCCTGCCATGCCTATAACATATTTTAAACAGTTTCTTAGTGCATTTCAAGTGCTGGAAAAGTATTTTTATGGAAGATGCATAGGATGATTCACAGTAAGAATCTTTTTGAAAAGCACTGATGCTGTTGGTGGATTTTTGGGTTGGTTTTTTTTTTCATTTGTTTGTTTACTATTATGACAGTGATTTTCATAATAAAACTATTTTTTATTGTTTTGTTTTTATTTTAAACGAGAATGACTTAACCAGTTGGGTATAAAAGGGAATCTACACCCAAGTGGAAACCTTGACAGGTACCAGGTTTCACACCAGAAACAGTTTTAAAGAGAACAATAATCCATCGATAAACAGGTGGAAATAACGAAGCAGTCATTAATATTAGAGTAATTAAATGCTCTGGCAGACTGTGGCTATAAGCCACTCATGTTGGAGAGGGGACAAGAGAAATGCTCAGCAAAAGCGATGCCTCCAGCACCGTGACTCCTCTTTGAATGTGCTCTGCAGCAGCTTGCCCAGTGGCCACACTGGTACCTGGCCTTCTTATTCAAGGTCTTTCCACTCTGCCTGTGGCTCATCATGAGCATGCAGAACTTCACATTTGGGTTGTTTTTTTTTTTTCCCAGTAGTCTGCAATGATTCCATTGATCTGCAAAAAAGGGCCCCTTTAGCATTTGGTTATGACTGCAGGACCAAAGTCCTGTCTTGTATGCCTGAAAGCCCAGTGAGCTCTGAGCAAGAGCTTGCTCTCAGCCACCAAGGTGACACATGGTGGCAAACAGATCTTACTGAGCACCGTGCCTCTGCTCACTGTTCAGGAGAGGCAGGAGGCAGCAATAGCAGCTGGAGTGGTGGCATAGGGACTACCCACCAAGGATGAAAAAAGTGCTCCAGAATTCACCAGCAGCTGCATAACCAAGAGCAGTATTTTTCCAGGATTTCCCTCATAAAATGCACTTATCCACATACTCTGAATAACTCTAGGCTGTCGGTAGAATACCTTTCTCTTCATCTTTTGTTGTTGCTGGCTTTTTCTTTTTAATGAGACTGCAAGAATTTGGAAGAGAGCTTAAACAGTTGCACTTGATCAGGAGCTATTGAAGGATCTAATTTCTTTAATAATACTAACAATAATACAATATGCAATTTGGTTTTCATTCTGACTTTCATTGTAGTGTTTTTGGAAAGTGATGACTACAACAGTAGGTGACAGAGGTGAGAAAAGTAAATGATAAAGCGACCGGGTAAAAGTCGTTCCAAAAACTTATTTGGCAAAAAATAATTTAAACAACAACAAAAAACCAACACATTGCCACCAGCAAAACTAAAGAAGAGTTAAAAATGAAATGCATATCTTACTGAACTTTATGGCATTTTAATATTATCTTTGGGATTTGTGTCATTCTACCCGCCGTGCCTGCCAATAGTGAATAGTACTCCCAATCCTGGCTATTCAAAGATCATGGCTCAGGCCCCCAAGATCAAGCAAAGTAAGAATGTTCCTTTCTAAAGGAAAGGAACTGTCTACCTGTCAACTTCTCTTCTCCTTTCCCCCTTCCACCAGGAGCTTTTGTACTCATTGGAAAACCTAAAAGAAAAAAAAAAAAAGAAAAAAGGAAAAAAAAAACCAAACCCACCCCCAACAAATTTGACCCATATAGAGGTTTCAAAGACACTGTGTTACTGTGAGTTTTATGGAAAAACAGTGACTGTGTAGAGGAAAAGGAGATTACTAATGCCCTCCCTGAGGAGAAGGCAAACGGAGCCCAACCATTACCCATCCTTTTTGGCAGCCTCTAATTACCCAATCAGCTTGTGCTTCTTCGTCATTAGTCAGCATGCTGATAGCTCTGGACCATCTACAGCGTGGTCATCCCTTGCTGGGCCAGCAACCCAGAAAAAATAGATATGGAGCAGGATGGGGTTTGAGCTTGTTTTGGAGGTGGACCAAGTAGACATGGAAGGGAACCAGGATGTTTCTGAGAAAAGGGAGAGTTACGGGAGTATGGAGGAGCTGCTGTCATGGCAGGGAAGGAGAGGGACATGGGTTATAACCCTGCCAGAAATCAGACGACTTCATGCTGTTGTAGGCTAGATTGCCAAACACTTCCCTACAGCCTGCAGGAACAGAAATTCACTCTTCTTTTTTCTGTTGCTTAAATTAAATGGAATAGTTCCCATAATTGCTCACCTCTGATGGTAGAACTTAAAGAAAAAATCAGGTGTTGTGAAACGCCCTGTAAATCTGTGAATGCTGTTTACATTGATGTCAAGTCCCACCTCTGAACCAGCTGGCTTCTCCCCCTGGTTTGTCTTATAAGGAAGATATAATATTCCTCCTGATCCGCAGAGGAAGATACTCTTTGAGTCACCTTTTCTCTCACTTTTGTCATCACAAAGCCTGATTTCTAGAATAGCATATTGAAATGGATAGAAAATTCCATTTTAAATACTTTTGGACCAGATTCATCTCTCACTTAGCTGCAATAAGGTGGGAATAATGTTTGTGAAGTACTTTTGGTTGGAACAGTTAAATTTGAATACAAAAATTCACACATATAATTAAATGCAATCGCGTTAGGATGTTTTAAGTGCTTAACTATGAGCCTACCTGTCTTATCTTACCAGGTGCTTGCTCTTAGCCACCTGAATTGCAAGATAAATGCATTACTTTGAACCTCAAAGCAGATACAAGGTCATGTCTGTAAAACACAGAGAAAAATCTTGCAATAACAAAAAGCCTATGAAAACACCATCCCAATCACATTATGTAAACTAAAGCTGCAGCTACTATAAGGCAAAAGTAAACTTATTACCAGGAACTAAAACATGAAAGCCGTAATTAGTATGAACTCTTGCTCTGTAACAAATGCCCTGAAACAGTTTGTCCTCTGCTATACATTTGGTTTTTTCCTACAAAAGTAGTCACGTGTAACCTTCTAAACATTGTGCGAGATCAGCTACTGGAATTCAACTTTATTTCTTTATTTTGATGGTAGGGACATTTCATTCCTTCGACTTACCAAAAAAAAGAAATAAGTTCATCTTGTTTTCACCAGTTTTGAGTTCCAGGTACCGGAGAGCGTATTTGACGTAGGAGAAGAGCATGCACGGGGCAGGGTATGGATGCCCTGGTACCCGGGCATCTGGGTGTGGGTTATGCTGCATCTCCTCCTCAACCCCTGTTCTCAGGTTGTTTTCCCAGGAAAAGCACGATGTTCAGGGATTTGGGATTTTGAGTGGTCTCCCCCAAGGTGTACTTGGGTCTGTGTCTGCAGTTTGAGTACCAGGGCATAACATCACTCTGGTGGATGATTTCCGCGACTCAGGAGCTATGGGAGACAGTAGTGAGTCCTACCTGCTAAGGGGTTTCTTGCAAGCCACGGTATGTAAGCATGCAATGGCTAAAATGGGAGAAACAGGTAAAACTGGTGGCAAGTTTGCTTGGTGCTGTGGCAATTTCAGCCCTTGCTGCACCTCTTAGCTTACCCAAGAGATGCTGTTGAATGTAGGCTTCAGGGCAGTCATATGGGGTCCCCTTCAGCTTCTGATTTGTTCTTGCCCTTCTAGTCTTCTCTTTCCTGCCTACAGCTTTTGTGCTGCCATGCATAACTGTACCAAACTGGGCCAAACTGTACAACTGGGCCAAAAATGACCCATCACTTTTTTCTCTCCTACATATCCCAGTACTTGTTAATTCATGTTGTTCCAGAACCCACCAGATACACTAATGGAAATGAACTTTAGGAACAGACAGGGAAATATATTCCCATTAGGCTCATTATAAACATTTAAGGAAGGATGCAATTATAGTAAAAGCTGCTAGTTTTCTGAGTTCTTTTGCATTCAGTATTTTATTCTGCAGCCTTCACTATGGCCTCTAATTACCGATCTTATAATAAATCCTTATAGAAGAGCCCTGTTAAGTAGCTGTGTAATTCTAAAGGCTTTACCCTTGCTACAGGATGCTATCTTTTCATTAGTTGTTGCTTTTATGCTTTTACCCAGAATTTCTGAGATTCATCCTGACATTCATCTTCAATGTCTTTTCAAATAGCTGCACCAGCTGCTGCATCACTGATGGGAAACCTTGAATTCCTCTCAGGAGCTGCTCCTCTACTTGGAGAGGTTGCACGTCTGCGTTTGCACAATCAAAGTGCTTGAAATACCAAAATACTTCATCTTGGTATTACCAGCTACAAGAATTCTTGTATTTTCTCTAAGGCACGACTCTTTGCAGGGGATTTTCGGGCCCGGAGGTCTGTGATTTGGTGTGAGTGGCCTGTCCTCTGCTGGGTTGTTCGGGAACGGCATCCGCTGGGAAACGGGCCACAGTGCTTAAGAGTCTTTTCCTTTTTCCTCCTTTTTTTTTTTTTTTTTTTTTTTTTTTTAACTACGCAATGGGTTAAAAGCTAACAGATATTCTTGACAAAACTATAAAAAAAAGCAGTTTTGCAAAATGCAGTGAATTTGACTCTGCTTAATCTTGCCCAGTGCCATAATGGACTGAATTAATCAACTTTTTTGATCAGAAGATAGCTATATGTGGGATAGATTTGGCTGCCCATCTCAAACTCTCTCTTTGCTGCCCTCCCTGTGGCCTGCCTGCCTCCTTCGCTTTGGTCCCACTCCATGGTTTTGCTTCTACTGACTATAGATACGGGCTGAATGGGAACTATCTATAACACCTGGTACCCACTTACCGATTTTAGGAAGCATTTTTTCACTGAAAGGGTTATTAAACATTGGAATAAGCTGCCCAGAGAGGTGGTGGATTCACCATCCCTGGAGGTGTTTAAGAAAAGGGTAGATGAGGTGCTTAGGGACATGGTTTAGAAGTGGTGGTGTTTTTATCAGGGTAGGTTAATGGTTGGACTTGATGATCTTAAAGGTCCCTTCCAACCTCACTGATTCTATGATTCTATGATAAGCGATAAGTAAAATCACAGCAATGTAATGATATACAGGGGTAAGAATAGCTTTGTTTTTTTCTTCCTCTTCTGATTTTTATAAGCAGAGGACCTGGTTTTGAAATGAAGTCTTCTAAAACTCAGCATTTGGGGCAGTGAATTTGTAAATACATGGAATTCTGATGGTTAAAATAAAACCGGTTTGCTGGGATTGCAAGCCCGGCACATCGTTCCAGCTGTGTGCATCTGCAGTGGCAACGCATTTGCTGAACTCCTTTTTAGGTGGGACATAATCAGTCCCGCTGTAATGCGTCTGATAATAATATAGTGTAATTATTTCACAATGAAATAGATATTCAAAATGTACAGCAGTGTTCTCTCCTGGTTGCTGCCGTACCTACCAGGATCGGCCAGCCGTGCTCATACCGCGCATTGATTTCTGCATGTACTGCAAAGGTGTTAGTCTTAGGTTCTTATATATAGTGTTTAGATCCACATTTAAGCGTTATAAACACAAATATTTCAAAAGTCAAAAGAGCTCCAGGGGTTGTAAGACATTTCTTGTAAATACTCTAAATATTGTCTACTACGTATAAGCGTAAGAATTTTTAGTTGCGCTAAATTATTTAGATGTTTTTAGGAATCTACTTTAAACCTGAAACAAAAAGGAAGATTACATTTCAGACTGAGAGCGGCAGATTGTTTAAAATACATTCCGAGAGAAAGGGAGGCAACGAGAAATGTAACAGTATGATTTTGCCCATGAAACTTCTTTCAAAAATATTCAGTAATGAAAACCCCGTAAAGAGCAGTAATATCAACCTTTTCCTTTGCAAGCTGCTAGTTTATACCTCATAGTGACACAGAACTGGGGGGAGGGGGCTGTTAATGATTTTTCCTGCTTACAAAGCATATTTAGGAAGACATGGATCACAATTCTTGCCCAAAGGTGTGCACTTTAGTTGATCTCCTGTCGTTGCTCCAAACAAGCAGAAAGACTAAGATGAAATCATGGTACAGCTTCTCCTTTCCTTTCTGCCACGTGCTGATCTATGGTCAGGTTTAGACAGGCTAATTTGAGGCAAGAGCCTCTATGATGGAACAGAAAGCGGTGCTAACATTTTCAAAGGAATTAAAGAACGATATTCTGATCCGTAGTCATCCAAGAAGGCCTTTGAATCTGGCCCATTCATCACCAAAGTTGTTTAATTGACAGCTTAGAATTAGTTTACCTGATTTAACACTGCTGTTAAAAATGCTGGTAATGTAAATTCTCAAAAAATCCTGTGGAAAAAAACCACAAACAAGTAATTTTTGATGATAAAATCTAACATACTAAAGCTTTCAAAATCGTTTAATAACAAAAGTGTATAATGGCAAAAAGCAGGCACAAAAGGATGTAGCTTCTGATGAAGCTGCTTCTATTGAAGTAAGACCCCAAAGAATCAGGTGGTATCTGTAAATAACCCTGTACAAAATAATGCAGAGACACAGAATCGCATCAGCTGCTTTAGGGTTTTAGAAGACAAAGAGCAGATCAGAGACTGAGTAAAATTTCTTGATGATTTTGATTCTCCTTTGGAGGAGAAGAACATAAATGATAAGTTTTGTAATAAATGAGGTACCTTTGGAGGATTTTCACAGAGGTAGTGCAACTGTTCAAAGGTGTTGGGGCATCCAAGAGAAGAAGCAGCACAGATTTTACTCCCTTTCCTTTCTTGTGTCTTTCTTTATTTGTTGTTTGCTCCCTGTCGATGTAGTAAATATGTTTTGTATTTATGAGCTCCATTATGAAGCATCACAGAAGAGCATCAGCTGAAGGAAAGCAGCCTATACTGGCTGAAGCATTAGCTTTGCTGCCCTTTCCTCTTGGGGAATTGTCTCTGGCTCCTTTAGCAGACGCTTCCAATTCCTCACAATTTAAAGGCTGATGTTTTAAAAAATTTACAAGTTTGGTTTTGGTTTCGTTTTTTTTTCTTGGGACTAGCACGCTTTTCTCTCCCATCAGCCTGCTAATTGGCAGCATCAGCCAACTAGTTGATGAGAAACAAGGATAAACCACAAAGGAATCGACTGTTTGGGGTTTTTTTTTACCTTCAGCAACAGACTTTCAAACTCCCTCTATCATTCTGCAGATATATAAAACCACTTAGGAGTTAACTCTTCATAATCTTGTAGCAAAGAGCCTGACTATCACTGTATCAATGGATATATGCCCTAGACGCATGGAAATGACGTAAAGCTTTTATATTCTTTATTGATTATGCAAATAATTCAACAGATGCTTGCAAAACGTAATTCACGTAATAGCTCGGGAATATGACAGTGGACATTGCTTCAGAGTTTAGTTTTAAGGTGTACTGGCATAACATTAGCTGGAATAGGCATGCTCCTATTAATCAAATTAGTGAGTAGGTCTGGAAGAGGTAATAGAAAAAATATGCCTATGATGCCCGGATTAATAGATATAGATTTATTTGTATGCTACTGACTTTGTGATAACTGCACAAAGCATTTTTTTATGTCGGGTGAACTTTGTACCAGGATATTTTGAGTACACAAATCTGAGGGACTTCAAGTAACTCACAACTGTTCCCGAAGTTTTAACAAGGAAAAGATTCTCTTGCTGCATACAAAAGCCAAACTTATGATCAATTAAAACTGTAATAGTTTGACGAAACCTTTAAGGCTTTCTACAGCATATTGATTAAAATAGATGGATGATGCAATTAGGAATGCAATATGAAATGGAAATAAAATTGGCTATATGAAATTACTTTGTTATACTTTCTACAAATTATCAAAGTAGCTCAACATTAAGAAATTGCAGCATTTTGTCATTTTGTCCGAAGCCTCTGGAACAAAGGAAAATTAATTAATAACTACTGAATTTGCAGTTGGCTGCTTTGCTAATTCTAAAGTTTGATTGATGTAAACTAATGACTTATATCAATAACTCTGAAAAGCCGTGTGGTAAATTTTAGTATCCCAGTAATAACTTGTTAGATAGAAATTGCTGGACTAGATCCTAAACTGTGTTAAAATACTATGTATGTATGTAGTTGTAGGATTTGTGTGTACGTATATATATATGTGTATATATATAGGTTTTAATTGGACATTCAGCAAAAAGAGCAGGTTCTCTGCTCAAAAGTTTGCTCAGTTTTTCTTTCACTGGTTGGCTTAATAAAAGAGATTGTCTTTCTGTATATCTCTTCCCTCATGTCAGTCAATCAGGCATTAGCTAGGAGGACCATAATGTCACTAAATACTTTCCAGAATTGTGCTACATAATGAAGGGTATACATTTCTCCTAAGAAATAAGGTCTATCAAAATAACAAGAAGGAATTACTTATTTCAGCACGTATCTGGAATTGGATAAAATTTTTATCTGTCATTTATATAGGGAGAATGTTGTACTTCGAAATGCTAATTATTTAGTGACAGGCACATCTTCTTGCACTTTCAGGCTAAGATTTGGTGTCAGCTGATATTGATATAAATTAATCATAAATCAAATTTACAGCTCATTATCTGAGCGTTACTGTATAGGGTTAAATTTAGTTTTCTGTTTCAGCTGTTCAGCACTACTAAAGTGTAATAAAAAGAGGAGAACTGACAGCCAATTTTGTCGCCTCTACTGTGAGCGATATGGAAGGCACAAACAAGCACATTACAATGGAAAAGATGTTATTTGTGTTATGATGCTCCGTGTTTCAAGAAGCTCTTTGGGCTAACACAGCTTGAGGCCATTCAGAGCGAAACAGGACAATGCAGCAAGTGCAAACTCATAGGAACACTTTATAATACCAGCAACTACCGCTGAATTTAATTTAATTTAATTTAATTTTGGCACAGAATTTAATTTTTATTTTCTAGAGAGAATCTAATCAAAAAGTGTTTTTCAGTATAATGGTGTCATCCGCGGTTTGTAGACAGTGAGGGAGTCACCACCATCTGTAATTTCTCCGTGTGACTAGGTGTGATGTGTGTTCTTCTCAGATAGATTATATAGGATAAGAGTCCTATAATGCTCTGAATCTTTGCAATGTTTACAGAGAGGGCATCGCTTCCCGAAAAATAGCCATCTTTCTAAGCTGATGCGTTAGAGCCAGTTGTTGGGGTATAGCTGCTCTTTGAGAACCGGTATTAATATGCCGTTCCTGCAAGAAGTCCATCATGCTTTATGAGCCTCTTTCTTCTCGAAGGAGTGCTTTTGCCGTGCACAGTATATAACTCGCAGTAAACCTTTTCCATATACCCTCTCTGTTAGGAAGGTAACTTCAAGGCATTGGTCACCAGCACCAAAGCGTGACTGGATGGATGGTTGTGCTGGAAGGAAGGGCAACAGCACACTTACTAGAAACACACTGAAGGATCTCCTGCACAAGAAGGAACAACTGCTTTAGGGTCATAGTGGCCTGGCCAAACTTTTCCTCTTTCCATACAGAAAAAGAAAAATCAGCCGACGGTACGGGGGTGTTTCTTCACTTCAGCTTTCTCACAGCGTGGTCCCTGTGGAGTCATTCGTTCAATATAAAAGCAGACAACACGAGAACACCCAACGCAAGCAGTCCTAATCACAGGAATTTGTGGAGGGTGAGGAGAGACTGACAGGCAGCCTGCAGGTCCCTGCTCTCTGCAGTCATAGCTACTGAGCACGGGAACGGCGGCTCCTCCCAGCCACAGATTGTGGTGATGGTAAACACATACTTCTCAATCTTCCAGCAATGGACTGAGCTTGAAGTGTGTTATTTCAGTTTTAATTTGGGGGGAGGTCAGATTCCCTCTTGGGACAAGCTACCTATCCGAGTTTTGTTGCCTTGGGAGCAACTTTCCTCACCTTTTTTTCTTCCCCAGAAGTACAAGCGGGTACCAGAGGCAGGGGAAGGGTGAGGAACTGGAACCAGCTTGCCCAAATGCACCGGCGCTGCCTCGTTTCAGCTGGTGTTGAAGGTTGGTTTTGAAACATGGCTAAAGAACTGAATCGGTTTTATCTTATCTACACTGGTTCATTTGCCTCCCACAGCAAAATTGAAATATCTGTCGCAGTTAGCGTCCAGATACGCTGTTCCCAAATTTCCGTAGCGGCAGCAGCAGCCATTATAAAACAGAGTTGTTTTGAGGGTTTGGTTTGGGGTTTTTCTGCAAAACCTCTTTTGGCATTCTACAAATGATCAGAGGAAGCGCAGGTGTTTTAAGAGGACCGCAATAAAACACAAATCTCTTTAACAAGTGGTGATCAATAAGAAAGCTAATGAGGCTCGGGACAATTCTTGTGAATGTCAGAGGAGTCACACACTCCTCCAGAGCAGGTTTTGCATCCATATGACAAAATCAGTCAGGACCCAAGAATTCAGGTTGTTTTCATTGCGATTCAAACAAGCCTGGTAAGCTTTCTCTGCTTTTGTGAAGATATAATGCAAATGTCTCTTAAATATCTAATTTTTGACTCTCAGGGTTATATTCTTGGATCTAATTCAGCCATTCAGTGTCCTAAGCATTAACATTCAGTTAATTTATATTTCTGTGCTTACTAATAGCTAGTTCCTTAATAGCTATGGGCATCTTTTTCATCACATTCACATCACATTCACATGGTTATACCCACAGGCGTACAGGGAAACGTGGCTACATGGAATGCAAACTGCTGCTTGAATCCCTGTTCCCCCTCTTGTCTTTCTGTTTTCTCCTCTACTTTTCACTGGTTTCTTTTGTTTTCCGGTGAAACTCATTAAGCTGCGTGTTCTGTGAAACATGTGCTTTTCTGTTTTCTGCTGTTTAATTAATAATCGACCAATTTTGGTTGAGGCTGTGAAATCAGAGATAACATGCACGTATTTAACATATAACCAGGTCCTTCAAGTCTGCTGTAAAATTCATTTTCTTTACCAAAGTCATAGGCACTAGGAAATTGTATAATCCTCGGAAAATCTCAGTAAGCCCTCAAAATGATCTGCCACCTCACAGCTCTCCACCTTGAGCTCTGCTAAGGACTGGTTTCAGCGTCAAAGCATGAGATCAAAAATCCTTTCCAAACTTTAAGGTGTGTTTTACGGTAAGTCTAGGTGTTCTGGACCCATTATAGTGGTAGCATCTGCTGTGGGCTGATTATATTTTAAGTAAAGAGATTTCTCGTTTTATAACGGTGGAATTTCCTTTCCTTTCCATTATATGGTCTATTGTACTTTTTCTATGAGAAATAGAAAACAGCAATTTCTTATCTGCCTCCTCTGTTCCATGCATAACTGTAGATAATTTATCATGTTGTTTCTTTTCTATAGTAACTAGCTCTGCTTTTTCAATATATAACTTTTTTCCCCTTCTCTAGGGTTACTCCATGAGGAGTTTGTTTCTCTTCAGATGGAGTAATCAACAATATTCTGCAAATGTCAACACTGTGTCAGTCAAGGTAACACATTGATTATACCGCTGTAGATAAACTATAGTTGTCTTATATTTAGCCATTCTGCACAATGGTATTTGGAAGTTACAAAAAACCATGTCGAACAGAAGTTTTTAATTGAGCTATTCACAGTGGCATTCTCTTTAAATAATAACTTTTTTTTTAAAAGGATAATAAACATAAAGCCCTTTAAGCTTTGCAAATAATTCAGTTCTTCCTTCTCGCTGGCTGTGTATTCAGTAATCCCAACTGAACAGTTTGGTCTATACATCTGTTTGACTGGAAGGCAGAATGTGAAATTATTTTTCCCGAAGCATTTCCAGTTTAGCTATAGTCAAACCTTATGAGAAGTGCGGCTCTTAAAAGCAATGCCAAATTGTTCCACTTTGGGTGGTTCTGGTTACTTCCATGCCATGGATGTTTCTTGCATCTAAAAAGAAATTTGCACAGGTTAAATTTGCCTAAACAAGTTATTAAGGTTTTTAAAATCATGTAATTGTTTGCACTTGAGTTTACTGGGGTGATAATTGCAATACTAAATACTTTTATCAGTGACATCCCTTAAATGTAATTTAACAGTGAACAAGAACCCAAAATTTCTCACATAGATTTTGATTTTCTGTATGAGATCTTAAATCTACCTTTCCTTTCAAGGGAAAAGAAAAAGCTAACATTATTTTTACTAGTACCCAGTGGTGTAGTATAGAGCCAGTGTATACACCACCACCTATGATACTGGCTGCTGCGTAGCTGAGCATTCAAGAACTAAGCTAGAATAAACTTACTTTCATATACGTGAGTGTAGGAGCAGCAGAAGTATATTTACAGAAAAAGAGAAGGAAAAAAAAAAGGTTTCAGAGCTTAAACAAACAGACTTTTGTTCACTTTACTAACACACAGTGATGACTTTGAGAAGTGGCTGAGAATCTTCCAAAATGTCTTTCCATGACTGCCGTAGCACTGAGTCTCTGGGGTCTTGATTTTGGGGATGAGGGTAGGGTATGGCTACTATTGCAGTGCAATAATCATCCACATGCAAATATTTTTAACACCATGAAATCCACTGCGGGGGGAGAAAGCACAATATCTTCTAGTTTTGTTCTGGGGAGAACAAGGAAGCTGTATCAATATCCAAAGAGATGCAAATATTTTTTGACAAAATTCTTTATTCATGCCTATAATTCTGACAGGGACAAATGCAGAGATTTTATAGCATGAAGTGGCTTTCTTCTTTCCGAGGACAAAATAACAGTGCTAACTTTGAAACATAATAAAGATTCAAAAAAGTCACGGTGCTGGTTGAAGAGACCAAATCCTGTGTGCAATTCCATTCTCTAACAAGCACACACACAAAGCCATGAGTAAATGCTAATAAAACCTGGCAAAATATCACTAAAGACAAAAATATTCCAAATGCAGTGTTATCGAAATCCTTTGAAACGGAATTAAAAGATCACGTGGACTTCCAAAGGCTGTGTGGATCAAGCCCTAAGAGAAGTCAATGCTTGACTTTAAGTTCCAGTGGCCTTTGCCCTTTTGCATCAAGCAGGAGCTTCTTCCAAAAATAATTTCCTGAATGCAAATGACCTCTTATAGCACTTATTACTTGGGGTATAATGTTCGAAGCAGAAGTGAACCTTAAATTAGTTGAAGAACACACATGAAATTTGCAAGTTCTAATAATAGTGAAGCAAGTCTTCCATATGTTGTTATAAATTTCAGTCTGAGATGATTAACGTGGCTCACAGGCTACTCTTGTAAGATGATAGAAGAGATATTTTTGCTGCCTCTTCTGAGAGGGCTAATGTTTCAAAATTATTTCCAAACAAGCATCATCCAAGTGAGAGATGCTTCTCATTTTTTTCCTCACCTTAATAAAAAGGTGATGAACACTCTTCTTAACTCTGTCATTATATGAACATCAAACAAATATCATGACAGTATGATGTGATAACACTGTGTATGTGACAGCCATGAAATAATATGTCATATTTGCTGATACAAGTTATTAATTTATTGTTGTTGTCATTATGTTTGAAATAGAGTGTTCGTATTGTAAGTGTGCAGGGAATCTCAGAAATAAATCCAACAGATCCCTCTTCGTTCAAAGTTATTTGTACTTACAGTAGGATTCTATCTAGCATATTTTAAATCAATTCTGTCAAAAGGCTTTAGAAAAAAAATATCTTACAAGCTCCTTTAGTCATTAAAATCACGCCAATAGTAAATGGGGTAGCAAGTTGTTTACAGCCACAAACAAATTGTAGTGGCCTGAGATTTCTCTTTTGGCACAGAAAAACACGACTGGCAAAGCTCAAAGGATCAGTTTAGGCAATGAAGAAAGTTTATTTGGTTTTAAGATCTTAAAACTTGGGTCTTGGCTCCACTGAAATCATCGATAATTCTGTGACTCACTTCAGCAAATATGAATTCATCTCTTCATTATATGAAATCTTGCTCTAAGGAGTGACTATGACAAGCTGAAGGGGCGATTTTCTGGTTCTGTTTTTCACATTGTTTGGGTGACCTTGGACAAATCAATTTAGTATTTCCCATCCAATACCAAGAGCAGTAAAAGGACTAACTGTTAAATGGAGACCTTATTCTTTCTATGTGCAAGTCACAAAAAATATTGACAAACACAGCAATTTTTGTAGCAGCATTACAGCATCAACCTAATTTTACAGGTACGGGTGTCATAAACAAGTTTCCTTAGTTCTCATAACAATTCAGTTCGGGTAAACTTAATGGAACTTTATTGATAAGTAAAAATTTCCAAAATGCCAGGAGAAGCCAGTCTGTGCTTAGGGACATGGTTTAGTGGTGGTTTTGGCAGCATTAGGTTGATGGTTGGACTCGATGATCTTAAAGGTCCCTTCCAACCTAGGCGATTCTATGATTCTATGATGCCAGCAGCCACCTGCCTGCCCGGCTGCTGGGCATGCCTGCACCCCACAAAGCAATTCTGTGTTGCGACGCTGGAGCCAACTCCAAATGAGTTGACACATCCCTACTGTCAGTCCAACACAGGGCCATACAGCACAATATAATTAGGTGAGCCCAGTGCTATACTGCAGCTCGTTCAGAGCCAGCTCGGATCTCTCTGCACAGCCCTTCGCTGCACGCACGCATTAAGCCTACACGTTTTCCAAGCTTCCCTACCCATTCCCCCCTCATTGTCCCTCATTTCCCCACTGTTAAAAAGTATATATAATTTTCCACTTGGAGGCTATGTACGATGTCCCAAGGTGCTGCCCTGATGAGACGCCTGTAAGCGTACCGGCAGCGGGGAAGGAGATGGCGAGTGGTACAGGTTGCAGACATTAAGCAGTTATTTAATTACTGATAGTATGTGATGCTGTTCATAGATGAGACAGATAGACAAAAATACTAAATATTCTCGTTTGGCTGAGACTATTCACCCTGATTCAATCCTCTCTGATTCAGAAGAACTGAGGCTTGAAATGTGTTTCTGTCTGCGTGTACTATTGACGCTCGCGGAAAAGAATTTGTCAGACCGCCTGTGTTTGTGAGCTCGTGGCCGAGCCACTGAACGACTCCTTTAGTTCACTAAATGCAGGCTTGTTTTGGAGCTAAGTGACACAAGTTTTGCTGTGGAAATTGCATCCAGTTGTTGGCCTCTCATCACAGAGTCTGTATTTGACTAAATTTTTCCAGCTAGTAAGATGTCATGCCGCGTACAAGTAGGATCTTGAACTTTGAACAGTGCGAACTGAACAATGTTTAATTCAGACATCAAAAAGCAGGCTCGGGGGCGAGGGGAAGGAAGGAGAACCAGAAGGAGAGTGAAAAGTTACTTGAGTTAGTAGGAGTGAATTTCCAATATTAAGCTGTACGGTTGTTGGCAGACCACCTGGGATAGGGTGGCCTTGCTAGATTTTTGGTGGTACGTTTCTCTCTCTGAGATTATATTGCCATTCCTATATTAACTACTTCATCCAATCAGAAAACTTAACCATATAACGCTGTGCTGAAACTAAGTGCAAGACAGCTCTTAGATTTATGAGCTATTGGAGCATCATAGGTTTCTTGTGTACACAACCACATATATATATGTGTGTGCAAAACTATGTATCTGTGCTGGTTACCTTGTTGAAACGTGGGACTACATCTCAAACTGATATGATACAGGATGTCTGATGCTTCTTGAAAAATGTGCTTTACAAGAGCCAAAGGCTGAGCCAGGTAGGTTAAATTCTCATATACTACTTCATGACATTTTTCTCGTGTACTTTTCTGCTCAGAGATCAAAGGCAGCATCAGTTAATACCAAGTGAGATGTGCAGTTTTGTAAGCCAAAGCTTACTGGAAATTGGAGATTGGAACTACCCCATCAAACTTCCAGTGGCAAAATCTGTAGATTTGGGGTTTTTTTGGCAGGCCCCTATAGACTTGATTTTGCCTATTATTTTTTTTTCCAGTCTAAACCCTATTTGTAGGCCAGTGCTTGAGCATCACCTCTCAGTGCATTTTGGCAGTGTACTTGTGGACGTTATTTTTTGCCGTAGCATCTGACTTTCCCTTAGCTCAAGCCCCAGCTTAGCACAGCAGCCCCTGCCAGTCCCAAACCTACAAGTGTACCCACCGCCTGTCCAAGGTGAACCCAAGATCCCAATTAACACTGACCATTAAACCTCGGTCTTAATCCTGGCTGTATCCTGTCCCACAGCTTATTCCACAAACCCTTTCCTAGTTCAATCATATGCTAGTAGCATACCAGCTCAGTGTTTATTCTTTTTAGCAGTAACTGGTCGTAATGGATTAGTTAGAATTGTGCGTGTTATCAGATCAAGTATTTTGAGTCTTTTCAGTCATAAAAACTTTTCTACGTGCAATCAAAATTAGCTTTTATTCAAAGCTCCGCCTTAATGAAATAAATGTGTAGCAAGCTTCTGCTAATTCAGTCATTCAACTAAAATATTCTTCCTGCTGCTATATTTATGGTAGGAACAGATATCATAAAACTAACTCGAAACTGGAAAAACTGAGACTTGAAAGCAGATCTATAGATGGTCATAGATTTCACTGTGTACAAGAGCTCCGAGTTTAAGATTAGGCAGCTGAAAACCTCTTGATACAGTGGAAAAAGATATCAAATACTGGATAGCAGCTCAGATAAGATGAGATAATGACATCATTTGGGTATTAGATAATATCTTTAGGTATCAAAGTATTTATTTTGTGAGGTAATCATGATGACAGTTCTTTGTCAGTAAATTAGACTTCTGAAAATGAATTTCAAATTTATCTTCTCATTTCGGTGACAGTTGAAGTGATTTGTGACTTTATAAAGGAATGTATTTGATATTTGTGCTGCAAAAAGTGATGTTGGTATATGAGAGAAAGTACATAGGGTTTGACCTCGGCCAGCAAGGCGATTTAGGGAGATGAAACAGTCTTCAGCAGCAATAGCTCTGATTCAGTCACCCATAAATCTCCCTGAGGGATGCATATCCTCAGCATCCGTATCCTTCAGTCCCCTGTCTTTTCCCTAATGTAGCCTCTGAGGGCGTCTCCACCCCAGCGCCTTTTTAAGGCATCTTCTGGCTCTTTTCTTATTTGAAAATCCATTTGCTCTGTGCTCAAAAGGAGCCGTTTTTTCTGCCCATTTCATCAGACTGCACCGCAGGGTGAGTCTTTGGTGGTCTCCCCATGGGCTGCCCGTGCTGGGCAGGCAGCTGAACAACGAATGAAATAAAAGAGATCCCTTAAAGGGAGGGGGGACACATTCCTCCTCTCCAGGAAAACTGAGAGAAGTGGGCCAGGCTCTTAAAATAGCAAGAGACATTACAACGGCTCTCGTGGCAACAAGAGGTCCACCCTTTCACCAGCTTGTCTGTATGGCTTAATTTCTCAAGTTTGAGAAACCGATCTCCTAGGCAAAGGTGGGTTTGGGACTACAGGTTTGGTTTCCTAGTACTACAAGGACTCGGAAAAACTCTCCATTTCATACTCATAAAGCATCTTCAGCCTTGTCTGGAAAAACACATAAAGAGCACGTTTCAGGGAACATATTAGTTCGGGGTGGGGGCAGCTGATTTACCCTGAACAGAGCTGGGACGAACTAATGTGATGGGTTGACCCCGGTCAACAGCCAAACACCCACCAGGCTGCTCACGCCCTCCCCTCTCCTGCTGGGCCTGGAGAAAAGAGAAGGAAGGCAGGGAGGCTCCTGGATGGAGATAAAGCCAGTTTAGCAGGTGAAGCCAAAGCTAGGTGAGCAAGTGAAGCAGCGGAGGAGTTTATTCGCCTCTTCCCAGTGGCAGACAGATGTTCAGCTGCTTCCCGGGAAGGAGGACTTCAGCACGCACAGCCATTGGGTGCTTGGGAAGGCCAACGCCATAACATCCCCCCGTTTCCTCCTCCTTTTTCTGAACTTGTCTTGCTGAGCACAACATCCCAGGGTACGGGATATGCCTTTGGCCAGCTCAGGTCAGCTCTCCCGGTCGTGTCCCTCCAAACCTACTCGCTGTGGGGGCAGAGTGGGAAAGAGAGAGCGCCTTGATGCTGTACAACCACTGCTCAGCAATAGCCAAAATGCTGGTGAGTCATCAACACTGTCCTAGCCACCAAATCCAAACTGTGGCACCCTGCGGGCCGCTACGGAGAAAGTTAACTCCATCCCCACCAGACCCAGGACAAATACAAAGCCTGTTCCTCTTCTTTCATATTTGTTAACCCTTTTTAGTTGTTGCTCGTAATGATGGTGATCTCAGTGTGAAAATTTGAAGGTAGAGGTGCTGGTACACCATTCCTCTGAAACACATTACGTCATGTGAAGTACATTAATGTCCACAGATGTTACAAGACTGGGAGGAGCAGGGTCTGAGCGCGACACTGCTCTGCTGATCCATGGCTTAGTCTGCAGCGACGTGTGTCTTTATCTCCACTTAGAAGCAATTTCCTATTTAATATTTTATTTTAGTATCTTTTGGTTTGGGAAGCCTGGGAGTGATTTTCATTTTGGAAAAGGGAATGTTATGAGAAGATGAGCTCCTTAAATTCCTGTTATTTTCCTGCAATATTTCTCCTTGTGTGGCAATTTTTGTACAGCTACTGCTTTGCTCAGGGCTCTTTTTGGTGTGTCAGTGACCACATTCAATGTGATTTGCTTTTTTACCAGATAATATCTGACTATGGCAAAGCTATAATTTCCAGTTTAGAAAGAAGATGGCGTTGTTTGCAGCCTCATGTCGCAGGGAAGCCTGACGTGACGTCTTGCAGTGCACGTCCCAAAGTTTGAGTTTATTCTAGGAGAAATCTAAATGTAAAAGATTTACCCGCGTTCTGTCTGTCCGGCTTCTCAGCTGACTGTAATCCTGGTGGGTGGCTTTTCAGTCCGCAAATCTCTTCTGATCCTCTTTGCAATATTCTAATGCCTCAGGTTTGGTTAATCCCCTCGCTGTGCTGCTGCCTGGTGTTTTCAGGGCTGCGGTTTGCATGTCCTCCCGTGCTTTGTGTTTTACTATTGTTAGATATTGATAAAAAAAATAAAAAAAAAAAAAGAAAAGAGGACTTGCATATAAATTAGGAATATTTCTCTGGCTGCCATATTGCCTTATTAGCAAAAACGTAAATAATATTTGGTATTTACTGTTTTCCTGGTTTATGTTTTCTAGTACTGCGCCCGGGGTGGGGAGGGTGTCTGTTCACAAGGAGGTAAGTGTGTGAGTGCAGAGGCTGTGTGCGAACCCCACCTGAGCTGCTGCCGGGCAGTGGGATGGCTGAAGCCATGTGTCCACGTTGCCTCTCGTGGACAGCTTATGTTGCGACTCGCTGCTAACCTTCTGCCAAACACGACCTCCAGTTTCGTATCTAGACCGAGGCAAAAGGTATAGCTGCCTCTTTCCCAAAGCTCCTGGGAAGTTTTTATTGCTGCTGGTTTGGTTTTCCTTCAGGATGAATGTGCAAGTGCTGCTTTGGTGATTCAGTGCTTCTGTGGGTACACCACAGAAGAAGCTCACCAAGATGAGCCATAGACTTGAGGCCAGTGTTTACAATTCCCCGGGGAACACGGTTTACCCCTCTGTTAGCACATAGCCTGCGTCAGCCCTCACCACCAGCGGGTCTTCGTTAGCTGAAATGGTCAACCTCCTCCCACTGGAAGAAATTCCGCTATTCTGGAAAACTGTCATCTCGAGAGAGTGAGTTAATACTCAGAATTGTTTTTAAAGATTTCTTGGCTGCTTCTGAATTCCTCGGGTGTCTTTGCTGTGCCTTTACTCAGAGGCAGTGACTACACTGCCTTTGGGGAGCGGGGGTAATTCGGAGAGTCCCAGCGGGTCAGCACCACTCCCTGTTGTAGGGGGCACAACCTGAAAAGCCCCGAGAGCATGAGAAAAGCATTAGGCTTTTATAACACAACAATATTTGAGCTTTAGAGCAACCAGGGAGAATCCACCGAGGTGAAACTACTTCATGTCAGTCACCAAATACTTACATGAGTCCTGAATTTTTAGTAATTCGGGTTTTTTAGCTTAAAAACAATTTTTCTTTTAGTTACACTTCTAGACCATATGGCGCATATAAAATGAGGCTTTACGTTACAAAGGTATCTCAGTTTTTGGAAGGAAGGAAGGAAAGATACACTTGTGTCTGGTGTGACTAATAATCCAAATGTCAATTAAACCCATTCTTTCTCTTACAGAATTAATGTTCTGTATGGTGGCTTTCCTTCAGGCCTGAAGTCCTTTCCCTTTATGCCCTTAGGCCATGGTCCTGCTTCTACCTCACTACATATAGGCTACAATGAAAGCGTCTTTTTCTACTGTAACAGCACTACCAAAGATGGAACCTGTGTCCGAGAGCTATGTTTTTCAGTATTTAATATTTACTGTGTCTTAGCAGTGTTTCATGATAAATCTGCTAAACATAGGTGTAAGATGGGAGACGTACAAAACTGATGGGGAGTGGACAAGAGGAGATTTATTACAACACGCATCAGGTTGCTGACTAAAACGCAGAAATAAGGACAGCATTTTCAGGCCTTGCCTTGCAGAAAGCAGAGGACAAAAGCTTCCTCGGGCTCTTGCTGAGTTAATGTTTTCTTGTAAACCTTGTCTTCTCCGTTCTACAAAAAACACCAACATATTTTCTTAACTGAGTCCTTTTACCAGAATTTCAATGAGACGCTGTGTGATATAAGTTCTTGACAATATTACAGGTTTTATCAAACAACCAAGATGCATTTTGTGAATTAACTTTTGTTATAAGGATTCCTAAAATTGCCCAAATAGGCTTCCACTACCAACTTTCTATTAATTTCTAGATTAATGGCTACCACCCATTGAAAGAAAAGAATCCAACAAGTATTACACTCAATTGGCTAAAGAATTGTGCTGTACAGAAATGTGTAATTTATTTTATAACCCCTCTTCTGGTTTCTTCTTCTTTATCACTGATAAGTATAGTTGTTATATAGGAGAAAATAATTAATACCTACACATTACATCTCATTTTATTTGGGCAAAGTGCCTTTGTAGTGTAACGTATTGTCGTAATTAACTTTTTTTGCGCATTTGTAAGTATCTAGACAAGTTCTAATTAAATAATGTTGTTTCTTCACAGAAAAGTTGGCAAACGTGGTGGCTTAAATAGTTCCAAATGTTTTCGCACAGGTATTGGTGACTGGATGCAATGAATTACGGCAACTCAGCCCCTATCTCAAACACAGCAGTACACCCTGAAGTGTAAGTACCTGAGTAAAACTGAGCACACGTCCTTCAAGTTCTGCTGCTAAATGGGGTATCTCACCCATTTTTTGGAAAAAAAAAAAACCAAACAGGCCTTTCTCCAAATATCTCTTTGCGATCGTGATGAAGACTGATGATAATAGTGAGCTGTTCTCACATAGTGCTGGGGATTCATTAATGTGTCGGAAGTTCAGTGAATATACTGATGGTTCGTCTTGTTTTTCTCCTTTGAGCTATAGCAGTATATGCACATTCAAGTAACAAACAAAAAAAAAGAATAAAATTAATAGCAACGGGTTAAACATTGTATTTTAAATATTCAGGATATCTTCATACACGAAAGTGGATTTAGGGCCTGCATTTATATTCTCCACTTAAAAGCTATCAAACCCTTTTTTGAGAGCAGGAGGATGAGATGTTCCAAAAATAATCGTGATCTAGAAATCAATGTTGTGCCCTAAGGTTTGGAGCAAATGTGCAGTCGCCACTGTCATGTACTTTTTGTAGTAACAGAGTTGAAAACTAGGGCAGCCCTGAGTGATTTTTGTGGCCTGTGCTTGGGCGTACTCTAATCGTACTTGCCCTCGCTTTTAATCAACGTGGCTGCAGACATAAAGGAAATATTTTAAGAAAATATAAGCTCCAAGAAAAGGCTTTGGTAAATCTCAGTTGTGCGCAGAATGCAAGAGCAATGTATAATGAGACAAGAATTAGGTAAAAAAGAAAGGAAAAAAATTATAGCTGAGGAAAGGAACATCTTTCCCATCAACAAAGTTCTTTAAAATAGAGCATTTATTTAAAAGGCCTATAAAGCTGGTTATTGCAGTGAAGTAGACCTACTTTGCATGATGGTTTTGATTTTGAAAGTCTACCAAAGCACCTTATTGCAAGGCGGTCAGAGCACGTCGGGTAAAAAAACTTTAAGGCTTTTGGATTATTAGGAGATTTTAGTTGATGAAATAACTTTGGGGGTTTTTAGCTCTTCAGACTCTGTATTGATGCTTTTCAGGCTGCGTAACATTTTCCAACCCATACTGTTAGTGGATTACTGCACGTATAAATAGATTTTGTAAAGTACCACGTGACTGTGGGCATGCTGGGGGGGAGCTACCGGGGCAGAGAATACTTGTCCTTCTGGCTTCCCTTCTTTAACTCTTCAACTGAATTAGAAACATGTGCCTCAATAAAGCCCTCCCTAATACAGGTGTGTGCGTGTATAAGAAAGCTGGAGAGGGACTTTTTACAAGGGCATGTAGTGATAGGAGGAGGGGTAACTACTTCAAACTGGAGTAGGGTAGGTTTAGATGAGATATCAGGAAGAAATTTTTCACTCTGAGGGTGGTGAGGCGCTGGAACAGGTTGCCCAGAGAAGCTGTGGATGCCCCATCCCTGGAAGTGTTCAAGGCCAGGCTGGAGGGGGCTTTGAGCAACCTGGTCTAGTGGGAGGTGTCCCTGCCCATGCCAGGGGGGTTAGAATAGATGATCTTTAAGGTCCCTTCCAACCTAAACCATTCTATCATTCTGTGTATGTTAAAAAAAAAAAAAAATTAAGAAATGGAGCAAGTATGAAGTGGTTCAGCCAGTAACTGATGACTAGGGGCTGAGTTGGCAGTTGGATTTAGACAGATCCAATCCTCCTCCGTGGAGTTTCGTAGCCCGTTCTGAATGCCACCCTTGGAAAAAGTCATTAAAAGTTTTCTATGTGGTACAGAGGTTGGTAAGTGACAAATTTTACACCAAAAGTAGTAGGTTAGCAATTTCTTACCAAAGTTCCTCTGAAACTTCAGCATAGCTATCATCTAGTCTGGCAGCCGGTTACCGTTCCAGCAATGCCAATACCAACACCATTCTGTAACTTCCATGGCTCGGTTCGCACCATTTTCCTCCCGTTGCAAGTGTATTCATGCTGCATGCAGCTTATTATCGGAAAGTGCTTGTATCGCTCTGGGCACATCCAAGCGGTTGTCCCCTGCCGGGGTGAACACGTGCACGCAGAGCAGGGCAGGCCAAGCGTTTAGAGAATTCGGAGTATTTTATAGGAAGATCTAGCAAACTCTAATAAGTAAATAACTAATAAAAACAGATAATAATATAAATATCAGATCTTGTGACAACAAAAATGTCAAACTTTTGGTTCAAAATTATTTCTTCTGGGAGGAGAGTGCCTTCCTTACCCCTGTAGGAAAGTGCTTTCAGCCACTCAAATGGGAGAGGGGTGTAAGAGGCAGCACAATCCGGGAAAATGAGTCCCAGGAAAAGCTTTGGTGCTTGTGTGCTCCCAAACCAGTCCGTGCGCAGTGAGAGACAGGGTACCCTGGGGACCCACAGCCCCGCTCTCTGGGTGGCTGCTGCACCTCTGAGGCCTCCATTTGGGACTGGGGTACCTCAGATTTGGGCATTGGGGGTTTTCGACATCACAGTACCTGCGTGCGGCCCCAGCCTTCCATGCTGAAATGCTTTATGAGCTAAATATTTCATAGGCTGCCTGGTCTCTGCCTGGTGGTAGTCATTTCAAATGGATGCTCTGCGTTTAGAAAGACTGACTGCTTTGCTTGTGCCAGATGTAATAAGCTGTCTTGCATACTCCACAGCTAATAAAATATTAAATATATTTTGGCACCCAGAAATGAATACCAGCTTGAAATTCTCATCACATGTGTCTCCCTCTCCTCAACTCCCTGTCGTGTCCCCCCCCCCCCCCCACTTTATGCTGAAGTGCTGCTGCTCAGACTAAACGGGTCGTTGTCGGGCCGTCACACTGGGAGGTGAGGGGTGCACAAGTGCCATACAGTTATTAGCTGTTGGCACTTAACGAAGTGATCAAATCGGATGCTGCTGATGTACTCGCAGCCTGTGCTGCACAGAGGAAGGCAGCCTGTGAAACGTCTGCCCCACGTCTCAAAGTCACTCGATGGGAACGGCACTCGCTTAAGAGTGGAGCCTTGCGTTAGAAACCAGGCTAGAATTAAAAAAGAGCACAGTGCTCGTAAACCACTGTAGACGATTCATAATTTAGTTATGAAATTCTTATTTAAAAACTGTTTGTATATAGTTTAAAAAATCACTGTCGTAGTAATACCACTGTGTTAATGCAAGGCAACCATGCCTTTCCTGTACCCCGTCTTTGTTTTAATTCTCAGGGCCGTGATTTTATTTGATTTGCTCCTCCACCCACCCAGAGGAGAACTAAAACAGTCATAAAAACATCTGACCAAAATCTACCCAGGTCAGCGGGTCCCGAGTCATAGCTCCTTGAAATCAAAGGATATAGTGTCACTGGCTTTAATAGGCTTTGGGTCAAGCTCCTAAAACCCACTCCTGCAAACACTTGCATACATGTACTTAGCTCCCAAGGGGATTAACGCTGCCTGGGGGAGCTCATCGCTTAAAAATCACAGGTGTTGAGGAACTGGAGCCGATGCCGGTACCTGAGGTTGCCAGCCCTGGGAACCTCAAATGCCTGTGGTGGGGAGGGTCCAGCTTTGCCCCTCTTATGGTTTGAGAGAGCCATAACAATTTATCATCGTTTAGACAATCATTCTATCACCTGATAACCCCTCCCCACCAGGGAAAGGGAATCAGGAAAAACAAGGAAACCCAAGAGTTGAAGTATAAACAGATTTAATAGAGTAAGATTAGATAATTAACATTAATAGCACTAAAGAACGAATATTGATCCCGATACCCATACAGAATATGCAAAGATTATACTCAGCCAATTCTATTGGTAGGAAGCTGTGCACTCCCAGCAGTGGACAGCAAATGTGGGACACTGCGAGCGCTACGGCTTCGGGAGGAAGGGAAGGCCTCAGGGGTCCGGCATCAGGGCACGAAGTTCTCAGGATGGCAGCCATCAAGGGAGACGGAGAACTTCTCAGCAAACTCTCTAATTTATATTGAATGTGACATTGATGGTATGAAATAACCCTGTTGGCCAGCTTGGGTCAAGTGCCTGGGTCTCGCTCCTCCTCATCCCCGCACCCGGCGAGCTCGAAAACACTGAGATCTTGAAACCCACACACTATAGCTGGCTGTAAAGTAAGTATTTTCACAAATTCAGACACCAGAGTCTTCTAAAAGTGCAATCTTCCCAAGTATTAGGAGAGAAACTAGTCCTGTGTTGCTCAAACCAGGACAGCCCCCCACCCTTTGCACTCCAGCCCCAGAAACTCTTTCTTCGGTCTCTAAGGGCAGCGTGGTTCCTGTTAGCGCGTAGGTGAAATGATGCAGCAAACGCGCAGCACGTACAAACCCCGCGCACGCTTGTCAGCTAAGTGCTTCCTCCGGGCCCCAAAGGCAGTAATTAGTAAAATATGTTTGGGTTTTTTTTTTTCAATTCACGCTCACGATGGACTGTTTGCAAGTAACGAGTGTGATATTGCCCGCTGTTGTCGAATGGTCACAACAGCTGTAGGCGGCGATCCTTTCACACAAGCAGCTGGATGGTGCGCGGGGGCAGCTGCCCGCTGCCTGCCCCACAGCGCTCGGGGCTGGGGAGGAGGGCTCGGGGTTTGCCAGCCACGGAGGGACGCGGTGTGCGTGTTTCCATGCCTGCCTAGCCCCTGGCTCTCCTGCACAGCCCCTCTGGGACCAGATAACAGCAGCGCGATGGACTCGCTGTGACCCAGCAGCTACATTTATAACAGCATTTTTCTTGACTAATATTACCAGTGTAGTGTTTTCGTTGGCTTTGGTAACGTTGCAGTAAATTCCGTGGCTGGCGGATGCCTGATTGGAATCACAGAATGGTGTAGGTCAGAAGGGACCTTAAAGATCATCTATTCCAACCCCCCTGCCACAGGCAGCCCCATCCAGCCTGGCCTTGAACACCTCCAGGGATGGGGCATCCACAGCTTCCCTGGGCAACCTGTGCCAGTGCCTCACCACCCCCACAGTGAAAAATTTCTTCTCAATATTTAATCTAAATCTACCCTCTTCCAGTTTGAAGCTATTCCCCCTTGTCCTGTCACTACATGTCCTTGTAAAAAGTCCCTCTCCAGCCTTCTTGTAAGCCCACTTCAGATACTGGAAAGCTGCTCTAAGGTGTCCCTGGAGCCTTCTCTTCTCCAGGCTGAACGACCCCAACTCTCTCAGCCTGTCCTCATACAAAATACATTAGAAACCTACTTGACAATAAAACTGTTGCCTAAATACATAGGAAGACTCAGCCACAGGTCATTGAAGGTGAGTGCTGCCTCCGTCAAGGGGCTCGAGACCACTGCCTTTGAGCCTGCTGCTGCAGGAGAAACCAGGGCCCAGCGTGAGCCTCGTGTCTTGAAGCACAGAGCCGGTCACCGCTGCCACCGGGAGACCGCTGCCACATCCTGGGGTGCTGGTGGCCAGGCACAAGCTGCTCCCGGAGGCGCCCCATGCCCGAGGTGCACCCTCGTGTGCCTTGCAGTGGCTTTGATGTTACGGCGCCCCAAAGGCGGGAGGCATCCTTTATCCGAGATGTCTGTCCACAGCCTCTCTTGGGAAATATTTTTTCATTTTTAGCATCGCTTTTGTTTTAGTAGAATTAAAGGTGTTAGTTTAGTTTGCTCCACTAATTCATTCCGGAAGCTTTCCTTTAGGGTGGGGGGCATTTCTCAAAAAAGCTTTGGTACAATTACTAATTTTCTGTTGTTGCACATGATTTGATACTGCCCGACGGGCTACAAAATAGGTGGAAACATCCCCCAGGCCTCACCCCGGGCCTTTCCCACAGTTTTCCTCACGTCAGTATTCACCAGCACTGAATCATTCCCTGTTCCACGGCACGGCGCTGGTTTGTCCCAGGGCTTAAGCGAACATAAGCTTTTATACGGTAACCTCGTCCTTTAGAAACAAAACGCTTCCCCTCGTTTAAAAGAAGGAGAAGCCAATGACAGGCGATTTTCCTGGCTGGGTGATCTTTCCCCCCCACCTTTTTTGGTTTGTTTTTGTTGTTGTTGTTGTTGTTCCTTCCCCCTCCCTTTTTTCCTTTTCTTTTTCCCCTTTTTCTTTCCCCCCTCTTTCCTTTTTTTTTTGTTCCTCCCTGTTTTTATTTTCCCTTTTTTTCCCTTTTTCCTTCCCCCATTTTTTCCTTTTTTTCCTTCCCCCTCCCTTTTTTCTTTTTATTTTCCCTTTTTTCCTTACCATTTTTTTGTTCCTTCCCCCTCCCTTTATTTTTTCTTTTTTCCCTTCTTTGCCTTCCCTCTGTCTTTTTGTTCCTTCTCCTCCCTTTTTTCTTTTTATTTTTTTCCCCTTTTTTCCTCCCCCCCCATTTTTACCTTTTTTTTGTTCCTTTCCCCTCCCTTTTTCTTTTTATTTTCCCTTTTTCCCTTTTTTTCCTTCCCCCATTCTTACCTGTTTTTTGTTCCCTTCCCCTCCCTTTTTTCTTTCTATTTTTCCTTTTTTTTCTTTTTTTCTCCCCCCTTTTTCCTTTTTTCATTCCCTTTCCCCCTCTTTTTCCTTTTTTTCTTTTTTTTTTCTTTTATTTTCCTTTTTTTCTCCCTTTTTTCCTTTTGTTTTCCCTCCGCCCCCCCCCTTTTTTTTTTTTTCTTTTTAAATTGAAATCGCAGGCCCCATCCCGCCGCTGAGGCACGTTGGCCCCCGCTGCCACCGGCCCTGCCGGGAGCGGGGGAAGGCCCCGGGGGAGGATGTGTGTGTGTAAGGCCCGGGGGGAGGCGCGGTGCGGCAGGTGCCGCCGCTGCGGCGGGGCGCGGGGCGGGGCGGCAGGTTGGGGCGGCGGCGCCGCCGAAGGGCACGGCGGGGCGGCGGCACCTCCCTCCCTCCCTCCCTCCCTCCCTCCCACCCCGCCCCGCCGCCGCCTCCCCGCCCCGGCGGTGCCGCGGGGAGGGCGGAGAGCGCCCAGCGGAGCGGAGCGGCGCGGCGTGAGTGGCGGCGGTGGCGGGTTGGGGCCCCCCTCCCTTCCCCTGCCCTCCCCTCCCCTCCCCGGCCGGTACCTGTGCGAGCGCCGCCGGGCCGGGCCGGCTGCCCGCTGCCTCGGCGGGTGGGGGGTGGCCCGGGAGGTCCCCGCAGGGGCGGCGGGTGCTCGGTGGCGAAGGGGGTCGGCGGCGCCGTCGGTGCGGCCGCTGCGGGGCGGAGGCGGGGCGGTGTCTTGGCCGGGAGCGCCCGGCCCGGCCCGGCCCGGTGAGGAGGGGGCCCCGCCGTGGCGGCTGCGGCGGGGGGCGCTTGCGGGAGGTTTCCCCCGAGTGGTGCCAGCATGGACTTTGATGGTGGTTCTGCATCTCTGTCGTTCAGGAAGAGGAACCCGAAGGACGCGGCGTTGGTGGGACGAGGGCCTGATCCTGCGGGCGCCGGTGGAGGAAGGAGCAGCTCTCTTCAGGAGTTTCTCCTCCACGGACGGAGGAGCGCTGGCGGGGTCGCCACCACAACATGATCTTTGCACTTAAACCACCTCCACCGCTCTGGTATGTCAGGCGGGTTTCTTGCTGGCATCTTAACTTGCTTAGGACCTGCTTGGAGGACGGGGGTAGCCTGGTGCGGTGTTGGATGTGCTGTGTCCAACCACCCACACCATGATGGTATGTCAGGTGGGTTTCTTGGTGGCATCTTCTCTTGCTTAGGACCTACCAGGAGGACAGGGGTAGCCTGGCGCAGTGTTGCGGGAGGGGTGGGCTGTGTCCCCTTGTGACCCATGGGGTGAGCAGTGGCCGTGGGCATGGTCAACTTATGGGGCAGAGGAGAGGAGAGGAGAGGAAGAAGAGCTGGACTTTGAGGTGGGGTTCTTCAGGACAGGCGGCGGTGATGTCTTACTCCTCCCATCATCTCCCAGTGAGGTTGCTAGAAACGAAGTCCTCAAAACTGAGCAACACGGAGGCACTGCTCCAGTTGGGCACCCCTGGGATTGCCTGGGAAGAGGTAGTAAGGTGTCAAGCGACGTGAGCAGTGGAGAGTGGGAAGGTAAATGGTGTGGCTGCTTCTCTGTGAGCTGCGTTCCTGCTGTGCGGAAGACATGAGCGAGGGTTTCTCCTCTGCCCCTGCTCTGCCACGAGTACCTTTTCCATGTTTCAGCCCAAACCTGCGCAGGGGAGGTCGCCTTGACCGGTAAAGGTAAAAGGAGAGTTACCTTTCACATTGTGAAATACAGGTTTAGTAGCGTAAGATGAGCCATGGCAGAAATTGTAAAACATTTAGAAACATCTCATGCTTTCTCATAGTTCAGGGAGTAGGCGTCCAAATTAGGTTTCTAAATATAGTAATTAAAAAAAAAAATACAGGGATTTATACTATAGTCTTAACAAAGTGGCATTTTTAACCTGTAAGTGCATACAAATTAGCTTTCTTCTGAACATTATGTTCTGCTGAGAAAAATCTGTATGTAAAACTGCTTTGGTTCGTGCGTGTCCCACAAGGGCTTGGGCAGAGCCTGGCCACACTCGTGTCTCCGGGGACGAGGTGGTTCCGTGGGCAGTGTCCTGGAGGGGAGAGCCAGCGGTGGCGCTGCCAGGCAAGCGTGGGTCATGACCGCCTCGCCTGGCTGCCGGCAAACCCTGCGCGTGAAGGAAGCAGCTCCGTCAGAAGTAGAAGCTGGCAGGTTAGGAGCGGTGAAATTCACGGAAACAAATACTGGGGGAGAGCCGTGAGACAGAGTGATTTTTTTTTTTTGATTTTTTTTTTTTTTTTTAAGGCTGACACAGTTCTCTATTGCAATTCTGGGCAGCTTTCGTATAGCTGGAGAATCTGGTCATTAGTTCCTCATTTTGTTCTCTTACTCCTTGGCTGATTTCTGCCAACTGTTAGTAATGTGGTTGTGATTTTGGAATGTGGGGCTGTGTTTTCCTGCGTGTTCCTGTGTGAGACGTGGAAAAATGGGTCTTCTGTTGCTTTCCCAGTCCCCAGTTTTATAATTGGCTTCTGTATATGGAGATTAAAGAACAGAACAGGGTTGTGCACTGCTTTTCTTGTACTCTTCTCTGGTTGATCTTGGGCAGATCCTGGCCATCTCCTTCCTTCTGACTTCCCATTTGTGTTAATCCAGTGGGACCTTTGCCTTGGTGAGGGCATCACAAGGCAAACCGATGTACCTCGTTCGTACCTTATGATCTGCAGCTCCGTATGTTCGTAGTGGAATCTTGTGACGGATACTACAATAAAGGCACGACCCTGTCAGACTGAGATACTGATCCACTGTTTTACCTGCTGCTGCTCATCACTTCTCGCTGGCAGGATCCCCAGGCTGGGCAGCAGCCAGGGACAACAGAAGGAGGGGCTTTCTTGCTTGTAAAGATTTGTGCATCCCCGTTTGTCATCTGCAGCGATCTGTCTTTGGCTGGCACCTGTGGAGGACAGTAATATACTTTATAAAAAAGGCTGGGTCCTAAGTTTTAGCGTAAGTAGCTTGATGTTTTAATGTATTCCTGAAGATGGGCTGTTAATAGGTAGGCTGTGACTCCACGATTGACTTACTGGGATGGAAGTTCTGTGCTCTATATAGGAAAATACCAGTTTCTGCTCTAGTTCCTTCAAAACAGCATCACAGCACGGTGATAAACCAACAGGCTTCTTCATTTCAACCCAGTGCCGTGTAACCTTGGCGTGGGACTCAGCTGGTCTCTTTGACAATGGCAGTACCAGTGGTACGGTACACCTTGCATTTTGCCAGCTGTGGGGAAAGTGCTTGTAGGCATCTTCTCCAGGCTATAGATTTGCAGCTAATGCATACAGGGGATGGGCTGATAATCATTAACAACTGCAGGCTTTGCTGAAAGATGTGTTGAACCAGTATCTTTCCATGTTACGCAGGCCAAGGAAACGGCTACACGTTTGTGTTACAAACTTCATGTTCGTTTGTTATGTTTTATCTCTGTTCGCTCGCCAGTTCTGAGCATTATTTTATATTTGGATCTAGGTTCTTAGAGGGTTTCAGATTCCCTCCATGACCATTATCTTCTCCTTCCTCTGAACCAAGGCATTTCTCTACAATTTCTGTGGTTGAGTTCCTTCAGTTTTGGCTAAACTTCCTGTAGACAGACCTTCTAAGAAGCTCTGCGTCTTCTTCATGCCTTTCCTGCTACAACCTCGCTCTGAGGCCTCGCTTGCTAAGGAAACTCTGTTGGTCCACTCCTAGTCATCCAAAAAACAGGCTTTCCTAAACATTAGGCATCCTGCTCTTGTTTGTGTGAGGGCACGTTAAGTTAATGACTCTTCCCTTGTCCATGGTCTGGCAGAGTCTACTGAGAAACATCTGCTTGCCTGTATTCTGAGACATTGGGGGGAATAAACCACCAGGCATTAAAAAAGCGGAATTAATACATTGTATATATTTTCGCCAAAATAATAGTATGTACGATTGCTTGGACAAGCAGCTAAGTTAAACAAGAGCAGAACTGGTGAGAAGTTCTCCGCATCCTCCTCCTCCTCCCCTCTTGCCTTCAGGCTGCTCTCCCAGCTGCATGCAATTCTGGTAAATGAACCGCTGTACTGGAAGGAGGAGGGAGGATTTGGGGGCAGACTGACTGGGTACAGTTTTACTTTCATTAAATCGGACAGCCACCAAGCACGTGATGTTCTTTACTTTTAACAAGAATCGTTTCCTGGATGAAAACAAACCTTATGGCTGTACCTACTGGCATTACCAGTATTGGGATTTTCACCTGAAGTTTCCTTGCTGTACTTCACCTTTGCATGCTACATCAACTATCCTTTTATTGAAAAGCCTTTTAAAGTAATCTTGAGGTTGTGCCTGATTCTGAGAAGTGTGCGTGTTGTTTCCCAGTCAGTTACAAACTGGCATAGAAGCCTGCAAAAGTTTTATCAATTCGGGCCATAGCTGGGGGGGTGAAAGCCCAAGCCTTTGAAATTCCAGTGCGTACCCTGAGACAGATAACCAGGAGACTTTCATTTACATGCTAATCCTGCACAGCAGTTGTTTTCGGTTCCTGCATCCGGCCCTTTCCTGCATCTGTAGCTCTTATCTCTTGTCAGCAGTAAGCAAGGAGAGGGAGAGGACAAGAGGGGAGAGGGAGAGGATGGCCCTGCGAGGAATGAGGGCTTCATTTTTGCTCTTTGTTGCCTGAGTTGTTTTGGGGTATTTAGGTATTGTGGTGATTGTCTGAGGTAGCTGGATCTTGGGAATTTTGCTTGTCTTAACTCTAGCTTTTTAAAACTTCCTTTTCCTATGGTTAGAAGGAGACTTTATTATAAACGTTACTCCAGTGTAGCTGCTCTGTAACATCCAGCAGAAAACTGGATGTTAAGGAGAGGCAGAAATAGAAAACTGGTGGATTGGACCGCTTTGAGAGCCCCTGCCTGGGGCTGCTCTGTACAGGGAGCCTCTGCGTCCTGCAGCGACGGAGGCGATGCTGTGCACTAAGTGAATGATTCATCCCTCTACCATTTATGTGCCGTTGCTCTGTTCAAAACTGCAGAGTATACATAAGCATAATATCATGTATCCTCCTGAATAACATCCCACCTTGTTAGGGAGAGGCAAGGCAGACGTAGGATGTTCTGGGTTTCTGTTTCTCTCCATTATTAGATGGAGAACGTAAATATTTAACGCGATTAGGTGCAGTTCAGAGGTCTGGATGCCTAAATGCTGTTTGGTTTACCTCTGCTGGTACATCAGTTGGGTAATCTGCATTGAGTTTGAGTATCTTTGTTACAAAGAATAATGTTTATTGTTTCCATGACTGTGACAGCACTGTGATTATCTGACTATTCTCCCTATTCTCCCTGTGCGCTTGGATGATGAAGGTCCAGTTCTCAGCAGAAGCTGTGAGAGGGAGAAGGGAAAACGGAGGGAGAACTTAACCTTAGGCAAAAGATGGGGTGCTCCAGATGCTTGTGTATTACCTTTACCATATCCTTGCTGAAATTGTCCTTAACTGGACTTGCTGTGGAAGGAGGTCGGCATCCTGCATGTAGTACGGGAGTCACTTGCCCAAGCAGTGGCCCCTCTGCATGCCCGGGACTAGGTGCTGTATATAAATTGTTGCAGCCTGCCATTCAACCTAATTTCTTAAGTGCTGTATCATCCTTTTACCTTTGGCAAAGTCAAATACTGTGGGTGAACAGGCAAACAGACTTCTGCAAGGCCAGCACGACAGATTCATCTAACTTTGTGATAATATGTAACTTTGACATCTTCAGGAGTGCTAAGTTTTATTTATTGGTTCCCTTTGCAGAGCCCCAGTCGTGAAGCTGTCTGTGCTGTGCTGGGGACAAGAGGGACAACTTGCTAAAAGAGGACGCGTTTTTGGTAAGTAGCATACTGAGATGCTTTTGTCGATACAGAGGAAAAAACTAAAAGCCTCCCTCGCTGGAGGAGGGTTATAAGGAGTCATAATTGAATGTAAAAGTTTGGAAAGTGAGGAGCCTGGCTCTGGCATAGCAGATATTACTCACTGTGTTCAATTGGGCAAAGCTGCACTAAGCTATTTTGAAAAGTATGACTTACTGATTTTTAATTCGGTGACTGCTATAACAGAAAATATTATAGAAAGCGATCCCTTGTATTATAGCATTGAACTTCAAGGAGGTTTTTTTTCAAAGGTCTTATGGCTGGAAACCATTTAAATGGTAGCAGGAGCTTATTTGCCTGTGATAGCTAGAGGTGTTGCTTAACAGCAAAACTCTTGCTCTTATGCCTGTCTTCATCATATTCCAGAGAGGCAGGCGAAACTCTTATTTTTTGATAGCTTGCATTTATCCTTTTGTAATTATTTCTTATTGATGGTTTCAATACCCTAAAAAGTCTTGTTTATCTAAATAAAACTGCAGTTATGCTACTAATGCTTTCCCCCCCCCGTATTTTATATTGTATAATAGTGAATTGCAGGCATCTGTTTACCATTGTTTTGTTTCCTTCAGTGGTTAGAAATGAACTTATCTTGGCAGGAAACACTTAGCAAGACTGGCAAAGAGACTGCTTAGCCCTCTCATGCAAGGTGAGTTCAGCTATGTGGTATGACTCCCTCAATATTTTCTCTCTCCTTCTATTACCACAGGGCACAGGTGTAGTAAATAACATAATAGGTGAAATAACACCTGAAATCATCCTCGGGATCTTCCAGTGTCAGGGATATGGAATAGAATCAATTGTTTGCAGGACTCTTCTTAAAATAATACACAGTGTCTATAGTATTGAAGTTAAATGAGGTATTTAATAGCATATTGACTATATGTCCACTGAAATTGAGCACAACTATGAACCTGAATTTTTCAGATGAATTAAATCAACGTTTCACTTAACGGTAAAATGGGAATTTAAAAAGAGAAGATATGTTAAGGTTTGTGATGGGGCTGCTTTAACTCCTGGTTGACAGCGTAATGGAGCAGCCTGCAGCTCCCTAACCTCTGCCTGCAGCTAAGCACAGCAGCTTGTCACGTGGGGAACTGCATCTGCAGAGGCTTTGGCCTCAGCCTCGAACCGTCTATGCAGTGGTTTCTGAGGCGCAACTGGCAACAGATGAGAGCTTGGACACTGAAAGAAACAGACTCCTATCAGACAACTTTGCCTTGTGCAGTTACTGAATGGAACATCGTGCTGGGAGTAAAATGAGCTGCTTTTGTTTTTTCCCCTCTGAGGGTGTGCGCATTGTGAGGAAAGCTAGAGATGTTAAAATCCCTGTCAGAACTTAACACTCTGGAGATGAGTTAGGCGGAGAGGATCTAAACAATGCTTCACCATGCATGTGCAAGCAATGGTTGTCAGAAAAACAAGAAAGCAGTCAGAAGATTGAGGGCAGCTTCATTTGTGATCGTTTATGTGCCAACAATTATTAACTCAAGCAGAGCAGGCGAACTATAAAACTTACTGCAGCAACTTGGAAAGTACCGCACTCTGTAAATAAGGAAATGAGCAACAGTCAAGAATTTAAACTAGGGTCGATAACCTTGCTTTTAAGCTCAACTAGTAATCAATTTGGAACAATTTAGTTGTCTTGCATGCCTTGCTGTCTAGAAGTTTTATAGCCCACCCTTTCCTCTGTGTAGGAGAGGCAGAAAAATATTTGATTTAGCTCAAGTGACAAGGCAGAGGTAAGAAGGTGGGGACAGAGGTAAGTCCTGCAGAGGAAGATGCTGACCTATGCAATTTCTCCCTACCTGCCTTAGGAGGTGTTTGTCCTCCCTCTACTCACATTCCCTCCTTCTTTCTGCTAGACGCAAACTCATCTGCTGGCGTCCCCTAACAGAAGAGAGAAGGAAATCACCAGTTGTAGGGCGAAAACATGTTAAAACAATGATAAAAAACTGACTAAAGTTGGCTACCATTTAACAGGCCTCCTTTAAAAAGCACAAAAGAGGGATAAGGCATAAAAGAATATGGCTCCAATCTTAGATAAAAAATCCAAATCTGAATAGTCGTTAAATAAAGTGTCAGGGATGAAACTCTGACAAAACATGTTGTTATATCAGCTGTGGCATAGAGCATGTGTATGGTTGGGCAATCTGAGGTTTAAATCTACAATATTTACAGTTCTGACTAAGCCTAGGGAGGACACAATATCTAATCTAAAACTTCTGATTGTCACCAGTAGTGTAGTGAGAAGGGATTAGACGGTCTACCTGTGTACCTCCCAGCGCAGGTTGTGTATTACCTTGCCTGGATAAAGACTGCAGCTTTCAGGTATCAGCAATGCTGGGTTATAGATGCTAGTAGTGATTCTTTGCCATATTAGATACTTCGAGCTACGTATTTGTCCAGAAGAGCAAGTGGGCATTGTTTTTATTAATGTTTTATTAGTAGTAAATATTGAAATCAGACATGCACAAGATATTACTGTTAGAAAGTGTTGAATTATTCAGATGTCTGGATTGCTTTCAGACATCTGCTTGACCTCTGGTCTATAAGCATGTTCTGTAAGCGTTTTAAGTTTCATCAATGTATGCAGTTGATAGACATGGGTATAAAGCTCATGGGTTTTTTATAAAACTCCATAGGGATAAATGTAGTTTCTTGTGCAGTGAAGGGACTTCTTCCTTTTACTCATTTAATAACAAGTTATTACAATAAAAATCTCACTGATGGCTTAGCTAGCAGCAGGTTTTATGTTAACTGTACTGCCTACAGTGGCACATGCTGCAGCATGTCATTACGCACAGAAGAAACTTACCGAATTTTATAAAAGTGATTTACAAACATTTCTCTAAAACACTGAAATGTTCTGATACAAACCCGAAGGTATGAAAACGTGTACGTACTTCATGGCTTCAGAAGCCCTTCAGGTCTGACTTTCTGCCAGGAACGCCAACCGCTGCTTCTGTGTGCTGGCACTTCAGTCCTACAAACTGTTTTCTAAACAGGTCGTGATGTTTTTATGAAGGAGCAGAAAGAGGAGAGAAGCTTGTCACTGTGAACCTGGTTCTCCTGAGTCAGCTGCTGGACTGGGGAAGTCCCATCCTACCTGTGAAGCACTATTTGCTGCAAATGGGATTGATTTCCTCTGCAAATATTTGCCCCGTGATCAGGTTACTGGATTGGAGCCCCTATTTCCCCCCCGTATATAAAGCAAATAAATAAGGCTTACCATCTTTGCCATGATGATGTTTTCGAAGGCTATTTACAAAAAAATCTTTAACTTTGGCTGACCTTAGTACAACATCATCGGGTGAAGCTGTAGGGAACAGTTGGTTTCTGTGCAGCACAGTCTTTATTTTGGCTGGCAGTCTATTAACTCCGATAAGTGGGTAAGTTCATGCCAAGCAAAGTCAGGCATATCATGAGATTTTGCTTTGCCTGTGTAGAGGAAGTAGCCTGAGAAAAAGCTTTGCAGGCCAGTTAACAAAAGAAACATACACCAGAATTTGGGGCTGACCAATTCTGATTCTTGAGGAGTTTGACAAAAGGACCTTGTCAGGTGTTTTGTTCCTCGCTCTCCCTTCTCTAGATCTAGAGTTGTCCCGCTTTAGTAAGAATGATGCTCTAGCTCTGTTGGACCCGCCTTGAACACATCTGTCCGCTGCTGCTTTCCTTAACCTCTCAAGGGAAAAAACAAAAAGCAGCTCTTGCTTCTCATGAATACCTGCTTGTGGCTGCACGCTCAAGCCTCCTCGAGCAACAGCAGAATGACACTGAGAATTAGCGTCACTCCTGCCCAAAGGATGTACCACAGCCACGACACAAAGCTCTTGTTAGGCAGTGGTTGTGCGGTGCTTCTGTGGGGTGTTTGGGGGTTTTATTTTTATTTTCTTTATTGGCAGCAGCCACTGGAGTTAAACAGTATTTGTTTAGAGATTCAGGGAAATGGCACTGCATTGTCAGTTTGGGAGAAACAGTTTTGTTGTTTTATTTTTTTCCTAAGACCTTTACATTCCTAGATGGCTTACATCACATACTGGGGATTGCATTCAAAGGTAGCTTGAATTCAGGTCAAGCTTTGCCTGCTTGTAGTAGAGGGATGTTACTGATAAAAACATTTTACACACAACACGCAGAGATTTATTGAAGTTGCTTCTACAAGCGCCTATAGTGAATTTAGCTTTCCTTTGAGCTCACTGAGAATGGCAAACTATTTATTGCATTTATATGAAACACTGTTTTGACAGATTTCTTCAGAAGTAAAGAAGCAAAAAAGGAGACGCTCTGTTCTTTCAAAATAACTGGAACCACTGGCAAGAAGCGGCAACACTGTGCATCAAACAAGGAAACCATTTCCAGGTTATCAAAACATGCTGTTGAACTGAATTTTGCGGCTGTGTTTTCAAATGTACCATGGGATGCATCAAATCCAAGAATGCCTTTCCAGGTTCAAATGCTATCCAGGATGAACGGATCGGGGAAGGTAATGAAGGATGCACAGGGGAGAAGTCGTCACTGATAGCGGTGAAGGTGGATGAGAAGGGTCCATCAAGCACTATAGTGCTAGACTATGCACACCGTCTCTCCCGTGAGATTCTTGATCAGGCGGTGAAACAGTGGGCAGTGACTGAAAGCAAATATAGTGACATCCCTTATATTGAAAGCGATGTGCCCTGAGCCCTGACTGGCAAGGACTGTCTTCACAGCAGGTGTCCTGTCTGCTAAGCAGTTTGTATTCGGTACGCATGCAAATAAAGTTAAAATCAGCTGGGATTTGAGCATACTGCCACGACACAAGTGTGTTTGCAAGGAGAGGCTGACAAAATTTGCCTTTTGATCTATATTGCTAAGAAACCAATTGGATTACAGTAGAAACTATTAATCAAGTGTCATTTGTTATCAGCCGTATGTTGCGTATATTCTGTCTTTGTATGTGTTGAATGTGATCAGAAATCTGTTAAAAAAAGAGGATGAGAAGAATGTGGCTGCCCTGCAACTGGACAAGCTCTGCCATGGAGGCCCCAGAGATACTTAAGAACAAAGTGTGGATTATTTTTATGTACTGCATAAAAAATCACTGGCCTGTTTGTAGGTGAAAAGAGAAGAACTCTCTATGCTTTGTAAATTTGTCCATATTTTGCTGAAGTGAAACCAAGGTCTACATGTAGCAAAGGTAACTGCTGTCATAAATTTTACTTTGATTCTTTGACCTGACTAAATCTGTAAGCCACAAAATAATGAAGGCGATAAGCATTTTATAAAACCAGGGAACCATACGGATTATGATACTATTCAACGTCCATTCTTAAGTGAACCAGTGAGAAACATTAGTGTTGATAAGCAGTGCGTTATAATTAACAGATGCTCTGGATTCTGTAAACGCATGAAGGCTAGTCTCTAAAATCCTGCAGTAAGATAGTTTAATTACATCTGATCACGGTGTTCAGCCAAAGCTGTTCAGGTTTGGGGGTTTTGTTTTTTATTTCTTTGGTGGTCGGGTGCTGGCTTTTGGGGGTTTTGTTTTGTTTTTTTACTGTAACCCAGATAGGTGTGCAAAAACTACTGATGCTAACTAGTGACATGAACCTTCAAAGGTGTAACAGTGTTTTAGGACTATGTATTTCATGGGAACTATGGCTGCATTACACTAAAATTTCACTTTAAAGTTACACCCTCGGGACAGTACACTTTCCTTAGGCTCTGTAGGCTCATCGTGTACCTGTTGGTAAAACTGCATACGGCGATGCAGATATGAGCTACAGAAACCTAAAGCCTGACCACTGCACTGAATTAGCGAATAAGCCTTAGGCCCAAAGCTCAAGGGCTATGTTCTTTACCGATTTTACCAAGCTTGCATCCACACACTGCCCCCTGCTTCTCCAGGAATTGCAGCCTGACCAACTGTGCTCATAACTAGCATTTGAGAGATCAAGAAATGGATGAATTAATCATAGTCATCTTTAAGCTACAGTTTTGCTGACATGTTTATACAAAGTGAATGCCTTGTAGAAGCTTGGGGTTTTAGCACCTGTTTATTCCTTTTTCTATTATGGCCAGTTTAAAAGACACAGGTTATTTTCTTAAATCAAAGTGCTTTCCATTTTATGTTTTTGTTTTATAGAAAAATGCTTTCCATACTGGCAAAAACTGTTACTATTTTTAAAAGGTACACATAGTTCTAGTAACTGATCTGAAGCATGATTTTTTCCAGCCATGGTAAGGAAGCAGAAAGAGGACTGTGCAAATTGTTATTTTTAGCTTATTCTCAAACATAGACAGTCTATGAATTGAGCTGGTTTGCAAACTTTGTGTCACAAACTTAGTTATTTGTAATTCACCTGTATGGAGAAGTGGTTGCATGAAGAGTAAATGGTGAAAAATACTTTTTTGTAACACAGCACAAGACTGACGTTAATTCATACTGACCAGAGCCTGCTAGTAAGACTGTTCTCAGGCTTTTGCTGAAAAAGGGAAAAAATGGCTTCTTTGAAGCCATATGTAAAGCAGGACGAAGATATTATTGCCCATTTAAATTCTACAGCGAACAGTGATGTTCCTTGAAGCTCTAAAGCATGTAGAACATTAAATCATACCACACCTTCACTCTATCTAAAAAAACTCCATGCCATATACTAGGATGAATTAAAAAGCAAAACCAAAGCACTGATCAGATCAGTACCTATTAATTGGACATTGCTTAACCACAGTATTAAAAAATATTCCTATTCCTATTATAGCTAAAGTAAAGCTTTATTACAAAAAAGAACAGTCTTTCTGCAACATTAGTCTTGGCATAAGAATGTTAACACTCCTAAAGACAGTAATGAAAAAAAAAAAGGGGGGGGGGGAAGACCCCAAACTCTATAGACATTATTTGCCAGACAGGTGAATAGCAGATATAAAACTGCCCTCACTTCAGGGGTGAATTTAGGTATCTCTGTCTTGACCCTTGTACCTTGGTGGCTGCCATGGGGTGCTGCAGTGCACGCTGTTGCGTGCGTGTCTCAAATCCTTTCTTTGGATGTAGCCTTTGCATCTGCCATTCTTCTGGAGTCAGAGCATCAGATGCGCTTTTGAAAGCAGCTTCTCCTTCGGCAGGCTGCCACTGCATCACACTGAGCTTCCTTTTGGAGTACTTGCAGTGTGGGACAGCTGCACTGCTTGCTCGGAGAGCCACCCGTAACACGACAGCGACTGAATCGCCCGCTGCTTATGTCCAAACAGTCACTTACCTGCAACCACAAAGCCTGTCTTCCCTTATTAATGCTTGAAATTACAGCAGCTTCAATATGGCCTGAAGTGCAATTCCAGCTGGTTTATGACGCTTTCTATGACACTGGCACTTCAGGGAAAGCACGTGTCAAATGGGAAGTATGCAAACTTGCAAGCAAGCTTACAAACAACAGGGAGAGAGCTTTGCACCAGGAAAATAATCTCTTTGACAAGATGCTCTCCTTAATAAATAAAGCACTTACCCTTAATTAAAAAAAAAAAAAAGAAAGAAAAATCTGTTCAATACTACAATCTGGTGAGAGACTGAAGATCTCATTCCAGAGTTCTGATGTATTTTTAATAGGCACAATAGTAATACATAATAATGATAAAAAATAAAAAACTTCTTTACCTAAATAAAATTACATCTGTTTGTTTATCATTAGATTACTCTGTGCTATAGTCTTATAAAGCCACTTACAGTGGCTTTCCAGCTAAGTTACCACTGATTCTTTGACTTGATTTTGTGTGATTAAGGCACTCCACTGTGGAACTGGCATACTCCGCAAAACCATTTACTTCTATTTAGGAGTTAAAAATACATTTGCTTTATATTTTCTCCAGGAAACAAAAGTATAGTCTGAGTGGGTACTATGTGACTGACTTGGTATTCTAATAATGGTTCAAAACACATTGACTGCAGCACAACTTTGTAAAAGCGACATTTCTGTAGTAATACACATCAGTATTCCCAAATAAAACGCACTACAATATATTTTTACAATATTTTTGTGGAAAATACTTTCTTGTGGACCAAATAAAATTAAACTTACCATCTGCTTCTGACTCTTATTTGATAAAAACGCACATATTGGACAGGGTCCTGTTACCATGAGTTCGGGGTAATTCCCGTTCACATAAATTTTGGAAGCAATTGAACATGCAAGTCAAAGTTCATTGACTTAGAAGTATACTCTGGCTAAAATGTTCTAAGTCCTTTTCAGTCAGAGAAGGCATGATCCCTACTCCCTGGGATGACTGTGTTTTTCATTAAATATAGTCACTGAAGGAGCTGGCGAAGTGCTCACCAGGCCACTTTGCATCATTTATAAGCACTCCTGGATAACTGGGGAGGTCCCAGCTGACTGGAAGTTGGCAAATGTGACATCCATCCACAAGAAGGGCCAGAAGGAGGATTCAGGGAACTACAGGCCAGTCAGTCTGACATTGGTGCTTGGGAAGGTCATGGAACAGATCATCCTCAGTGCCATTACACGGCACATGCAGGAGAATAGGGTGATCAGGCCCATTCAGCATGGGTTTGTGAAAGGCAGGTCATGCCTGATAAACCTGATCTCCTGCTACGATAAGGTGACCCGCTTAGTGGATGAGGGAAAAGCTGTGGATGTTATCTACCTGGATTTTTGCAAAGGTTTTGACACTGTTTCCCACAGCATTCTCCTGGAGAAACTGGCTGCTCATGGCCTGGACAGGTGTACTCTTCGCTGGGTAAAAAACTGGCTGGATGGCCATGCCCAGAGAGTGGTGGTGAATGGAGTTAAATCCAGTTGGTGTCCAGTCACAAGTGGTGTCTCTGAGGGCTTGGTGCTAGGGCCCGTTCTCTTTAATATCTTTATTAATGATCCGGATGAGGGGATCAAATGCACCCTCAGTAAGTTTGCAGATGACACTAAACTAGGCGGGTGTGCTGATCTTGAGGGTAGGAAGGCTCTGCAGGGGGATCTGGACAGACTGGACCGATGGGCTGAGGCCAATGGTATGAGGTTCAACAAGGCCAAGTGCCAGGTCCTGCACTTGGGTCAAAACAACCCAATGCAGCACTACAGGATTGGGGTGGACTGGCTTGAAAGCTGCCCAGAGGAAAAGGACCTGGGGGTGTTGGTGGACAGCCGGCTGAATATGAGCCAGCAGTGTGCCCAGGTGGCCAAGAAGGCCAACACCATCCTGGCCTGTATCAGGAATAGTGTGGTGACCAGGACTAGGGAAGTGATCATCCCCCTGTACTCGGCACTGGTGAGGCCCTACCTCGAGTACTGCATTCAGTTTTGGGCCCCTCACTACAAGAAGGACATTGAGGTGTTGGAGCGTGTCCAGAGAAGGGCTACAAAGCTGGTGAGGGGTCTCGAGGACAAATCTTATGAGGAGCGACTGAGGGAACTGGGGTTGTTTAGCCTGGAGGAGGCTGAGGGGAGACCTTATCACCCTCTACAACTACCTGAAAGGAGGTTGTAGAGAGGCGGGGGTTGACCTCTTCTCCCTGGTGACAAGTGATAGGACGAGAGGAAATGGGTTTAAGTTATGTCAGGGGAGGTTTAGATTGAATATTAGGAAATGCTTTTTCACTGAAAGGGTTATTAAACATTGGAATAGGCTGCCCAGGGAGGTGGTGGATTCACCATCCCTGGAGGTGTTTAAAAAAAGGGTAGATGTGGTACTTAGGGACATGGTTTAGAAGTGGTTTTTGTCAGGGTAGGTTACTGGTTGGACTTGATGATCTTAAAGGTCCCTTCCAACCTCAGCAATTCTATGATTCTGTGATTCTATGCTCCTTTTGTACAAAAATAATGGAATGAACCAATTTAAAAAAATAACTAAAAAATAGCCATTGTTTAAGAATCTAAAATATAAAATTTTTTAAAAATGAGGGGGGGACACTTACATTTCTTACAGAACCAGTGTGAAGTAGAAATTCAAGTCATTTTCAGAAGTTACCCTAAAGATATTAAATGAAATATCTCAACTCTTTTGAAAATAAATTCAGGGACTGTCTCATAACAAATATGTACATGGTAACATTAACTGGCAGCTTAAATTTTAACAACTTTATCTTAAATATTCTAGTGACAAAGCAAGGTGCCATTTTTTCTTTATTTTGCTCTCCATTTTGCTCACCTCTAATTCTTTGAAAGTCACTCTAGTAGTTCACCTTGATGCCTGAATTTCCTGGACTTTGTTTCCAGGCAACAGCTTCTAGGAAGGAAGGAGCCTTAAGCCAGTGCAGAGCATTACTGTCGGTACGAAAAACTGCCCAATGTTGAAAATTCCATAATAGTTCTGCCGTAGCTCTGACTTTTTGATTCCCCAGTGCTGATTACTGACTACGTCACTCAAACAAAAGTTTTCTTCCTTTAGTCTAAGTGGTTCATCTTCAGAGAAGTCAAAATTTGTATTTGTGAACTGGCTATAACTGTAGAAACAAGTAAGAAGAGATCCTGATATATGATTATATTAACCATAAAAAAGCATGCATTCTTAATGTTGAAGAAAGATTAGCAGCTACGTGTTGCATACACAATAGAAAAATTAATTTTACCTCCCAAAAAGATTATACTTTTAGCAAGGGGCTCTGGTTATGTCGTATGACTTCAAATATTACTAGTATCAGAACCCAGCAACCTTTAATGGACATAGGATGAGGGTTTTTTGATGTATATTTAAATTTTGATCCCAACAAAAATATTTTTTAGGATATGTTGTGTTAAAAAACTACACAATCCATGCAGCAGCAGATATTTCATGTTTCCCCCTATTTGTTACCTTCAGTACGTATTCCTGTGTTCCCCCTACTTTTCACAAATTTTCCATCCAGCAGACAGGGCGTTCATGGGCACAAGCAAACGGAAGCCCAGACTAGCTGGCATAGATAAAAATCCGGCCACTTGCAGTATTAGGGCCAGGCTGACAGCTATCACTAAAATCATTAGACAATCACAAGCATCAACAGGAAATGTGCTGCTTAGTGCTCAGAGGAAGGTCTGAGACAGTTATTTCTTCACCCCTGTAAGACCAGGAAAAAATAGCAATTTTTGAAATAATGAAAAAACTAATGATGCAGTTCAGTCAAACTTAATGGCATTTTAAAAAATTGGGTTTACAAGCAAACAGAAGTGTGCTCTAGGCTCTGGCAATATTTTGACATTTGAAATAATGTCTACATCACATAGCGAGACTGAGTACTGACCAACTGTTAAATCAATAGAACAATTTCTTGCTCTCAGACTAATAATGTGTCAGTCTGACCTTTTATTTAAAAGGCTACTTAACACCATGGATTTTAGCATGTTTTGGACTTTCCTTTGTAGCTCTGACTGTTTTAAAGCTTTAAGTATATTTTATTTTCATTGTTTAAAGAAGAATCTGAGGCACAATCCCAATTTAACAGATCAGTGACAGAGCCAAGAACACAAAGGTCTCCTTGCTTATTAGATCACCTCGTAACTATGTTGTCTCCCCCAGAGGTTCCTCCTAAACTAAGAGTTGATGCAAAAAAATAAATGTTAATCATTGTGTAAAGCAGTAAAAATAACAATTTGCCTTGAAGCAATTTTTCTCCTTATTAACCAGAGATACGATTATTTTGTCATTAAGGCAGCGTAACAAAAGAGAATTTTCCTGATTGCAAAAAAAAAAAATAGACTTAAACTCTCAGGCTAACTAAAAGAGTCTTGTCAAACTTTATCATACTACTATTAATTTTTATATCATAAAATTAAGCAGATGTATAAGATGTCAATAGGCTTGATCTTTACAACTTGAGATCGTTGTTTCCCAATGGCTTAAAACAATCGTCCACAAATTCATCACTGACTTCTTCTAAAGCAGCTGGCTTCCATCTGGGGGATTGGTCTTTGTCAATCAGCACTGTCAGGTGGAGAATAAAAACACAAAAGTTACTTGTAAACTTTCTCTAAGATGACTTCAGGTTGCATCAAGACAGTCAAATACAGTTACTAAATGGGGGAGGAAAATCAATACGCTCTGGAGAAGACACAGTTGTTGTAACATAGATATTTCTACTGTAATAAAAATTCCTGAGTTGTCACCTGTCTAGAGACATATCTGGGAGCTGCCTGATGATACAAGGAACAGTGGATTACATCAGAAGTAGCCCAAGCTTTGAAGGAATAGACTTGAAACTAATTTCAAGTTAGACCTTTCTGCTTTCTGTTAGACCTACTACTCTTGTCCGTCTTCTGCTTTTTCATGTGAAACTGGGAACAGTATTCGTGATGATGCTTTTGGACAAGGGCTTTCATATTTCTGTGCAAAATCTGACTCTTTGTAGAGTATAGGAAATGACTCAAAGTAAGTGTTAAATGCCCAAAGCTAATTTAAGCACATCATATAAACTAATAATGAAATAACTAACAAAGAAAGAGTAAAGCAGAAGCAGAGTATCTTTGTGGGAAAATCAAGGACACTTATTTGTAAATACTGACAGATACTGCAGACCTATGTAGATTTAACTGTGAAGATTTGTACAATCTTTATGCTGTAGGTTGGGAAATACACATCACTGAAGATAAAATCATCAGTAAATAAATAGCATGTAAAAGTATAACAAGAAAATATCAATTCTCAAAAAGTATTCCTTGTATCACAGGAATGTTGAAAGCATATCAGCAAGAACAGCTGCACCAGCAAAGAATAATAAGACAAGAGAGAGCTTATTTGTGTGTAAAGATGAACAATATGAATGGAATTCCTGAGAGTCCTTCCGAGCACATTTCTCGCTCCAAGAAAACCCATAAAGGTGCTATTCAAACTGTGAATTTTTTATAATTTATAAAAAGAACTGCTATAGTAACTGAGGCTCTCCAGGATGCACTGACTAGCTAACATCCCTCCTCAACACACATTCCCTTCAGGTGTGTGATATCAGCACCTGATTTGGAGATGCACTTGTGTCCTCGGAGAACTCCTGACCAACACAGCCCTCAGCATATAAGGGAGGAGGCAGCATCTCTCAAGTTCCTCTGCTGAGACTAGAGTTTGTTTAATCCTTCCTTCCTTCCTTCCTTCCTTCCTTCCTTCTTTCTGACAAAGACTTCAGAGTAGGATGGTTCTAAAGGCATGTGGACAGAAGACACTCACAGAGACTAGATATTTTCAAGAATAACAACTGGGTTTTTTGGTAAGTTGTCATGTCTTTCTAAGCAGAGTTCATTCTTGGTGACTAAACTAGAACTATCCAGGATAAGAAATGTGCAAAGGAGTTGAATTTTAAGTTCAGTAGAAAGAATGCCCACCTAAAGATTGTGTCTTATCAAAAGAATCATAGAATCATAGGGTTGGAAGGGACCTCTGGAGATCATCTAGTCCAACCCCCCTGCCAGAGCAGGGACACCTCAGAGCAGGCTGCACAGGAATGCATCCAGGTGGGTTTTGAATGTCTCAAGAGATGGAGACTCCACCACCTCCCTGGGCAGTCTGTTCCAGTGCTCTACCACCCTCAAGGTAAAGAAGTTCCTCCTCACGTTTAGGTGGAACTTACTATACTCAAGTTTGTGCCTGTTACCTCTTGTCTTGTCACTGGGCACCACCGAAAAGAGCCTGGCCCCATCCTCCTGGCGCCCACCCTTTAAGTATTTATAAGCATGGATGAGGTCCCCCCTCAACCGTCTTTTTTCCAGACTAAAGAGACCCAATTCCCTCAGTCTTTCTTCATAAGAGAGGTGTTCCAGTCCCCTAATCATCTTGGTAGCCCTATGATGAAGCCGTGAAGACAGGCAGTATGGCAGTTTGTGGTAAAAAATGTGACTTGGAATCTTATTTTTAACTTTTCCCTCTATAACCAACACTTGGAAAATGCCTAGAAAATAAATACCATTCAAATGACAACTGCACTAATTAATATTTCTGTAGCTGAAGATATACAGGCATCACAACTCTTTATTTGCATCTCCAAAAAGAAAGGAGAATCAGAGCCCTGCATCCATTTACCTGTAAATACAGGGATAAGGACTCCTTGGATACAAATAAACATTAGTTTTTAAAATAAACCCATTATAGAGCTAGAAGCCGCAATTCCACAGAGAGTAGAATCCATGTCGGCAATTCTTCAGAAGAAATGTGCTGTAAAAGAGTGATTTTTACTAGGTTGTTCAACTGGGTAATGTATTGAAAAGTTATGATCCTACAAGGTAATTTTAAACATTGTGATGCAAAGCCATTGGTTGGTTTGGGTCAAAATACATAATTGTCCCAAATCAACTATATTTATTCCATCAGAGTAATACCTGTCTAATGATTTTCTTCAGCTTTAGTTGAAGTTCACAATCTGGCCAAAATTAACTGTTATCCACAAAGGACAATACTGACTAAATTTGGTTTGAACTGGGGGGGGGAAAGTCCATGTGTATACTACTACAACTTCAACTCTGCAATGCGGTAGTAATTGCTGGTAATTCTCCGCTCTATGGCACTACTGTGTAATAAAGTTAATATTTCTGTTTGGATCTGTCACCCATTTTACTCTGGTGGATAAACTGAATGATCATAATGGTCTCTCCAATGAAATCTTTAATCTTGTATGAGTTAAAATATTTGTCTTCTAATAGCATAGTGAGAATATTCATTTCTGCATTAACTTCTGTATATTTTGTGTTTCTCTAGCTTAAGATATCAATCACTACGAGAATGGAACAAAAATTCTGAAGACTTCTAAGGTAGGCTAAGGGAAGTTCACTAAGATAAAAGTAACTGAACATAGACATTGTGTTAAGGGTATGTTCTTGTGTTTTTTACCTTTTTAAAAATAATAAAAAAAAAATCCATCCCCCCTCTGTTCAGGAGCAGTGATTTTACCAGACTTCAGTTAGTGTTCTATTGCTTAGCTTCATTCAGTACAGTCAAAACTAGTATTTCTAAGCACCTGAAATTCTGTTATTGCAATGAAATCTCTCTACCTACTTGCTGACTGCAGGGGGTTTGTGTGCCCAGGGTAAGGCTCACAGCTGCCAGCACTGCGGGAGAGAGGGCAGAAGCCATACAGAAATAAGATCTTTGCAGGATCAGCAATACATGGAAGGCCTTTACAATTCCAGTTGAAGTGTATATTCCTGCACAAATAGTTAGGAGGCTAATTTAACAGATTTTTGTCCCCTCCGGCTGCTGAGATTGTAGTTTACCTGGATGTGTTTGAGCACAGACTCCAAAAATGACCGCTTTCCTTATGCAGTAAGAATTAAAACCCAAATGCTTGGAAATTACCCAAAGCTATGCATTTCTTAGTTTATGTATTATTCTATAAATCAAGGTGAAAATGGATACCTAAAGTGTTCAAAGACCACATTCACCATTATATGGGAAAATGTTGGTGAAATATGATGAAACGTGATCTGTGTGTTTTATGCTTTAAAGGTTTTGGCTTTTCTTTACTAGCTTCAGTCACAAGAACCATAAATGGGGAAGACTGTTGCCAGTAGATTTTCAGTCTGGCTAAAAGAAAAATGAAATTTTGACCTTAGGTCAAAGCAGGTTTAAAAAGCTTTTAAACAAACTACTTCCCTAGCATGCCTATTAAAATTATGGTTTGAAGCAGATAAAAGCTGTCATTAAAACCTGACCAATGGCCGTTACTGCTGAAAAACAATCTTCAAAAACTAAAATCTGATTACTATATCTTTACTTTGTGGTAGATCCTCTTGTGGTAGACAGGGTCAACAGCTGGCTCTTAAATGCTTGGAATGTAATGTTTTAATAAAGAAAAAGCTAGTACTTAAACTAACATTTTTATAATTTTCATTTGTATTCCCAATGGTTGATCCCATGAAGTACTTAATAGTCTTGCTTCGTATTAAAAAAGATGCTCAGCACATTGTTGGATAATGATTTTTATGAGATTAGACCCAATGCCAGGATGATTTTGAGTGAGATTCTGCACCACTCTTAAACAATAGAAACAATTTTAAGAAGACAAATGGGAGAACAAGAGCAAAAGTGCTTCAAGAACAAATTATTATTCTTAGCAATCCCCTCAGAGCAGCTGGATCTCTGGCATGGGGTTGTTTTTTTTTTTTTCTTCCCCTGATATTGTTAAGCCTTTGCTACATCATCCTATGTAAAATAGAAGCTTCCCAACTGCTATTCTTGCAGCTTCTTTCTTTACAAACAGTTTGTATAATTTACTGGCCATACTGACAAGTGATTTGCTTTTGTGCTCTGCCGCATCCCCAGATGGTTTAATGACCTTGTGCATTACAAGTGAGAATTTGGTTTGGTGTTCATCTGACTCTCAGACTTCGAGTTTGTCCCTTCTTGAATAACTACATTTCAGCAGTTTATAGAGTGATTTAGAATATATCCTAGGAATATTCTTTTAAAGATATCTTTGTCCCCTTTACACAATGAAAAACGTGTACTTCTCAACGTGTGTGGTAAACTCTTCAAAGGAGTGCTAAAGATTAATTAATTAAAATCAGAATCTTTTTCCATGCTGTACAAAAAAAACCTTTGCATCTCTCACCCTAGGCTATCTTTAATACAATATTACTAATAGTGAACACTCAAAGAAATATCCACTACTCAAGTGGATTTTAAACTACTTTATAAAGACAGATCTAAAAAATGAGGAGGAGGTGATAATACATACTCAAGTATGTAAATGTGTGAATTACAAGCCAGGTTCCCTCAACCCCGAAGTGTTATTCATCCAAATGTTTTGTACTGTAAGCTCCTTGGAAAAGGAAATGCCTCTGCTTTGTTTCATCTTGTGCTGAATAGTACATAAATAATTACTACAGTTTCTAACAGATGTGACATTGGGTTTGACAAACTGCATAGTGAATCAGCAGTAGAATCAAGGACAGAATCTAAGCCTGTCCCCTAGATGAACTTGCTGAGCTGTTTCTCTACTTTTACCTCTACGTATTTTGACCAATGCCTTAAAATGCTGAATTATTTAATATTAAGTTTACAAATATAGTTTTTTAATAGCAAGACACCTCTATACAGAGATATTTTAGGCATAGGTCAAAGCAGTCTCTGTTGCAACAATTTTCTATGCAAAAAAAAGTTCTTGACTTCGAGTCTTAAACCATCTTATATCTGACTGAACCAGCTATGTGGCAACACAAAGTCTGGACACACAAACGGTACACATAGCTACTCATTACTATCAGCATTAAATATATTTTTAACTTTCCCAATGAACTGGTGAAACCTTTTCATGGTGCTGTGTTACCAGGTGGATAAATAACACTAGGAAACTGAGATTACACAAAGGAAACAACATGGGTGTTACACTTTGGAACAAATAATACATTTTGGCATACAAGAGTCCAATAAGCAAAAACTGTAGCGAGCTGGAGAGTGTTCTCTGGGCTGTTGCTGCATGTACTTTTCTTAACCTCCAGAGAAGCAACACAACAGTGAGTTTGCATGTTATTAAGTTTGAGAAATACTTCTGGTGTTCATGCTTACCTGCACGAACCCCTTCATAGAAGTCATGGCCTCTCTGAAAGACAAAAAAACAAGTTGTAACATGACAGATTCTATTTATCCCATATTTCCCTATCCCACATCTGCTTGAAATGCAAGTTCTCAAGATTCAGTTAAATCCCACTTGCACTGTTCTTATCTAGTCCTACTTTTTCTTTACTTATTAAAGAGCTCTATATCCTCTTGCTTAAATGTAGCCACAACTCTTAAAATCAGTCTGTTGAACTGTAGTTGATGAGCCAACTTTTATGCACTGCAAGCCCTCTCACTGTGTTACATCTCATAGATTCTTTTTTTGCATGATGGGGGATAAGGTGTGTAGGATCTGAAATTCTTCAGAGAAAGGCCAGTCTTCGGGAATTGTGATGCATTCTGCATACTTGAAATACTTTGCAGTTAAATGGAATCCTGGAAACTTCCAGTTTGTTTGGTTGTTTTTTTTTTTTTTTTTTATAAAGGTAACCAAAACATTTAAATCCCTAAATATGCTTCACTAGCAATGGAGCAACAATACTAGTTTCAGAAAAGATACGGCAAGGATACCGTCAGGCACTACAACATATCAGAATTAGATACATTTTCACTCACTTTTTTTTAAAAGCATTTACTTTAACTATCACAAATCATTTAATCAGATACATAAAAATCATATTTTAAAATGTGACAAGACTAATGGTAAGGATGCCATGGGGAAGTTTTATGAGGAATTCGTTCAGATAATTCAGTTAGCAACTCTGTTCTACTGAAAGGATCACTTCCTCCTATGTTCTCCAAGTACTCAGCCCTTACTACAAATTGTACTAAAATCTCTTGTTTTCTTTAATAAATTCATCACAGCACTCCTGAAAGGCAGTGATATGCAACTACTCCTATCCAGCTGATGGGAACTGAGGCACTGAGAGTTAAGTAATTTAAACGGGTAATCTGTTCAAGAACGACAGTTTCAAAATAATGGTTCAAATACAAAACTTTCTATATTGTAACATTATCATGGTTTTCTTAACAAAAGCCCTGAATCATTCTCATCTGACCATCATGAATGTAGTCTCCTTAGAGTTGCATATAAATATGTAGAACTGGAAAAAAAAAAAGTGACAGCCTAACAAACACAAAGAAGATACTGAAAAAAAAAAAAACCCTATAAATTTTGAGCCCGTGATGTAATCTATATAAAACTTAAGTCTCTGACAGACTTGCTACCCCTCCATGGCTGGAAAGAGACAAAGGGCTCAGCTGCTTGCTTACCATGCACGCTTGGCTCAGTCTGTATTCCATTGTGAGTACGTCTTGTAAACTCATGGAAGCGCCTTCTCTGAGCTGTCTGAGAGTCATCTTTAAGGATGTAGGTGACATCTTACTAATAGTCTGGGGAAGACATTAACAACTGTTTTTATTCGCTTCAATTTAGACACCTTTGTAAGTCTGTCTTTTTTGCATTTTAAACTTTGCTAAGTAAATGATGGCACTCTTCTCCCTGAGCTCCCTTAAGTGATACCTATTCCTTCTGCTCCCTCCCACCATGCTGTCATACAAAGGAACTTACTTGCAAAAACTTTTATCAGCAAGATCTCCGGGAAGTATACCATCACTTGTGGAAAGCCTAGAACTCCTAAGGTCACATCATTTATTATCAAATTACTACTAGCTAGAGAATCTACTGCAGCTTGAAAGCCATTTCCAAACAGATTCTTTGGAGAAGTGAAGGCGAGCGTTACAAGCAATTATATTCCATTTTTTAATACAAATATGTAGTCTGAATTGCTCTTAGATGTTACTGATATTGTAGCTGATACTACTATTGTACCACATTTAGACTTTATTTAGTACAATGGTCAGAGTAGTAAAGTAATAATAGTGAGATTAGCCACAAACTTTAAGTAGTTGCTTTATGATCATCTGCAAAAACTAGACAATATACTAAGAAAAAAATTGTGGAAAAAAATATTAAAAGAAATCAAACATAAATGCTTTGTATTTGTCCAGGCTTCTTGTCTGGGATCAACAGATACTGCAGCAATTTAGCCCTACATTGCTCTGCTGATGGGAAGCCTGGAGGTCTTGCCTTCCTTCTTCTGACAGAGCTACAGGCTATAAATATTATGCAACAAACAGGATCTGTTTTAGGCACACAAACAAATGCTGTAAATCTGGCTCTCACGATTATCCTTCAATTAACAGCATGCCAGTAAACAGTAGGGGGAGGTGGGGAGAAAGACAAAAACCTAGTTAAGAAAACAGAACTGAGAGCTTTCAGGGTTGCGGGGGAAAGGAGCTAAATCATATTGTTGCTGATCTTTGTTTCCTTACTCTAAACAAGACTCTTCTTCCTCTGTAAACCCAACTAAAAGCTCTGTATTATTCACAGTACGATAGATGTTTCCTGTTAATTAGGACATTTTTACCACTACTGAAAAGCAGCAGATGGTAAGATTTGCCTCTTTACATTATTTTCATTGCAGACATTAGACTCCTTACCCACAGACTGAAATGGCAGGTTTCCAGTCATCAACATAAACGTTTTTTCTGGCTCCCAATTACTCTTCATCCCTCTCCAGACACCAGCTGATACAGCAGTGACCCATTTTGCCTAGTTAAGCTGGAAAACATGCAATTGCTATACAAGCAGGAGGCTGTGCAATTGTACCTTAAAAGCACTGATTCTGTCATTCTATTATTTGCACGTTGACCACTCACTTGAGAGAGAAGCTGGTTTAGAAAGAACTAATGCTGGCTCAAACTGTCAACATTTCCTAAGTTCTGGTAAAGCCCTCTAACTACGAGCTACCTTTCAGCAGATAAAGAAACCAGCTATACCTCTAATTATATCACTATGTAGGTCTCGGATGGATAGCAATTCTTAACCGGACCCCTTATTTCCCGCTTTCAAATACTTAAAGGGAGGATGCCAGAGGGATGGGAGGAGTCTTTTTTCAGTGGTGCCCATTGATAGGACGAGGGGTAATGGGCACAAGCTTGAACACAGGAAGTTCCATCTTAACATGAGGAGGAACTTCTTCACTTTGAGGGTAGTGGAGCACTGGAACAGGCTGCCCAGAGAGGTGGTGGAGTCTCCCACTCTGGAGACATTCAAAACCCGCCTGGACGCTGTCCTGTGCAACCTGTTGTAGGTGACCCTGCTCTCGCAGGGGGGTTGGACTAGATGATCTCCAGAGGTCCCTTCCAACCCTGACTATTCTGTGATTCTGTAATGTGCTCTTGCTGGTTTTACCTTTGAAACGGACCTTTTCTCCTTTGAGTTTCACATTCTGTCATCTAGATTAGAAAGTCTTTGCTCAGACCAGGTTAAATGGTATGCACAGTGCAACCAGATGGTTCCCTAGGTGAAATGGTAATGGCATGTTCTTTCTGGTCAAAGAAAGCACTGAAATGGGGAAGATCTGAAAACAGCACGTAACTAGTCTAGTGCATCCAGCAGCTGCCTTATCTTGGCATATCAATGAGGTTGAAGGTGGAGGAGGCACCGCTATAAATGAAGCTGAAGGAAGAGGAACAAGGAAAGAAAATGGGTAGGTGTAATAGCAGAAAAATGAGTCACCAGTGTATCTATAAATAAGTTTTCTGTACAAAAAGGAGGAGGGGATCAGTGCTAGGGAACAAGCCTGAAAAGGAGACAGGATAGGCTGAAGTGTGGAGTACTAAAATACAAAGAAGTCTTCATAGAAGTAGTTGACATATCTTTCAGTATCTTTGAGACCATCCTGATTTCAACGTAATGATTCTGAAAGCTACAAGCTGAATTTGAAATAGACCCGAATTCTAATAAGAAACTGTCAGAAGGTGACAGAATTAAGCGGCACTGACTCAGTGGAGTCCCTTACAAAAGTAACAGCTGGAACAGTGGCTGCCTCTGATTTGTTTCCAAGGCCCATTTAAATTTCTGACCTGAGCTGCTTAGGGTCCTTGAGGGAGGCTTTCTTCACGTTAAAACAAGCAAAAAAACCCAAACCTTCCAGAGGTCCAGTGTATTACTTCCCTTGCAATAGATGAAGACACCCATCACTTACTTTCTGAGATACCAAAGCATTTGTATGCTTTGCAGAGAATGGCTCTGGATGAGCTTTGACAAAATATAAACACCTAGCCAAAGCATCACAGGAAAGCTGCTTAAGGACAGGTATATCACTTTTTTACTGGTCTGTTAACAGTTTCAGAATGCATCCCAGCCTGACCAGTAGATCTGGACAAGGTGTCTTGTAATTCTTAGCCTCTGCAGTGTTCTTCACAATATACTGGAATTCGTTCAGTAACAATGAAGGCTATTAAATCATGAAGCATCAGTGCTCAGAAGGTGCAATGTCCTGCCAGAAAAAGCTATAAGAAAGCATCATGTGAAAGCCAAGTCGAGCATCAGATGCTTTTCAGGTTTTGATCCCACATGCTTACTTCATCCAATTAGAAGTGGTATTTCTGTCACTCAGATTAAAGCTTTTTGTCTCATGTAAATCCTGAAAACAATGTAATGCTATAAAGTAAAAGGTTTTAAAAAATATTCTAGTATGAGTTCAAAAAGTGTGTTAGTACTCTTGCTTTCTACCTATTTGTAACTGGATTCAAAATGTGATTTAAATCATGAAGCCATTCTCAACAGAATTTTAACACTTTTACATTTATTCACACAAACCACTTTAGTATCAGATATATGAAAGCCTGCTACGCAGACATGTTTTGAAAGTAAAAAGCAGAAGTACTGTAGATTGAACAGAACAGGATACCTAGTATAGCATGGCTCACAGCATGCTTGGTTTATAACAGAACTAGTAGTTCCATTTTATTAACACTAAAAGGTATCCACATCCAAGGTGTGGCTGTAGCAAGGTGTACCTCCAAGTTAGGGTATTTGTATTAGACTTTCAGTTAGAGCTTATTCCATAAGCTTACTAATACATATCATAATAAATACACAGAGGAAACAAAGAAAATAAGCATACGCATTGCTGTTACTGAATCCTTTACAGTTTCTGTATTTATCATTTGAATGTGCTGTTGTTCCTGTACCTGGACACTAAAGTGAAACTTTGGTTTCACAAAGTGACAGGAAACTATCATCTAGGGACAAACTCTTTGTACTGTGACACTACTGATCAGGAAAATGACTTGCTTCGCACAAGTCAGGAAACTGCTATCGAGGATAATGTCTGATAATCTCAGACTGTCATGGTTTTGCTACGTGTTCCTGCTTTAACCAGTTCTTTGAACTCTTCTCGTCCAAGCAATGTGACAGCAGGCCAATGCTCTGTCTGCAGGTGATATAAATTGCTCAACTGCCAGGATGCAAGCTACCATTCTTCCTCCAGCTACAATTAAGTTTAATTACAATTCTGCTTCCCTAGTAAAACAAAACCTCCAGTTTAACTGGCAAGCATTTCCTGGAGAAAGACAGATTTATATCTGAATCCTTTTTAACTTTTTTTCCCCCTACAAATGTATTTTCCTTCGGTTTTATGGATCTTTCACAGAAGAGATTAGGTATCTGATCCTACAACCTTCCTTAATCCTACTGCTTAGCACAGAATGTGTTCTGTTAGAAACCGGTCCGAAACTTCTGTACTTGTTCACACTAATAAGCCTTGCACCTGCTAGAGAATGTTGGCGGAGGGTGTTTTTCCCACAAATTTCTGTATGGACAGAAGCAACTCATTAGAAGCAACATAGTGTCATCTCTTGAACAGAACAGACAATTTTTCAGGAACTTCTGTCAACTCCGAGGACAGTCATTCACTTACTAATCATATGAAAGAACAAAGTTGCTATAAAGTCCTATTAAAGATATGAAATAAGAAAACTGAAGAAGCAACAAAAGATCTATTTTTTTTGTTCAGGTATTTAAAAAAATAATCAGTTACACAAAATCATAACTTTGAAGTAGACAACATAGTTTTAAATTCTAAATTAAAAATATGAAACAAATTTACAAATTTAGGGGAGATCTGAGTTATGAGGCTGCAGATGAGGGAAGCAAGTCAAGCAGGTTTGGGTAACTAGAGCAAATGTGGCAGAACAAACTATCTAGTTAATAAAGTCCAGTAACAAAGTGTTTCCAGACTCCTTGCATCTTCTGTAGTAAAATTGTATTTTGAAAAAAGCACCCTTTAAAAGCTATATGCTATTTTAAAAAGTTCCACTAGGTCTGATTATGTTTTAAAATGCCATAAAATTGTATGAAATTAACTTAGGAAAAGCTATATGCAAATAATTCTTGATTGTTTTCAACCTCTACTGAAACTAATCAATATAATATTCCTGCAGAATTATACTAAACTTTATAAAATCTACAAGTAAAGTACTGCCTTGTAACTCAATACTATAAAGAAATACAAGCCAGCAAAAATGGCTGCTACTAACATGCTATCAAACTGTCTCAACAGACCTTAATATAACTACTTTCCCTACCATCTCTAACATACGGAAAAAGTAAAAAACTGAATCGTACAGCCTGTATAGTTTGGGGGAAAAACATAATGGGAGCCTGTGGCAGAATTCAGGCCTACAAACACATAAAATGATTATTCTGACACTAGCTCATCTGACTACTTTATTCAATGAAACTTGAATAAAAGTTGTGAAAAAAAAATAGCTTTCCCTTTCACTCAATTTTGCTTTTGAAATACATATACTAAATTTCTTGCAATGTACTAGGCGTACTGGTTGACACAAAGATAATTTTACAACTTTCTCAAAAATTGTTTGAGAGTTCCAGTGACAAAATGTTAAATCTTGAATTAAAAACTAAAACCAAAAATGTGTCTGTATATCTGGGACAGGATGCCTAATGTTAATGATGCTATGGTATAAAATAATATTCCTTCTGCTCCAATGAATGTCCAAAGATTTTATTACAAGAGCAGGATTTCTTCTGTGATCTGTAACCAAAGTTAAAACAAAGCTTTTGTTGGAGAAATGCTTGTGTTCTATCCAATTGTAAGTAATATTTTAATAGCTTCAAGACAAACTTTTACAAGGCACCTAAATACAGATACTTCAAAGGAAAAAGAGAAAATACACACATTACTTATTCATTTATAAGTTGCTTTTGAGGCTGAAGTCTGTATTAAGTGTGTAATATTGCTGTACATTTTGTTTGAGTAATGACTATATCTAACATTCAGAAATGCATTAAAAAGATAAAAAAAAAAACCCTTTGTGATAACAAATTGCTTGCTGTTTTCCCAAATGAGATATCTGGAATGGAAGAAAATGAACAACGTTGTTCTGGCACTGTTTTATTCCAACCCTTGGCAATAAATGAGAAGCTATAAAAGGAACCTTTGTCACCAACAACCCCCGATCATGGGGAGGGAAAGGGAGTCCAGATTTTTTACAAAATTACAATTTTATGCAACATATGATGGTATTCACATTGTCTGGTTTTACAGAGGAATATTCTTGTCTGAGTATAACTATTGACAGTCCCGCAGGACTATATGTGAGAACCTGAGGATCTCAGCCCAATGTCCTACTGGTGTTATGTAGTATTAGTTATGCTAATAAGGTGACTAAACTCTGCCCCATAATAAGAAAGTACAGAACCAGACTTAAATTTCTAACAAAAATAATATAGAAGACATTACCTCTAGCTGCTTAATGGCAAAAGGAGAACCATCTTGCTTTAATTTTTTAACAATTTCTTCCATACTATTTGGTGAAAAAAGACTAAAAGGAAAAAAGAATAATAAATGAATGAACTACTTCAGCCTTCCTCTTCCCCATAAAGTGCTAGTAACACAGAAATTAGAAACTGAATGTAACAGCTGATATGTTTTTTCTTAGCAATGTGTTATTTGTTGTTCAGTTTTAAGTAACTTGGGCATCTCCTCTTCCTTTACAAATATCTAGCATTTCAATAAACCTCACTTACAAACTCTGATATTTATCCAGAAACTTTAATTACTACTATCAGTCTTATCTGTGTTTTTATAACACATCAAATCTTTAGCTGTCAGCTCCATTCTATTGGTTTGGCGTCAACATCTTTAATGTCTATACTTAGTTACTGCCATCCTTCTTCAAGAGTTTTAGCTGCTTCTTATAGAATCATAGAGTGGTTTAGGTTGGAAGGGACCTTAAAGATCATCTAGTTCCAACCCCCCTGCGACGGGCAGGAACACCTCCCACTGACCTGGGTATTCAAAGCTCCATCCAACCTGGCTTTGAATACTCCCAGGGATTGGGCCTCCACAACTTCTCTGGGCAACCTGTTACAGTGCCTCACCACCCTCTCAGTGAAAAATTTCTTCCTGATACCTATTCTAAATCTTCCCTCTTCCAGTTTGAAGCCATTCCCCCTCATTCTATCACTATAGTCCCTGATGAGAGCGCCTCCCCATCTTTCCCATACGCTCCCTTCAGACACTGGAAGGCCACAATAAGGTCTCCCCAGACCCTTCTCTTCTCCAGGCTGAACAACCCCAACTCTCTCAGCCTGTCCTCATAGGAGAGGTGCTCCAGATGTCTATTCACAAGAGTGGAGTAGAGGGGCAGAATCATCTCCCTTGACCTGCTGGGCACACTTTTGATACAGCCCAGGATACAGTTGGCCTTCTGGGCTGCAAGCGCACGTTGCCAGCCCATGTTGCATCTTTGTGGCCCTCCTCTGGACCCGCTCCAACAGGTCCATGATCTCATTTATCACTCCCACTTATTTCTCCTTCCCTTTCTGATACACAGAAGTTCCAAACGATCATAGAAATGGTCTTATACCAATAAGCAAAAATATGCTACATAACATTTCCCGTCCAACTGAGCAATTACTCTCACAAATCCCCATCCAATTTTTATAGAAAATGTTAATTTGAATGTGCCATAGGGTAGTTGCTTAACATAATGGTGTATGTATCAGGCAAATGTGCTCAAGTATTTAATATATGGATGAGTGAAATATTTAATACGCTTCAGATAAAGCTCCCCAAAGACAAAAAAGTTTAAATTACTAACTTGAATGTCATTTTTATCACCTTATCTGTGGAACACTGATACTGTTACTGGATTTAACTTCATGTTCTCTATCTAAAAAAGAAGAAAAAAGAAGAAAGTGCTGAATACCTGTTAATCTTCTCCATATGTTCATCAAGTACAAACTCCTTCTCTTGATCAATTTTGCTCTATTTAAAAAACAAATACATATTTTACTTGGTTATTCCAGACTGAAAAGATTATCAGTACTGAAAAATTTCAATGACTTGTGTTACAGAAATATCATGTTATAAATGAACATTAATATTCATAAGACACTGACATTTTTAATGAATTACAATTTTCAGTGTGTATAAATGAACTTGTCACTTTATCTTGTGAATGTTAAAAATGTCACTTCATAATGCAGTGCTTGCTCTGAGCTATTATTCATGCATATTCGACTGGGTGGTTATCTTGTACACAAGTAATCGTGATTATTCTATTGACATATTCCTATTAAATACACTAAGGAAGCCAGAATAGATAAATCTACTAAAAAACCCAAGAATGTTCTAAAAAAAACCCCAAACTTGATTTTTAAAAAAAAATATACAGAAGTATATATGTGTGTTTTTTAAAAAATGCATTTCTCTTCCTTATATTTTCTCTGTCATTTTACAAAATTTTATTTAGAAAACTAAAAGTGAAAGATATGTTGGCCTTATTTGGAAGGGCCGTCAAATGTTTCAGATCTTCTGGCATTAAGGGGTTTAGGACATAAGCAGATGTTTCGGTAACAGCAGCTGAAGCTGAGAAATGTTCCCTGTCATTTCAGCTCTGATACCTAAAAATACATAGCTTCCTTTTCTATTCAGTGACATCTTGTATAGCAGTATGCTGCAATATATAATCACTCCTATTTCATAGATTTCTATTTTGTCAAAATAATCAGTACTGCTATGAAAACTGGCTTATCCCATTTATTTTTCTAATTAATCTTTATTTATGAACTTAGTAATCCCAAAACAGAAATAACAAAAGTAGACACTGCTCATTTTAAAGCCAAACAACTGGGGAGTAGTACTCAGACTGACTGAATACGTTAAATCCTGATTCGACTCCAGAAGTTTCATCATTTGAAATAAAATTACAATGCATACCAAAACAGCTAAAATAGCCACCAAATAAACTGATTGTAAAGCCAAATCCTTTTATTTTCATGCCCGTTGTTACATGAGGCTAATACAAATACTAGTCATGTATTATCAATACAGTTACATTTATCTCCAAAATCACAACAGAAAACTATGGGTTTGTCCATTGGCAAAACAGCACCTTTCTTCCCCTGAAAATATTGCTTTAAGACCTCAGATGCTTTCCCCACAACATATCTGCAATCTGCTAATACTTATCCTATTGATAACTGCTGTGTTTATTCGCAGTCTTTCAATTACCTCAAGGTTGCAAACATATAAAATATTTGAGAAATTAAAGGAACAACTTGAGCCTTCAAATTCAGGGTTCAAATCTGGACCGCAGATGGTCTCCATCAAAGTAACAGTAAAATTTACATCAAATGCATCAAGCCAGCAAAATATTTCTTCAGGTCAATAAAGAGAAAGTTTCTGGGATGGAAATATAACATCCACTTCCAAGTGAGCAGCGCAGAAATTAATAACTGGCACTGTAACTATAACTGCAGCCTCTGGACTAGGCCAGTAGTATTACTCCTGTTGTTTGTGTTTGTCAGAATCCCTGAATTTCAGACTAATGCCCCAGATTGCACTTGCCATCATGTAGAACTCCCTTTTTGCTAGTGGCTATCTATTTTGCCTTCTGCAAAGTGTGTTAGAAATCCAAAAATAACAGGTAAAAAATTAAGCAGCAGTATATTTTCTGCATGATCATGCTACTGACTGGAAACTTACATACACACATAGAAATTCCACAATAGGAATTTGAGGGTTATCTAAAGTGAATAAACAGTGAAGAAAGACTTTTAAATTTTAATTTTGACCAATGTAGCCCTTAGTGCTACAAATTAGTATTTTACAGAGTGCAAAGAGTTCGGAAACACATTATTTTTAACCTTAAAACAAATGATCAGTAGCATGGATAAAAAAGAATTTGTTTTCACATATATTTAACAATTCTGCTTGATTTCAGTAACTCATCAGATTACCTTCACGTGGTAAGAGTTCAATAAGTCTGCAATATTTTCTGTTGAAGGAGATTTCAGTGCTATCAGGTCTTTCTCTAAGGCAGGTATCTATCAAAAATAAGATTTATCAACAAGTAAATAAAACAAAATGTACTTCTTGGATTGTTACTGCTATGGTCATAGTACTATAGAGTATATATGTATATAAATTTTCGGACAGATCTTGAAAGAGGTACCAAGTAAACAATACAAGGAGCCAGAGTTCACTTTTCAGTGTTGAACCATCTGGATTTAATTATGTCTGCAGTGACCAGCAAAGAACTCTGCTTCCCAAGCAGACCCCCCATGCAGTGCTACAGCTGCAGCAGGCAAAGCCAGCCTACAACACTCCAAGAGGAAAGAACAGGAGCCTGGGAACCATGCTATGCTCAACATTGCATCTAACCAGCTCCACAATGCCACTCGTGGGTCTTTTCACCGAGAAGGAAAGCAAGTCATTGTTTCTCCTTCACTTCTGTCTGTGCAAGTTACAGGACCGTTATGACTCTGACTTTATCAAATATACTAATTTTTACACTTTCTTACAGCCACTGTAAGAAACAAATAGGATATTTGTTAAGGAGACTGATAAAGTACACATTCATGGGGTGTCACCTAGATTTAAAACTTTGCAGTTGTATAAGTAATCTCTAATTTCAGGTACAGTTGTCTAAATTGCACAATTTTTCAAGCAACTTCAATTGTGCTCTGTAAATCATGCCCTTCAACAGCAGAACCATGAAGACAGCAACATTTGCTCCCTCTTCCAAACAAAGCTGTTACTAGCTGGCAAGTGTTATAATGACAGCTTGACAGTATCTTACGATCCCCATTCACAGTGCACGGCCAGCTAATATAATTGTGCCTCTGCATACACTCAAGTTGGTAGAAGTATATTGGTGTGCTACACAACTCAAATTTGTAATTATGGTTGTAGGCTGCGCCCTTGCTAGCACTGGTTAGCAGCTTACCTTTTCAGATTCTACAAAATGTGTCGCGATGCCAGCTTTTAGTACATCTCTTCCTTTCAGCCTAAATCCTGTTAGTGCAAGGTAATAGCCAATCTTTCCCGACAGTCTTGGCAAGAAATATCCTCCACCTACATCAGGAAAAAGGCCTGTAATAAACAAAAACAAAACAAAAACATGAAGGGAAAAGAACTTGTCCTAATCATGCACGTAACTTAGTATCTATTTCTTCTTGTCTCAGTTTCATCTCCCTGGCTTAGGCATAGCTTTCTTGCCTGTTTCTCCTTGACTTGGTTTGACGTTTCTTTGTCATCAAAACCCTTCCTAAAAGCAACTTTTGAACACCTTCCAAACTGTATCCTTTTCACTGGCACATAATTTACAAACATACACCAGACAATAGTGTTCATTCTATTTGCCAACACCTTGAGACATTTTTAGATGCCTGAAGAATCAAGCATGCTCTCAGCAAAAACCAGAATTGATACAAAGAATTGTGAAATAATTTGTGCAAACTCAAACTGGATGCTGCTCTTGCTCTGAAATCTTTTATTACAAAAAAAATCAAACAATGAAGAAGTGGCTCTTGCATAGCTAAGTTTGAACAAATTTGGGGGCTGAGAATTTGTTAATAGATCAACAGTATTGTCAGGGTCTTCCTGAAGGTGGAGGCACGAGATGCTGACCTAATACCTAGCTCTTTGACAGGACTATGACTAACCTGCAATTTAAAAAATTATAAAACTTTACAGTTTAGTGACTGTCATGCTTATTTTTTTTAAATCTACAGAGTAGGGTAATTTTTAAAAATTCAAAGCTGTGAATAAAATTTAAAATACTTCAAAAAGTTGTAATTGAAAAATATGTAACTACTTTTATCACAATTTAAATATTTAAAATCATCACTTTGTCAATATCTACCTTGCTCTGTCATATATATTTATCACCTACCAAATAAATTCAAACACTTTTTGTAACTTTTAGCATACTTAAACTTAAGAAAACTTAAGCATAGCTGTATCAATCTCAGAAATCAAAATGAAAAGAAGCAGTGTCCAGTTACTGCTTCGAAATAATCACCAATGGTGCATCCATGAAACTGAAAGTCTTTTGAAGAAACTAAAGGTATGGTGGTGTTTTTTCCACATTGAGAGAATAAATGAAATATGAAAATAAATGAAAAAGAATACAAATGAGCAGTAAGAAACTCAGAAAACACTTGCCAAAGCACAGATATTAACTGGGAAGATTAAGATGCACATAAGGAGTTTAAACGGTATTCTGGTAGAAGGTGGTAATTTTTCACTCACAAGTAATTGCTTTCAGTCACAAGAGTCAATGTATGTATTATAGAAAGACCCCATTACAGGTTATTTTAAGATGTGGGAAATTAGTGGTCCCTGAATATTCCTCCCCCTTGGATAGAATCAAGGGGAGGTTTCTTTCTGGTAGCTTCTCTTCATTGTTTTCCTTTTCTCAATAATCTTTATACAGTTCATCACTGCCCTATGCTCTCATCCATCTCTCAGCTTCTCCTCTGGTTTCCTCTTGGTCCTCCCTTAGTTCTGCTGCATTTACTACATCACTGTAACTGTAGTATTCTATTCCCGTTCCCACTGATGTGCATGTTGCCCTTAACTATTTATTCCTCATCCCACAGGCTACTGAGACATACAGCTCTTCTCCTAAAATGCTAAATGTCTTGTTGCACCCTTTAAAAGCCCTAAACTGTATTAACCCAAATTCATCACTTTATTTTTCATCTCTACTCACATTCTGAATAGTCTACTCTGCATTTTACCTTCTCAGTTTGAGCCATCATATCTATAAAGTTGATGCCAAGACTGTCATTTTGTTTTATGTTTCCATTCATCTGTCTCCCCTTGATTATCCTACTACTGCAAAACAAAATCCCTCATTTCAAAATGAAGCTGCTTTTATAAATGCCCTCCAAAGCAAAAAGTCAATTCCATCCACCAGGACCGCAACAGTAACAATCTTTTCTTCTTTGCTGTAATGAAAATGCCTATGCTATGCTGAAGTACTGTTCTCCACATGCTCTAGTAAGTTCCAGAGGGAAAGCCATCTTCCTATTGGGATCTATAGGGCCCTTCCACATAGCCATACACAGGGAAAGTAGTTCTAAATAAACTGTTAACTTGATTAGCTTAAATTGCTTTAGAGGTGAACAAAACTAAACTGAATTAAGGTTTCTTTAATTATTAAGGAATTTACAAACAAGATTAGTGAAGGTGTAACTAATCCACTTTAAACTTACTTGCATAAACAAAGTCCACTATAGCCTCTACTGTATCCTTTTCAAGGTCCCTGTCTTCCTTTCTTATACTTTTACTCCTTTTGTCCCTGTTCTACATATTCCTCTTAATTCTCTCAACAATGCTTCCCATGTGTTTCTGCTTGCCACTGGGTTTATCTTAACTTATTGCATATACTTTTTTCCCACTTTTGATAGCATTCTCCAATTATTTCTCAAATCCCTACTTAAAGAAGAGAAGAACTGAATGTCTGCTGGGCTGACCAGGCTAAAAGCCTATGCTTGTAATGCTGACTTGCAGTTTGTGCTCTGAGACAGATGCAACACGCTTCACTGTAATCCCAATTGTGAAACTCTGCAGTTGCCAAACATAAGACAAAGGCAGCTCTACTACATTCCTACCTTATCTTGCAGAGGTGGTTTGAGATTTATTAGTAAATGACTTATAGAAAGCAAAAAGTTAGATGGATGTACAAGAAAGTGTCCACTATTATTATAGCATCACCTTAAAGCCTACCTCTTAAGATATACTTTCATCTTTTGTTCTCCTCACCAGTGGTTTTTCCACACCCTCCTACATCTAAGCTGCTTCCAGTCCTTTATCTTATCTATGTTAGTTTCAAACTCCTACAACCTAGAACTGCCTTTTACTTCTATTTGCAAAGTGGCATATCTATCTATATCCTTTTATTTATGGTGTTGTATAAATGCAGAGTAATCGTGTGAAAATGTAGCATCTGAATGGACGCTTTGTTTTTATTTCTCAGAAAAGGTGTAATGCCTACTGAAATAAATGAACATATGAAAAAGTCAATTAATACACTATCTAGACAGCTAGATGTTTTAAACATAGACCACAGAGATCAAAATAGCTAAGCCCTTAAATCCAAACAGATTTCAGTGGGTTTACTTCTGATTGATCCTAAAAGGGTTTTAATTACTTTCTTTCCTTAGCAAGTTCTAAGCTTTTCCTTTATATGTCTTCACAGTCTGTTTTTGTTTAAGTAAGTCCTTGTCAACACAAGAAATGCATGTAAGGTACACCGTTTTTGTTAATATAAAACTACTCATACCTTTACTTTTGAAGAAGAAAGTAAAGAAGGTATATTTATTATTAGAATAATTTTATATGCCATAGAACTTCTCTGTTTAGTTTTTTTAAAAAAAGTTTCCTTCAAATAGTTTTCTCGTACAAAAAGTGATTATGAAGTTCAAGATTTTAGCAAATTCATGTTGTATTAATGCTTGAGCTATTTAGTTTACTAAGTTTTCCTTCAGCAGAGAAAAATATTTGGAGGGCTGCAATAGTTTTTCTCATCCCAAATTTACTTGTTCAGAAAAAATACGTGACATTTATCAGCTAGCAGGAATTGCTCAAATATTTTTTAAGGAATTAAAATGATAATCAGCTTGTTTATATTCAGGGGATTTATTATGTTTTATTTGACTTGACGCTCACAGCTTATGTAATATTTTAAGAATTTCAGAATAAGTCTTGTGAAATGTTTGATACAAGCTGGACAGCAATAAACAATATATAGTATATGTAAGACATCTTTAAAAACATGAAAAATGCTAGACCTTTTATGCATTACTAACAGAGGGCACTACAAGAATCCAAGCGTTAGCTAAGTGTGCGTTTTAACTTTAGTTGTAATGACATTATTGTACTTAAAATATTCTCAACAAAAGCACCGTATTATAACTTTTATTCTCTTTTCAGAACTGCGTCCTGATTTTTTTTTACATGATTTCTTAGTTTTAACATTATATAACCGTTTGGAATTTTTTTTAAGAAAATAACGGTCACTATTCCTTACAACTAATTCTTTGAGGTGAAACTAAGATTGAACCTAATAGCACGTCTGGTGCCATTTAAGATGTTTAACCACCAGATAAGGTTCTGTATTCTGAATAAACGTGTTCAACAGAGCCACATATTACAGATTAGCCTCATTCTCCTGCTTGATGACATAAAGACAAGAACAATTGCAATCATCCTTCAGGTGCCTTGCCTTGGAAAGATGTAGAAGATATAAACTTTGCAGGAGAGAAATGCAGGTTAGGTTATATGTTTTGAGCACTCTTCATAAACGTTCTTGGTAAGCAGGGAGAAGGGACTTGAACATTGATGCAAGCATTAACGGAGTATATATGCCAGACATTAATAGGTTCAATGTGGATACCCTGTCGGTGCCAGGATTTTCTTGAAGGGATACGTGAATGATTTCACAGAAGGGTTCGTTTTAATCTGACTGACTCTTCTTGAGCCATACCACCATCTTCATATAGCTCTGAGACACAACATTGTCTTTTGTACATCTCAGAGTTGACAAAGAAGCTGTAGGATCAAACATTAGAAAACACAAGGTACATATTGCTACTTAAAAAAAAAAAAAGACGACACTGTGATCTTGCCTGCACACAATCTGTACATGACTGTAATGGGTCTACACCAATAATCTACAAGAAAAGCTGGAATTTCAAAATCTGTATCACTAACATTGCAGATCAGCTTGTAGTACAGCCAGTTTGACTCATACTGAGTTCCAAATGTAAAGCTGACATATTTGCACTGGGATCTTCAGACTTTATCTGCCTACATCTGTTGCAAAGACTTAGTTCCTCAGATCTGCTTCCATTTTTATAAAATTGTATCCTGACAGAGTTTGTGTCAGTCTAGACAGTAAACCCCAGGTTAAGGACCTCAATGATCAACCTCCCAGAATACACATAAGTTTCTATTAATTTAATAGAAAATATTTTCCATATATGGTCATCTCCAATTCCTTTCTCAAATTCTTTCATTACTGCCACTGCTTTCAGTCAAAGACATTTCATCCTGATTACACAAACAGGGAAACTTTAAACACTAATAATCTGTTAAAATACTTACCTATTGCTGTTTCTGGCATTGCGAAAAGTGTCTTTTCTGTAGCAACTCGGAAATGTCCATGGACTGAGAGGCCAACTCCCTGTGCATACAGCACAAGCAAAGGACACAGTTATAAAATTACTGGTAAAAATAATCATAACCATAATGCCATGTAAAACACCTCTTGCTTTGCTCAACAATTAGATAATATTTGATTTGCTATACACATCTCAACAAAATACTAAAAGGCCTTTTATGTTTCAAACACTATTAAAGCATCATATTACCTTCATGATTTGGCTGAAGTAGCATACTGTGCTTTAAAAGATTGATGAGTCATACAGATTAACTTCAAAAACCCCTGAGTGACAGCAACAGAAACAAGTGACCGCATTTTCTCCATTAGACTACTAAGGGAGTTGACATCCTTTTGCTAATGTTACCCCATCTGTAATCTTTGCACATACTTCAAACCACCAACAAATATTTATCTTCAGTCCAAACAAAATGAATTTAATGTAGATAAATGTTCAAGAGGCAAACTGACAAATTTAAAGAAAAATGGTTATTTTACAAAGTTACTATTATTTGGTAATAATATTTAAAGTAATCCAAGAATATTTGGATTACTGGGCACAACCTCAACATATGGGTTAAGGAGTCTCACTTCTCAAAGCTTACCTACGTGATATGTGTCAATAAAAATGTGTGTTAGATACTACCTGGAGATCAAACCCTCCACTGAATATTTCACAAGAAGTTTCTTCATACAAATATTTTCTCTCCTGCTTTCCACTGTTTCAGCTTACTTCCTTTCCTTGCTGTTAAATTTCCCTTTGCTTAGTCCTTCTATCCATCCAATTTTTCTATTAAAACTATGTTAAATAACATTGGCCAAAAGTCAGTGTCTAACAAAGATGTAATACATTTTTGAGTAACATTTCTAATTGTTTAGATACTACAAAAATGTCACTTTATCCAACTAAGGCTACTAGTCTTCACAAACATCTTGACAGTATTTCATGTTTCCCATTAAAAACAAGTGGGGTTAGTTGGGTGATACTTGCTTGGACCAGCATTGTATATTTGATAGGCTTTTAAGGAGAGAGTAGAACATAGTAGAACATCTTTTCATTTTGCTTACCTACAGAGATCTTTGGGTGAGTTTTACATTAAAATTTCAAAAAGTTATCTCAGTTTAATAAAAAATACCATGCATTTCCTCACACCACTTTCAGGCATTCTTCCCTGGCCTCTCTTACAATTCTGCCTACCAAGAAATTAATTGTCACTGGTTATTCTATTAGGGTGACACGTTACTAAAATTCTGAAATATCTTCAAGGGTTTTTTTTCCATAAAATGAATATCTGCCAGTCTTGGGTTTTAATATAGAAGTATGAAGCTTTTAAGATTCCAGTCTAATTTCCTAAGATAAGGACACTTAAGGTAACTGGTTATCATACTTGATTTTATATCCAGAGACTAAGCCAAATCTATACACACGAAGTACTGCTGTTTCAAGGAGGCAAATGAGATTTGAGCAAATACCTGAATCTTATTTGCACAGGGTACCAGGGTACAATCCTTCATTTGTCTTTCAACCCTTTTACTTGAGGACTGGTCAGAGGCTGTAGACCTCATCTAAGCAGTAGCAAGGGCACTGGCCCTGTATTTAGTTCTCTCGCAAATGCAAAGCTACATGTAAAGCTACATTTACTCCCAGAACAGCTCTAGAACTCTTAAATGAAATGGAAATGTGAATTCATCACTTCCAACTTTTGTTTTTATATCATAACAGCATATTTTCACAGCATTTGTTAAAGCCTGCTGTTATTTTTAAGCATGTTCAGCAATAATTATGACCTTTTTATAAAGATAATGTAATAAAAAAAATCATGCCCATTTTGCTCTTTCTAATGCTAAAATTAATTTTTTCTAATCCCATATCTAAGAATACAAATACTATCTATTATAAACCATTTTTTCTGGCTTATTTGCTAGACAATCAGAAGTTTGTATAAGGACTTAAATTTTCAGCTTGGGTATTAAGTAACAAAGACTAAAGTGTGAACTCCCTGAAGAGAGCTTCTCTTCCAAGTTTGTTCTTTTTTATAGTAATAAAAATAACTGCAGAGTTTTAATAATAAAAAGTTGAAAGAGGTAATTTTCTTTTGAAAGAAGTAATTAAATCAGATTTCACTTTCTCAAGTGCTTAAACCATAATTGGATTTGGTTTCTAGATAGCCTCCCAGTTTTGTAGTATAGATACGAGTTTAATTTCAGATGTATATTTAAAAGACTAAAACTATATTTTCTTCTTATCCATTATAAAGAAAATGGTGCAAATATGCCCTTACTTCTTTGACGATCATTTCTAAATAACCCAACATTAAGATAAAATTAGGAGAGAAAAATGAGTTAATGCTTTGAGGGTACAAACCCCAGTAATTACTAAATTACACTTGTGATTGTATGCTTTTGTATGTTTATTTGCAACTTCCCAAATGGTTATTTTAACACATTCAATGTATGTGTTTAACCTTCTCCATCTAATACAGAGGACAGATTCTTGTTAGTTTAATAGTATACTGTATAAAGAACAAACTCTTCCAGTCAGAAGTGTAAATGCATTCCTCCTCCGTTTCTGGATTTTGTAATTATTTTTTTTTAAATTTAACTGAAATCTTACACAGTTAGAGTCCCACCTAGGAGGCCTTCACATGATTAAATTATCTGCAGTTGGGCTGTGTTCACCAAATAGTCACAGTATCACAGTATCACAGTATGCTAGGGATTGGAAGGGACCTCAAAAGATCATCTAGTCCAATCCCCCTGTCGGAGCAGGAACACCTAGATGAGGTTGCACAGGGAGGCGTCCAGGCGAGTTTTGAATGTCTCCAGAGAAGGAGACTCCACAACCTCCCTGGGCAGCCTGTTCCAGTGCTCTGTCACCCTCACTGAGAAGAAGTTTCTTCTCAAATTTAAGTGGAACCTCTTGTGTTCCAGCTTGAATCCATTACCCCTTGTCCTATCATTGGTTGCTACTGAGAAGAGCCTGGCTCCATCCTCATGACATTCCCCCTTTATATATTTATAAACGCTAATAAGATCACCCCTCAGTCTCCTCTTCTCCAAACTAAAGAGACCCAGCTCCCTCAGTCTTTCCTCATAAGGGAGATGCTCCACTCCCTTAATAATCTTAGTTGCCCTAAGTCCCAGCATTTACAAATGCAAGTCTTGATGCTAAAACGTCTTTATTAAAATACACTAAATCCTGCACTGTCAGAGTACTACCTGTCATGATCTTAAAATACATGCTCAAGCTAATGTCTTCTGTCGGACTTTTCCAAGATAATAGAGTCCTATGGTGAATCAGGCTTGTTTTTTAATCCAGATAGTTTATCTTAACACTGGCATGAATTTTTTTTTTGCACTGACAGCTGACTGTTTGAATTTTGTAAAGGATACTTAAAGAATGAGACTAGAAGTTAAGGAGTAGAGAAATCAACAAGCAATCAATTTAATCAATCTTTCTGTAGGTTTTTTTATATAAATTAATGAAAAACATAGGTAAAAGGAGAAATGCTGGTCTGACACTGTATTACTGGAGATAGGTTGGCTATCAAGGTGTTTGATTACAAATTATAGATTTATTACTATACAGTTATTAAGATACTAATCTTAAAAACAGCGTGTTAAGATTCAACTATTAGACTCGGCGCACCTCAAGGAGGCACATAATATAGGCAGTTTGGTCTGAACTCCTCAACAAGCTTCTGAAAAAGCCAGTAGACTATCTACATTTTGCTTCCCATATACATTATTTCCTAGTCAATACCATATTTCAAAAGTAATTATGTGACTGTTTATAGAAAATTTATCATTGATTTCCATTTTTTTCTCATGATGAATACAGAACCTTACTAAAAGTATTTTTCTAATGAAAAACAAGGTGCACGTTACTGATATATGGAGAAATAGAATACAGCTACTATAAATCTTAAAAGTTAAGTTGTAGCCAGAAGGCTGTATCATCTTATATTGAGAATGACCCACATTAGTAAGTCAGAGAACTCATCACATCTAGGGAAGTTATTAAGAAATTGAGGGCCACAACAGAGAAGTGTGCAGAGCAAAATAAATATGCCCTTCCTGAATGACATACATAAACATCTGTTCATATGCAGAAAAGTAGATCACACTTGCCTATTTACCTGTCTATTTACTAATAACCTAACTCAGACTGTAAAGGAATCACTGCCTAGGAAAGCATAAGCAGCAGAATAAAAGAAATACAAACAGAAAAGGCCTTCAGGAATGTTGCTAGTGTCATCTTCACCATGCTGATAAAGAACTTTTAGCTGTTCAAGCAAACAATGTTATGATAATACCAATATTACTACTGTCTGCAGAGACAGTCCTGTGTAACAGTTCACATCCAATGATTACACTCATTTTTAACTGCATGAGAATACAGTTCCTGGTAGGGCTAGAACCACAAAAGAACTGCGGCAATCAACAAACTGAGCATAACACAACAAAGGGCCAATATATCTGAGTACAGATGTGTAAAAATAGCCAAGGTGCAGCAAAAATGTTTTCAAAAGCATTAGTCGGCAAAGTAAGTGAGCAGAATTGATTCAGGAAGCAGTAGGAGCTTATAGCTATGTTAGATCAAAAATCAGTGAGGTAAGAGCAATACCCCCTGCATCCAGACACAGCAAATCTTGAACTGAATCAAAATTAATCTTCGTTCATCATTAATGTTATGGACCACTCCAAAGAGTATAATCCATTTTTATCTGTAGATACTAACAGACAAGATGACTTAGTGAACCAGCACAATGCAGCATAACAGATCAATCTAGACTAAGAACATCACTTTCTTTGGTTGATGACATATAAATCAACTCTATACAAGTATTAAAAAAATGATTAAAAAACAGTGCTTTTTGTGAACTTTTCAATTGTTTAGTGTGATATTTTAAAAGATAAAATATTAATGTAGTATAATTTAAATATAAAATATTAATTTCCACATACTGATTATGTATTAGAGATTCTCAGTCCAAATTCCTGCAGACATACAGAAGCACGAGCTGACTGGAGATAGATTATCTGTAATAATAGCTGATGTTTCAGTCTTGTTCTCCTGACCCCTAATTATTTAAACAAATTTGATACAACTACATTAACAGTAATAATTTAGGTCAGGTTCTTCTTACAGTGCAACTTGGAAAAGAAAATACATAGGCCATTCTGTGCACCAGTGCTGCTACAATGAGTGTCCTTTATCAACAGAATTTAGATTGAATTTTTAAAAGCCCTGGTTTGATTTTTCTACCACCAGCCAAAACTTATCAACATTCTCAAACCATTTTTATTGGGGTAGTTATCTGCAATAGCCATATTTTTTTCCCCTGTGTAATCTGCAGGCACTGATCCAGTCTTCTGATGGTGAGCACCCATACTAGTGTTGTGGTCCCACCTGGAAGACCATACAGAAGCTGCGGTGGCAGTTAAGCACATGCCTCTGCAGCAGGGACCAAGTGCCTGCAGTTTCATGGCCTCCCTTTCCATGTACGTTGCCTCCTCCAAGGCAAAAAGCAGCAGGTTGAACAGTTTGATCTCATGGTCCAGTCTGGCCTACAGACATTGCAGCTTGACAACCATGATGCAAACATAAAAACTTCTACAAAGAATTCCTTCTGATTACTCAGAATTTTCTGAAATAACTTATTTCCAGAATTCAGAATGTTTTCTTTGTTTCTTTTTCACTACTGTGTATTGGTTTCTAAGACTTACATTTAATAAGCCTACAAAACATCCTGGCATCAAGAGTCAGCTATGTCTCTTAAAAAAACCTCTTTCATGTCAGAGGATGCAAAACTTTTTATGGACACAAGACTTCTGCTGCAACAGAAAGAAAAGAGAAGATGTAAGAAGACTTAGATCTCAAAAGCCTACAGCAAAAGTAATTAACTATTAGCCAGTGAAACTTTTTCTAGTGTTAAATTTGAAAGCATTCTTTTTTCCTCAGTGGTGTTCCCCAGTGTTTCCCTATACATAACTGGCCATGTATGTTCAGAAAAAGATAGTTTGGTTTTTTTACTATTTCTAAAATTCTGAAAGACAAGCTCTGTCTCTTTGTCCCTCTGTATCACCTAAAAATGTACCTACTGCAAGAAAACCGTATCTCCAACTCACCACATCTTAATGTCTGCAGGCAAGCAGGAGGGAACTCGTTTCAGCCACTTGCATCAACGCATAACTAAGCTTTTTGGTTTTATCTTAAAACTGGAGAAACACTTCTTGTTCTTAAAGGCAGACATATGCAACAGAATTTGATTTAAACAAGGGCACAGTTATTTGGGATCGCAGAAGTGAATTGAGAAGATTTTGTAATGATGTTCTATTTCTCAGGAAAAAAGTGCTTAGAAAGTCTAAGACAGATTAACACTAACTCAAGGAGAAAATGAGCATTCAAATTCTTCTAGAAATGAGAAAAAAATAGAAATATGAAAGGACGGAGAAGCAGGCAAAGATAATTCTCTTCAGAACTTTTTTTCCTTGATCTATAATAAAGGGAAAGAGAGGGAAATAAAGAGATAACTCTTAATATGAGACTAGGCAACTACATGAAGGCCTAGAACTAGAGAAAATAGTGGAACTTTTAGCAAGAAAGAGTCTGGTCTTAAATGGAAAGAACAAATCAGTGCAGAAGCCTGCAAAAATCTCTGCAATGACAAGTCAACAGTGCAGGGGTAGGAAAGCTTTCCATGAAGCCACAAATAAAGCCTCCTTTAAAAATACACATATTTCAGAAAAAAAATAATAAACTGGAAAGTACAGCTTAAAACTTCAACTTTAGTCTCAGAGTAGACAAGTAATGTTTACTCTATGATGTGATCTATATGTCATTACATTGCACAGGAATGCAAACACTTCTGTAATTGTAAAATACTAAGTGCAGTACAACTGTATAATAATAACATCTGTACAAGGTACATTCAGGAAGTCTGCCTTTCTTTTCTGGGTGTAAAATAGTGGCATCCAGTCCTTCTCATAGTGTACATTAAACAAACATTGTAGAGCTGGGAGAAGGAGGAGAGAGGAGTTTTACTTACTGCACCAGTACTGACCCGTAATTTAAAATACCTGCTTTCAAGACAGTGCCTTATGAGAAGCCCTTTGGGGAATAACATCACATGTAAATCTTTGGATACGCAGCGGTTATTTTTTGTTGTCAAGAGCTGCTGATATTATAGTCCGATTAGCTACAAAATGAAGTGTACCATTTGTCCCTAGGATCACACGCAGGAGCTTAGCAGGCAGACCAACATGCCAGATGGTAAATATACTGTAATATCAGCAAAGAGCAAATACTTTCTTAGTATTGCCTCAGCATTGTTCTCAACATCCTATATTACAAAAGCTAAGTGGTACCCAAGTCAATCTCACAAAGATTTGTTTCAAAGCACAACAAATAACTACTTGCAAAATCTGTATTCTATTTTACAGTAAAAGCTGCCTTCAGCTTTGAAGCATTGGCAACAAAACAGGCCACAAGCTTCTATGTTGTACACATCCATCAGTTTCCAGAGGGAGGGGGAGAGAGGGAGAGGAAGAGAGAGAATCTGAAAGCAGCTTATCTAGGTTTAGTATGACAATTACTTTTACTTCAGGGCAGATTTTAGAGCATAAATTAAAACAAAACCAAAGATGTTCAAGTTTCAGAGCATGATGACTGACAAGAGGCATTACATATTTATAAAAAGGAAGAAAAAGAAGAATCAGGAGAAGTCCCAAGAAGCATTGACATTTCTAAGTTCCAGTTTCCTAGCTGTAAAAAAGTGCTAAAGGGGTTAATCATGTCCACTACAGTATAGAAGTGCTGTGCTATGTAAAAAAATATTTTTTAATGAACTTTTATATGCTGCAGTTAGTCACCCAAAGTGCATGGTATGTATATATGTATATTAATAAGTAATAAGCAGAATTTCTATAGTTTGCAAAAAAAATTTGTACCACATATTAAACAACAAATGAATAGCTGTTTGTTCTGGGAGCAATACCACCCATGCACTTCATGAATGTACGTTCCTCTTATTAAAAATTGTATCACAAGTGGGTAAAAAATATGAGATTTTACAGATATGGTCAATTCTAATTTTTCCTAGCTTTTTTTTTTTTAATTTAGCCTCAAATGCTGCTGTCTACAGCTCTGTATAAAACCTATATGCACACAACTTATATGAATACAACCTTAAAGCAAATACATAAATAAAACAGATGGCAAGCCATATTTCAACGTAGAAGAAAACGGGGACGCCTCCCCATCGTATTTTATATGCCCAAGGAATATCAGAAGACACCTAACTCAAAGTTAAACATTTATGTAGCAGCTGCAATTATTGCATCATATTTGTCTGACTTCTTTTTCTGCAGATGCTTTATTAACAGCTCATAGTTCAAGTGAGATCATGATGAAGTAAAACAAGTCACTTGTCTTTACACTTCCAACCTTCCTCTTTCAGTCTTCAGTCACTTCAGCTAAACATATTGAAATGCCAATATTCAGTGATTTACAAGATTTTAACTTTGGTTTTAGATACAGACTCACAACATTTATTTAAATTCTTTTTTATGGAAAAGAACAGGCAAACATCAAGTGTTAGGTTCACAATGATTTTCTTTAATTAGTCTGCAAGAAAAGATAGACAGCAATTCCAGGCAACTTGCTCAGAAGGAAAGACTCTGCATAGATGTCCATACCCACAAATGGCACAGAGAGCAAGGGCAGAACCTTGTCTCCTACTTTTACATCACCAGGAACTGGTTTTGGTAGTGGGCAGATTCAGGCTGTGGCCACTGAATCTTTGAGATGTTCCTTCCCTTTCCTTCTCCCATCTACTGCAGCAGCCCAGCTAGTTGTAATTCAGAGGCTAATTTGTGAAGCTGGGGAATAAATAATTTTATTTGTGGTTTTTATCTGCAGCAGTAACAAAGGTGTGTTTCTCCTTATGCTGCTTTGGTTCTGACTACAGAACATCAGGCAACCAAAAACTAAATAATTGCATTGTACAAATACATAATTTAAATTCAACACTTTTAAAAACATATTTTGGAAGAAACAAGGAAAAAAATGTTATTTGTAGATGTATGCCAGAAATGTTACATATATGTTGGTAGTGAAAGGAACATTCCTAAAGAGTTACAGCCACACAGTCTGGATAAAAATGGCACAGGATAAGAACTGCTCAACTCCAGCTCCTTTGTGTACTGGAATTCTGTTGACTAAAATGTATAACATACAAGCTGCTTATGACATCACTACCAATTTACTTGATAAGAAATATTAAAGTAATAAGAATTGTTGACCAAATCCTGCTAAAGTATAAGTTTAGATGTTTGTAAGTATATTGGTAGAATCCCCATGGTACCTGTAGTAAGCCGCTAACAACGTTCAAGATAATATCGTATTAACTTAGCTGTTGCGAAGTGTTCGCTAGAAACTACATTTCTAGTCTATGCAGAGGTTACAATTACGTTTTCTATGGAACAAATACCTAGACATTTTTCAGAGGTTTATAGCAACCACGAACTCAGTAGAAATAATAATGCAATGTTGTTGCAAAAAGAACTACTTAAGGTATCACACTACAGCTGAGTCTCTACCAGCAGGCACCAAAGGGCTGAAGTGTACCCACTCAGCCTAGATTCAATCCACATGGGAAGCCTAATAAGATTGATGCGGTAAAGCTATAAAAGGCAATGCCACCTGATATAGCACTCAGGTTTCTTGAAGGAAAAAATGACTACTGTTTTTTTTTTTTCTTTGTAGTCTTTGAGGAAAAGGGTAGCTCCACAAGACTGACTCTTTGACAAACAAGTTCTGTTCAAGGAAGAACATTTAAAAATTGGTAAAAGGTAAGTGATAAGAAACATACTGGAATGGAAGTTTATGTTATGCAAGGAGGAAAGAGGTAAGAGTAAAAGCTTTAAGAATAACTAGAAGTGGTGGCCTCCTAGCACCCGATGCTTTGAGAAGCTGCTATTTACATGGACTATTTGTGACATGGCATCTCTGTAATATTTGGAGGATAATTATTCTGCTCTACTTGGTGCTGATGAATCCTCCAGCTGAAATTTTGTCTGGTCTCTGGTAATGAACTGTAAAGTACACAAATTGGAAAGATTCCAGAGGATTGCAAGAAAGCCAAGAGACTTAATCTATAGTAAAGGCTGAATAACTATCCTTATCCCTATTAAAGAGAGATTGCTAGGAGCAAGGAATGCAAGTATCTCAAAATGTTCTTAGAGAGCTATGACTAAGACAGGAATATATTGATTACACATACTAAAGACTTAAATTAGACACTAAAGAATCTTAACTTGAAAGAATACTTAAGCACTTGGGTGGGATATCTAGAAAAAAACAGAATTCCTGTTGTTGGAGAGTTCTGAATGAGTTAGGTGAAAATCTGCAATCATCTCACTATATTTATATATTTACTTTGAGTACGTAAGAATAATCCTGAGGCTCCTCTCAGCTCTATAGTTATATATAGTCAAAAGCTTAACATATTTGACATTACTACCTAAGTGACTAACAGACTCAAACAGTTCTTTAAAAAATTCTACTCTCTGTCACGCTAAAGATAGTCTATGTAAGTAACTTAGATGTAGACTCTCTATTTAAGAAAAAGACCTTGCCTAAAAAAAACTATACTGCTAGGTGTGTTGACAAAACTAATGCAAAGCCACTCATGAACCCAAAGACCCAATTAACAGGTTATCTTCTCATACTCCCAGTCTACCTGAAGTCTTTCTCTACTGAGGAGAGAATAAAGCAGCCAGTTCTGTCCTGCTATTGCTCTCACAAACTGAGGCCTAGAATCTGAGGGAACTGGGGATGGAAATAAGGTTGGGTGACCTTTAACTCTTAAAATTGTAAGCTATTTTAAAGTTCCAACTTCCTACTATTCTCCTTAAACATGAAGATTAAAAATAAGATTCTCGCAATAACTCAAAGCACAGGGCTTTGCAAAGGATTTAAGAGAGCTGGCAACTCTACGAAACTCAATTTCTGTACTGAAAATGTTGCACATAACCATGAGTTAAAATCTACTTGCTTTCTCATCCTATAACTCGAAACATTAATTGTTAAAGCAAGAAGTGTAACATAATGGTATAACCTTTATAAATCTGTAACTTGCTAAAATAAACTTAGCAAATATACTGTGTAAGAGGTCAGACTAAAGGATTAAATCCTATATATAATTGTCCAAAGACAAGAATTCCTATGTTTGGGCAAGTCTTTATCATCAGTAAAAAAAAGAAATATTTTGGGGCCTATTTTTTCCTTATTAATAATTAAACACATACGCATTCAATTAGACAGTAAGCCTGAGACAGCAGCAAATTGCTTTTCAATAAGCACAAAATTCAACTGTGAAACTGATTGCCACAGGCCTTTCTGAAGACCAAGTCTACTTAATGTCAAAAAATACTAGATGAATAGAGGTGAGTGTGATTACTGATGATTATTTAGCATCGTGGTTCTGAAATAAAGCCTAGGTCAGGAAGCTTCTAAATCATGCATGCTCTAGAATATGATACTAAGGAAGAGGGCACTTTGTACACACTGTCACAGATTCCTCCCTAAACTAAAAACAATGGCCTTTGCTCCTGAAAATGATGTGTTTCTGCTTTGGCAATATGCCACTGAAGTTTTAAGTATGCTTTACATAAAAATAGGCCAGTGACCTGGACTACATTCATTCACTTCCGAAGTCTATGCCCTGTATTTTTTTTTTCTGTCAAATATTCACCTCAAATTCTAAGACAAATCCTCCAAAAGCCACTACTAAAATCTGTCCAGTGTACTTTATTTGGCTCTGAAACAGTTTTAATATACATTTTCATTAATCCTTCTAGTCTGTTAGGGTATCTGACACAGTAACATGTTTTGTGCCAAAGCCCTATTTAGAATCATAGATTTAGACTGAGCTTATAAAGCACACTTCTATTCATCTCCAAAAAACTCAGGAAAAGATTGGGACTTTTCTAGAACCAAGAAGCCCAAACTTAGGACCTCATCTACAGAAGATAATATTTAAAAAAAAAAAAAAAAACAAACCAACAGTTTAAATACTCTGCATTTCTTGTCTACGCTTCAGGTATTTCATTTCAAGGAAATAAAAATCTATGGATAAAAGTCAACTAAAATAATCTGAATAGTAGTTTTCAGCAACATGAGAGTATGTGTCCAGTGTTCCCTTCAACACTATACACCCTTTAGCAGTAAAGGTGGTATGTATAACTTGTTTCACTATTTTTTAGTAACATGCAGTCATCTTCGCTTCATCAAACATACTTCTCACTTGAACTTACTGCTCTGAATAAGTACAAAAAGATACATTTATATTGAATATCAATTTTTGATGAATTCCAGTATAGACAAGAAGGTGCAGAAAACAAGCTCCACAGCCCCATCTGTTGGCTAATTAAGTTCTCAAGAAAGCCATCTACCAGCCTCTAGCCAACAATGTTGAAGTGGAACAAGTTCTTTTTTTTTATTTGGTACAATTCCAAGTTTTACCATCACAAATCTATGATATCAGTGCATCAGTAGCAACTTTTACTACCTAAGCACATAATAACGGAGTTTCTAATACACTTGTGTGATCTTTAATTTATTTTACATTAGAACAACAGAGCACTCCATGCACATAGTGCTGCATTTTTAAGCAAGGTTGAGATTGACTTGCTTGCATTTACATTTATAGATAAATGGTTTATCGTGAAATTGCAGTGTTTAAGAGGTGTCCCTTGATTTTTAAGCCCAGGCTAAAGCCACTTGCTTCTAAAGCCAAGGGCTTGAATGTAATTATTTATTTTTTTTAAAAAGGCACTTATGTATTTTGCAAGTGACAAATGTTTCTAGCTCCCACTGACTTGTAGGGACTAAGATAGCCAGATCTTGAGCATATGAAACGTGACCTGATTGTGTTAAAAACATAGAACCTAGCACCCCAGTGATTTAAAACAAATCATCTAATTATACTGTAAGTAGAATAACTCCTTCATACAAATGCAGTTCTAGTAATTACAGTAGGACGGAGTACTTCATACAGCAAGCCGAACAAGATCACACTATGACCATAACAAGTTCAAGGGCTGTTCTAGAGGTTTTAATCTATAAAAACCCACTGTAGAGAACCTATTTGTACCACAACAGAAAACAGCTGCTGCAAGCCTTAAGCTTGATTAAGATCAGTTGTGATGGGGCTCCCAGTGCTGAAAATGGTGAGAGAAGAGGGAGGGGGAAAGATGGGAGCTAATGCACTTTTCCTGTGTAAGCACTGATCCATTTAGAGGGATCAAAACAAATCTTACAGGTGGTTGAAAGGAAAAGCATAGAAAGTGACTCTAACACAAAACACATACACAAAAACTAATCAGTGTTGAGAAATACTACTGTTGACCTCCTTTGTTAAATTATCAGGAGATAATTCCGTGTAGTGCCAATGTTTGGAATTATGTTAATGAAAACGTGCACTCCTGTAGGAAGGACATTATGTCAGAGTAAACTGCAGCTGTATGAACAAGTGCAAATTAACAGCACTCAACATTAAAAAAAAGTTTTAAAGTTATCTGGACCTGCCTGCTTGTTCTGCTAAGTTGCGTACCTCCTCAATCAAAATCTAGTCCCCTAACCCCAAATAAAGGTAACTGCTACCAGTATCATCAAATTGAGGATAAGCCAATAAGTTGTCATTCAAACTCTAATGGCAGTTAAACTCTATCAAGATCCCACTGAAACCTGGGTATCCTATACTAAAATTTGGGTATCCAACTAAAATTTCAGACTAACTGCTGAGTTTTAAAAGCTCTTTAAAAGAAAGGGAACTAATAAAGAATCTTAGTAATGCCAGTTCATCTGACTCCATTATGCTCTTTTCAGTCCAAAAAATACTTTCCTGTCAAAGGATGAAATTCTATTCCTGCTTAGGCCAGAACTGTAATGAGCAATCTATAGAAGCTCTAAAAAGACACTGGCTGCTGGGCAATTTTGCTTTTTCACAACTAACCATGCTATTATTCAAAACTCCATAAAATAAATGGACTCCCTATCCCTTATCCACAAATCTTCAGGTCTCTTATGTTCAATAAAAAAATCTTTTTCTGCAAGAAGAGCTGCAAGACTAGTTCTCTTTATGCTGGAAACAATTTACATATACAAGATTGGGTGTGGGGTGGAAAGGCTATCTAGCTGAGATCTTTGCGATTTGGTAGCAGAGAAGCAAAAGGGAAGAGAGCTATTGTGTGTTGAGATCACAAGCTGAAAAGACCACAACCAAAATAGACAAAATGAAATGTGTAAGGAAAGATGGAAAGGGAATAGTCATGACAGGTGATGGACAATGTAATGTTTCACTTGCATCCTTTGACAAATTTAATCTAAATAGACTGTACAACCATATCATACTCAAGTGCAAGAAAACAATATAAATTTAAGTGACAATACGGCAGACAGACTTCACTGTCAAACTCATTGTTCAAAATAACTTAAGATTATTGTATTCTACTCCCTGCTATGGTGCAAATACATCCAACAGATGTCAAACTGAAAAGAATAGCATTTAACATGTACAAAGCATGGTATTGCCCTTTTAACTACCTACTTGTGGTGTTTAAAGCCAATAATTGCTGAAATAATTATTAGCACTGAGTATAACTGGCAATGTGATGGAGTCTTCTCCATGTTGCTTTAGTGATAAGGTGTGGCCTTGCAGGGGTGGAGGGGAATCCGGATTTTACAACTCATGTTTTAGGAGTACTGAAGAGGTGAAAAAGTAGATGCATTTCCAGATTATTTGTTGGAAAAATACAGAACTCATGAATGTCTGTTAAAGTATAACTTAGAATGATATTTTCCCAATTTTTCAAAGACTTGTTCTTTAATTGTATTTTTCTATAGTGCTAATGTTTAACACACTTTGAGTGGAACACTTTTCTCAGCTCTTGTATGATCTACAAACTCACACTTCAGTACTCTAAAAACTTTTGTGATGGGTGTTTCCTACAGGAAAACAGTGACGGGATTTTTCTCTTTTTCTCAAGGCAATCACCAGGTCCTCAGAGAAAGCAGTTGCACCAGCTATCAAAGAACAGCAGAAGCACCAGAAGAGCAGCAACCTACCCTGACAAGTAAGAGACAAAAGTTCAGATTACGATGCTTGTTCGTGAATTGAAATGTTTGAAGTGTCATGTGTGCAATTCATTCAACTCAATTACAGAATATTACATTACTTTAAAACAAGCTATATCAGATATCATACCAAGGTACTTAACTTACCCCTCCCATTGTAATGCCATCAATAAGTGCCACATATGGCTTCTTGCAAGTGCCTGTAAGAAATGTAAAAAAAAAAAAATAATTGTGCATTTTTTTCAAAAGAGTGGACCTGTGACTAACTGTATACGTGACACATTTCCCCATGTCTTACTTCAGCAAAAGCAAATAAATGGTAAATTAAACAGTAAAATATCAACTTTAAATGAAGTTACTTAATTTCATTCTTAAGCAATGGAAAGAAACACCAGTTACTGATGTAATGCATTCTGAGTGTTGTAAGAGAACATTACACAACCATCAAATGTCAGATTGTTTGCTGTGTGAATACCTGACAACTTAGCTACCTCTGGCTATTATAAATAGCCTTGCAGGATGTTGGGACACAATAGTTTCCCTTTTACCCCCTCTCACAGTCTGGATTAACAGTGCAGAGTGTGTATCAGCCCTCCAGTACTTTACTAAAAAGCCAGATGCATTGGTAGGTTTCAGCCAAAATGTGACTATAAACTACTGCAATGCAAACATGTTCTGTCTTGCCAACTCTGTTGCATACTACAACCCTGAATGCGGCACAGGCGGGTCAAGATGATAACGTCCTAAAGTACCACAGTTTTATCCATCAACTTTATCTGTTGGGCCTTTAGGAGGAGTAAAACTAAAGACCTCATGCTTTCAATTACCATTCATGGATACATTCAGAATTTCACTGGGAATGAAACTGCTGCCTCATATTCAGTGTTTTCAAGTCAGACTTAAAGTTCAGTCAGATTGTTGATACGGGTATCCGCTAAAACCATGTTGCTAGCTTTTCTGCAGCAACTACAGATCCTTGTTTAAAAAAAGAACTATTTTAAAAGGCAGTTCAATCCTCCAAATTATTAGTTAGAAAATATAACAGAATTGCATTAACTTTGTTCTTACATGAACATATAAGCTAATGCTTGGGCTCTAGATGCTAGTCTTTGTGCTAAATTTCTATAGAAGCATGCCTTTCCAATAGCAAATGCTGTGAAAGCAGCTCCTCTGTATTTTTAAGTTGTAAAATATAATATATAAATAAATCTTTTTGGCAGAAATCTTAGTCTTAAAGGAATACAATCATACCAAAGTTATCAAAAATCTAGGTTTTGTAATTACATGCATTATAGACATAGAACACCTTAATAATTTAAAAAAAAACCCAAACTTTTAAAGTATGTACCCTTGCAATATTTGAGTAGACTAGTGAGTTGGAAGGGACCTACAATGATCATCTAGTCCAACTGCTGTGGTAATACTAGTTTTTCCCTAAGTACCTGAAACTTAAACTATTTTTCTTGACGAAGACAAGAAAGGTACATGAGAAACATGCTAAAACTGGAAATTCTATCAAATGAAGTAAAAACAACTTTTCAGAAACTAGTCTTACCCTAATAACTCTATGCTCTTCTGTTGACCTAAGTTGATATGCAACATACTCGCCTCTCCTCCTGTATTGACTAACACTGGATACAATGCTTAAAAACTCAAACTGTATTCAATAAAAGTATGTCTGGAGAAGTTTTTTCTCACCAAAACATTACACTCTTGACTTTTACCCTAAAGAATTAATATCTTTTATCCCAGTAAACCTTACCCAGTGTCTATGCTATTAGTTATTTTAAGACCACAAACTCCTAGGTTCTTTGCAATAAACTAAGGCAGTTAAGTCCTAGCTTGAGTATTCATTTATGCAGTTTATTTAAATGGAAAGCTTTAACATAATTTGATCTTCTGCTTTCTGACTGAGTATTAATGATTTTTCCATGCATCTATTTTTATCTCGGGTCTTCTTTGAAGCAGACCAGTGATACTCAGTACAAAACTGCACTGTTTACATCTAAGACTTAATTCAGCCATAGCAGAAATATAACTAACAAGAACAATGGGATGGGATAAGGTAGCTATCATAATAGCTTAAACAAAAGAAACAAATTCTGCATGCAAGTTATAAAACCAAGATATGTTAGACTACTGGTATTGAATTTGGTAAAAAAAAAATAAAAAAAATACTACTTCTATTATGTTATCACAGTCTTTTATAGATTAGAAAAGAGTGAAAGTGAATTTACATTCAAAGCCGCTATTAGGAAAACTGTACTGCTTCAGAATTTGCTATTAAACATACCAATGGCATTGTTCAAGATATATTCTTCTCTGAAGAAATCTTGTGCCAGTCTATCTCCAGCTTTTCCTGCATCTGTGATGGCTTAAAAGAAACAAAAATTCTAAAGATAACTATAAGTTTAACAAAAAATACAAGTAAAAAAATTAATACTGCATAATAAGTTTTTTTTTTCCTACAGCAATGAAACAGCAACTTAATCCTGCTTTATTTTATTTGACAAAATTTGCTCAAACTTAAATAGGAACACAAAGTTTCAAATTTGAGTCAATTCTAATATGCTGGAGACACTGCCACATACTCGTAAGAACGCAGTCCGTTTTCTATGCTAGGGAACCCCTCTTAATGTCTGGTAGTCTTGTTTGTGATATTTTGTATCTATATATATAGAACAGTTACTTAAAACTGATTATATTGAAGACTGAATACTAAAAATGAGAAGCCAATTAGAGTAGGACACAATTTAACAATAACCCATGCTGCTTGTTTACCTACAATTTAAAACAATGCCTAATTTTCACAGTTTGGAGACTTCCTACAGTTCATAGTTACAAAATAATCACACATACATTGATTATCATTGTCAGCTCTGTATCTAGTCACCTCAAACATCAGACACAAATTATCCAATAGTAACAGAGCTACCTATTAGGATCCAATTTTTACTGTTTTATACAATGTTCTGAAAGCTGTCTCCTGACAAATAAATAGCATCTGCACATCAAGGTGTCATAAGAAGTCAGCACAACTAATCTTTCTTACTGTTGTGTAGCAAGCCTTTGTTTACCTTATTCATAGTAAATAAAGGAAATCAACAAAAAGTAGTAACTGGAAAGATATTTCAAATGTTTAAGTGACTATAGTCCTTACCTCTGATGTCACCCCCAGCACAAAATGCTTTTCCTCCAGTTCCCTTGATAATTATTAGAAAAGTTTCAGGATCTTGCTCCCATGTCTAAAAAGACATAAATGTTTCCACGTAAGACTAAAGTCTGTGCAAAAAAATGCTTTCTCTGTATACTGTCTGTAATTCTTATCTTGCTTTTTCAAAAAGCAAATCAAGCCATACTTAAAATAGCTTGTCTTAAACTGAAGTTTGAGAGCTAGATGTCTTTCTGCCACTCCTGTGTCCTATTCAACCCTGACATCAGACATCAGCAGAGCTGTCATGTATATTTCAGCAAAACACCTATGCAGAGCTCCCAACGTCTTGAAGAAAGGTAGCGCTCCCTAAAACAGTGCCAAACCTAAATCTCAATGTGAACACAATGCTGGGGCAGAAAGTTAGGAATATGGAAGATATAATAACAATGTTTCAGGCCAAATCATGAAAGTTGTGTAAATCTAAGATGCATGGCAAAGAAAAACAGCATTTAATTTGTTGATGGATTTTGTCAACCTGACTGCAATCAATAGACTAGACCAAATCAATTTTCGCACAGATGTTTTGCCAGCTACAAAGACCATGGTTTTGAATTTCGTTTTTTTTTTTTTTCTGAATTAAACACTGGTACAAGACTTCAGCAGTGGTGCAACAATATTGAGAACAAGATGCCTTTTGTGGGACTTTTTCCCCCTCTTAAACTATGCTTATATATCCCTTATTTAAGTAAGTGTACCCAGATAAAAGAAAGACAAGACATTTCTGTATAACATCAACTGTACTTAAAATTATGCCACCTTTTAAGGTTGTGCTTCAAATAAAGCCTGGTACTCAGCACTACAAATTAAGTATTTCTTTCTTTAAATATTCAAAGAATGCATAAATTTGCAACACAACTGTCTACCAAAATACCAAAAGGCGGATAACTATGCAATGAATACTGGTATCTAATAAGTTTGACTTTGTGCATATGATAAATAACATGATTAAATTTAAAAAGACCATTTGCATACTTAAAATTTCACACTACTTCACTAGCTTGTAGAAACAGTGCCTGTAAAAGCATAAGGAAGTTCTTTAAGGAATGACACTAACAGCAGCTTGCTTCCTAATGATTTGTATCTTCTATTTCGGCCACGCAGCCTCCCCACAAAACATGCACCCAATCAAGAGGCAACACCACTGTATAGCTTGGAATTCATGCATGCTGACTGACCAGCTTTGGCTGTTGCCAGAAGGAACATATAAATGCCAAACACTGCTTGCTTTTAATTCAGTTCTGGTTTTAATATGGGTGTCTCTATCCAATGCTAAATTTAACTTTGTCTGACTGCTTGTTTTTTTGACATGTCTTCTCCTCTTTCTAACTTGCTTGAAACTGTTCTTTCCCATCCTATAAATCTGAGCTTATGGGCCAATGCACTCACACAGACTTTAATTCTTCAAATCAGTACACTAAGTGTCAGACTGAATTTTAAAATTGGTTTTGGATAACATATGTATAGTGGATGGGTAGAAGTGAAGCTACTAACCTTTATTTGTGGATAAATTTGTCGGATCATAGAAAGATTTAGCGCATTGAGAGCCTTGGGTCTATTCAAAGTTATTATTCCTGCACCTCCTCTCTTTTCCAACAACACTTCAGCTGTCGAATCTGTATGCTTAGACATCTTCTGTACATGTAAAAACAAATAAAGCAAATGTGATCAGTCAGATACCTTGAATAACATACATACAAGAGTGTTTATGGAAATATATTCTCAAAACGCACTATTTAAGATCATAAAACATGCATTTTGGAATTGTATGCTCAGGCTTTCCCACTGTACTTTAAGATTTATTTGCATTTCTTAAACAGTTCTTTTGAAACCACTTTACGTTTCAGTCCTTCAGAGTAGTAAATCTCACAAGTTTTTGAGCCAGACACTGTTTGATAATGACATTTGAGTTCATTTAAAAAAAAAACACACTACACTACAAAACACAAAACCATGGTTCTTTAAGACTGATATTCTGAAAATACCCGCAAGAATTATAACAATGACAGTTCCATATGTCCCTACTGGCAGTTTGACATTGCAAAACCAAATGTACACATTGCTTTTGTCTGTAAGTAACTTCCAACAGTAGAGAACAAACAATTAAATTATTTTTACAATTGGTTTCAAACTCGCAGTGGAATGATATGTAAGGAATATATGGAAGCTAACACAGAAACTAACTGTAAAAGTAGGTAGGCCAAAATAATTAAGCTTTAATTTACACTACAATAAAAACTTGTAACAAAGTGCTCAAAGAAGTGGACAATGTTATGCCTGAGTAATAAACAATGGCATTCATAACCATTGTGAGCAAACACATTAGAAGTCGCATGTGCTGTCTGTCTCAGGGTACTTGAGTCCTAAAAGCTTCCAACTCAGTCAAATGAGATGCTGTTCTTACCAAATGTTGTAATATTACTTGTAGTCTGTTGAATGGTTTCAGCCTGAAAAAGAAATATTAAAAAGACAGCTAAACCCATAAACCAGCTACACAATCCCCAAATATATGACTGCTGAGTTAAAAAGCTTTTTCAGAAAAATTTCTGAACACAATTGTTTTACATTCTCCTTTTCAAAATCAAGTAAAATCAGAGTATAACTTTGATATCAAAACAGTTGGAAACTTCTTTGCTTACTAGTAAATAGGTAGCAGATACCAATGCCAACTACTAATGTTTTCGATGTGTTCAAGTTAGAAGGTGAACCTGGAAATAATAAGACAAAGAGTTTGGGGGATATGTTTGGTACATAGCAGTTTATGTCTTTTAAACATTTATAGCTCTTTTCCTGATGTTTAAATGCTAGCATTTTTAAGAAAATGGTCATGTCAAAAACTTTTGCGTTTCCAAAGCTTCCATGACACCAAACCTGCCCTCATGTCCTTGTGTGTTTGCACATTTACGTAGGGTTTATGTTAACAGCTGGAACAATGCTTGTGCCTCCGTTGCTGACCGGAGATACCCGTGCTGGGACATTCTGTGAACCTGTTACTCAATTTAAGTAATGAGGCTGTTATTTATTAATTGCCTCCATATTCTACTGAGGAAGACAGTTAAGCATTCACTGGACTTCAGACACCAGGCTTTTGCCAGCATTAACGAACTGCTTTATCTTCCAGCTTACTCAAGAGCACAAAACACAGCCAATTAATGCGTTACATTCGAATGTCACAGAACCCTGGGCTACTTTTTACGCACACGCTCATTTTAGAATGGGAAGGTTAACCTAGGCCTGGCTAATCTAGGCCTAAATTCTGTTTTATGCCTTTTCAGGGGGGTTTACAATCCCCGGCTGTAGAGGCCTTCCCTGCCACAAGGCACCGCCGAGCTGCGGGGCCGCCGCCATTTAAAGCCCTTCAGCTGTGGCGGGGGGGTGGGGGGGTGTTACGGGAGGAGCTATGCCGCGCCTCAGGGACGCCACCGCCGCTATTCCCGTTACCTGGGCAGCGGCCTCAGCACCCGAGCCGCCATGGCGGCAGCCGGCGCGGTCGATCGTCGTCATCGGGTGAAGCGGGACGGCCCGTGGGGTAGGGCGCATGCGTGTGGGGGTGGGGAAGCGGTCGTTCGAGCGGGAGGGTTGCGTTCTCTTCACCCTTCCCGGGGTAAACGGGTGGCTCTGAGGGGCAGCCGCCCGCCGCCGCCCCCCCGCCGCCGGCCCTCCCGCCCTCACGTACGTGAGGGCGGGAGGGCCGGCGGCGGGGGTGGGGGGAGCCCGGAGGCGGGCGGCCCACCCGCTCCCCCCTTGAGGAGCCCTTTTCCAGTCAGCGTAGCGACTGACAAAAGGCGCTTCCTTACTTTGACAGGATTTGGGATGAATCTGGGCTGCTCCCCGTCCTGGATTAGGCCGGGAGGTGGGAGGACACGAGGTGAGGCGGGCTCTTCCGTGGGTGAGGTGAACGATGCCCTGTGTAGCAATTAACATCAACTACGGCTGTTGCTGCCTGAGCTGGGGAAAGAAGTCTTGCCAAATTACCTTCAGAGGCGACCTTTGTGGGCTGAAACTGCATTTTTCATAGAATGGTTTAGGTTGGAAGGGATCTTGAAGATCATAGAGTTCCAACCCCACTGCCATGGGCAGGGACACCTCCCACCAGACCAGGTTGCTCAAAGCCCCATCCAACCTGGCCTTAAACACCTCCAGGGATGGGGCCTTCACAACTTCTCTGGGCCACCTGTTCCTCAGAGTGAAAAATTTCTTCCTAATATCTAATCTAAATCTACCCTCTCCCAGTTTGAAGCCATTCCCCCTTGTCTTATCACTACATGCCCTTGTAAAAAGTCCCTCCCCATCTTTCCTGTTGGCCCCCCTTAGGTACTGGAAGGCTGCTATAAGGTCTCCCCAGAGCCTTCTCTTCTCCAGGCGGAACAATCCTAGCTCTCTCAGTCTGTCATCATAGGAGAAGTGCTCCAGCCCTCTGATCATCATAGAATCATTTTTAACAATGTGTTGTTTTCAGCAGCAAAACCGGTTTCTGAATTTCTGACCTCCCTGTTTCTCCTCATCCTTTTATGCTAGCTGCCACACCCGTGCTGCCTTCTTAGCTACTGACACACACAAGACTAGTGAGCTGGGATTAAAGAGCTGCTCTAAGGTAGCATCCCACCAAAAACTGGTTATCCTAGAAGGTAAATAGAGGGATTAAGCAGCTAACGTGGTTACTGCCCTGAAGGCAACTAGGGACAGAACTGTGACCTCAAAGATGGCATGTGTTCAGCGTAAATAGAATCAGAAATTGCCACCAGCAAAACTGCCATTTTTTTAAAAAGAGAAAATTAAGGCATTTGACAATTTATGGACATCATAGTAGGAGTCCATAATATTAAATTCACTTTTATTTCAGACTGTTTTAGGCTGACACGTACCAGCACGAGACTGATATGGAAAAGTGTGATGAACCATGGAGTAAATGACAATACAGTGCATTGGGTAGAAATGTAGCTTTATCATCTCTCAATGTAGCAAGTTCTTCGCACTGGCTGTCTTGATTCACATTCATATTAAAAAAAAAAAAAGTAAAAAAATCTTAAAACCTTGTAGCAAAATTATTTTTCTGTAACAAAAAAATCCCAGCTCTTGGAAGCACTTCTAGAGAAGTCCCCAGAGGGCAACCTTGCTCTTCATTTCAAGAAATGATTCAGCCCCTGCTTATAGCAGTGTTATCTGTATTGGCATTTCCGTTGCAGTAACTCTCAGGGTATATTAAATTTGGTTGTAAAAAATCTTAATCAAACTAAATGGGCACAAAAAAAGATACAGAACATTTTTGTATTATGCAGTCTCAGTTTTGAGTCTTATACACTGTGAACAAAAAATAACTGAGAACAGGACATGAGGTGCTTTTGCAGGCATTGGGAGACTGCCTACTGTGAACTAATTAATTGCAGAATTCATTAGGCAAACCAGACCATTTGAACTTTTACCTACAGATTATATGATCATCAAAGATGAAGTCTATTAGTGTAATCTTGAGTATATACAGCCCTATATGCTGTTTTACAGCAAGTACCGTGCAATTAAATCTAAAGTCTAAATGACACCAAATTATCACAGTTGCCAAATCTGAACCCTTACGTATATTTATAGTTTTTAAATTACTTTTGAGGATGAGATAACTCTGCATCTCTTATCCAGGTATAACCAAAGTATGATGAGTTTGATAAGCAGATAACATTTTTTTACTTCATATCCTATATCTGAAAGTCCATACATTTCACAAACAAATATGAAGAGAACCTTTCTGTAGGGTAATCTTTTTGTTAGTGTCACTGTGGAAATGAAGAAATCAGTGTGTGGAAGCTAACCTTGGGTAAGAGCAGGTGGAGGCTGTTTGAAACCCCTGGAAATAATAAATTCCACCTGCACATGTTGCACATGGGCAAGCCTGTGATCAGGACATGATTACATAGGATGTCTGCTTCTAGAGTCCAAAATAGAAGTCAGTGGTCTGATTCATCTTTTACTTATGCTGATTTTAATCTGTTCCCCCATCTATTCCACCACCACCCCAAACTTCAGTATAAATAATGGCGTAGACCCTTTCTTTGTTGTCTTCCAGCTGTATGTCTAATTTAGAACAAGAGTGGGGCTTGCTCGTTTGTAAACAATGAAGTAAGAGCAAGTATTGTCTTGCAACAGCTACTGATTTCTTCCCACAGTGCTGACAATGAATTTATGCTTAATGTTTAAATTCTTTCCCTTTTTTTTTTTTTTAATTTGTTTCAAGAAGAAGGGATGGTGGCAGAAGAGCCATCTTCCTTGAGCCTAGCATTCTACTTCATTTTAAAACGTGCTGGTGATGGCTTGAATTTACCTATAGTTTGGGAGGGGGAGAGGGGGGCGGGGGTAGGTGTTAGAAAATCACAATTTTCTCACAGCCAGCCATTTAGTGACTGAAAGCCAGTCCAAAAAATAATTCATATATCATCCTGGTTTTTAATAGACCTTTTGCACACTCCATTTTCTGCAGAGTGGAATATCAAAGTGAAAGTGTTTTCTAAAAAGTAAATAAAATACTTCTATAAGTAGAAATAGGAAAAAGAGTGAAAATAATTGAGTTCTATGAGAACAAGCAGAATGAGATGACCTTTCACCTGGCAGTTTATAGATGATACTACTCTTAGCAAAGAGGGCTGCAGGAGACTGGCTATACTAGGGGTGAGCAGCACCCCTAGTAACCAAGCCAGGAACTCAGGGGGTACGATTGCAATAGCCAGAAGGATAGGCAGGTTGTAATTCCTCCCCTTGGAGAAATTTCCTGGCAGCATGTTCAGCAGGTTTGGAAAGAGAAAACAAATTGCAGACCGTAGGAGGACTTTAGACTTGAGCAGATGTTTTTGGGTTTTGTTTCTTTTCCAGAACAACATATAACTTGAGGATGTGGGAGCTCTTGCTCCCAAGGATTCCAAGAGCAACTCAGCTGTGTTCTGTATGCCACCTATATACCCCTAATTAATCATTAATTTGTACTTCTCACTTACTTGCCTCTGAGAGCAACCAGCATAGTTCACCAAGACCAGATAATAAATGGTACAAGTACTTCATCATGTCCCGTGTTCCTGCATCCAGGCTTGCTATACATTTGATCTTTTCTTCTGCTGGCCGAACAGCTAGCATCTAATTTCTCTATGTGTGGGTAGCAAGTGCATCCTTACAGTGTCTGAAGGTAAGGAAAAATGAGTCTGTGAAGGCTTGAGGAATAGAATGGGAAAATTTCCAGTTCATCCTTGCTAACTGGTTATTACTGTACTGACAAGCAATCCTCAAATTGTTTTTTCTTTGTCCAGTCTCAGTTGACAATATTCTAAAACACCACCACAGATGACACAGGTTCAAATTTTCTTGCTCCAACATAGACACCCAGTACTGACCCAGTGGAGGGTCATCCATTGATGTCGGTGAGACAAGAAGTAGACTTAAAATAAGTGGAAAACCAATCTGTTTCTCCACTTTCTAACAACAGGGCAGGTCAGCGAAGGACTGAAATGCAGGAACCACGTATGTAATATGGAGAACCAAATTTTTGCTTTTGTCTGTAAGGTGAGCAATCCCACGGGAACAGAGTGCCTTCCCCAGGGCTTTTAGTCAGAGACTTTTCAAATAATGCATCCATATAACATCTGAAATTGTAGATTTGGGATGAGGGCACAGCTAACGGCATGCAGTAGTGAATTTCTCCAGTAACAAGAAAGTGTGTGAGAGGGAGAAAAAAGAACAACTTTTTTAATTTTTGCCTTTTCTTTGTTTGTTTGTTTTTTTTTTTCCCTCCACTAGTTAATTTCCATCTTATCAGTGGGGAACTAGAAATGTTTGGAAAAGGATGAAAGCAAATCCATAATGAAACTGTGTGAGTGAAGTAGTTTCCATTTTCTTTTGGCCTCAGAGGGCACTGGGGAAAGTGTGGGGGTGGCTGGGTGCTGCTGCAGATGCTGCTGTGTCGATGAGGCTGGGAGAGAGGTCCCAGGCAAGGTCCATCCACCAGTGGGTTCCTTGCCTCCCACCATCTTGGCTTAGACAAACCACTCACGCTGCATCCACCCTGCCAGTACTCCCTAGGTTAGACAGGACCCTGGGCAAACACCCTCCTACATTTTTCTTCCCTGCTGCCACAAGCAATCTGTCACTCCCCCCCACCAACCACCCTCCACCTACGTACAAAACCGTACAAAACCGTAACTGTAAGGAACGCCCGCTTCCCTTCCCCCTTCCTCTTTCCCTCTTCCCTCCCCACGGGTCTGTTCTTCGTGGGTGAAAAATGCAGTCTTCCTAGAGATCTGGTCACCCCTGAATTTGGCTTTGAGACCCGAGCTGTTTGATACCTTTTTAGGACCACAGCTTGGAAAGCTCTGCTTGCAGATCTATTGTGTTAGTTTTTCATTTGCATATAATTGCACATGTGCAGGTGGGAAGGGGCTATTTGCTTCCCACTTGCTTTGATATGCCTCCCCTCCTAAGAGGACTGCTTCCTTCCCTTCCTGCTCTCAGCCTCCCACGCATCCAGCAATGAGAAATGCTGCAGAAAACTGACCAGCTCCCAACCCGCCCACCTGAGGAGGAGGAGCACTAGCAGCAGCAGCAGCAGCAGCACATTTCTCTCTCAGCTTTTTAAACACAGTTAAAAAGAGCTGTAGTGTGGGTGGAAATAGCTGTAGGGAGTGTGTGTGGGAATGGGGCCAGAGGAAAGTGAATTTTCTGTTGGTAGGACAGTTACTTCTAGTGGACCAAAAAAATTCCCCAAGGATATCTTACTGCTGAAGGTGTCTTTGGGTGTATAATCAGTTCTTAAGGTTGAGTTTCCCAGGTCTGGAAAGAATGAAACTGAGTTTCTTTTTCCCTGGTAGTGCAAGTGATGGTACAGTGGCCGCCAGCACTTCTCGCTCAGGGAAGCTTGCCTAGAAGACTTAAGGAGTCTCCTTAGCAAATGATATTTGTATTGCATCCTGTTGTGTCATCACGTCTCTTGTTCTGCTCACGATGTATGTGCTTGATTCTGTGAGAGTCAGAGCTGCCTGTATGTAGGAAGAGAAAAAGGCATGTGGTTTTCACAGTGTGGATCTGTATTTCAAAATACCATCCCTGTTGGACCTCTTGAAATAGCACCATCCCAGAATATCAGTTAATTCAAGATTTACTCTAAATTTGTGCTTCTATAAGGAATTGAATTCAAGCTTATTTATGTTAACAGGATGTTATTTGAGGTGCTTTGCTTCTATTACATGAATATAGCAATGAAACTAGTATAGAAGAACAGAACTTGTAAGACTAGTGGTATAGAGTACAAAGTGGTACTGTTGTTTCTTAAGAAATATCTCTGATAGACTCCGAGAACCAAGGGTACAGGACGGCTTTCAGGTTCTGACTTGGTTTGACTTAGCTATCGGGAATACAGGTTATACAATATATAATCCTAATCAAATTTGTCCTAACATGAGTTAGTTATATGCATTCTTCTCAATCCAAAACTCTACCCACAAATTTATTTTGACTAGATTTCTCACCAGCATCAGATTTACCATATATATTACTGATGCAGAATCTTATATCAGGATGTGGTCTGTAATGATTCAAAGAGACGCAATAACAGCCAATTAATAAAATTTGACTCTCAAAGCATAAGAGATTTTTTTAAAGAAATATTGCATAGGGCATGTAATTTTCTCCTAGTGAGTAGAATCTTCAAACCTGATATTTGAGTGGTTTTAGCCCTGTGAAGTAACTTTCTTCATGGAAAAGGAGCGCACACTGGAATGCGAATCCTGTCACACGGCAACTTACCTTCCAGTCAAGACATAGCAGTTTGTCAGACCCATTTCACAGACTGGGACTGCACAGACACAATGCAGTAGGGAGCTGGGATCTCTTGACTTCAGTGCCTCCCCGCCTGCCAGCCTATCTCATAGCTCTGGAGATTTTACCCTAGAGTAGGAATGAAAAATGTAGGCACAATTCCGTACACTGATCAGCTTGGAAACAAAGGAAGTTATGAATAAGCCTAATTAACACATTTGCATGTGACACAACAGACGGATCAGCTGATGGACTTATGTTAGGAAGAGCTAGAGCAGTATCAATGGAGATGTCACTTTAATGGAACTAATTATCCTGATGTTTTAAAAGTCTTATTTCTGAATGGTGGTTAATATTTTAAATATATCCTTATAACCTTCCACTGAATCTTATGTAACTCATAATTATAATCTTCTGGAATTGCATACCGACCCTGAAGAGGAACAATATTCCAAATAATAAGTTCATGTCACTTGACTGATTTACTTTAAAACATTGCAGTATTTCCTTTGTCAGTAGCATTTTGAAGCACTATTGGCCTGCTTGTAATTCTGTGTCGCATTTAGCATTGGTTCAGTTAACTTTAAAGGTAGTGCTTTTCATTATTTTATATCAATGAATCTACATCAGATTTTTAAATGCAGATTATATGCTTATCTTGCCAACTACTGTTAGCCTGAAATTTTCCTCATATGATCTATTGTGGTGGAATGATATTATTCAAGAAGCAGTAAAAAAAAATAATCTCAGACATTTAGAATCATTAAACATCTATTTTAGGAGCTCAGTCTTGTATGTAACATTCCTGTTGGCCTCTCTGTTTTATCTGTTATTCAGCTGGAATGTCACACGCTTTCGTCTTGAACCATCTGGTACCAACCATTCCTTCCTGGGGGTCATAGTGCATGCCTAGTTACCTCATTTTGTTTCAGTCAAAATCATAGTGAATTAAGCACAAAAGCATTTGATGCTAATTAGTACCTTTCTGATAGTCCAGGGATTTGATGAAGACAGAGAGCACCTCAGATGTTTATTTTCAGAATTTGTTGCTCTAAATTAAAGTAAGGCTCTTCAGCAGGGCAGTTTGGCTGACAGCGTGACAGTCAGTATCTTATTAAATGGATGTGTGTGTATTCAACTCTTTCCACATTCCTCATCTGACACCTCACGCAGGTATTAATTTTCACTTGAAAAGATCTACATTTGATTTAAAAAATAAATATTAAGAATATTTTTCAAAAGTTTTTTCTATTTTATTTAATTCTGGAGTACAACTAAAACTGTTTATAAAATAATGCCTTTGAAGAACATTCCCTAGGGAAAGACATCTCATTTAATGCCACAAATGATGCAAAGGACAGCAGAGCAGATTGGAGAATTTAAAAATGAGGGGGAAAAAATAGATCAGCAGAAAAAACAGAGGCCTTTAAGCTATTAAAAAATAAGCATATATCTTTCATTGCTGCAGATATATTCTGTTTGTAAGTATAAATTACCAACCTCGAATTTGGGGTAATTGTGAGCAAATGCTAGGTTCAATGCAACTCAGTTTCCAGAACTGTGTATAATTATTAACCTGGTGGAAAGGATGTGTAGCAAGTCAGAAGGGAAAGTGTGTGTTTGGTTGGTTGGTTTTCAAAAAGAAGTATGGTCAGCCTGGATCATAAACAAATTTGCAATGGCAGTAACAGGGACAGAGTACTTGGTTCCTGGAGCCCTCGGTCAGTGGATAGACCCGCCCAGGGATATACTGCTCGGTGAAGAAAGACAGTGGCAGGGCACAATATAGATCTAAGTTGTTCACAAGGAAATATGTAGTCTCTGGTACCATTAGTTCCGCACTGTAATCTCAATCTTCCATCTGCCCTGTGGATTTCATGATGCCACTGGTTCTCCTGTCCAGACGTGGGCAGTCCCTCCTTCTCTCTTGCTCCCTCTCTCTGTCTCTACGATAGCAGGCTGGGACAGAGGTTCACGCTGCTAAAAGCAGTATACGGAAATATATAATTATTTCAGAAATAACATGCAACTCAGTATGATTTAGTCATACTTTGACACACCTCTGTCTGCCAAGAAAAATGCAGGCACTACCTTATAGAACTGTTGCTAAAAGCACTTCTTCAGGCTCTAGGAGTGAGAAGATGCTTTATTGTATGGTTAACTGCAGGAGTTAACAGCAGGGTTTCAATCTGGGACCTGCCAAGATATTAAAGCACTCAAATCTGTTGCTTGAATTAAAGGCTGTGCTTCTGCCTAGGAGACGTAGCACCATGTAGTATTAGCCTGGGACATTATTTTGTAAATTTAAGACACTTTGAAAAGCGATTTTATTGACATTTGTAGACTAAAAAAAAAAAAAAAAAAAAAGAAGAGGAGAAAGTTCTGGCCAGCACCTAGAAGAAACATCTTTTGTGTGTTTTATGCTAAAGTTAAACATTTTTCTAAGAAAACAGAGACTTTGTTTAAAAAAAATAAATAAAAAAAAACATTTTCAACCTGAAATGTTAATGGAAATCTTCCCCACCACCACCCCCCCCATGACTGAGCAGGAGAATAATGAAACACATTTGGACTGTGCATTCCTTCTCCTGTGCCACCACTAGCATCCCTGTAGCTTTTGCAAGCCTTTTGTAATATTCACCATTAACCAGTTTCTTACTAGAATTTTGCAAGTACAGCTGTCTGTCATCTTAATTACAATAGTACCATACAGTTTTCAACGTACTTTAAATAGTCAGAAGAAGCAGACATTGAAAGGAAGTTTGTAGCTTTTTCACTATTCTGCTTTAGTTTCCATTTCTGTAAAGAGAGTAACCTTTACCATCTCATTGTAATAATATCAACATTAACTTTATGGCCGAAACAATAAGATGCTATACACTGGTGATAACAAATCGCATCTTGTCGGTGCACAAAAGATAGCTCCTATTATTGAGCTAAAGCGTAAGTATAGTTTATCTATATGTTTGCAGTGTGTATACAAGAAAATGCCACATAGCACACTGACCCAGGATTATGGGATCCAGAGGAAGAGGATTCAGATACCACATGCTTTGAATTTCTGTGTTGCTTTACAAATCAACATATGGAATATATTTTCCAGTTCTTTAAAAAATAAAAGAAAACCTGTTCTGTAAACTGTTATAAACAAATATCCAACCAGGGTCTTCTGTGTATGTTAGAAGGGATGCATGCTTTTTCTTTCTAAACAAATAATCTGACCACTGCTTCACATGCAAGCCTGTAATGCTGCCATCTATCAGCTGTTACCCAGCTCTACAGAAGGAAAGGAAGATTTTTTTAGCACAGAACAAATCCATGCCATATTAAAATGCACTCACTCAACCACACTCCTTTCCTCTGGAGTATTTAAATTATCTTTTATTCTGGGGAAATTTCCTGCCTGTCTAAGAATTTCCCACCTTCTTCACTTTTTATGTAAAAAAGCCCAATATTTACAGAAGTAAAAAAACCCAAATCCTGTCAGGTGTTCCCGTGTGCAATTTCAGGAGGTTTGTAGGGTATTTGCACAAGCAGTCAGCTCTCTGTTTCTCAGTAATTCATTTGCTTTTGTTAGTTATTCACAATAAGCAGTCATAATGCTGGTAGATAACATAATGACTCACTACAAAATGACTCCAACAATGGATTGTGACTTTGTCATTGCATAATAACAACCAGAAGCAGATCTCTCAGTAATATGTGGAGTTATTTCTAGAAGGTGAAGGAAAACATCCTTCCTAGAAAATGTCACTTCAACTTAAATACCTGGAAGCTTTTTTTTGCCAAAGATTTTGGTGACCCATGCTGTGAAACCTTCACTTTTTCTGTCTAGAAAGGATAACTGTTTGCAGATCTGCGTTAATCTGTCGAACATGTACCAATGTGGGCAGTATTTACCTATCTCATAAAAAAAATGTAGCTCAGCCATGTTTTTAAAATCTTTCAGCTCAGTAAAATAGCTAAATGAAAGTTCAACTCTGTAGTTGAAACTGTAGTTCAGTTCAGTTCACTTTCTGTCTCCATTTCCCAGATAGGCCTGAGTTAATTAGTAGCCAGCCTTCCAATACCTGTTTCCTGCTTTTGAGCCTTTTGTGTGTAAACCATGGATATTGGTTCAGCCACTGTTATTGCGAGGAGATCATCCCCCACCCAGCTCAGAGTCCACAGATTTACCAGTTTTGTTTAGCTAATAAAGCTAAAGGTGGGTAAGATAAGACAGGTTTTGTAAACCAATTACTGCATTCTATTGATACTGTATTTACTTAAAATTTGGTGCTGTTGGGTCAAAATTTAAGATATATTGCAGTTTGAGGTCTTTAAAATTTTTCTTCAGTATTACTATTTGGAATGGTAGTTGATGCTTAAATTACTAATTTAGAAAGTAAAAGAGAGATGTACAAGATAGACAGGTAACCTATGTGTCATGTACATTTATGTCCATACTCATTTTCATTTTTGCCAATGGAAATTATAAATAACCCAGTTTACTGCAGAATTTTCAAGATTAGAACTCTTCCTTCCGAGAGTGCTGTCCGAAGGGTTTTTAGGCATCAGGAGGGCTGATACTCAATTGCCCTCCATAGTGTTTAGGATAATTATTTATCTTTTTTATTTCACTACAACCTGAATAATAAAAAAACCCTACATATCAAAGCTGATGGCATATGCACTCTTTGTAGTGATATTATTCCACATGAATGCTACAAAGAAAGAAGGAACCGAGACCTTAGGCTTTCCTTAACATTCCCTGTTGTTGCTGCTACCAGTGGCCAAGGCTGTGGAAGACACAAGGAACATCCGACTACTGCTTTTGTGACTTAGATATGACTGATGTCAAGAAGGAGCCAGCCACTGATACCTTGTTATGGCTTCACCTTCTGTGACTCGTATAATGATGCAGCAGCACTAGTAGGAAATGCTACTGGTTTAAGTACATTTGAATGACTCTGCAGAATGGGAAAAATGCCTTCCTAACTCAGTACATCTATAAGCTATTGTTTAAGGCAAAGCATGAGGGTTAGTACCACTTCTTACATGGTGGTCTAGGGAACCCGAGGGTCCATGAAACCATCAGTGGCCTGAAGGTGATCTGCAAAACAAATCTAGAGTTTACTCAAAACACTTAATTCTAAGTATGCACAATACGTTGGAAAATTGAAGGGAAAATAAACTGTGGTACAAAATGTTTGAGAACTATTGATTTATTGTTATTCTAATCTTTTTTTAATTGTTCCCCAGAAGATTACAGCTCTTAGAAACAAAAAGACATAAAACCAACCATGCTGAGTCAGACTGAACAACTGTCTCCCAAAACATGCCCCAAGGAGCTGCATAGGGAAAAGTAAGAACAGGGCAAACATGGCTCACACTCTATTTTCAGCTCAGGGGACTCCTGAGTTGGATGTGGTGGCATTCTTTTTTTTTTCTTTTACTGTTTAGTAACCTGGAGATTTCTCTTCCATGTGTTTGTCCAGCCTCCCCTGGAACTTGACAAAATTTTAGCATCCGCAGTATCTTTGCAATCTCTGGACACGTCTCCTACTAGCTTCATTTGAGGTGCCCTAATCCATGTATGAGAAGAAAAAGTAAATTTACCTGCTTTCTCCAATTCATGACTTTGTAAATCTGCTATATCTCTGATAAGTTGCCTCTTTTCCTGACTAGGCTACTCAGCTGTTCCAGGCGGAGAAGTCATTCCAAACTTTTGAGCATCCTTCGCTGAATCTTTTCCAACTCTAATGTATTCTTTTTGAAACGAGGAGACCATACTGCTTTTTTTTCCCTGTAATTCATATGGGATCCATGTCTGAATGTCTCTCTGTGTGAAAAAAAAAAAAAAGTCCATATATTATGCTAAAATAGAATTCTTTCTACTTCGCAATTGGTTTAGCACTTACAAACTTTCTTTTTTCTTTCCCCCCTCATAAGTACTTCACCGGTTTTGAACCTTCTGGTAATAAACAGTTAACAGTACATTGTAGCAATATAAGAAATCCTCAGGGAGCTAGGCTGTACATCCTAAAAGCAGATAAAATTGTCCAACCCTGCAGGCAACAGACCTTTTCTCAACTATTTATAGAACAGGAGCAAGAGAGGGGAAAGAAGAAAAGGAATTAGTAAATTACTTTTAAAAGCATAGGTATTTAGAATTCATAGTTGATGTGCTGATTTAGGAAGTCATGAGATATGGCATAGGAAAAAAAGGTAAGAAATTTTAATACTGTTAAATAGACAAAGACTCATTTTCTGGTTTTGTCACCTTCCTGTGTTTTTTTTCTTTTCCCACCCAACTGTTTCAAAGGCATATCCTTACAATGATGCATCAATTTTCTGTCTGCTTGAGGTTTAGAAATAGCTGAGCTGTTATAAATAGATCACAATCTGCAACAGACAAAGAGAATGGAAATATTGTAAAAGGTTAGCTGAAAAATTTAGACGTGGATTGAGATTTCAGATGCCTCCAAGAGTGGAAGTACTCAGTTTGAAATGCTTTATTAACCGCAGCAGAGGAACCCATGCTCCTTGTGCAGCAGTGGAGAACTGCCAGGTGGAATCACGTGGCACTTTTGGTCACAGTGCCAAGCAGAGAATGACGTCCAGCCCTGTCTCTGGGAGCCCACAGGTCAATGATGTGAGAAGAAGGCACCTTGCCGTTTCTTACTGCGAGGCTAAAACACAAGAGACGATTACTCTAATACTATAAAGCCACTAAAACAGAAAGTGTAACTTTTACACCGTAATTTTTCTGGCGGTTCTTGAATTGGAAGCGTTCATCAAGTTTGCTCCCTTTTTCGACTTTGCCTCCAAAACGCCTTAACTTTAGTGGAAGTGTCTTAGCATATGGTTGACACCTTGTCCTTGTCCAACAAGGCAGTGAAAAAATCAAGACTGGGGAACAGTCTAATATCTTTTTGTTTCTATTTGAGTACTCCGTTTATAAGGTCATTTAGATCCTGCTGACGTTTCCAAACAGACTTTGGGAGAACAAGTAAGTTGTCCTGCGCTGAAACCTGATACCTGGGAGTGGTATTATTCCTCCCATCATATACCTACAGCCGAGGTCCATTTTTTTGCCTTCCAACTATCTAATTCTGTTAGAGCAACTGTGAGAAAGATGATTTGGTGACTGTGGGTAAAATAAGACATTAAATGGAAGGGACAAACTTACTCTACAATGTGTTTATTTTGAGGAGAAGCTGCTTCCTGAAACCAGGCTGGGTTTCACAGTAGCTATATCATGGCAACTAGCTTGACATAAGCTATACGTTCTCAATCTTTGCCAAATACGATGTCATACTGCTAATGTGGGACCTGGTCTTTGCTTGAAGCGTGTCTCCAGTTGTCCTTGATTTTAACAGAAATTTAGGCCAATACACAATGCAGAATCAGGTTCTTCAAACCTAAATTAACATTCTGTTGAAAACTAAACATATGTTGTTTTTTTTTCACTGTCAACAATTTAGTTTCCAGGTTTGGAAAAGAAACATTTCTGGGGAGGAATCCAATGAATTTATTAATGAGCGGGGTAAGTATGGAACTATTAATATCTTCTGAAATTTTGTTTGTCTTATTTTTATCTTCAACTTCAGACTCTGAAATAAACAGATGTTCTGAAGCTTTCCACTGAGAATATTAGAGTATGCTAAGTCCTATCTTAAATATATTGTGTTTATTGAGATATTGTAGGAAACAGGTGAATAGCCATGTACAGTATTTCCAAAACAATTTGTACCATTACATGAAGTCTTTATTTCACATTGCACTGATTGCCCTGAAAAGAAAACATCTCAAACATTTCTTATATGTTATTAATGATTTTTATTTCCAGACAGAAATCTGAATTCAAAAAAGGAAACATTACTTTATTCTCTAATATTATCAGATAACATTAAAGCTGCTATTACTATTCTGTGCTGTGACTGACAACATTCCCATCCTAGACATATTTTAGAGTGCTTCTATTTCTCTAAAAATGTTCCATTATTTCACAATCATTTTTGATCAGAGATACTGCTTTTAATCTCAGTGTAATTGAAGTCTATGGCAATCCTCCTACTGACACTTAAGTACTAAGGTCCGTTGTTCTTCATTGTGAGAAATATCATCTTGAGAATTTGAGAAGGGCATCAGTAAATTGCTCATTGTTTGCACACTTTGGGGAGGGAGGACTGTATGAAATTCACCTTGAAACTGAATTCAACTACCAGTATTGCTTGAATGTTGTCATATTAACCAAGAAGTTAAAACAGATTAACCAATCAGTTATTCTGGAGGTCCTGAGATGAAATACAAAATAAAAAAGATCAGTCTGCTTTCTGGAGAGAGGCTAGATGGCTTGGCTAACACTGTGACTCCCTTTTGCATGAAAAGTGACATTTACTGCTCCTATTTATAATGAGGCAAATTCAGCCCTAGAGAGAGTTGATGCGAGGCTTCTGATGTCAGCAGTTAGCCTTAGCCCGAGTTTGGTGCAATGTGTCCCTCAGTACAAAAGATTGCTTCACAGCTCGTGTCACTCAGGTAGTTTTCATCAAAAATCACATTTGCATGTGCTAAGTAAAAATGTCTGCCTTGCTCTTAATTTTGGTTTCACAGAATCACAGAATGGTCAGGGTTGGAAGGGACCTCTGGAGATCATCTAGTCCAACCCCCCTGCCCGAACAGGGTCACCTACAGCAAGTTGCACAGGACGGCGTCCAGGCGGGTTCTGAACGTCTCCAGAGTGGGAGACTCCACAACCTCTCTGGGCAGCCTGTTCCAATGCTCTGCCACCCTCAATGTAAGGAAGTTCCTCCTCATGTTAAGATGGAACTTCCTATATTCAAGTTTTTGCCCGTTGCCTCTTGTGCTAGGTTTACAAAGCTACATTGTAGAAGCCCTGAATTTAATTGGGGAGATCAGATAATATGACTGTGCTTGTACCTGATTAAAAAAAAAAAATCAGTTTATTTTAAAAATGCTTTGAGCTGTCACCATTTTTTTGAGCCATATAAACGGTAAGACCTAGTCCTTGGCTTAAAGGAGAAAAATATATAATGTGGTGTAAAATCAGAAGTAACTCTCTTGAATAATCTTTCAACATGTTGAATACTGAACCTCAATTAAAATGTCATAGAATCATAGAATTTTTTAGGTTGGAAAAGACCCTTCAGATCATCAGGTCCAACCATTAACCTAGCACTGCCAAGTCCACCACTAAACAATGTCCCTCTTTTGAATACCTCCAGGGATGGTGACTCCACCACTTCCCTGGGCAGCCTGTGCCAATGCGCTTGACAACCCTTTCTGTGAAGAAATTTTTCCTAATATCCCTGTTTTGGCCAGGGAATATTCTGCTGTTCAGTGGTATTGTATTCCTTTAAAAGCTATTCTCAGAAACCTAATTTAGCCAAAAGCTGAGAACTCAAATTCCCATTGACCTCAAGTCATTGACTAGTAATTAGGAAAACAGGGATACCTGACCCTATATCCATTTTTTTGCAGATGTAAAGGACAATGACAGAAAATATTTTCTTGCTTGAATGCCAGCATTTCCTAAACCCCTTGCTCTCAGAAGGGATAGAAGGAACTGCCTAGGGATCAGAAAGAACTGGTCAGTTTGCTGTCCCTTGGTCATATACCTGCAGTTATTAAAAACATGTTAGGCTCAATAGTTATTTAGTACGCTCAGAATACAGTGTAGAAGGCCTACAGTTGTTTTACTGAAGCTAAGTGTGGAAGCAAAGACCCATCCTGCCAGGACATAGTGGGCAGAGAAGGTGGGTGTACATGTCCTATTTTTAACTATTCTGTCTACCCTAGTCATTTTGCATTTTTATTTTAACATTGCTAGCTTTTATTTAGGATAAAATGCACATGCATGCCTTTGTTTAAGTTTTGGAAGTTTGGTCTTTTCTGGGGACCCCGCTATAAGAGAAGGCCTAAGCAGATCCATCTCAAAGCTCTGGCCAGTTAAGCTTCCCTCCCTCCGTGAAGACAGGCCAATGCAGAATTCATGCCAGGTTCAGTGGCTAAATTGCATAAATTGTCTCTGTTCCTGCCTGGACTACAGAGTCAGCGGGGCTTTGCATGCTCTCCAATCTGTCGCAGTGGAGCTTATGACAGGATCAAAGTCATGGTGGTTTTGCACATACTCAATGGCATCAATGTTAGCAGCAGCCCAACCTAAACAATTTGCTCTGTGGACAGCAAAATTAATGAAGCTTGATTTCCTCTGGGTTTGTGTATTATGCTTTTACAACCTGCTCCCTTGTCTCCACCACTTTAAAAGCCTCAGTTGTCCCTTCTCCCTTTCCTCCAGTTCCTTGATCTATTCCCTCACCTGACCCCCCCATTCTTCACAGGGTAACTTCACTGCTGCTCAGGTATGAACCATGATTCATGGGCCAAATGGGAACCTGTATGGAGTTGATGCTGTGGGCTTTCCTCCCGTGGAGGGCACTGTCTTGCCTGCCTTTCCTTTGCCAGCCACTAATGTTCACACAACCCTGTAGGAATTTAATATTTGTGAGACTGTCACCGCACATCAAATTTGATACCTGCCAGTGGGTTCCAAGTTTCTTGGGGTGCGGAAAGGCTGACTACTGTATAAGTAGATACCATGCAAACACAAATCTAATTTTGATGGAGAAGAAAAAAAAAAGGCCTATCCAGTAGGAAAAAGTACGTATACATACACAAAGTAAACATAGTCACAGTGAACACAATTTCTGTAACTAGTATTTGCTTTTGCACATTGCTTTGCCTTCTCTTTGCTAATGAACAAAATACTTCTAAACGTGTTAGATTAAAAATCAGAGGAAGAGAATCCTCTGCTTCCTGCCAAACCAGACAGACCACTGCTATGCGGTCTTACTGGCTGTGAATATTTTGTCCTCACTTACCATTAACACTGCTTGCAGCTGTGTATGATTTGCTGATTCACTGGATGACTATTTCTCAGTTCCTCTGGGATTTTTCTCTTACTGGTAATATAGTCGCTTTTAGTCTTTGAAACAGTAGGAAAAAGCCACTTGGTTCCTCATAATGACTTAACTTCTTCCCAAATTTACAGTGGGGTACGTACAAACTGGTGTGTTATGATGAACTTCCTAAAGAGCAAGAAATGAATGACATAATTGCCTTCATGCAGTGCCTCTCTTAGTGAAGGACTGACTAAAAAAGTAGTTTTGTTCATGTTATGCAAAATATATTAAAGGTCTGATGGAAATTAAAGCTTTTCTGTTGTCTTCGTTGTACTCTGGAGCAAGTCCTAGCAGCACAAATCTCACCTTCAACTTATCTTTCTAACCTGACTGATGTAAATGATTTTTTTTTTTTGGCTCAGAGTTAAAAGCTGCTGAAGGACAGCAGAATATTTTGTGTCAACCAGAAATTCTTGACTTCAAAGTACAGCTCTAGCTTATGAAAGAAACCGAGTTTTTCTGTACATTAAAATTTAAGCTCCTAGAAACCATTTCCGTAAGATGGGGCTCAGATACTTTACCTTTACCATTACTGGAAAATATCAGAAGTGCACAACGCATATATCATACATATAACATACCAGATGTTTTCCCATGAAAGTTTTGTGTGCTGTGCTATATTTGCTTTATTTTTCCTCTAACCTAAGGAACGAGTCACTGAGTCAGCTGACACCACTGAGTCCTCTCGAAGCAAAATCTACTGTGGTTAGCAATGTGCGGTTCCAGAAGGTATTTGTATGTGATTTTGTTTATTTTACTTTTAAAAGGTAACTGCTTTGCTTTAAATTTTCAGTTTATTTGAGGCTTTCTTTTAGACATTAAATTTGGTGGGTTGGTTTTTAAGCAGTGAGGCATTTGTAACTATTTTTGGCAAGTCTCACCATGATATATGGTAAAGTGGTATAGGACACATAAATTTAAATCTTTTATAAAGTGACATATGCATTGAACCAAAACCCCACAGAAATGCACAGGCATTCTTTCCATTTCATGGACAAGTTTAACCCAGGTGTGGGTTTATAGTACAGAGTTTATCATATGGCATGTATATGTATGAATTATTTATTTTATAAAGTATTATTTCTGAATATTCTAATATCCAGTGCTCAGGTACATATGCGTTAATATCACTCTACCTACCAGCTAAGAGAAAAAGATTGTTGTTTGGTAGTTTCTCCATATAGTGGATTTTACTGTGATTCGGAGTTTGATCCAGAGGTCTGAAAAAAAAGATCTTTCAATTTATTCCAATCAATTTTACACATGATTCAGCTTATTATTTTCTATAATGTTTTATACTAGCAAGTGTTTTAATAGAAAACTTTGTACTTTAAGTAGCTTACAACTACATTTCCATTTCTCTGAACGCTGCTTTGGATAGAAATACATAGTCCTTTGTGATAAAAATACATTAGGACAGTTTGTGTGCAGTGCAGCAGTTTCTCCATTTTTGCTAATCCTCATTTTTGTAGCTGAAAGAACAGAGTAAGAACTGTCTGAGCAAGTGTAATAATTTCTAACAGACTGTAATCCAGATCTTTACACAGAGCTTCACTGAAAGAAATAACCATGCAGAGCCCTATTATGTTCCGTTCCGCTCGTGCTGGAGTAGCCTGTCAGATTGGAATCATACTGTTCAACGCTAAGGCTTTTTGCCACGCTTACCTTATGATGCTTACCAAATGGAGGCAGTGGACCCTATTTTGAGCTCTGTGACCAAAACTCAGTCGGTACTGGATTGGGCTTTTAAACTCAGTAAGAAACCATTTATATGGTTTATCTATTTTTATGTACATATATATGAAGAAAACATTGTAAATTACTCTGTATTGGTCATATTCTGTATTCTGGTCATCAGATGTAACTTCTTGTTCATGTACCAGGTGATGGAACACACTGCAAAGAAATGTTACACATTTTGTCTTAATTCCCCCATCCAGAGAGCAATTTTTTTTTAGGAAATATCCCTGGCATTTCAGGAACCGAGTAGAAGGAAGGGGGATGATCAGGGTGGAACTCCTCAAAGACACCAGGTCCAAGAAAAGGTAATACAAGCAAAGCTGCAGCGGACGGTCACATTCTTAGCGTGTAGTGGTGAGAGTCCCCGAGTTTGCAATGGTGAGTTACCAGAGTTTAGGGAAAGATGGCTTTTATGGTTCCAGTAAATGTAGTCTGCGACTACAAAGATCAGCTTTCCCTTTTCAGTTCACAATGACTGGAAATGACTTGAAATACATGTTCTCCCTAAAAGCATTTGTAGTAACTTGCCAAAAATTCTCCATCAAGATTAAATAATTTTGTTTGCAGCTGACATCTGGTTTATTACAGCAATATTTTGTAATAAAACCCCACTGTATGAGCTGGTAGTTGTCTGTCGCTGAATTCTGCAAGATTACAGGAGGCCTTGCGCTCCTGGTCTTGCCAGACATGGTTTCTCTCTGTGGTTAATCAGCTGTGGGGGAGATTCTTAAAGATGAAGGGTTTGCAAATCCTTCCAGAGACAGATGATAAACAAGCCTTCTCCTGCCCCAGGTCATCTCCCCTACAAAATTCAGCTTTTGTCTCCAGCCTCCTTCAGGAGAGACCTTTACTGTAGTGGCCGGCAAGCTTTTAATCAGATGGTGTCCTCAACAGCCTTCGTATCCACGTACAGTTCACACCCCATCGGTATGTTAGCATGGCAGGGGAACAACCTTGAGAGGGCATTGCCTTCCATGGGGGCGGGTGCCCCTTTCACTCCGGTGAGGACTCAAATTAAATGGGTCCAACACCCATGGTGGCCCCTGGTCCTCTCTGTCTGCCTCAATTATGCAAAAACTTGTCATTTTCTTTCAGTTTCTTCACTTGGGCAAAATAATGCTTTTTTTTTTTTTTTTTTTTTTTTTTTTTTGGTAAACTTGAGGAAAGGGGGATCTCCCTCAGAAAAAGGAGGTACTGTGGTATCCCAGTTAAGGTTGCCTGCAGTCTGCTAGCTGTCCTGGGCAGAAACTGCCTGTGCAGTGCTGCTGGGGAGGGGTGGCCGGTGGAGCCCACGTGCTTGGTTGACTCTGCTTGGACTGTGGCCCAGCCTGAGCTCTTGTACAGAACACCATCACCGGGGCACTCGGGCTTCATCCTCCAACAACTTCGCTGCCTCCTGTTGAGTTCAGGGCTGGGAAACACCCCAGATCTCGGGCTGGCCTTTCGCTTTCTTGTCTCGATTGTTCCCCTTCTTCAGCCCAACACCGCTGACCTTTTGGTAGCGCATCGCGGTTCAGCTGTTGCTGGGGTCGCTACCCGCCCTGCCGGGGCTCTTCTGCCGCCATCGCTACTGCGGGGGGGGGGGGGGGGGGGGGGAGGAAGAAGTTTATGATGTTGTTGTTTTAAGCATTTACGTAATTTTATTCGTGTATAATTCTGGAAACAATATTACAGAAGGGATGATGCCAGTGGCTGCAGAAGGCACTACAGGTAATAATTTAATTCTTTATGCTGCAATACCTGTTTGGAACTCCTGAGGAGCAGGAAGTGCTACGAACGTTGAGTTATTTGGTGCTTTAGGGTCCACGAACGCTCCCCAAACGCTACTTCTAAACCAGACGTCCGGCCCGTGGCCCCGCCTGCCCTCCGCTCGCCGGCCGGGCACGGACGGCCCGGGGGACCGGGGAGGCGGCGCCGGGCCGGGGCGGGTGCGCGGTGTCTCCCCCCCGCCCCGCGGCGGGGGGCGGCTCCGTCCCTCCCCGCAGCGCCCCTGCGCGGCGGCGGCGGCGGCGGCGCGGCGCGGCCCGGCCGGGGGGGGGGCGGGAGAGGGTGCGCGGAGCCGCCGCCCCGCAGCAGCCGCGGCGGCAGGAGGCGGCGGCGGCGGGAGGGGGCTGCGATGCTCCCGGCTGAGCGCCCCCCCGGAGCCGCCCCCGGGCGAGGTGAGTCAGCGCGGCCCCGCGGTGCGCGGGGGGCCGGGCCGGCAGCCAGGCCCGCGGCAGGCCGCCCGGCTGGGTGCCGTCCGCCGTCGCCTCTCCCCCCAGCCTGCGCTCCGGTGGGCCCGGCCGCGGGCCGGCGGGTACCGACCCGGGGGTCGGTGCGGCGCCGCGGGGCCGCCGGCGGGCCGGCTGTGGCGCACCCTGCCGCTGCCGGTGGGAGCTGGGCAGCCGGGTGAAGGCCGGTCCCTCCCGGCCGCTGAGCCGGTACCGGCTCCCGCTCCCTCCTCACCGGGGGCGCCGGGCCTTGTCCCCGCAGGATGCCGCCGTTGGGCCCTTGCCTCAGGCTTTCCCTTCCCTCCTCAACGGCTGCTCCGTTCTGCTTTTCCTTCTGGGAGGTGTTCGCTGCCTGCGCCGTGGTGCAGCCGATCGGCTGCTCCTCAGCTGAGCCGGGGGGTCGCCTGCGTGCCCGGGGGTGGCTCTTGTGGAGGACCCCCTGATATTAATTGTGGCCAAGGGGGTGACCTCGTTAGGGTACCGGCCCTCATCTACAGAAGCTCAGCGTTGTGGCTGAAGCGGAAGCCCTGTAGGTGCGACGGAGACATCCAAGGCCAAAAACTGCCCCGTCCCCTCCCGCCTGGCCACCGACGACGGTGGTGCCGGGGTCCCCAGAGGTGGCCGCTGGCTGGGCCGTGTCCCAAGGGAACTCCGGCACGGCCGTCCCCGCGCTTGTCCCTGCCACCAGCGACCAGGCGTGCTGTTATGTGTGGCTTTCGCTCGGCTTCTGAGCCCTGAAATCCTTAAAATGTGATGATTTTTAGTGAGCAGGTTGTCAGCTGCTCCTGTGTTTATTACAACAAGCGTAGGGATAGGTGCTTGTTTAAGGAATCGGTGCCATAGGTGTTACGTATGCCTGTTACATCCTGTTAGATGGAGTTTAAAACCCGTATTTGGCCAGCAGCTCTGAAGTTTTTACAGCAGACTCTTTTAAAATGTTGTGTTAATGAAAAATGCAGTGTTGAAGAGCAATAAATTTGGAGTTTAGGGGAGAGGAGCATGGCTGTCTGAACACAACACTGAAGGATTTCAGTAAAAACTCACCCAAACCATTACTTTATTAAGATATATAGGGTCTCGTTGTCTGCTGTATTTAGTGTCCAAGGGAAAAGATTGCAAAATGCTAGTTTTCTAATTTGGTTATTTTTTTTATTTGTTTCCCTGGGTATAAATAGTGAACAAAGGTGACATTTATTTTATCGTTTATATTCTCTGAAGACCCACTGGGGAATGAGGGAAAAGAAGACAGTCCTCTTTTTAAGGATGGTTTTTGTGATAGCGGTCATAAACCCAGTAAAAATCCTCAGCAGGTTTAAAAGAGGGAAAAAAAAAAATGCAAACAGGTGGAGTGAGAATACGAGAGCAAAAGCTGATGTGATGTGAGGGAGCTGCGGTTGATCACTCATGTTGCTGGTGCCAGGGCGTAGTTTAAACACAACCTAAAATTCATCTTGATCTTCAGCTACAGCACGATGGGCTTGAGTTTATATAGCAGCGCAGGAGAGCATGAACTGGTGACGTGACCTGCTGGTCGGATATCTCCTGGCAGGCCTCTCTGTTTTGAAAGAAGCCACTGCTCTGGCAGCTGCCGCACTGGGTGGTGCAGCCGGGGTGCCCGCATCCCTCCCCGGCACTGGGACCGGCTGTGCCGGCGGAGTACCGCGGCTGTGACTCGGTGCACTTGCCTGGTCTGTAGTTGGAGGCACACTTGTTATTTGCCGCCGTTAATGATGTGTAGACCTTGGCAGTGGAGCTGTGTAGTGGGTAAATTAAAAACAGGTTAAAAAAATTGGTGTCTAATACTGGCTAAAACGGATTTTAAAAAAATAGAGTCTACTAGGACATCTTAATTTGCACATATTAAACGGAAAACATGATTGGAGAAAACATGGCAGGAGTCCTGAGATGCGAGTTTAATGTTTTTTCTTTAACAGATGAGGATCTGATAGTGTTCTTGTTAATGTTAATACTAGCACTATTGTATCAACTTAGCAACTTCAGACCTATTATAAAGTGCATTAAACCTATTATAAACCTGATCTTGACATACTTCAGACATGCTGTATTCTCTCAATCTAATTGACTAAATGTGTCAAAGTATGTGGGGTTTTATATGCATATTGAACGAAGCAGAAAAACCTATAGACCAACACATTAAGTAAGTGCATGCCAAGCAACACAAAATAAAGCAATTTTAAGAGTTAAGTGTTTTAGAACGAGGTGGTTTCACTTCATGGAAAGCCTAATTATGGTGGTTAATGTTACAGCACTAATGTCTCGCTTCAGACTCGAAACAAATATATTTCCCAGCACCGAGTTAATTCACTAAATGTGATTTATTCCCGATTTTATAGATTCTTAGTAAGGTGTCCATGCTGGGGCCTCCCAGGAGGACTTCTTACCTTTAGAGAGCAGAGGATGGTGATGAGGGGCGGGTGGGTCAGCCTGTGCCACTTGGTCTGTGTGGTTTGGCAGGGGACAGCCCCTCCAAAGGCTCCGCCTGCAGGTTGGCCTACCTAGGAGAGGTTTGGGAGAGGTGATGCAAGAGTAAATGAAGTCTATGCCCTCCTCTGTCATGATGTAAGTTGTTTGCATAATGTTCTCCTTCTTTTTGGCATAGACGCAGGCAACAGCACCAGGCTCTTCCTTAGGGGTGAAATTTGCTTGGAAATGGAAAACATGGTCTATTATTCATGTTTATTACAGTGATGCCATGTAGGCCTGCTGGATGCAGGGCTTAATTCTGAGAGATGCTGCACAGATGTTGGAGCAGAAAGTCTTTGATCCAAAAGTTCTGTAGTTTTCGATCAATGAGACAAGGGGGGCTGAGGAGGAGATTGTGTGTGTGAGCAGTATGATGGATGCAACTCATTGTGGCAGTTTCACCAGCCGGGTGACGAGTGAGGTGAGTTTTCTTCGGAAAAAGGATAGTTTTTAAATCTACTTCTCTACCACAGACCTGTTCTGAGTCAAATGCTAATTACTGACTTAAAAAAGGTTTATTCAAGAAACATGTTTTCTATTGGCAGATTTAAAAATATTTGTATGAGAACTTCATGTGGCATTTCCTGTGTTTGCTACAAAGTCAGTTTGCTAGTCAGTAAAAGTGTGAAAGGGGAAAAATACGATGTGATGCCATGTTGCTTGGCTTTGATTTATCCACCCAATGCAAACAGCAAGCTATTCTGCTCTGTTCCCACAGCTGCATGTTGCTTGGGAGATTAATTACTGATTCCTGTTTTGAAATTCTACTCTTAGAGTATGTTTTCTGAGACAATCTGAATACAAATCTTCTACAGTGATTTTGCTTGGTATTTAACGGGTTAAGCTGCTCTAGATCATTAGCACTGTCATCTGATCAACTATCCTGGGTTGTTTTTTGTTTGTTTGTTTGTTTACATTCAGTATACATCCAAACCATGATTTTGAGGGTCTGCTTTATAAGTCTTAATTATACTTTAATTCTCAAAGACTTGTGAGTGCAATATTTATGGTGAATTAGACTTCATTTAAAAACAGCAGTACTCCTGCACCCCAAATCTAACTTTCCGTTGGTCTGCAAGTGAAGTTTTAATGCTTTGTGCTGTAAGTGCCATGATACTTTCCCAGAGAGGTTTAGGGATTTGCTACCCCAGTCTGATCTGTTGATTGGTAGTTTTGAGGGTTTTTTCTGAGATACAGGGCAAAGCAGGTGTTTTGGGGTGGTTTTTTCAAGATTTTGGGAAGAGTGATTCCAAAGGGAGAGCTGGGTTTTTAGTATACTATATTATTATTTTCCTTATTATCATTTCCCTTTGTTTTATAGGGAACTTCTTGTAATGTCAGGTTGTTTTGAATAGATTAGCTTTTTATCCTTTCTGATCTTGAAATCCTCTTAATTATTAGGAGAGCCAGAGTAAATAAGGATCGATTTAAGAAATAAAAAAGGCAAGAATGCCAAGAAGATACTTAACTAAATGTAGAATATCCATATCTGCCTCTTTCTAGTTACCTGCCAAAGAGTCTCCTTACAGTCATTAAAATTACCATTGCATTGTCATCACTGAATTCCTTGGGACAAATGGTTTTTCCTTTGTTCCTCAGGTATTTCTCAAAGGCACAAGTCTGCAGGAAAGTAGCTGTTTGTAGAAGATGACTGCATGAAAGACGTGTCGTAGATGTAAGGGTTTGAAAGTGGTTTTTGACTTTTGACTGAACCAGGCAGCAGCAATCTGTATCAGGAAACTTAGAAAAAATAACAGACTCTAGTACTTACATTAAAAAAAAACCAAACCACCTATGTGTGCAAAGCTTGAAGGAAGAAGAGTCTTGTGGTTAACAAGTATATTGTTTATATCTGAAAAGAAGCACATGCGCTTGTGCATAAGCAGGCTTAGAGCCTGAGTGATCTTGCAGAATAATCCCTGGTCTGAGCCAGCCGGGTGGGCTGCAGGCTTCCTGTGCAGCTGTGAGCGAGGCACTTGCACGCCTGGGCCGGTATGATAGCATCATGGGTTGGGGGCAAAATGGGCAGTTCAGTTTTTAATGAAGTCTTCTTCCGTTGTAGTCATGTCAGGGGTGATGAGGGAACAAAGACTTGGTTCCCTGTTCTGAGTTCTGTAGGGGTTTGGAAACAGAAACCTGCGGGAAGACAAAAGCTTGTTTGTCTGTCGGAGGACCAAGGTGCTTTCTTGTGACGTACATCTGCTGTGCTGTCTGCTTGCTTTGCAGGGCTTTCTCAGGGTCTTTGCAGAAGTTTCAATTTGTGTGTTAGAGCTTTTTTGTCTGTTTGTGCCACTTAAGTTTAGGGAAGATAGCTTCCAAACTGTTACTCCTGTTATTCAGAGTGATGTTACTTACCAGTTTGCAACCTCTCTGGTCTCACTTGTCCTGGGTGAACTGATGACACTCAACAGGCCTCTACCAAAACTTCGTGCTCCGTTCTGCCTCGGATGACTTAAAATTTATATTCACACTGAAATCCATTCTGTTTACTCTCTGAACTTGTCTTCCTCACTCCTATTATCTGTTGTTCATTTTAAACTTGCCGGTAGTGCTGTTATCTATCCTCCTACTGTCTTGTGGATTAGAAAAAGTTTTTGTAAAGTGAAGATACAGTATTTTAAGGCCGTGGTTAAAATAACCAGTAGATAACTGGTCTCTTCTCACTTAAAAGTACGTTGGTTTTCCATCTGTTCGATTTGCTGCATGTTCAATCCCTGACTGGCATGTTTTTTTTGTCAGTAGAAGGAAAGCCCTGTAGATTATTAAGTTCTTTGTAGATCTTTTCAGTAACAATACCACTTTGTTGTTTTTTTCATTTTCAGTCATTTATTTTTAGAATTTAAAAAATTGCTAAGTGAAATCACTTTCAAAAACCTGACTCTTAAACAAACTAGTGATCAAAACATTAAAGAATGCCATATGGCTCCTACCAGTCTTGATGCTGTTATATTTCTGAAGAGTATATTCTGTGTTATTAATAATATTCAATGAAACACTCTCAGGGTAGGAAAATATTTACTGAAATTATTATGAAATGCACTTTTCATTGCATTCTTACCCAAGATGTTCTAGTCAAAATACTAGGAGTGGATCTTTTGGATTAATCCTTGCACATAATGGGTTAGAAGAAGATAGATGCTGGGGCAAATATAAGTTATGGAAGGGGAAAGAAGATGCAGCAACTGAAGTGTTCAAAGGTTAGCAGTAGAACAATTTTAATATACCCACTGTTCATACAATGTACAAAATTGAAGGCCCATTCCAATAGAAAAAGGAAACAGAATTTATAAAGTTCAAATACTAATTGCTCTGAAAGCCCTCGGTATAATTTATATGAAATCAGATGGTTCAGAGCTCATATATAGGGATAAGGAAAATAGCTGCATTGTTTAAATCAGAATAGTTTCAATTCATACTTGTAAAGAAGTTGTCCTGATATCCAGTTGATTAAAATGTGAGTTCTATCTTGTCATGTAATGGGGACAGTGGAGGAAATTTATTCTTCAAAATTAAATGCTGTAAAGCATTTACAGCTAGTAAGCAGGTTGCCATAAATAGTTGCGCACGTACTGGTTTTGGTAGGAACAACACGGAAACCTCAGTTACATCCTCTTGACATAAGTGGGGCCCTGCACAAGTTCTGGAGTCTTTGTTGTCAAAGCAAGGCAAGGCATAAAGAAAATAAAAGCACGGATGATGACTGATCTAATTTACTCATTAGGAGGAGTTGTTTTATGGATATAGAAGCCAAAAATGAGCAAATATATGAGCAAAAAACCCTAGAGTCCTTCCAGCTGTCAGGTGGAAGTGGCTGACTGAACCAAAAATTGCAGGAGCTAACTAGACAGCTGCTGGTTTTTGGTTCATGTGGCTTTTGATGGTAGCCAGTAAGAGAAAGAAAATGTGTTTTCACATTTGACTGTCTAACAGCTTAATTAGGACTCTTTCTAATCTTTTGACATTTTAAATACTTTTTTTTTTTTTAAATCAAATTGTCTCTGAAAAAAATGGAGGGGAAAAAAACCCAGTCTGTCTGTATGTGCTGGCATCGTTTTGATTAACTTCTGACCTTGAGTACACGAATACTTAAGGTTCCAAAATTTTTATGCAACCTTGTCTCCCTAAGTGAAACCAGAGATCCTCGTAGATAGTATCCCATTGAAATGACATTTAAAAGTGAAAAACACACACAAACCTCATGAGTGTTTGGGATTTTAATGATGGTATTTTTAGACTTGTCTGTCACTGAACTGTGTTAAGGTTTAGATTATTTTAATGGACTGTTGTTTTTAGAAGTATCCATGGCCTGTTCTGTCAGCTGTTATGTGTATGTTGGATCAGCAAGAAACAATTAATTTAACATACTTGTGAATGTTAGAGTCTCTTTTCTGTTATTAGCCTTCCATCCATTTGCAAATCCATTATCCATATTTAAATACATTTTGCATTATAATTAAATATTTAAAGGCACCGGATACAGCAATGCATGACTAATTTTAAGGGGACGATACTGTACTTTCAGTTGAGTTTTGAAAGACTGCGATTTCATTGGAACTCTTCTAGTGGGAAAAAGTGCAGACCTGAAAAAAAATACTTCAAATTCCTAGAGAAGATATTCCTGATCATAAATTGAGTGCTCTTAGAGAAATTTCAGGTTCTTCTGGAATAAAATGCTCTCTTCAAATATTGGTCCTTGAAAGGTTTCCTGAGTGATAGTAACACTAATCCAAACAGCAAACGGATGACAAAACCAAAATGTATTAAATGTTCAACCTTCTCGTAATGAACATAAGCTAATCTTCCTACGTTAAATTTACAGATATTAATATAGCAAAAATAATTGCCTAATATAATGCTTTTGAGCTGGTAGCCTGTTGGCAGAGCTTTTTTTTTTTTTTTTAATTCCTTGAAAGGAAAGCTTCTATTAGTTAGCCTAGCTTATGAGAACGGTTTGTTGTTTTTAAATGTGAAACATGGTTAGTCAAATCAAAGTCTAAGTAGTGGTGAATTTATTTTTCACTGTTGCTTGTCAGCTTTGCGGTCTTTTACTTCTGCAAAGGATAAGTGTGGGCAGCTGCAGTACCGTTATCTCCCAATCCACCTTTCTTCAATTTCAGAGTGTGACTTGAAGAGATCATTGTAGGACCTGTACTTATTTTCTCTCCCTGTGTTTCTTTGCTCCCAGATCTTTGATGCCTTTGAGGTTGTTATCCCAATTTTGAGGGTCCCTTATTTTAATGTTATAGCCCCATCCTAATTCCCACCTCTCTTCCCATTCAGCCTAGAAGCTCAAGCCTCACACCAATTTCTGCTGTGGTTGTGGAGTGCTTTGAAAAATCACATTTCAAGAGGAGATTGATGAACCTTTTAAAGGCCATCATGAGGCTTTGGATGATAATTTGTTTTGATAACTAAAAAAAACCCCTGGATATATATGTGGCTACATTATCAAATTACAAAATCATGGCTATCCTATGGTATAGTAGGGAATACTGGAAATAAAGAAGTTATCCTTGGGGGGGGAAGGATAAATTGAAAGAAAAGACTTGCAAATGCTAGCACTTAATTGCCACAGTAAATTTGAATATATAAATTATTCTTTCTCCTAAACATGAAAGATGTTTTATTGCACAATATTAAAGCTGCTGTTGGGAGAACTTCACAGAATTGGTCATAAAACACATTTTTATTGATGCTAATATATACCACTAGTTAGTCTAGGCAAATGGCCTTCCCCACCCTGATATTGCATTTATTGCTCAGGAATGTCACTTATAAAAAAAAAAAAAAAAGCTGTCTTTGTTGTTGGTGACTGGCATTGCAGGTCTATTCCCATGTGGTACCTTAACCATGTTATGTTTTGTTTGCAGGGTAGCCCTAGTTCCTTGAGAGTGCACAAGGTATTGGATGCTTGTGGTAAACCATGGCAGCTGATGATAAGGTTGCCATTTTAACCGATGATGAAGAAGAACAGAAGAGAAAGTATGTGCTTGCTGATCCTTTCAATGGCATTTCCAAGGATCAAGACTTGCCACCCCATAATGAATCCCCTTCGACGGAGACAACCACTGTCCCAGATGAAGAGCTAGACTGGTTAGAAAAGCACTGCGTCAAAATAAACAACGATCTTCTGATCTCAAAGGTCTTTTATTTTTTCTTCTATTCTGCATATGGCTCTCTCTACCCCTTGCTGCCTGTGTATTACAAGCAGCTGGGTATGTCACCCAGTCAGAGTGGACTTCTGGTGGGCATCAGGTACTTTATTGAGTTTTGCAGTGCTCCCTTCTGGGGAGTGGTGGCAGATCGCTTCAAGAAAGGGAAGATCGTCCTCCTCTTCTCGCTTTTATGCTGGGTTTTATTTAACCTGGGGATTGGATTTGTTAGACCAGCCACCTTAAGATGCGTACCAAAGGGCCTTCCCCCAGCACATCCCACCAATGGAAGCAGCCTTTTAACAACAGTTTTGCAAAATGCCTCAATGTCTTCTCCGCTAACCACAGTGAGTACTGCATTCCCAAAAGTTCGTGGGAAGAGAGACCTGCTCACTTCCAGTCCGGTCCCTTTGGAAACAACAGGGACAGCTAATCCTGAAGTAACATTCCTGTTACCTACACAGAGCAATGATGTGGAGTTTGTCTTGGAAAACAGTACCCATTTTATTTTGAAAAACACCACCACTAACCCAGTCTCACCAGGGAATGCGACTCCAAGCACCACCCCAGCTGCCATCACCACGAAGCCGATGCCGTCTGACCAAGCTGTGCTCGTTTATGATCAGCAAGAAGTAGAAGCCATCTTTCTACTCATTCTGCTGGTTGTCATAATAGGAGAATTTTTCAGTGCTTCCTCTGTTACTATTGTGGACACCGTAACTCTGCAGTACCTCGGCAAACACAGGGACCGGTATGGATTGCAGCGTATGTGGGGGTCTCTGGGCTGGGGGCTGGCCATGCTCTCCGTGGGAATTGGCATTGACTACACCCATACAGAAGTTGGCATTGAAGGTCAAGGATGTAAAGCTCCTGAGTACAAGAACTACAGGATAGTTTTCATCGTTTTTGGTGTTCTGATGACAATGGCATTAATTGTGGCCACCCAGTTTCGATTTCATTATGCGCACTTCAAGCAAGATGATAATAAGAGAAAAGAGGTAGAAATCTCACAGGTGGACAGAAGTGCCTCCAACGAATCCTCCGATAACACTCCTACCAGTACAAGCCAGTCACAGTCTTTCAGTTTTTGGGACCTAATAAAACTGCTCTGTAGTATCCAGTACGGCTCAGTGCTCTTCGTGGCCTGGTTCATGGGGTTTGGATATGGCTTTGTGTTCACCTTTCTTTACTGGCACTTGGAAGACCTGAACGGCACCACCACCCTCTTTGGAGTTTGTTCTGTGCTCAGTCACGTGTCTGAGCTGACCGCCTACTTCTTCAGCCACAAATTGATTGAATTGGTCGGTCATATCAGGTAAGTTGTTAGCCATCATTAAAGATCTATACAAAAAATTTTGAATTTCAGGCCTAGCCTTGTGTTGCAAAGTGAAATTCTAATTCATTCTTTTATTTTAAAGTTCTGAGTCCTGCTCAGTTACATAGCTTGACTGATGGAGTTTTTTATTATTATTTTAAGAGTTGAAAATGCTCTGGAATGCTTCCTTTGCATTTTAGTTGCGTGTTAGTATGTGCATTATGCCTGGCACCGTAACCTTTTGCAGACGGTTCCGGAAGACATCCTAGTTCACTGATGCAAATCAGTGACTGTACATATAGCCACCCACTCAAGGATTGTCTGTTTTGACATATAAATACCATTAATTTTACAATATTTTTTTCAGTGAGTAGCAGCGTTCTGGAAACCTCCAGCCTGCTTCTCCTCTTGGGGCAGTTCTTTGCCCTCCACAGTAGCCTGGAAAGGTGTCACTTGCATACTGAGAGGGGAGGAGGATGAGATGAAGCAGTGAGGTGAGCACCTCCTGTGCACATGCCCTGGTAATCAGACTCTGGGTGTTGGCAGAATGAGGTTGCAGCCTGGTAGTGTCACTTACCGGTTCAGTTCCTTGCTCTCTTCCTTTAGTCGCAACTGCGTGTGTTAGCTACTGAAGGGAGATGGCTGTGCAGGGCTTCTCCCATAGTTTTTGCCTTGTGTAAGTGAAACTGAGTACTTCCAGCATGTTAGTGAACATTGTTTTCCACTAAACTCACAATTGACTCAATTTACAGATATTGTAAATCCCTTTACTGTTCTTTTAAAAAAAGCTCAGGGGAGGAAAGATAGGGGAGAATCTGAGTTAATGAAGTAATAAAATTTTATTTTTTTTTTTTTATATTTACTCAGGCACTCTGTGCAACTGAGCACAGAGCTCTGTGCTGTTAGCATCATGTCTTTTCCAAATGCCCTGTTTATAATCATACAGTTGCTGAGATGTAAGTTGTTTTTTAAGCTGTCTGCACTGTTCTTTTTTGTGCATTCTGTTCTGTGGTTTTGCTCTTTGTTGGTGTTTTTGTTTGTTTGTTTTCCTTTTATTGTGATGAATTTTTTTTATTCATTTGACCTCTACTAAAAATGTTTGAGATGCTTAGAACAGTAATTTGAGAGATTACTTAAAAGATGGGGTTTTTTTCTTCCCTTAAACTGAGCAGGATCTCTTTACTTTGAGTCAGTCTTTTAATCTCTGAATTTTACAATAATTAGTATGAGAAGACATGACACCTTGCATGCAAAGACTGGAGGAAGGATATGATGATGGAGGAGTGGTGAGAACAGATCACAGTCTTGATAGCTAAAGATAGCTTGGGTATGCTCTTTTAATGTATATTGTATAGTACAAAATTCAGGCTTAGACTTCAGCTGGAGAAAGAATGAAAAACAAAAGAATGGTAGGCTTGTGAATAAGGTGAAGTAGAAGGGGATAGGAGCATTGGCCAGTAAAAGGATGATATACAGGATTAACTGCTCTCTTTTTTTCTTTGCACTGTTAAGCCTATGAAGCCAAGATTGGACACTAGCTCCTATTTGCAATGAAACAACATTCTTTATACCCACACCTGGGAAATGTGCATTAGTCATATTTTAATGTTATCTAATGCTTACTTGTATTTAGTCATCACAGTTTTTATGAGATGTCTCCTTCTGGTTGCCGTTCTTCTTGTACTTTTTGAACTTTGTATAATGCACGGTTTGCTCAAGAGGAAGCAAACTTTTTTTTTGAGAGAGAGAGGGATTGGAGTTCATAGTTCATGTTATTTTAAAGTTCTGTATATGTCTGCTGCCTTATAGTATGGATATTCATTCTCCCGTTAATAAGAACCGACAGCCTCCAACTATATATCCTTCTTGGAACTATCTTAGCCAGAAGCATGTAGGATCTTTTTTTTTTTTTTTTTTTTTTTTTTTAAAATAGCTCAATATTCCTTGTTTACCATTTTGGCATGAAAGCAGTTATATGTTTATGGGAATTCTGGTGTAAGGTCTTGTATGAAATGAAAGAAGTACCCCTTAATCCACAGCTAGCTGTGAATATTTCACGGGGTATTTCACAGTTAGAGGGAAGGTGACTTGACATCTCTTTTTGGTAAGATGACTTCAGTGCTGAGGTTGTCTCACCTTACGTTGCCTTCTGTCACTAATGTTTAAAAAAATTAAAAAGGATATTTGCACTTTTTCTTCTGGGTTGTTAGACTCCTAGATGTAGACAGTCTTTTTGCAGTATTTATTTGAACATTATCATTCAATCTTTCCTTTCTGTCCTAATTCTTTGAAGATGGGTATCATTACCAGAATTGCATGCACTGTAGCAAGACTGTCCTTTGCAGAACTACAAGAAAACAGGCTTTACATCCTTTTCAGATAGAAGCTCAGTTTTCCTTTTCTAGCCTTGTAAATCTTTCTATTTCTACCATTGTATGTGTTGGTATAGAAGATCCTTACAACATTTTGAAACCTACTCTGTTTTCACAGGTTTTTTTAATTAATTCTCAAATTATTGTCCAAGCACTTTAAGTATGACCATACTAAACATATGCTGATTAAAATGCCTGATTTCTCACTTCATTAGCTCTACTGTTCATCTACACGTGCACTTCATGTGTGCACGTGTTATACATGCTGCTGGTGTTTCTAACATTGTATATTAGCAGGTCACTAGATGAATCCGGAGTAATGGCAGTGATTGGTTCAGCTAGAAAGCTGTTCTGTGATTGTACAGATTTACAAGGGGAGAGAGTATTGCAGATGTTAGGGGGGTATTTTTTTGCCTTACCTCCTCCAGCCACCTTCTGAAAGATGACAGAGTAGATTTTAATTTAAAAGTAAACTAAAGAGTTAAAAAGAAATAAGTGATCAGAAAGTGTGGTGAACGCCACAAGTTCTTTGAGAGGATATTGCAATGGAAAAGCATACAAAACCAGCTGTCACATATTTAGACAGCATTGTTGAATGGTAATGAATCATAGGATGGTTTAGGGTGGAAGGGACCTTAAAGCTCGTCTAGTTCCAACCCCCCTGCCGTGGGCAGGGACACCTCCCACTAGACCGGGTTGCTCAAAGCCCCATCCATCCTGGCCTTGAACACTTTAGGGATGGAGCTTCCACGACGTCTCTGGGCAACCTGTTCCAGTGTCTCACCGCCCTCACAGTAAAAAATTTCTTCCTAATATCTAGTCTAAATCTACCCTCTTCAGTTTAAAACTGTTACCCCTCAGTTCAATCACTACACTCCCTGAGAAAGAGTCCCTTTCCATCTTTCCTGTAGGCCCCCTTTAAGTACTGGAAGCACTCCTGACTGCCATTGAGTTTAGGAAGATGATGTTAATCTCTGAAAATAACCTCCTACTTGAGGTTGAGCTTGAGTGTGTTTCTCTGACCACAATTCCAGCATGCGAGTTTTTATAGGAAGCAGAAACTGGTAGTCATGGCTGTAAACAGCTTAGTCTCCTTAACGTAAATATAGATTCAGTGCTTTACAATGTTTAACCTGTAAATTGAATATGGTGTCTCTGTGGATACTGCATGTAGGGTTCATAAGGAACATCTGTTTGCGTTATCCATTTAGGTCTGATAAAGAGCCTAAGTGATTATTATAAATACATTTTTGAAAAGACTCTGTAAATACACAAAAGTTCTCGTGTGATATACCCCTCCAAAAGCATAATTATAGAAATCTCTATAACCTGTAATGTACCTAAACTTTGTGCATATTCTAACAAATGAAAAGGTAGAACCCAACTAAATTGCTGCTCTTAAACGCTGAATCCAAATCTTTCTGCAAGTGTAATAGGGTGGAAAAGCACAGGTAGCCAAGTGTGTTAGTGGTGATGGAAAAACTGTGAAGCAGGAGGAGACCTCTTCACATCTCTGCACTGGCTGTGATAGGGAACAGCTGAGATGGGAAGAAAGTTCTTGGTGCTCCGGCAAAGTTTTTGCTAGACAAAAGTGAAATTAAGCTGGCAAGAACTGGTCCTAAACAGACAGCTGGGCTCGTCTGTATTGCTGATGAGGAAAAACAAGTATATAGTGAGGTGGTTCCTTTGTATCCCCAAGAGTGTGCATCACCCTGAGCCTTAGTAGAGGGAAATGAAGAAAGGAGCCTGCAGACCTTATATGTTTGCTTACCTTTTGTGGCAAATGTGTCCTAATACACTTCAGAAATGTGATTCTACATAAGGATTACATTAAGTTGTGGCTATGAAAGGAACTAAGTTACTTCTTTGGGACAGAAGGCATTAATTAAAGGGGGGGATGAAATTTATGACGCCTGGTGCAAAGAACAAGCTTGTTCTCTTTCTTGTATAATACAAAACTTTTTCACGGCCTCCCATGTTTTCTTCAATGAAAGCTTGGGCTTGCATTGCCTAAAGGCAGCTTAAACCAGCTATTCGTGGACCTTACATGTGTCTGGAAGCAACACAGCTTGGTCTGATGTGTGAGGCAACTTTCCACAAGCTTACCCAGCTTGTTGAAAGTAAAATATATTGTCTCCTGTAAATCCATGTTGCTGTGAAATGCACAGACCTGTCTTTATAATTTTGAATGTTTCGTGGTTTAAGCTGAACATGATGAAAACTGTGGTGCTGGGTTTTTAGCTGTCAACATGTATATTTGGAGACTTCAGATGTTAACAAGATGCTGCATTTTTATGATTGCATCTCAGTCTAGATTTTTCAGTGGCTATGTACCATTTAATTAAATCTCGGTCTGCTTTTGTAGAATAACTAAAAAGGCAACACAAAGAATAACAAGTCCTTTCATGGTGTCTATGCTTACACCTTAATTATCAATTGCATTTATTTCACTTGTTCCGAACCAGGGGTCCACCAAGAAGCCGTATTTGGACAATAAATTATTCTTGTCCCTGAAAAAATCTTTAAAGGTTGCAATAGCATCTTTTTTCAAGCTAGAAACGTGTTTTTGAATTAAGTCTTTGTTTCCGAAGATGCACCTGAAAATAAGAGAAAGATAGTTCGAGGAATAAGCACCTGGGAGGAAAGCTAAGCTAAATCTGAAAACTGGAAGGGAAAAGTCGTCAGGTTAAACGTGCAATGGGGAAAGCACTGCACAAATAATCTTTGTGCTTCATTGTTTAAAAAATGTTATAAGAGCTTTTTTTCTCTTCATTCTGAGATGCAGCATCTGCTGCGTTTCAACAGGATGGTTAAGTTTTATCCTGAGGCATGTTGTTATAAACCATATTGCTTCTGTGGGATGTGTTTTTAGAGTAGTACTGAGCAGTTTGCAGATACTGGGGCTATACACTTATATTAATTGGGGTAAAATTAATTCATCTAATACAAACCTGCACCAGGCTTACATTAAAATGGAAGAATGAATCCCTGAACGATTAGAAGAGAAGATTAATTGCAAGGGATGTTGAATGTGCTTAGAAATGGTCTCTCTGAAATACAATCCTGTGTCAAGCGTGGCATGGAACTACAGAGCTTAGTTAAAATCTCAGTGGATCTGCTGTCCCTTTGAAAATTTTCTTGCGTTAGGATTTTGAAGAGAGTCTTAACTTTAGCCTCAGTTTGAATAGGTGTGTGGAGTGGGCCAGAGGAGAGTTTATGTTTGGGTGCAAGACTTAAAGACTGTATTTTGTGTTGAGCAAATGCTTTAAACTGGCAAACTGTTTGTACATGTGCAAATGATTTCTGAAGCCGTAAGGTATATTATAACCTACCAAAAAACAAAAGTGCAAACTATCCTGACTTCTCTTTTCCTTATTTCCTTTAGAGTGCTGTATATTGGTCTTGCCTGTAATACAGCTAGATATATTTACATCTCGTATCTGGAAAACGCCTGGACTGTTCTTCCGATGGAAGTACTTCAAGGTATGACAGTGCAGTAATGCCCTTCCAGTATAGTAAGACCAGGTGCTTACGTTTATCTTGTTTTCAAGTGAACTGTGATTAAGTAAAAACCTGGTATTTCTCATATTTTTTTGATCACAAATATCCCAGAATACCCAGGTTCATAAAACATTACTGTTTATCTTGGGAAATGTTTGACGTCAAAAGGGTGGGTTTGCATTTGATTGTGCACAGTTCTCTGTTTATTCAAACAGAACCGGGTGAGACCAACACACCCTTTAACTAAACAAAGAGGCAGAAGCACGAGCTGGGTACACACCTACTGCAAATCCTGTTTGGTGGTAAATGTGAACTTCATTAAATGCAAAAGGTCTTGAAAGGATGCTGTTAAAAAAAAAAAAAAGCCAGAACATAGTCTGGGTCATTCTGTCTCTGTTAAAATATTTTGTAGGTTTTCAGTTGTATTGTTATATCAATACCTTTAGACTACAGAATTTTCTTTTTTTAGTAGATAAAGAGGAATTTATTTCAATAGCTTTGTCTGTGCCAGAGCTTCTTTAAGATACTTGCCCTTTAATTAGAAGGACAGAGCTGTGCTCTATAAAAAATAGTTTGAGCCATGTTTTCAAGTGGTGTTGTCAAAAAAGTCTGTAAGACCGTCATTGCAATGTTAAAGTATAAATTGTTCTAACTTACATTTTATGAAATTTTTTTCATGTCTTTGTAGTGGGTACCACTTCTCAAAACCAGGAAAAATCTAAACTATTTTACTTTCTGTTTCTTCAGTATTTGAAGAATACTGAAGTATTTGAGTTTGTAAGCTTGCAAGAGAATAGTTAATTTAAATGCATAAATTTTTTCCCTGCCTTTAAAAATAATTGTACCATCTTTGTTAAAGCCAGTTTTTTGGCTTTATACAAAACTACTTAGAAAATATTCCACAGATGATACTTGGAAGTTTTATTCTTTTATGTGCAGCGTAATTTGAATTTGCATTGACTTTTTCTACTGTATTTATGGAAGTCTTTGTAAGGTAGATTTTAACTTGAGTTATAAAATGTCATTGGTGAGTACTGTGTAGATCTCTACATATATGTAGAAAGAAAGCTGTATCCTGGCTCTTTCCCTCCCTGCTAACAAAAACAGTTTATTGTATTTAAACAGCAAGCTTCTGAATTTTGTTATTAAAAAAAAAACAAACAAACCACAACTATTAAGTATTATGAAAATGTCACAAAGAACCTGAAGAATGTGTATGTGTTATTCTTGCCTGCTTAAACATCTAGGGGGATCAAATGATGAACTCAAAGCTTTGGATATTACCTTCTAGGTACTCCTGTTTTAAAGACACCCCAACTCAAAATATAGGAAAAAAAACCTCTTGTGTCTCAACAATACAGCCATAAGTTTGTGCCTGGAGGCATCATAGGAGCATAGTCATGGCTGAGAAAGAATTTTCTGTTACTATGCATCTTTTTTTGTTTTGCTGAAATTCCAATATGAATAGCTTAATATGTAGGTTTGCTTTTACAGCAAGGCTGTGAGGGAGCTGTTTTGTTGTTTTGTTGTTTTTTTTTTCTTATGCGGTAGTCTTGAGTAATCAAGATTTAAAGAAAAAACTAAGCACCTTCAAAATAATACTTTCTCATAAATTTATCTGCCAGACTTCATCTATATCTAGCCACTGCTGAATCATGTACACTTGGGTTACTCTTGCAATTTGCAGTTATTTATAGTCAGCAAATGAGAAAGTTAAAAACAAAACAAACACACACACCCCCCCCCCACTCACCCACCACCCCAAAAGCCTCTGCGTGTTCTATGTGCACTTTTTAGCCTGTATCTAACATGGTTTATTAGTGTTCATAAAGTCCATAGGTACACTATATGTGCGTCTAATTACTGCCACTACATTTGTTACATTCCAGTAATCTCATTCAGTGTTGCTGAATGGAAGATCAAGTTTATCTTTTTAGAAGTACTGTTGACGTCCCCCCCGCCTTTATTCTTTTCTTGTCCTTGGCTTACCGCTTTTAATATCTCTTGATTCAGTATTTCTTTTGCAGCAGTTACCAAAACTTGTTTCTTTGGGGTCTGCTTGCTTTCCTACACATCCCCTGAATCTGTCGGTAGGGATGAGAGGTGACACCGTAATGAAATTTGGTGAGGTGGAAGCTCTTACTTTTAAGTGAGTTTGTTGACAGAGGGAGATAAAGTTGTAGCTGCTTTGTATATGTAAGGGTTAAAAGTATTTAAAAACAGAAAAAAAGCAGATTATGCAGGACATGTGGGTACCATGTGGGCAACGTGACTGCATCAAGTTGATAGGTCTATTAAATCCCTTGGTGAAGTCTTTGTTATAGTTGTACGTAACTCTTTTTCCAGGAAGCTGTCAAATTCTATGTAAATTCGAGTTCCATCAACCGGAGGGGCTTTAAGGTCAACAACAGTTTCAGCTGACTTTTATAAAGAATTTATTTTTCTTTTTAATGTGTTTTTGCAATACAAGAAGGATTATCCCCATGTGCTGTGCTGAAGGGCATAGGGAGATTTCTGGAGGATGTCTCTGCAGACTGCATCTATTGATTGTAATAAGAACCGTGCTGTGTTTCAGTTGCTGGCAGTGTAATGGGGATGGGGAGGACTCTTAAGATCATTGCACTCTCAAAGGAGTAAATGAGGAGGCTTAAACTCACTTCTTAATTTAGAGTTTTGAATCTGTACGCCCTATTGACTTGCACATGCACTGGATGAAAATAAGAGCTTAGGCTGAATCTTTAATAAATGAAAATTTCAAGACATCCTCGTAGGCAAATGCATATAGTGCATTTATATGTCACAGTCTGCGAAAACACCAGCAATCTTGTTCATTTCACACTTAATGGTTTAAGTTTTGATATGCCTAGTTAGCTGCAAATTATTATTCCAAAGCAATGGTCCAGATTCTCTGGTAACAGCTGTACTAGCTCACCAGTTTTCATAAAATGAATTTTCTAAAGTGCAAAACTATATTGATAACCTGAAAATTAGCTATTTTCACTTGGCAGTTATCCAACAAACTCCAAAACAAGTACTGTTCTAAGAAGTGACTCCTACTGGTGCTCCAGCAACATAGTTATGTCTTGAGAGGAAAAAGTTTGGGTCTTTAACTGGCAATAATTAGGATATCTCTCTCTTGAAATAAATTTAGCTTCCCAAACCTTCAACTCTTGGTTTATAGGTAAATTATCCTGTTTGCTAAACATCATTATTTTGAGCATAACACTAGGGTTGGTACGCTTGTTGGCTTGTCCAGATGGTGAAATGGTGGTTAGTGGTTTTAGCAAATGTCACGATATATGAATGGTGAACAACTTCTTTTAAAAAATGAATTGTGATTAGCAATAATCCAGACCAGACTTCTTGTAGAAGTTGTCATAAAAGCTGTTCCAAATAGTTACTGTTCTATAAATAATTATAATAAAAATCACATTAGTAATGTACACATAGTTTAAAAAAAAAAAAAAAAAAAGCCCATACCTTTAAAGGCAATTGAAACAAGCTGGTTTAAAGGTATGGATTTGTTTTCGGAGGAACAGAGAACACTATGTTCTATCTGGATTGTCTAGTAAAGGTGAAAACATCCAAGAACCTGTTGGTTAAGTAGGGCCTTTTGTTTTCAACCAAATACAGTAGTATTGTGCTTCACGGTTCAAATAATTTCTGATGTGTCTTTGATTTGCCTGACTTTAATATTTGCCTTATTCTTTAACAACTGATAAAACTGAATGTTTTGCATTAATTTATATCCTTTCTGAAACAAACAAAAAAACATTATCTGTGTTAGATTAGCTTTGCTTTGTTATTGGGATAGTTCTTGGTTGCTATATTCAATGCATATGTGAGCCTGCATTAAAAAAGTAGATACTCAGTGAGTTTTAAAACTCTGAGCTTTTTGGATTGAAAAATCTGAGTTTTAAAGCCTTAAACTGTAAATAGTAAGGTAAAATACACTTGTCCTAATCTAAGCCTTTTATTTTTCAACAAGATGATGTATTATTACCAAAACCAGCTCTGCAGTGTATAAAGGTGGCCTTTACAAACCCAAAGCTTGAGAAATTTTTATTTAGATTTGGAATGAAAATGAATGTACAGCCTCGTGGACATCTAACATGTCTATACCTGAACTGTATCAATTCCATACAGTGCTATTTACACTTTTACAAAAAGCAAACCCCAAGTTATTCTGTGAGTATGTTACAATATCATGTGTTTTCTTGCTCTTATGAGTCTTCAGCCTAAATGCCTAAGTAATTATTGAGTGTCCAACTGTTCATTAGTAAGTCAAGTGTAGAGGACAGAAATATGTTGACTGAATCATCAGTTGTGCCAGCATTTTTTTAAAACCGAGGCAGTAGAGCATAGGCATTGGTAAGCTGTGATGACTATTTTTAGTACCACTCAAATAAGAAAAAAATATTCCCACTCAATCTGAGGGTGGCAAAATAGTTCAGGCTTATGTGACGAGCTACAAAACTGTGGTTTGGTTGGTTGGGGTTGTTTTTTTTCCAACTTCTCCACAACCCTGGCTTTTCCTGTCCTGTTCTTCTCTACTCCACAAAAACCCCACCAAGCAAGTGCTCAGAGACGAGGGGGGCTCCACCTGGAGCCAGTTTCTGCATGATGATGGGCATTCCCTGTCCTTCCCCTTAAGATGTCCTCCTCCTCTGGTAGGAAAAAATGTTCATGACCCTGAATCTATAAGGCATGTGCCAGAAAGAGACTTCCCGAATCTCTGCTGGAGAGCCGGGGCTGTCTTGGATACGTGGCGGTTGTTTGTAGCAGCGAGGACCTCTGCTGTGCTCGGTCCCTGGAGCGGGAGTGGGTGAAATGGGAGGCGGCGGCGGCAGCAGCAGCGTGCGGCAGCGCCTACGCAGGATGCAGTCATAGCGGGAGGAAGGGCACGCTGACTCTGCCTCTAAACAGCAGGCGTGAAAATCAGCATCTTCGGCCTACCCTGAGGAGCTTACGTGCTTTTCCTGTCCAGACCATTCGGTGCTAAATGCAGAGCGTGTTGGTGTTGAGTTCAGAAAGAGTTTGCTTGGAGGCGGTTGATTTGGGGGGAGGGGGGTGGTGAGAAGGGCAGGAGGGGATTAATTCTTGCCACTGAATGACATGGATATCTCTGATACTGTTTGGGTTTTGACCTTTGCACTGCCTTCACTGTGGCATCAAGGAGACTGCTGAGAGGCATCAGTGCTTTAACTGCCTGCGGCTTATGAAATCAGGACTGTATTTCAAAGGCCCCGGGTCACTCTTGAAGGGACAAGGAATCTGGCAGAGGCACTTTTAACGCGCTTTAGTCTTCCTAGGGACTGTCTCAAGAAAAGAAGTGAGGTCATCTTAGAGGGAGAAAGAGCAATTGACAGACTGTGCAGGAGAAGGGGTCATCATGTCTCCCCATGGCTTGGTTGCCAGTATCACGTTACCAAAAGCTGATTTGTACTTCCCAGACATTTGTCAGTGAGGGGATTTTGTTGTTTTTCTCCAACTCATGCTCCAACGGGTGAGTGCAGTTGCTGTGATGTTGTGTTAGTACGCTCTGGACCCTGTACTCTTCACAATGTTTCCTCTGTATAGGTGTCACGCATGCGGCTATATGGGCAGCCTGTATTTCATACCTTAGCGCGGCAGTGCCTCCAGAGCTGAGAACGTCAGCCCAGGGAATCCTGCAAGGTCTCCACTTGGGGCTGGGCAGAGGATGCGGAGCTATGGTTGGAGGAGTTTTGGTCAATTACTTCGGTAAGCGAAAATTGTATTGGAAGATTTTTGGTTTATTTATTGGAGTTCTGGTTTTACTGAACTACCAGCTTTAAACTTATTTATGCTTAAGGTATTGTTCTGTTTTAAAGACTGATACACTTTGTATAAGTCATGGAATCATAGACTCAGGAGATCTCCAGTCCAGGCCCCTGATCAAAGCAAGGTCAGCACTCAATTCAGACAGGGTTGCTTACGGCTTTGTCCTTTCAGCGTTACAGATTGATTAAATATGTTATGCCTGGGTATTTTTAGTAGTGTGTGAGCAAATCTCCAACCTGATCTGTAAGTAAGATAAATGAATCCTTTGTGAGAGAACAGGTTGATACTATGCAGCCTCTCGATGAACAAATGAGAATCTAATTACTTGGTTAAAAATCCTTTGCAAAGCCTGTTGAAATGTTGGGGGAGGAAAATGTAATGAAACAAGCTAATAAGAGTCTACATGGGACAATGCATACCCAAGGAGCGCATAATGCTGACTCGTTTTATTAAGTCAGTAGATTCTCAATTAAAAAAAAATAAAAATCTCATTACAGGTCCTGCTGCCACATTCAGAGGAATAGGGATGGCTTGTTTAGTGATTCTTCTTCTCTTTGCACTGATCCAGTGGCTGTTGGTTCCTGATGAAGAAGAAGGTAAATATTCACATCACCGAGACACTACAAAATTAGAGCTAGTGAAAAAAGGTATCTCTGAAGCTGCTCCCTGCGGCTTTAATTTTGTATGTTTGGTGTCCTTACTCAGATTTTGACAAAACAGTTTGCTTTCAAGTGAGAAGCTTTTTCCTGGACAATGATAGAAATTGGTGAGCTGCTGCTGTGAGAAGGGCAGCATTGAGTTATTGGATGTCGATAGGAGGAAAGCATAACTTATTTTACTACCTATATGTCCTCTCGGTTCTGAGAATCCCTTAGGATAGTCTTAACAGCTGTAGTGAGTTGTTTCGGTTGCATCAGTTCTTTAAGGTCACCTTGACCACTGCACGCTCTCTTATTCTACCAGTCTAAGCCACCTCTGCCAGAAACTATAGAGATGGCTTCTGAGGACAGAAGCTTTTATAGCTGCCGCACTTCTGTTCTGGCACCTGAGAAATCTTCCCTCAGGTGGAACTTGAGCTTTTATTAAACTAAAAGCTAACCAGAAGTTAAATAATTGGTGCAAAGTATAAGGATTTAGCATAAAACTAATTCTTACAAAGGCAATAAAACTGTGGCAAATTCTGAAAAGTCATGAATTTTTGAGCTGCTTTTTACCCAAATGTTAATTTTTTATATGAGCTTTGAGTATGAAGTGAAAGTCAGTTTTCTTTAGCTGGAATATTAAATGACTTGTCCTTGACTAGTTATCAAGTTGCCTGTACTGAAGTGTTCAAATATTTATTTTGCTATAATTTTCTTCACCTCTGGTCAAATGCTAATGGCAAAAAATGGAAAGGTGAAAGTGCTATTTGCTGCTTCATTTTCCTGTCAACTTTCAGTTAATTACATGTGAACCTACAAAAGAATAGTTTGTTCTTAGTGGCCTTATTATTCTTTTTTCTTGTTTCAGTCTTTGGTTTTCATTTAATACACACTACCCATCTTAACAGTGCGTGTATTAATTTTAAGCATGGCAGTAATTAGGTTGCTTTCAATGTGACCAGTTGGATGAGTAAAACTAATCATGTCGTCAAGCACGTGCAGGATTAGTCTCTTCATTTCTTCACTACTAGAGAACATCCAGCCATTGCTTAAAATAGCCAGTACTAAGAGTCTGTAAACAAAATACAATTTTATAATTTTGAAAAAAAGTTCTTTTTAATTGGTATTTCTGCTCAGAAAAAATACTTTCTCAAATTTACAGAATGTCTTATTTACAGACTTGTAAAGAACATTCAGCTATTACTTAAAATATCCAAGGGTTTATAAAAATCTGTTTAATTACTTTTTGTATATAAATATTCTGGCCCTTCAAGAGTGTAAGGCACATTGTGTTGGGTCATGACAGTCATTTTATGGATGACATTTCAAGACAGTTGTGAAAACTATTTCAGATTATTGGAAGACCTTAGGTGTAAAGTTCTGTCAGGAGGATTTCTTCCTTTTCTGTGACAGGTGTTTTGTCTCCTCCAGTGTGTCACTCTAACCTTGTTCTTTTCTCACTACTGCATAACTCCATAGTAACTATGGAGGGATGGTTTGTTTCTTAAATAAAAAAAATGGTGAAGGTGTAGAACAACTTCTTTAAGTCAAATCAGTAGGTTTAGAAATTTTAAGTTAGAAACGGCTGTTCTGATGATGTAGACTATGCACCTTCACCAAATGGTTCCTGTTTGAAGTTGGTGTTTAGTTATGAGTTGCAGGATGCAGGCTTTACACGGAGAAAGATGTTTGCTACAAGTCTAAAAGACTTATTTTCAATTCCCATATGACATGAAAATGACTTCCACATAACATGAAAATACATATTTCTAATAGGTAGCTGGGAACAAATGGACTTCTTTATACTCGTTTGCCTCGTTTATGCAGACCGTTAAAATACCTCACTGCAGTTGCAGGACAGCCTTACTTGTAAGGCAACATCCACGTTGCGTTTCCCTAACTGGATTGTGGCATGTCTCGCTCCTGGCTGCTTGTGCCAGTGTTCTGCTTTCAGTACAGCGATAACCATGTTATGAGAGCACGACACACTTAGCATTCATTGTCTGCTTTGCATTTTTTTTCAAGCTCGTTGGCTTTGCCACTGATTATTTTGTTTTAAACTTCAGAAAAGACAATGCTGGCGGAAAGGATCCCAGTGCCTTCCAGTCCTGTTCCCATAGCAACTATTGACCTTGTACAACAGCAATCGGAAGATATCATGCCTCGGACTGAGCCCAGACTCCCTGTAAAGAAAACTAAACACCAAGAAGAGCAAGAGGATGTGAACAAGCCTGCCTGGGGCATCAGCTCTTCTCCTTGGGTCACCTTAGCTTATGCTGTCTACCAGATAAAAGAGATGGTTAAACTATCCAAAACCAGTCCAACTCCTGAGAATCAGCCTTTGCAGGTAATCTTCTAATGTACAGGAAGTTCTTACGTATTTGTTGGATTCTTGAAAACCTTTATAGCTGTGTAAATCTGTTAGTACCTGGCAGGTGTTCTCTTGTTGGCTTGTAAAAAAAAAATTAGGAGTTGTAAAACAGTAGTTGAAATAGTGTATGCAATAGAGTTTTTTTCTATGTATAGTAGAGCAGGAATAACTATTTTTGCATGTATTACCTTCCAGAAGATGGGAAGGGAGGGAGAGACATAGAAAGAGACTCTGGTTTTACAGGCTTGGATATACTTGAATTCCCTTTAAGTTTAGATTTGTTTTCGTATTAGTTGAAATCTGTGGGTTGTGCATTTTGCAAAATTTACAAGGTGATAATTGAACATGAAGATGCACAGCCGCTTAACAGAGTGTAAAATGATTTTTATTTAGTTTTGCTTCCTTGGGTGATGCTGTCAAATGTCTACGTTGTTGCAGAAATAGGTGTTCCAGACAACTACTGATGGGATACAGAGCCTTCTGTTTAAACAAAGTTAATATCTCTTTTACCTAGAGTCACACCAGGCAAGAGCCATTCCGTGACTTAAAATGTCTGATTGCTGGTGCTTACTTTACACCATTTCCCTTCTGTCCAGTCTCCTCCCAAAATACCTTTTAGTAGCTTCATCAATGATTGGATGGGCTTATATCTTGAACTATCATTAATGCTTTGGAAATGCCTTTCTGCTTAAGCAAAGTAGGGAAATGCTGTCAATGCAAGTTTTACAACAGCGAGGTTAATGTTAAAACCACTGTGTTTACCTGTTTGGAAGGAGTGGGTGAGGTTCCTTCTTGTGCACCCGGTAGGTGTAAACACAGAAATGCTTTTTCCACAACTACTGTCTTTAGAAATGGGTAATTTGGGATATGACTGTGAATCAGCAGAGCAGAGCGTGTAGGAATTTCACCTGGTCAGCAATCTCCTGCCTTTCTTGGTTTTCTTTATTCTTCAAAATATATTTAGAGTCATGTCTGCTTTAGGTTGGTTGGGGTTTTTGTTTGTTTGTTCTTGAACTTCCTTGAGTCAAACAATGTGGCTTTTATAGTGACGCTGGAGATGTCACTGGGTCTCTGACATCAAAGTAATTTGTCCAGAAAAAATGCTCTGTTTCCCATTGGTAAATGTCCTCAGGGTCTTGGTTAGTATAAGCTGTCCCCCTTTTAAAAAGAGAAATCAGAGAAAAGCAGTTGCACAGAACTTACACAATGAACACAGCAAGAAAAGAATGTTTTGCAGTTGTGTGGTGTCTGAGAGGGACTTGTCCAACACTGCTGGACACGACCCGGCTGCTTCACTAAGAATTGTGAAGAAGCCAGAGAGAGCTTTCGTGCCTGTTGGCATTTCTGTAGCACATGGTCTCTTCATGATTCTTCTCTTCCTGTTAAAATACAGTACTGATATAACAGTAGTTCTTGTTGATGTGCCAAAATTCAATGCACCCCATTGTACTTTTTCTTCATTATTTGTATTCCTCAAAATCTCTTATCCCTATTTCAGCGCCCCAAAAGGACAGACCTTCTCCAAAACATTTCAGGTTTTGTGCTCAGTCATTTATTTTAGGCTGGTGACATTAAAATACTGAAACTAGAAAAAGATTGCCCAGCTCTTTTACTAGATTTCTTATATAGCCTTCTCAAAATGAAAATAGATCATTTGGAAGGAGGGTCAGTGCACAGAAAATGGAATTAGTGACAAAAATTATTCCTTCTTATTTCATTAAGATTTTGGCACAATTTTGCTACTGCTTGCTTATACTCCTTCAAGCAAAGGGACATATTTGCCATATTCTCTATTCCTCAGTGCAAAACACATAATTGTAGATACTGTGTCATTTCCTAATGTGAAATGTATTAGTGTGAAGGCTTGCTGTCTCAGCCCTGGGGAATGTAACTGGTGTTTGAATCTGTTCTTAAGGTCCTTAGTGAGGCCTGTTTGAGTAGACTGGATGGAATCGTACATCGGTACTGCAAAAGTTCTGTCTGAGCAGTATCTTGGGGAGGGACGGAACTATTGAGGAAAGCTGTATTTAAGGAGTGGAAAAATTTTTGCAGAATTGTTTGGTCAAAATAATGATCTTGTCTGAACACTTTGAAGTCCAGTTAATTGTGTCTTTTTTCCCTTGAAACACAACAAGTTTGTTTTTTGCATGCTTCTTGGGAAAGTGCAGTTAGGAAAAGAGATGGAAGGTAAGCTGCTGTCTGCTTGCTATTAGTGTCATCTGGATTTAAATGTACTACTTTTGCTTGGCTTCTTTAAGTTTGATTTGTTATGTTGCGGGCGTTCAAAATAAGTGCTTTGTGAATTTCCAGAAGTGCCTGAATGCATCTGGGGGTATACCACTGGGGATAGTGTCATGGGTGTTTATACTTACTTTTTGCATGCAATCCTTTCCCCTCTCTTTAGAAAATCAATGAGAATTGCAGTGCTTCATCAGCCAGCTCAGCAAGACAACCCCAAAATCCGACAGATTCTGGGCAGTCCAGAAATTGTTCAGCATCAACACCTACAGCAACATCAGATTCCCAAATAGATGGCGACCGCGTTGTGTTGGATCACGATGCTCAACCTGCTGCTGCAGGGCCCTGAGACGCGCTCATCTTATCAAATCCAGTGCATGGAATTCTGCTTCTCACCTGGGAAACGCTGGAGTAGGAGCTCAAAAGTAGGACTTCCTTCATCTTAACGATCATAATGTGATGCAGTGCAAGCTTTTACCTATATAAAGAATATTCATATGACTACACAGAGCAACATGAGCAGGGAAGCCAAAAGTTCGGAATTCTTGAAGGAAGTGATATGGACAGATCTAACGGTAGGAAGAATTCTTGGCTGCTTTGCTAAAGCTGAGTCAAGTGCTATGAGATTTCTTTGCAATCTGTAGAAAAAGGGAGTTCACTCTTCTCTTGTTGAGGCGCAGAGTGTCTGGCCTGGTTGGATAATTTTCCTTGAATTTGTTCCCAAGACAAAATGAAAAGACTTTTTTAGGAGAGAAACTGAGTTTCCCTGCATTGTTTATTAGAAAATATCAGATCCAATAAATATAGGAACAGCATGAAACTGTCTCTGTAAAGATTTCTCAGAAACAGAGTAGCTTTAGCAAGCGTATCTTCATATTACGGTGATGGATTAAGTAAAACACACACATTCAAAGAGTATGTTTTTGAAGCCCATGTTATCTTGTTTGAGATAAAGGTTTAGTTCTGCAAAGCAAAGGTTTTGAACTGGTGTTTTAGTGAAACACAAAAGCTGGAGGAAGGCTTCTGAAGAAGTCAACCTCTGCGCTTGCGGCCCTTCAGTTGGGCATAGGTTGGGTGCGTTTGAGTAATTTTAGGTTTGATGTTGTACTGAGACAAGAATCTTTGATCAAGATTGCACAACCTGAGATTGATCAAGGGTTTCAATGGACACACTGTCTTTTTGTTTTTTTTATTTCATCACCTATACATCATTTTCATCATCTATAGTTTATTTAATGCAGTGTAGTTACTGTGGTTATTTATTAAGCAAACAGTAAGCTTTAAGTGCCTAGGGAAGGTGGGTGGTAGGGAGGAATCACCTACAAATCTTAACGATTAGGATTGTAGGGGCAAAGTTGTTGACACAGAAATCGAGTAGAGTGAGAGATTCTCAGGAGGAAGCAAACATAACTAAATTGCAGTATGTTTAGGAAATTACTTCGCCCAATGTCAAGACACTGGAATACTTTGGATTATGTTTTGTTATGCTGTTCAATATTATCTGCAGCCAGCTCGCTTGCTGGTGCATAGTGAAAATTGCTGCTGGAGGGATGTCCTGGGGCTCAAGGAGGGGTCTCGGAGGTTTAGTCAGGAGAGAGTTTTGGCCCATTTGCTTATATTAACAGCTTGTTCCTGGGAGATTTTGAGCGCTCAGCTTGTACGGGACTGAGTGAGTATTGCTCAGCCCTCCTTGAAATCAGATGTCTGTGATGTGTTGGGCCTTCCATGGGGAAGGTGCGTGCTGTGGGACTGTACAGTGATCCAGAGGCAAGATTAACAGGAGCACAGGGCTAGGGGAGAGGAAGATGGCAGAAGCTAAGCAGGAAAGGGGGTGCGGGGTTTTGCCCACTTTGACATCCAGTTAGCTTGACTGAAGGGGTGTCCCATAGCTGTGTTTTAGCTGTGCTGTTACAACAACCCATGTTCCGGTGGTGCCTGGGACCAACACCATAGACAATAAAAAGAAACATCAATGACTAGCCACTAGTTACTTTATTTGCACTTGAACTTAAATGTACTGTACTCACATAAATCCTCATGACTTGTCGAAGTGTCCTTTAAAATCAGAAATGTATTTATTGTATGTTTGTATAACTTGGGGGAGAACTAAAGACTGAACAGGGGACGGGACAGAAGGATGCTAAAAATCATCTTGAGGCAAACCAACCATTTGTTGAGTTCATGCTGTATGGTGTTACCTCAGCTGCTACTGCATAGCACCTGGATTGTGAGGTGAAGAGCTTGTACACTGTGTTTACACTTCAGAATTGTGTCTTTGAAATGCCTGCTCTTTTTGGAATTGTATAGTCAGTCTATGTTGCAAAATGGACATGTACACCTGGGTTTTGATATTTGTGAAACTGTACAAACTGTGGTAAGAAATATAAAATATCCATACTGTATTTAATAGTATCAAATCGGAACTTTTATTACATTTGCTCATATTACGGCACCAGCAGTGAACGTAATCACTTGAATTGAAAATAATTCAATGATGATGACCTTTTGCTAGGTTCACTGAACCTAGAGCCTAGGAACTACTCTTGTGCAGCGTTAAAATCTGTTTCATGATAAAATCTGACTGTAGGTGCAAATTTCCTTGTGTGGGGCGAGGAGGACGTGAAGGATGTGCACCAGTGTGCACCATAAACAGGTTGATATGGTAGTGTGCAGGACATGATGAGTGAAAGTCAAAACTGGATTGTTTGTCCCCTAGCAGTTTTGAGAGAGAGTCTGCCAAGTGCAGGTCATGTCAACTTGTATGGAAATACTTCCAGTTTCTGTTTCTGATTGTATTTGCACTATTGCACCTGCCCTGCACAGTGGCACATTTGTGTGGAATTTAATTTTATCTTAGGTTAAATTTTTACTATTTCAACTGCTTAATCTGTATGCATACAAAAGCGACGACGGGGAGAGATCTTAGTTTTGCTTTATTGTTTGCATGTGTGTCCCTGCCAGACCTCACTTGTCACCTAACAAACTTGGCTTTTGGTGATTTGGATCTGTCATGAGTGGAGAATGAGAATGGCAGATTCCTTCAAGGAGATGTGTTCAAGGTAGAGGGGACGCGCCATTTTGGAGCAACCACAGCTAATGCACAGTTACTGTTTCTTAAATCTGCATAAAAGGGAGAAAACCTTGGGACACAAACACACCCATTTGCTTGGCTCCGCCTTGTCATATGTCCTGCTGTTCCGAAGAGAGTAAATGCATAAGACAGGAGAACCACGGAGTTGAATACTTTTATTTAAAAATATCTTGAAAGTACAAGACAGTATATCAAGTATGCTGTACTGTGAATACAAAATAAATATGAAATCTAACTTCTTTCTTAAACACTATGAAACAGAAGATAAACGTAACTCATCCTTCATTAAGAAAGGCTTTTATAATGATTAAGGCAATGGATTAACATCTAAATTTTGTTCCCGGATTCTCTGGCTGAATGCTGCACAGTACTTAATAACTGTGTTTCAGTAAACCTATGTAATCTCCATATATCACAGGAGCACTGTGCAGGTAAACTCACTGTTGGCAAAGGGCTCAAATGACAGCAGTTGGTTTTGGTGGGTTTTGTTTACGAAATGCTTCTAATGTTGGAACAGGCTTGGGAGGATTTTTAAGGTCAGTATCAGCTATCCGCTAAAGTGGTTGTCGTCTTTCTCATATGTTGCTGTACTTCTGTCTTGGATGTACTTGGTAGGTTCCTGCGCTACTCTGAATAGTATTTACGCATCCCTGGCAAATGATGGACTTCACGACTACGTAAAATATGGGTTGATTTTTTTTTTTTCCCTTGTGGGAGCAGGTGTACCTGGTATTGTTTTAAATAATTCAGAAAAAGGGACAGTGTCTGAAAAATGCAATTCCCTATTTTTTGGGTGCTTTTCCATTTAACATATTGCATAGGTAAAAGTATTATCTTAATGTATTATCTGGGCTGTTGTATGTAAATACATATTAGGTACTTACGGAAGGATAATCATCTACCTCAGTAGAGAGGAAATCCAGAAAAACTGTGGGTTTAAGCTAGGATAAATCTGATTTCTCCCCCTTGGCCTCAAATTACAGGGGTAGGAGTTCTTAGCTAGCTACAAAGGACCCTGAAAAAACTTGTGGATTTTAAAACACACAAAAACCATTTAACATTAAGCTATCTCTTCAAGTATCCTTTTTTGACTAATCTGTAGTCATTTTCAGTACGGCAACACAGGCAAAGGTAAAATAAATCTGTAGTAGACAAAGATCATTGTTGGGGGGGAATTTTCATCCTGCTCCCAAACCACCCAAGATGATTAGGATTTCCTCAGTTTTCACAACAGCTAATGCTTCCAGCTTCTTGCTAGTGACAGAAGCTGCCAAGCCAAGCCAAGCCTGACTTCAGAGTGTGGGTGGCAATTTAACTGTGGATGTGGTAGTAGCAGCCACTTGTAGAGGTGACTCTTGCTGCTAGTGGCCTTCTTGAACAGAACTCTCTTGTTCTATTTTGGAATGTTGTGGACTTTACAGTGAGTGTATTTTGAATCACTTGCTTGACAGGGCTTCTCTCTGCTAAATAAGCTATAGATTCTGCATCTGTATTTATAAATTTATGGCACAAAAGGGTGTTAAGTGTCTCTACTGTAAAATGGAAGTTTCTTTTAAAATGAAGCAACGTTGAAGCAATATAAAGGAGAAAGGACTGTGTAAGTAAGGCTTTCAAGCATCAACTCCAAGTCCTTTTTTATACAGAGGAGCTCTTGGAATGTGGCACAGCAGCACTTCCCAGCACTGTTAGGAGGTAACAGGTTTTCTCCCTTGTCCAGCAGTGGACAATGAGAAACCACGATAGTGCATGCACTGCTGAAGTCATGCTGCATCACCGGGCATGTTACAAATAAAAGATATCCCTTTTAAAACAAATATATTCTGGTCTGAAATGCCTTTCTGGAGAGCTGACTGCTTCCCACCACCCACACTGGTGGGTTTGTAAGATCAGATGGTGACACAGTTAATGGTCTTTTGTTTTCTGCAGTTTGGAGACAGTAAAGGAAAACAGCAAGGTGAGGACAGAAGAATACAGGGATAGTCTAAAGAACAAAAGAGGGAAATTACCTCTGCAGGTGGATGAATTGAGGGGATGTGATCTACTCCCTAGCCTAGGGTTGTGTAGTACATAAGATGAGACATCTGACTGTCTAAATTTCTCTCCCTGTTCTTTTCCTCCCCGCACACATCCTATGGTAAGTCCCAAAGAGGGCCGAAGAAGGGGAGGTAGGAGCCAAGCATCCCTCCCTCCTTGTTTTGCCAGGAATTACTTTCCACTTTTATTGAATGAGCAAAGTATTGAGTGCTTGGAGGACAGTGGAGCTGTATGTGGGTTATCTGCATTACCAATTACATGGTTACAGCATCACTTTGGCTCTGCTGACAGCAGTTCCTCCAAGCAGCTGAAACAGCCTCAGCCTTGTCTCCTTTTCTGGGCCACTGAGAACTGTGGAATGGAGGCCAGCGCCCGTCTGAGGTAAGGTGGCAGTGAAATTGAAAGCAATACTAAAAATACATTTGGGGATGGAAATTCTCTCCTAAATCATCTGCAGTTGTCAGAGGTGGAGAAGCAGAGGACTGAAGAAAAGGTTCAGCAGAGAGGGAAGAAGAGTATGTGAAGAAACAAAGACATGGAAAGAACAAAGTGCAGTATAACTAGAGCAGAGACCAAGAACAGAACAATACAAGCAGAGGGCGAAAAGTCAGGCAGGGTTCTGAAGCATTAAGAGGAGCTTAAAACAAATGTGGAGAGGCAAAGTGAAGCTAACAGGCAGCAAGCCTAGCCAGAAGAGCAAACAAACCTCGTTCAACTGTGTCAACTCTCTATTGATCTTTAGCACTGAAGAGTCTCACAAACAATAAAAATAGTTTATCGGCACACTAACAGCATTATTAAAATTGTTGACACACAGAGTACTTAGTAAAAGTAGAGTCTTAATAATGGCTTCTCTTCCCTCTAGTGCTCAGCACAGAGGACTTGACGATGAAATGGGCCAAAACAGATTTTCTGTTCTCTAGAGGTAGTATCCTTGGGAAAACAAGGCATCCTGGTGGGACAGGCTGCTGCCAGTACTTGCTTTGGAAATAAGCAACGTTTACTTCCCCAGTTAAAGTACCAATAGCATAAGAATCCTCTTCACTTGAACAGCCCCTGTGGTTTCCTTCTGTTGCTCTGATCAGGCAACATCAGTGATACAGGAAACAGTTTTTTCCAAAAATCCTTGTTTGTCCACCAGCAACCACAAGAAATCACCAAGCACGAGTTCTCGGTCTGTAGCCTTGCTTTCTAGAACAAATGTGTTCCCTCTCTCCTTTTTTTTTGTTTATTTCCCAAAGTTCAGAGCAACTCAGTAGCATATGGAAATGAAATTTGTTTATGCATTTCATCTTCATCCTCCTCATCTCCCTCATGGATGGAATTGGCTGGTTCATCTTGCTCAGATTCTGCCCTGGTCTCAAAGAGCTGCTCTTCCAGGAAGAAGCTCCCAATGCCATATTCCTCATCGTGCGCCTTTGTTTCTGCAGGTGAGATGTGGGGAGATCCCAGAACAAAACCTGCAAACCTGCCAGATTTTTAAAGGGAGAAGTGATCAGCTGAGAAATGAAAAAAATACTGTAAACACAGGGGATGCTGCCAATTAAGCAGGGATGTTGTAAGGACATGCCTGCCGGCAGTGCAGATAAGGGGAATTTTCAGCATGAGCTAGGGAGTCCGGAACAACAGGGAGTAAATAGCAACGGATGGCAATAACCCTGAAGATTTTCCTGCCTCATCTTCTTTTCAGCCTTCAGTCTTTTCTATGTAAGTAACTTTTGCTCTTCTGGAGGCCATCTGCAAGGTCTTGTGACTAAGCAAGAAGATCTAACTTTGTTTTCACATCTTGTCAGTACTTGTGGGGTAATCCAGAGTGAGCATTTGTACAGTTGGATAGATGGTACTTTAGCTTCTAAAAATAAATTAAAGCTGTAGCATATTTGAGACAGAGGCTGTAAGAATTCAGGTAAGTTGACATTGCTAATGAAAGGAAATATGGTGAGAACTTCGTATTCCTACATTGCTGTGCCATCACCTTGCTTGCATGCGTACTGTGGGCAAGCCGAGCTAAAGTCTTGCCAAAGAATTCCTGCTTGTGGTGAACTTGGAGCTGTAGACTGAGAATTCTGCAGCTGCTCCAAGTAAATGCCAAACTGGAGGTCTGACAGAACAAAGCATGAACTCAGCACTGTCCCTACATTTCAATTCGCCACAAATCTTAATTTCAGTAGACAACTATATTGAAGAGAGAGAATGGAGCTGGAGGTTTCTGGCAAGCATGTGGAAACAGACGGCAGTTCTGACACCTGGGTAAGTGTCGACAGCATCAGAGAAATGTAAGAAAAAGGAAATGCAGCTACATTCCGGAGTTCTGGTAAACTGATCAATAATTTACATTTTAGACTTAACATTTCTGTGAGATGAATGTTGTCACCTCACTCTTGGAAGCACTGTTAGTCTAAATGGGGAACAGAGTTGGACTGGCTGTGTTTTACAGGTTTGCCTTGTGTTGAACTATCTTCTGATGCTTAATGGAAGCCTGAAGGGGTACTCAACTTTAAATCAGACTTCTGTTGGTTCTCCTTTTTATTTTCGTATTTTTATATTGAACAACTTATAAGAACTATATTAACTGATGGCTAGAAAATCCATGTGTCTCAATTGTTTGTGCATTTGGCAGTATTTTGTTTCACGATACTGCAGTGTTTTCTATGTTTCAATTATGCTACAGAATGCAAGTATCTTAGAAAATAAGATAGTTTAACAGTAAATCTATAAGACCTTGCAGAGAGGCTGTCTGCGTGCCCATCCAAGGAAGATGAAGGTTCTGAAACTAGTTTTAACTTTTTATTGATTAAGTACCAAGCTGACTGGGGCTCCTTTAAAATTGTAATGCTTGATTCTGTTCTTGTTGCATTTATCTAACCCTTCCCTTCCTAATGCATATTTCTTTAAAGGTTTTCTCTTAAGCTGTATCTGGAGTAGCTCTTCTACCTGTTACACTTCTGAGGTGTAGGCACTGATATTTATTTTTTTTTTTCTTCTCCTCTGTATTCTTAGTCTTAGGTGTTGGTTGATACTTCAAATAATAGGATTTCTTGGCTGTCCAGGCTTACAGTTGGAGAGCTTAATGCAAGTTGCATTTGAGCATGTATCTCCAGCCGTTAACCCCAACTGCTAAAGTGTATTGCTCAAAAAACTGAAGGAAGGGGCATTTCACTGGTTAGGTGGCCACTTGAGTCACTGGGTAGGAGCTTGCAGAGGCATTGTAGGAAGCCTGTACGTTTTAGGGAAAACCGCCATTACCATGAATTAGCTGTGAACATTTGCAAACTCTGAGTAATTTATGATCAGAGAGGAACAAACAGAGGGTTTAGTACCACCAGTAAGGAATATCCTTCAGAGGTGTGGCTGTGATCTCTAGTGGGATTACTCAAGTAGATAAAGCTACCCGCATGTCTGACTGCATGCAAGGTAAACGCACCTGGAACAGTGCCTCAAGTAGCATTTGGGTCTGCTGTGTAACAGTGTCTGTGCAACGCATCTCCCGTTTTAGAGAGGCCAAATTTTCTTACCTATGTGGGGACTGGAGTCTGGATATGGCTAACCATGATGGGAAGTCGGGTTTCCTGCAGAATGAGCGTAGCTCCTCCAGAGCTCTGATAGTTTCTGTTTCCCCTTGTTCTCGATACTCCTCTTCAGTAAGGCACTTAAACACTAACTTTTTTGATTTAAAGTGGTTCTTCATTTTTCTAGAATGAAATGAAAACAATTAGCATTTCTAAAATCTTCTGGTACATAATTATTGTTGTCCTTTTTCTCTACTACCCGCTATTAACACACATTAATCACTTTTATCCTTTTAAGAGGACAAGCTACATTCTTGCATTAAAATTTTAGGACAAGGTGTCTAATGTTTGCTAGCCTGTTTACCCTAGGTCTTAACCACAGTTGTAGAATTCCACAGAATGACACTTAATGAGCTTCAGATGAGCTTTGGATCAGATCCTTACTGCGTCTGCGTGGACTAAAATCTCATAGAACTAAATAGATGGCTGCTTGCTCAGCCATTTTTAGGTGCAATATGCAAAATGTGTCTCTGCAGAGATATGGGCTGAATCAAAACCCAGTCTGCATATGCAAGTTAGAAGATAAGCAATGCTCTAAGTCTGTTATGAGTTGTTCATGTTGTTTACTAGATCACTTCTCTTAAATCTTGCATTAAATTACAAAACTGAGTAGTTTGAGGCCTAAATGTTTACAATCTGATGTTTTTTTAGCTGCTGCGTAGCAATGTATAATATAATTAGATATCAATTAGAAAGTGTGCCATGTTCTGTTCCCTTCTGTCGACTGCTTTCAATTTAAATGTTGTGATGAGTTAAGATAAGCAAGGGCTGGATGCCCATAAAACTTTCAGCTCTGTATAAAAACACCTGCTCCAACCAGCAGCATTTACTCTCCTCCTTATTTCCCTGTAAAGCAAGAACGAACTGTGGCCCTTACTCAGGTCAAATGGTAAAGGTCTGCCTGGCTCAGTGGGATCAGTACTGATCTTAAATACCAGTAATGCAAGATTCTTAGTTATTTTGATATAGCTGCTGCTCTGAACTGTGTATCTGGCATCATGGCCTCACAATTTGGTGCTACTGCTTAGTGTTTTGAAACAGAAAAAAGCTCCATTCTCCTAAGAGAAATTTGTAGAGCTGTACTTCGGTGCCTTTAGGCTTTATAGAAGGATCAGTTCATGAAAAAGAGGTCCATGCGGAGAACAAACTACTGTGTTTCAGGGTAGAACAGGTATGTTCTGCCTTCTGTGAACTTGTAGCCAAATCTACTCATTTCAGAGCAAGCTGAACATGCTTACATCAGGTAAGTTTTGATCCTATATGTTGCTTTTGAAACAGTTGGTGCTTCTCAGCTGCAGGCAAAAATCAGTCTTCAACAAATGATAAATTCTAGCTAAAATAAAAAAGCTTCAACCCAGTCCACAACTTCAACATCTAAAAAGAGCACAAGAGCAAAGCAATATGTTCTTCAAAACTAATAAATGCGTAAAACACTAAAAAAAGAAATTATTTGTTTTTTTCTTTTGGTTATGCCAGTTCTAGCCTTTGCCTCCTCCTGGTTCTCTGCAGTTCAGCAGAAGTCCACAGGTTTGGAACAGTCTGCACTAAAGTCTGGATGCCATCACTGAAGGTAAAAAACAGATGTAAATTGGCAGGGCTTTTTAGAATCTTCATTTGAGTGTTGTATTTGTGACAAAACATGCTTCAAATTCAAGGATGAGCAAACATGTTTTTCCCATATTGCTAATGAAAATACTTAGCAAACTTAAGCTACATATTGCAAGCAGTTTCCATACCAAATGCCACAATATAAATGGGGCTGAGGGAATACAGGGGAATGTCTCCACAGTGACAACAGATTGTTTCCGCAAATTAAAAGTAGACATGTACATCTAGGATAATAGCCTTGGAAAACTAAAATCAATGGAAACTATTATTTTTGTGGATACAGGTTGTTAGTCTCTGAACTCTACGCTAACCTACAAGGACTCACGTTTTAACACCTGCTGCCTAGGTGATCATACACTGTTTTTTTCCTGTAATTCAGTACAAGTTACCTGCAGATTCTCTCGCTACACATGAAACCAAGGCAGTATTGCTGCAGTCTGATCAATCAACCAAACAGAAATGGTTTGGTTACCATATGCTTCAGACTAGAAGGTGCTACATTTGTACTTAAGAGCACAGTCACATTTCTCTGTTCTCCGTAGAACAAAACTCGTGCTTAAAACTGCCAAATGGAAAGTAATTAAATTCCTGTGTCTCGGGGATTTACACCTTTTCTATTGCAGATTTACATTTGGTAAAAATATGAAGTAGTATTAGAAATTCATAAATAGTTATTGAAGTGTAAGGTTTTTTCCATTGTCAGCCTCCAGTGTTTCCTGGTGGTACATTCACAAATACATACAAACCTGCCTATGTGACAAGCAGCACCGAGGGGGTAACACAAGCCTTTGGAACAGAGGCAGACTGCTATTACTGCATACGCAACTTGAGGTATGGTGACACCACAGTAAATCAAGACAAAGGCTGTTAGTTGTAGCGTCCATGTAAACAAGGTTATGCTCACTTCAGTGGTAAGCGGTCCGTGCTGATAGCAAGTGGCAAAGCTGGCAATTCCCACAGCCAGAAAATACCCTGTAGAAACAGGAAAGAAGGACATGAAGGAAAAGATGCAGACTACCCATATAAACTTCGTTAGTTTGGTTCACAAAGTTTGCAACTACTGTGACGTATAGCCTGCTGTTTCTTGTGTTGTCTTATAAGATACCTGCATTATGTTGTATGTGCTCTATATTTTGAAAGTGTGCAAGGAGTTCACAAGGGGATCTAAGAACAGCCTGTAACGCTACGAGCTGCACATGAATGCTCCCCATGCAAGAATGCCAAGGCAGGTGCCAGATCAATAGATTTGTCAGCCCCTGCAGCCACATCCAGTTAGCGACTTACGCATCCAGTTCCCAGATCCAGCAAAATACAAACCAGTGTAGCCGGCCTTTTGCTGTTACAGGGAAAGTCTGTAATGGCAAATCAATGAACAAATAATACAGACAAAATCTGCTCTTAAAGCTGCTACTGGCCCACTACATCAAACTCCTTATTTAATGATACAATGTGAATAAATGCTCATTTGAGTGGATTAGGAACCTTTGAGCTATTCCAATGTCTATGGTTTAGGAGAAAAACTTACTCCATAAATCAGTCACTTGATTTTGGTTCTTACAGGCAGGTATTCATCTAACCACTAAATTAAACCAAAATCTGCTGTGTGTTTTTTTGATAATTTTCTTACCCAACAAGTAGTTTCTGTGTTCAGACCATAACCACTGCATATTTTCTTTGAAGCAGTAAATAAAATAGAGAGAGGACATCCAGCAGCCACTCATTAAGATCCAGAAGGTACTGTGCTGGAAATTTAAAAACAATTAAAACAATTTTAGAAAATAAAAACCATTTCAATTCAGAATTAGGACCATTGTGTGCAAGGGAACTCACAGGCAAAACCAGATGTGATATTCAGTAGACCTACAGGGCTTATGATCTGTGTTCGACTTCTACTGTACAGTGCTCTGCATGCTACAACTAAACAATAACAATTCCAAGTGGAGCAACTGCATCTCTGTATTTGTGTATTGTGTCCCAGTGTCATGGTATAAGTGTACTGCAGTGTATTGCCAATTAACATATCTCAGCAATACTGTGGGAATGCACAATAAGGCTTTGTAAAAGTAAAGTAAAAATTCACATGTGCCTTGCAATGAATTGTCTCTGGTGAACGGAAGAGAATCTGTCCCAGCGGCCACTAAAACTACATTTTGATTTAGACTGATTCATAAATTCAAAGTTCAGCTTAGCTTCAGTCCAATAAAAGTAATGTATGTTTCAGAATAAACTCTTCTCATACATCAACAATCTTCTCTTTACTTTAAAGTCAGGAGCAAGCTAACAAGAACTTGATTCTGACCTAATTATATTTACTCGACGTAAGCAATCCTGCAGTCATTTCAGCAGAGTTACCTGGCCACAAAACCAGACCAAGGTCAGAATCTGGCTCTGTACTCTTCACTTTCTATATTATGATGTTGAGGATGATGATTATTACTATTTTGTTTTATAAATGTAGATTTACCCTTGGAATAAACCTTTTAAGTGTCAACAGGACAAAGACTAGCAGAGCAAGAACACCCAATATTATTCCAGAAAGGTAAAAGAACTTGGTACTCCTGTAAGAGAACAAAAGAGAATACAGTGAGAAGTATAATTCGTAATTGGTTAAGATGCCAACATTTGTAAAAACAGCAGTGATCTTCAATATGAATTTAACACAGCTGTTAAGTCACAGTTGTAGTACGTGTATAACAGGCTCAGTTCAGATGCTAAATCCATGTAAAGAAAAATTCTCGGCAGATACTTTAAGGTCACTAGAAGTGTTACAGGCTAGGTGATAGTGTTTGTTTTTTTAAAGCTTACGCTATTTCTGACTTCAGTGATTTCATTTTCTTCCATGTACCAGTATGGTTCTGTACTGCAAGTTTTATTTTTTTAATTTAAAATGTAAAAAAAAAACCCAAAACCATAAACCCACAGGGTTTGGTTTTTTTCCTAAGCTTATGGATTTATAAAATCTAACTTTTTAATTCAGAGTTAACTGTATAAAACCTGTTGCTGCTCTGCTTGTTTTAGAGGTGCCTCCTGACAATTAATTTGTGACTCATTTTGCTTTGAAGTTATGGGCCGTGTGTTTTGCTGTAATAATTAAGTATCCTCCCTTACATGCTATGCAAAACGTGCAGCAAAAGAAGGATGGGGAAAGGTTGGCACAAAGGTGGGGGCAGACAAGGCCCCAGATGACCTCATCCTAAGCATTTCTCCCTGCAGGAAGGCAGCATAATACACGCAGCATTATTTAGCATTCAGCTAACCTCACTGATCTACAAGAGGGAGAGAGAATTTTTCTAAATCCACACACTTGCTCACTGAGGATTGTCTTGGTGTTGCCCAGTGCAGGAAGCTTGGATACAAGAATCCTAACACAGCTAAGTGATTAATAGAGTGCAGCACTCCAAGATATGTCACAATCTGTCCAAACACAAATGGTATGAAGAAGTTTTAAATATATGTTCAGTTTCCTTATTTCCCTTTCCTAAAGAACCGCCTCTTTAGCTAATAAAACAGACCAAAGATGCACAGGCTTTGGGAAAGAAGGTCAAAAAACCAGCAGCTAGTACTTACCTGCTCAGGCTGTTTGCAAAATGGAACAGAAAAATTCCAGCTACAAACAAAACCAAGAGCTTTCCATCTAGCACTGAAAAAAAAGGGGGGGAAATAGAAATGGACTTTAGACTAATTCAATCTGAAATGTTGATTATATAAAATATCAACAGAAAAGTCCCAAGCTTCTTACAGAAGAGACAGTACATTCAGTAGCTTGGTATTGCCAGTGTTATCTGTAAAGTGTTAAACATTGCCAGTGTTAAACTGAAAGCTTTTTTTTTTTCACTTACTTTCTCGTTTCACACTCACAGTGTACAGTTCGGTTTTGAAGGGCTGTATTTTGAAACAAATATCCTCTCCATATTGTTTTATGCTTATGAAAGTTTCTGTAGATGTCTCTGGTTTCCAGAAGATTTGAACAGCACATGCAGCAAACTCAAAAACAGTTTCTGAATTACGACAGTTGCTTTTTTCTGAAATAGGCTCAAACCTGAACATTTCTCTGCTGTTAACTTTTACCTAAAAACACACAACAGAATACACAAAGAACTAGCTCAGAATCACTGGGTTTTTTTCGTTTTTCCTGAACTATATAGCATATCAACCATACATGTGATAATGCAAATCAGGATAGAAAGCTCAAGAATAAAATGCTGGTGCCACTCTTAGTCAGCAAGCAATTTGTAGCGGGGAAAAATCTTAACTTCCTTCTTTTAAACATTTACTCCAGGAAAGCTTGTGTGACTGCTGGAGGGTTTCACCACCTTAAGTCTGCTACCATTGATAGAAACATCCACAGCAAGTTCCTGAGGAAAAAAGTCCTGGCAACAGACAAAGAGATGTTCCACTTCCTTATATCTAAGAGTAAATTCCTCCAACATAGATGAAGTGAAACCATTTCCTTCCCTTGTCCAGACATACTTTCCAGGAATAAAAAAAGGAACCACATAGATATTCAGCTTGTTCCTTTATCATAAAATGGTTAGAGTTGCAAGGGACCTTGAAGATTATCTAGTTCCAACCCCTTTGCCATGGGCAGGGACACCTCCCACTAGACCAGCTTGCTCAAAGCCCCATCCAGCCTGGCCCTGAACACCTCCAGGGATGGGGCCTCCACAACTTTCCTGGGCAATTTGTTCCAGTGCCTCACCACGCTCAGAATAAAGAATTTCTTCCTCGTATCTAGTCTAAATCTTCCCTTTTTTACTTTAAAGCCATTACCCTTTGTCCTATTGCAACATGACCTGCTAAAAAGTTTGTCCCCATCTTTTTTATAAGCCCCTTTTAGGTACAGGATGGCTGCTATAAGGTCTCCCTGGAGTCTTCTCCAGGCTGAACAACCCCAACTCTCTCAGCCTGTCCTCACAGGAGAGGTGCTCCAGCCCCTGATCATCTTCGTGGCTCTCCTCTGGACCTGCTCCAACAGGTCCATGTCCTTCTTATGTTGAGGGCTCCAGAGCTGGATGCAGTATTCCAGGTGGGGTCTCCTGAGAGTGGAGTAGAGGGGCATAATCACCTCCTTCCACCTGCTGGACTTGCTTCTTTTGATGCTATTTTTTTCTTTTAATATATATTTTATGTGATGCTATTATTTATTTATAGCTATTATTGCTTCCACTGTTAAGAGATTTTTATATTGTTTCAAGCTAATCTCCAACCATGCTTCTTGTAAAATGACCCTCTTACTCAGAAAAACGGAAATGCACTGCTACTGCTGTTTTTTCATTAGTCACAATCCAATACACCTTTGGTTCCTATGCTGTAGCCTGGAATGCTACAGTGAGTGATTCACAGAACTGCATTTTATCCTCAAATTTTAAAGTTTTATAAGGTCATTTGGTGATAAGCAAAAACATTTGTTGCAGAGTTTAACAGTGGTCCATCAGTAGAAAAGGTGTGCAACAAAATAATGTGCAACACTAAGTTAATGTTCTTGTGGCTTCATACTATAAGTCTGGTTGACATCCTTCTAATAGAGACCAAAACTCACTGCATCTGAAGTGGAGGATCACAATGTTGCATTTTTATTATGGTCCTACCTACACACCGTTCAAACTACTAATTATAGAGAGATACTGCTTTCCTCTTGCTAACTGATCATATGCTTTGCTGACAGAAGGTCATGTGAAATGTATTGCATATCTTAATGATCCCCAAAACGGCCCCTTACCTGAACAGTCGACCAAACGTACTGTAAGTGAAATGTTCTGTTTTGCACATAGCAGTAACAGTTTTCATCCCGTTTCTGGATGACATCCATTTCCTGCAAAAAGCTACAGTTTCTACCTGGGAAGGGGGGACAGAAAAGTTAATTTTAATCATGTGTCAAACACAAATGTATAATCTTCCTCCATTTCATCGTTGCATATGCTGAGGGAATCATAAGGAATTTACGGATAATCAAACAAAAAAAGGATGCTGCAGGGTAGCCTGGTTCAATATGATTTAGGTGAAAACTCAAATCAGACTTCTAATCAAGTCATTTAGGCTCCAGAGTAAACTAAAACACCTTTGGAAGAAACCCCAAAACTTAATCTAGGGTGATATTTTTTAAAAATGTAATCTGTAAAAGGTTGGCTTTGATATCGGTGCTTTGATGGCACTGGAATAGGGCCTCTGGGCCAAATTCACTGCTGGCACGAGTGGGTGTAACTCCACCGGAGCCGATGCTTATACCAATGGTGAATGCAATTGTGGGAGTCTGAGCAGGTAAACAGGCTTACATATTAAAATAGTCATTTAGCACATGACATGGCTGCTGATCACAGAAATCATACTCCTCTCCCTCAGAAATGTTTCTAATGTTAAATAACACAACTCTTTAAAAAAAAAAAAAAATTCCTGACATTGTCCAGCCATGACATGTAATAGCGCAACTGCACTGATAGCTTCCCCTAAGTCATCAGGGATGCTAATTGGTCTAACTCTCCTGAAATGTTACTGATCCCCTACAATCTTCAGAATTAGATTGCACTTTTGAGCAGAAATACACCTAAAAGATTTCGGAGCAAACTGAAGAATAATATACATTCCGATCTATATACATGTGTAAAATATACCCTACAGTGCGTTACCGCAGTGTTCCAGGAACATAATTAAAAAGGAGAATAAAGGAAATAATTACAGACCTGAACAGAGGGAATCATCTGGCTCAGTGAATAGAAAATGTCGGTCTAAGCCAAGCTCAGTAATAACTGCTAAAACACTGTCATACGCTCAGAACAGCAAAACGAATATGTGCAAAACAGTCTCAATCTGGACAAGGAGATACTGCTTGCAGGTAAAAACCTGCCCTGTCTCTATAAGGAAGCTGAACTTAGGCTATATTATTTTTTAACCAATTTAATTAAGCCAATGAAAAAACCTGTGTGGATATTCTTCTGTAAGCTTATTAAGTCATTCCAGAATTAAAAGTGTCCACAGATGATCCTGCTAAAGAAAATTGTTTTAAACTTAAAATTGGGGCATTTTCATAGTGAAAAATTAACCATCTGATTAATTTTCATCCACGGCAAATCCAGCGGGAGGGAGCACAACCCTTCAGACAAGGGCTGGCTGTACCTCTTGACAGGCACTTCCATAAAGGCCATCAGAGGAAGTCATAAAAGGATTCATTCGTCTCTGAGAAGCATTGCTGGCTGACACAGCGAGCAGGTGAGGCTGAGCACTATCCAGGGCTAAGACTGAGATAACCCAGTGACAGGAAATGGCAATACCCTAGCAGGACCAAAACGCCGCCGAGAGTGCCCACGCTCCAGGGTGCATTAGGATTTTCTGCCACTATGGATAAACTATCCATCCACATTAGAAGTAATGCCATCCATATACAATGCTAGAAAATGCCTTCTTATCCCCCTCAGTTTTAAGGCAATTTCTGGTGAAAAATCATTCGCTTCAACCATGGCATCAGCTCCATAGAGTGAAACAACCACGCTCCAAAAGGAAAGATGCTTCTGAAGAGGTAACCGTGAGATGGAGGAGGACTGTAGCTACCGTGAGGCCGCAGGGAGAGGGCAACGCGCAGGTTCTGAGATTGTGAGCAGTGGAGAGAATGGGCATCTGCTGCAGAATCCGCAGGATGCCCAAGACTCGGGCATGTCAAGGCAAGGGCGGGAAGCAGTTTCTTGAGTTACGTGTCATTGCTAGAACTGAGAATAAACTTTAGCATTTTCCAGTGCCCTCGTTAATGAAGATCTGCTCTGCACTCCTGAACCAAGCTACTGAGGAAGCCACAGGGAGTAACACACACTCCAAGTGTGTTCCCCACGCCAGCCGTGCCCAGCCTCCCACCCTTTGCCACCACAACGGAGGAGAGAGGCTCTCGCTCCCTCTCTGTTCATGGCAGTTCTGCCAGGCCAAGCCCCGGCGCCTGCGCCCGCCTGTCCCACAAGGCACCCGACAGAATATCCCTGTGGAAAGTGAACGCAGATGGGACAAGCAGGAGAAACCAGCAAAGCGCCCCGGGGACACGCCGGACCCCCCGCAACGACTTTTTAACCCTCGGCCGAAGCGGACCGGGACGCAGGCGGGCGAGGAGGCGGCGGCCCCAGCCTTTCCCTAGGGCAGCGCCATTTTGGGCAGAAGCAGGAGGCCGCGCGGGTCGCGCCGTGCCGGGGGCGGTGGAGGCTGAAGGAGGCCGGGGAAGGACGGCGTGTCCCCCCGCTCCCCGTTCTCAAGGGGCCGGGGTGGGTGGGTGGGTGGGTGTATGAGGAACCCCCCCACACCGGCCTGTGATCGCCCGGGCAGGGGAAAGGGACCCGACCCACCACCGCCAAGACTACCGCCGCCGTCCCGCCCGCGGCCTGCTCTGCCCCGCCGCCGCCGGCAGAGCTCTCCCGCCCCCGCGCCGGCCCCTGGGGGCGGGAGGGGAAGGCCAGTACCTGCTGACGGCGCCTCCCCGCTGCCCCCAGCCGCCCCGGCCAGCAGCAGAAGCAGCCCCAGCCCCAGTGGGGCTCGGGGGCGCTGCCAGGGGCGGGGCGGCACCGCCGGACTCATGTGGCAGCCGCCGGTTCCGGCCTGACCCCAACGGTGGCGGCGAGGGCGGGCCCCGGGCGCGGGGAAGGGGCGGCGCGGCGCGGCCCAGCGCTCCCCCGCCGCCCTTCCTTCTCCCCCCCCTCCCCCCATCCCTCTCCCCCAGGGCGGCGTTCGGCTGGCTGCGGGCTGGGGCGGCTCGGGGGGACCGGACGTGGGCAGGGGGTTCGCCCCGGTGTATCCTCAGTGCTTGCGCGGGGAGCAGGCGGCAGGCCCGGCCCCGGGCAGCGGCCTGTGTGGAGGCCGGCGCGGCCCCGCCGCCCCTGTTCTGGCCGGTGCCGGCCTCCCATCTTGGTTCTCCTTACTTGTGTTTTAGGGCTTCGGCGAAGCTCAGAGTCTGTGCTTGGGAAGGAAAAAGAAAAATCGTGCGAACGTAACAGCTCAGCAAAAGCGTTTCCTGGGGTCGTGGTCCTGTCTGCCTGCCTGACTGAAAAACGTTGACCATGCTTACTGGCCAAGGCACAAATTGGTCCAAAACCAAAGGCTGACATGAGCAGCTTGCGACCCTTCCCAAACCTCAGTGAGGCAGGCACCTCAGCTGAACAGAGGAAAGCTAATATTTGCCTCCCAATGCACCCTGTTTCCCATGTCCCCTTCCCTGCCCAGCCCCGGGGAAAGGCCGGCTCAGGTCACCAGCAGCAGCAGCAGGCGGCGGTGGAGTCAGCCGTCGAGTGACAGGCATTAATCAGACGCTCTGCCCACCCAGAGGAATTCCCTGAAGCGGATGTTACGAGGTGCTTTGATGGAGGTGAACGTCCGCAGCTTTTCTGTATTTCCTAGGCAGCCTCAAGAAGAGCCCGGAACAGGACGCACGGTTTCCCCCCGCCAGCACCGTGAAGACACGCGCTAGGTCCAACGCAGCCCAGTCCCTGCTTGCTCACTGCAGTCGTTTTACATCGCTTGTGAGTCACAGTCAGCAGTCAGGGGTGGCAAGGGCTGGAGCTTTTTTTCCTATTCTATGAAAATCAATAAACACAATTTTGCCAAGGCATTCTGGCATCACCAACGTCTATTTTTATACCGAGCCCTACACTTGGCCTTTCCAACCTACTTGCTGTGCTACGATGCATTCTCTTCCTTGTTCTTAAAACTATGCCATTTCCCTGCATGAAGGTTGCTTTTGGGTTTATTTTTGATTGTTCAGAGCTGGATCCAATTCCTGGGGGTGCCAGGATGGGCTTTTTTAACACCTGAAGGGGGCTGCCCACTGCCTCGCACCTTGTCTCGGCGCTTACATCTGCGGGGAGTGGGTGGTGCGGGGCTGCGCCTTGCCTCGCCTCGCCTTGCCTCCTACACCCGCTTGGTGCTGGCTGAGCATGCATGTAACTGTGGATTATTCCTTGCAAGTACTGAGGAAGTGGAGAACAAGGGCAAAAATAGTTGGGATTTGATAGCGTGTGCAACATCTGACAAACTTCAGTCTCCAAAGGAAGCAGCGATTGATTTATATCTTTATTTGTCTTTATGTAATTTGGGTGTTGTCTTTATATAATTTTCAGGCACTTTCTCTGGCAAATGTGGTGAAGAAAGAGATGCTGGATTTTGTGTTTACCTGCTTCCCTAATAAACCCTTAGAAATATGTTACCTCTTGGTTGCATGTCTAAACAGCAAGGGACAATCATAGCCAAGTTATTAGAGGAATCCCTTTCACATTTTCAATTTGCAGTATTTTTTTGGTTATGTTAACCTTCTTGACAGTATTTTTTCTGGGAAAGGAGACACTCCACGTTCAGTTCTCGCTTATTCCTAGAGCTCTTTGCACTTCACTGCTAATTAACTTTCAATAACTGTCGTAGGGTTACAGTCAGTCAGCATGAATCAGATGGAAAATGTAGCTTTAGGGGACTGTGCTCTGTCAAAAACGATTAGAAACCTTTGCTTGATTTCCAAGGAGAACGTACTCGCTCAAGCAGGATACAGCAGCTATTAGGCAGCGTTCTACTGCAATAAGAAATCCTTAATAAAAGAAACTTGGTGCTTTTGCTACAGCCCTCCTTCCAGGGCAGCTCTGAGTAATTATGCAGCGTTTTCTTTGCTTCCCATTTGTTTGACTTCCTAAATGGTGGTGTTGCTTAGGCCAAAGCTTGGGTTCTGAGCTTAAAGGTGGGATTTTTAACTGTTTGCTCACACAAATGATCCAAAATGGGGGAGAGGTGAGTGAGACCAGCTTTTGTCTGGGAGAGCTCGGGGGAAGACCTGGCTGTGGCAGGCAGCAATGCTGGCGGTACTGGGAATGGGTCACGTTCACGAGATGCAGCATGGAGGGCTCTCAAGCTCCATGCTTTAGACAAAATGCCTCTTCAGTAATTAAGAAGGGGGCTGGTGAGCAGTACAGAGCCATGTCCCCAGCATGAGCTTTCCTTTCAGGGTTTTGGAGCTCTGGCTTATGCCACCCAATACACTCTGGCTCTTGAAATGTTCCTTAATATCATCCGCAATGCCCTTGTCTAGCCGCTTAAAAGCTGATGTCCATGTTAGCTGTAATACCAAATCCTCTTTGTGTTGTTGAATCGTTTTTCTTCCACAGAGACCCTAGATACTCACTGCTGGTGATTTATTTGGCCTGTGCAGCCACAGAAAGAGGCTACAGCTGTGTAAGGCACTGATGGGGAGGTCCTCTGTGCTCCTCAAAGCCTTGCCGACCTTGGGCCCTAGTGCTGTTGGAGACAGCCCCTCTCCCCTACAGCATCTGCAAGCGCAAGCTGGGGACAAGGCACTCGGGCTCCCAGTTCCCACCTTGCAAAATGATGCTCATTACCCAGTTGCAGCCTACTGTTTACTTTCTAACTAGAGCTAGTAGAGGCTTTTAATTTCCAGGTGTGCCATTAAAATCTCAACTTGTGCTCCAGATGACTAAGGATGCTTCCTGTGATTCCCCCAGCTTTTGCTCTCCCTTCCCCCTCCTTACGTCAGCTAATGGGTATAATTTGTTTGCAGAGTTACAGGGTGTTTTATCTTTCTTTGGCCAGCCCCAAGCGGATGGGGGTTTGTTGAAGCTACGGCATTCCTGCTTTCTAAGAGCTGGCATGTGGGCGTTGGATTGTGTCATTTGTAGGAGGTGAACGTCAAAGGAAGTGGGATCAACTGCTGGAGGAGGTTTGTTAGCCAGGTACTTAATATTTGGTTTCCTGGAAAAGCAAGAAAAAAAAAAAAATAGAAAAACAGGCAGCCTTTGTGCCCTTAGTTTTCCCATGTAATCAGAATCACACAATATGTATACGTGCTTAAGCACAGTTTGGTTTGTTGTTTTTTTTTTTTGCCTTGGTTTATTCAGGATGGAGAACTACTGTATTTCCCTTTAAATAGTTTCACATGTTTTGGTGGATTCCATTGAGTGTTTATTCCAGTAGTACAAATAATTCGTGTTCTGTAAGTGCCCTCGCAAATAATGCAATTTATTATCAGGTACATTATGTTGTCTTTTTATTTGATGTAAAATGGTCTCTTAGAGTTAAAATTAGACAGAAGAACCATTTGAGGCGATTTTGTTCATCTCCAGCTGTTTTTTCAGGAGTGCATTAGTCTGAAGTGTTTCACAGGCAAAATACTGAGTTATTTTGGGGGGAGAAAAATGATCTATAAAAGAAAAGTATAGCTACTTATTTTTACAGTAGTTTTATGGTAATCGCTATTTTATTTGACATGTATAGATACTGAGCTAGATACTGCTCTACTAGGAATATTTCTTTGCTCTAGGTAGTAGATACCTTTTGCAGTCCTTTTTCAGGCTAAGCTTAAAAATTAATGTGAGAAATGATTTTTTTAAAGGCTACTTGTGTCCTATCTTATGTATGAGGCAAAAGGACCATATTTGTTCATTACGCTGTTTTTACTTAAACCTTTGCCTCTTTAATCTAACTGCAAGACACTTACTCTAGCTGTCCGTGCTTTTGAAAATCTATGTGCCATAACACGCATTTACCCATTGTATCCCTGGTGGGGGTCGGGCATGTCTGAGCCCGGCACAATCTGAATGTTTTTAGAGAAACCTCTCTGAGTAAAGCGGCTTTTTCCTTCTTGTACGGCTTCCGATTTACGCAGCTTTCTTGGCGTTTAACCCCACACTCGTTTTCCCGTTGCTGTCAAAGGGACCTGTAGGTCAGGAGGAAGGAAAGGTCAGTCAGCCGATGGTAAAGTGTTCACGGGAGGACTTGTTTGCAGTTGTTGGAAACACGGTCCCTCCTGACTTCAGCAAAGTATTCTGGTGTAAATTCATTGCTCTCATTGATATTACTCCTGATTTACACAACAGTAAGCAGTAAGTAAGTAAGCACAACAGTAAGTTAAGAAGCAGTGGGCCTTAAATATTTAACTGGTTTATTTTTAGCATGCCAATTGCAGCTATTTATATAGCAAGGAAGCAGTGATAAAAATCTGACTGGATTCCCCCTTCGCTTTGAATCTGCATTAGAGAGGCAGTAATTTATTTGACCACGAGCTCTTATTTATTATGTTAAATTTGCTCTGATTAATATGTTATAGGCTTCATTTTTCAAGGGCCTCTTAACCCCCACTTTTAAGCATAAGGGATCTTGTTACTTATCTAAAGGAGCAATGATGCAGCCTAAGAGCAACTGTGAGATTGCCCTGTGATGCTGTGCAGGCACTAATACCTTACATGGATTTATCCATGGGGAAAGGTCCCAAAATTGTGAAGAGGCTCCACAGTAGAGCAAACAATATGAAAGGAGCTGATATTCTTTAATAAAATCTAGTACAAAAAAAAGAAAAAGCACATTTATGGTTAGTTATTTACTTACTAATAAAATCCTAGAATAAAATACGTTCTCCTATGGGAGGCTTTTGCTGGATGTAGGACAGGCAGATGAGGGCACTGCTGTGAGTGAGCCTGTGTCTATGCCAGTGTGGCGGGGAAGGATGTTCCCTTTGAAAAGATGTGTGAAGGGTAAATTAGGTGGGTGGATGGAGGTGCTGGAAAGTAGCGTATGGTTGTAGGTGCTGGCTCTGAAGTTAGCACTTTTGGCTCTTAGGCCACTAGTTTATATGTGGCTCAGCTTAGTAGTTACCAAAATCTCTTACTTTCTTTTGATTATGAATGGTCTGTGGTAAACAGATTGGTGATCCTAGCCCGGTCTTTAGTTGGCAAATAACCACATCACAAAAGCCAAGCCCTACCACTAATGTTGGTATCCCAAATGACAGTCTTGGACACGTACCCAGGACTTCACTGGCAGCTGAACAGCCCTCACCACCGAGAGATGGGCAGGTCATCACCTTGCAGGACCAGTTGTCTTGCTGCATCCCTCCTGTGGAGAAACAGAGGACTTACCCACTGTCATGAATTTTAAAACATCGTTCCATATTTGATTTAAAAAACAAATGTTGAGAGCCTGGGAAAGAAAGAGAACTAATAGGTAACGTCCACCCCTGTGTTTGCTGTGGGAAGCCACAGGAGGTGGTACAGTTTTGTAAAGAGGACATGGGAACAGTGTCTTGTTTATGGATAAGTGCGTGCGTGTCTGTCTTGTGCTTTCAGCTTTACCTCGTATTAACTGTTGTTGCTTGTTACTACATTTATACAGTAGCCTCCAGTGATTGTTCTGGGATTTGACGAAGCACTCTTGGAAAAAAGAATTGCTAGCAGTGTTAAACAAATGTGAAAAGAATTATTCTATTTCCAGTGGTTCTTGAAAAGTAATTTTAGCCCTGATGTGCTCATCTACCTTCATGATTAATCTCTGTATTGTCAGAGGAGCCTGTCAAGCTCTTTTAGATCAAGGGATGTTGTTTTGTATTAAGAAGATTCTAATAATGTCTTCCAATTACTTTGTAATCACACTTTTACATGAATGCTGTTGCAGTTGCTGGTGTGCCATTGCACTGGTCGGGGAAAAATGAGAACTTTTGATTAGCCAGGTGCATGTTTGGTAGGCATCTCTTCTGAACTGGGCCTGTCCACAAGCCGGTAACAGGATTAAACTGGCTCAAAACCTAGTCCTTTATGTTGATGCTCTGAGCTTGAGTAGAGTAATTTGTTAATAGCCAATTGTTTTGTGGAAATCTTGTGAGGCTTCACATGAGAAAACGCTCCCCAGAAATTTGCTAAGGCAGGCTACCGCCTCTCTTTAAAAGGTGTGGAAGACAGGGGAATTCAAGGGGCCTGCTGCCTGAGCCCCGCAGGGTGCAGGCATTGCCCGGCACGGTGCCGAGGAGAGCCCCGGCGCTGTGACAGGGCCAGCCCTGCTTCTGTTTGAAATAATTGTTGCTGGCTTCGACCAAGTAAACTGTAAGAAAGACAGGGCAGACAAAGCCACCCTATCGGCGTGCAGGCCCAGGAAGGACAGTCCCTCTTACAGCTCTCGGGTACAACACAAAAATAGCCTGTGGCTCTCTGCTACCATTTGACCTGTTAAGTTTTCGGGTGTCTCGCTGTTTCCTGTTTTCTTTTACATGCATGCTCTGGATGGTCTACCTCAGGCTGTCTGCTGTTAGCACACCCATAACCAAGCACTTTCAAACCACCTAAAATTTTTCTCCTTGCTCTTTCAGAGCTGGTCTGGTCTGGGTTGTTGACCATTTCTTTTTGCAGTCTGCCATCGCGTACCCGTGCACTGCTGGACCCCTTCACCCCACACCCAAATGAAATCCACTGGTTTGCAATTGCCATTACCAGCGAAGTATGCCGGCATTCATCCCCTCTCTTCCCAGCCCTTCTGGTGTTTTTAAATTTCTGCTTTTCCTGCTTTCAGAGGCAGTCGTCCTTCATCATAAAGTTTATAAGCATCTCCAGGCAGGCTGCTTAATGGCTTTTTTTCCTTATCAACTCAGAACTTTTTGACTGCTGCATTTTTTCCTATCTAAGTGCAAGCATGGGAGAGACTAAGAAATAAGTGCTATTGAATGATTAGGTAGAGATATGTGAGTGGCTTTGCTTGATTAATAGATTTACATTGTACATTACCCATAGGCAGCTTTCCAGTGTCTTTCCCTAAATTTTGCTTAAAGGGCTATCTTTTGTAAAATACAGATAAGCAAGAGATCCTTGGTGCATGTGTGAACGTCTAGGTAGGGAGAGCCAGGATGTACAGTCATTTTGCTCCTGCTAGTCACAGCCACTCCTGCAGGCGCTTAAGGAATGCAGGATGTGCCCCAAATAGGTCTTTACAAATATTCCTCTCTGCAATCATTTCAGCCTTTCCCGACATTCATATTAGCTCTTGCTGACAACAATAGGATTTTCGTGACGGTGACTGCAGCAGAGTACAAATGCTTTTTTTCCCTTTCATGCCAGCTGGAAAGTGAAGGTAAAGACTTGCTATACTGACTCAGATGAAGGGTTGAACAAGCCCGGGCTCCTATCTCTGGCAGTGGCCAGAGAAGCCTCAAGAGAGTCGAAGAACAAAACAAGCATAAAGTAATACTCTTCCCCACTCCATACTCACTTTGCGAGGAGGGTTTCCAGCTCTGGCATCTATTCTGACAGGATAAGAAAGAATAACTTAAAGAAACGGGGTGGCGAGGCGAGAGGCGTTCTCTTCAAAGTACCAGCAGGGTTTAGTTTTCTGATCCAGTGCCAAATGCAACAGAGGTACTTGCCAAATGCCCTTGCGATGGGACTTGTCCCAGGGCTTTACAGTATTGCACCTCGCTGTCTGCGCCCTGCTGCTCTGCTTCTGCTGGAGTCAGTGGGGTTCCTCTGATGTGGAGGCTGCTGCCCAGCCCATGCGAAAATCCTCCTGCTTCTGTCTGCAGGGCACGTCTCTGGAGCATGAAAGAGCAGGAGAGCCCTGTCCATGCCGTTAGCAGTGAGTGAGAACTGTAATTTCTTCTTGGCTAGTTGAGACTGGAGAAGGACAAGTACGCTGTGCAGGGAGACAGCCTGTTTCACAGTACTGTGTCGTTTATCACACCGTTCTGTGGATTGAGACCACCTTCTGAGAGTGAGGGTAGATGCTGGGCTGGTCCCTGCGGTTCCTACCATCTACTCATAACCAACCTTGTATCATACTCCCGTTTCCTTGGTGTGTGGAGCCATGTTCAGTCTAGTTATAGATCTGGTAAAGGTTGTGGCATCAGTACCAGGCTCCTCTGAGGCACTGGCACCTGCACAGTCCCACCTCAGGATTAGGCCTGCTGGACTATGTATACATTTACGGCAGAAAATGCATGAGAGATGGAGGCACAAGAGTGACTCCAGGTTGGAAGCTGAAACTCTGTTTCCATGAGATGCCAGCTTTTTTAACTGCACAGCACTCTTCTGGCCTTTCCAGTTGTATAAGACGAGTATTAAAGCAAAGGGATATTTCATATGTGTGTCTTTCCATTTTGATGTCAAAGGGTTAAAGTTAACTGAAGAGTGAGCTTCTGAGTTGGGCATTTTCTTTCACTCCTGAAAAAAAAAACTTTTCAAAGTTTTTAATCTCAAAAGCAGCGTAGTCTGGAAGCATCAGCTTTTCTTCTGTGTCATTAAACCTCAAGCCTGAATTCCCAGACCTGCATTTCCAAAGGAAAGCATCCATAGGCAGGTGTTATTTGCCAGCTGACTTGGACCTTTGGCAGTTCCTAGCTCCGAGCAAGCTTCCTTGGCGTAGCGACACACCACAGAACTGGTAAGCTGGCAAACACCATTCCCTGCTTCAAAGAAGTTACAAGTACCAAACACAGCAGGGGATCCTGCCAGCTCCCTAAGCCAAACAGACTGCAGTCTAAGGAGGTCAGAAATAGCTTAGACACACCTGGAAACACTCATAAAGCACTTGAGCCTCATCACTGTTGCTCAAGGTGGCCAGCAGCTCTGCAAACATTCAAAAGATGTGTGAGCCAGGCAGGTGTGGCTTCAGCAGCTTGAATGCCCAAAAAACCCTCAGCAGGTTAAAATCACGCAGCTGACACTTGTCCATTTCTTAATTTGTTCGTATATATGCCTCTGTAAGCCCTTCTGTAGGGAGAGAAGATCCTGCACTTTTCCAGGTACTCGGATGCGGAAGGGACAGGGTCAAAAACATCCATGGTTGTGCTCAAAGAAGGGGGGGGAAAAAAGCAGTGCCCACTGGCATCAGGCTGGCAGAGGCTCAGAAACATTCTTCTCCACAGGTGGGTGACCGCTGCTGGTGGCACAGCTCTGCTCCTGCCCTTCCCATCTACCCTGCCCGCCGGCAGCAACAGCATCTTGCGTGGCCATGGGATGCCTCTAGAAGAATGTTAATTTTTGGAGAAAGACAGAGTACTGCCATTTATTGAGAATTAGACACTTTTAAAATGTTTCTATGTGACCAAAACTTGCAATGCTCAAAATCATCGGCCAATGTTATGTAGTCATAGATCTGTCTGTAAAGGTTTCCCGTTGGTTTTACTTCCTAGCTGTGCATTGCAGCCGGGTGTTATATTAGTTTCTTTGGCCTTGAGATACACCATTGTTACGTCCACTGAAAATGGAGGCTTCAAACCTTGGAAGAAGAACAGCAGAAATCGGAAGGGTTACCTATCATATGCATAAAAACTGGCAGCTGGGGGAAATAGAAATGGGGAGACTCCACAGGAGCAATGGTTAGCGTGTTCCTCAGCCTCTTCTAGCAGAACGGTGGAAGGCATTTGGGTTTGCTGCACTCCCTTTATTTGAAGGATAATTAACCACTAAGCTTTGAAGTCTTACCTTCATGGCTAATGTGCGGTGAGGATGCCCAGAAATGGAGCCAAGTGCCGAGACCGCACCACCACTCGGGGTTTCCACGGTTGTGCTGCAGCTGGGACAAGCTTTCAGTGGGCATCTGCACCAGCTGCTGCCACTCTTGTTCTGGGCGTTCATAAGTAGAATTTCCTTCCTCATGAGAAATACGGATGAGATTTAAATTGTTTTGGTGATTTTGATGCAGAGCAATGGTATTATAGATACTGTGCTGTTATTGATTTAGTAGTATTCATTTTCAGCACGGCTAATGGGTAGCCCGCGCAAACCTCACCATGCATTGCTTGATGTTCCTCAGAAGCGGATGTTCTTTGGACAGAGTTTCTTGCTCCTTGATGCTGCTATACACCATGTTCTTTCCAGTGCAAAGGCAGCATTCCTCATTTGTTCTGTACTGGCATCTGCAGGAAAGAAAATCTTCAGTTCCAGGCTGAAATAATTCCTCTTTTGTAGTAGCTCTATGCTTTCGGCATACCGGGAGCAGAACATCAGACTAGAACCAGGCCTTCTGCTTAATTGGCTTTAGAAGCGTGCTTATTAGTGCTAACCACGTTCTTTAACAGCCATGGGAAAGTTGAACACCTTGGCAAATTCGTTATTTCACATTTAAGACTTGTGCTTTTACAACTGGTTCTCTGTAGCGTCACATCCTGAAATTGGGTTTACTGGTATCGTGGGGGTCATGGCACGCATCTGCAGGACCATATTTGACTTTTGGTACTTTTTGTTACTTCAAGTGGCAGCATTATGCATGAAATGCTTGTAACAAAGCCAGGCAAATATCCTTCTGATGTTCTCGGTCCTATTGCCAGCGCTGCTGGAATAGGCGTTAGAGCATCTTGAAGGAGCTACCTTGGGCAGAGTAAAGGTGATGCCAGGAGTAGGCAGAGTGAGGATGAGGCAGTGCGGTACCACTGTGGACGGGATACAAGTGAGCCGGGCCTAAGGAGTCTTAGTTCGGCTGTCAGTCCTCTCAAATGAGGCTTGACTACAAAAGTCAGGCAGCGGGGAACTGTGATTTCTTGCTTAAAGCTGGTATATTCTGTGCCACAGAAACTGCATTAACTCCTTTACTGACAGTGTGTAGCACAAATCCTGGATGTTTAATTGGATTTATCATGGCTATTGGGAGCATAAATGTGTTTACAGATTTGTTGTGAAAGCTTTTTTGTGTGTTTTTCTCATAGCAAGTCAACTTCCATGTGGTGCAATTATGTTCAAGATGTTCCCTGTAGCACTGGAATAATGTCAGATTATACTGCGTGTGCCTGTTGTTCTTCAAAAGGGTTTTATCTGAGGCACGATGCACCGTGTTGGAAGGAGAAAGGGAGCTCAGCCTTTTATTGAGAAAGGCATGCAAAGCTTAAAACACAAGAAATTCTGTCAAATCCTGTTGTCTTATTATAGAGAAATGCTTGTCTCTGTCTACTGAAACGTGAAACTTTTTCCCCATTAACTTCCTTCCTGCTCCATCCAGCTCTGCCAGAACTAAGTCCATCCATCTGCAGCTCACTACTGTTGTGCTGCAGCCTTTTCAGCGCTGAAAGGTTGAAGCAAACGCAGCGAGACATTTCAGAGACAAGACTCAAGGGGGGGTGTGTGGAAAAAAAAAAAAAAAAAAAAAGAGACGACTTTAATTTGGTTTGGAAAGTTTCTTGGGTTTCGTTTGGTTTGTCATCCTGTATAGTCTGGCCTATAAACTTGCAGCATGTTTGATGCAGTCGTACAGGAACCCTGCGTGAAGCCTGCTCACGTTCCCAGCCACGGGGCTGCCACCGAAGGGACGCCGTGGTACAGCAACTGCCGTCAGATGTCAGGGGCTTCAGCAAACAGTGCAGCGCTAGGGATGAAGCTGGACCCTAGTGCACCCTATTAAACTTGAAATTATTATTTTTTTTATATTAACTTGGGTAACAGTGCAATTTAACAATGCAATTTCCTGTCTGTTGGCAGTTGAGATATTAAATGTCACATCTGCCTAATACTTTCATTCTTAACTATGACAAGCTTTCCCAGCACTTCTAAAAGAGACAGTTGTGATATGTTTCATTCCCTGCTGAATGATAGTCAGAACCCAAAATTTGTTCTGTAACCCATTATTATTAATACTAATTGTTATTATTAGTAAGCCTTGTAGAGGAGTTACTCGGCAGAGCAGCGCAACAATTCTCCCCACCATGGGAAAGGTCAGGATTTTCACATGCCACCATTTCTGGAGCCTGTAACCTATTACTCTGTGTGTCTGTCGCAGGTTTTCTGATTCAAAATTGCAGTGAAGGACAATCTCCAGGGACATGGCTCTGCTCTTTCTTGCCATCTCTTTAGTCCACCCCCTCCTTACAATGCCTCTCTGTCCAAGGGGAAGCTGCTGAGCCCTTGGCTGAGGTTGGCAATGCAGTGAACAATGAAGGCGTTTGAAAACTAGAAAGCTCAAAAGTCGTGCTCCTGTGACCAGAGGGATGGATGGATGGAAAGATCAAAGAAGAGGACACAAACTTGAGAAGGCGTAGTGGGCTCTGCCATCTTAGGAAGCGAACAGAAAATGGGCTCGGTGCCTGGGATGCACAGAGCATCGTTGTTGCAACAGATATAGAATATCTGTGCTGCAAAAATGTGTATAGAAAGGCAGGAGGAGCTGGCGGCTCTGCTTAGTCTGCCTTTCATCGAGGAGGTCCTGGCAATTACCAGCCTTTCTGTCATAAGTGCTAATGAGGTAAGGGAGCGGGAGAAAGGACGCAAGTAGATCAAAGCTAAGTCAAAGGGAAAATCCATATGGCAATTGCGTACTAAAAATGAAGATGAGGCATCTCTGGCAATAAGATTTCTGGTGGCCCTACACAGATTCATGCCAGCTGAGTCTGGCCCCAGAAACTGAGATTGGGGCTCAGCTGAGAGCAGAGGAACCGTGTATGCACGCTTCAGGTAATATTTCTTGTTGGCTTAGTAAACCTAGATCTGCAGATCTACTTTGCTGATTGAAAATTTGGCCTTGATTTTAAAAAAAAAAAAAAAAAAAAAGAAAAAAAAAAAAAAAAGAAAAAAGCCTGAAGCTCTGTGCAGGTATGTAAGAATGTACCCAAGAATGTAGAAACACACCTTTGTGGGCTTAATCAGGTAGATATTTGCCAAATTTTCCAAAACAGTTTGTATGTTCAGAGGAAAATCACCATTAAAAAGCACAAAGTATACTTTACAGAAGCTCAGTGTCCAGGCCATTTTACAGAATTCAGGTTTTTACTCTGCTTCAATCTGGTTAAAAAGCCTGAAAGCTGAGCCATTTTTAAGTATTTCACAAGACTTGTGAGTCATGCAGAATCCTATCACATTTTTCCCTCTGGTTGAAATCACAGAAGTTACAAATGGCAAAAGAGCTATTAGACCACAGATGAAGAATGCTGTGTGATGGGTTGGTAATAATAAATAAATAAACCCCCCTAGTTTTTCTTCTAGTTTATAATTCCCTGGGCATGAATTCAAGAGGTAAGAGCGAAGTACCGCAGCTCACCCTCAGAAAGGAGTGGCATGCAGCTGTATCCCTTGGAGAGTCGCTATTCCTTCTCTTGGTTTCTTTATTGCTCCAGGCAAACGGAGATTTTAATACCACTCCTTTATCTCGCACAGTTAATTTCCCCACCCTAGACCAGCTCAACTTCTCTGGCAGGTATGTTGGGGGATGGTGGACCCAAGCTTTCATCTGCTCCCAAGTCTTCTGCTAACAAAATTGCCCATTTGGGATCCCACAGAACCTGCTCTGAGCCCGGACCGATCCGGGCAGGCAGGTAGGAGGTAACACTGTGTCCTATACTCTGCTCTACCGGTGCTGCTACTTTTGTAGTGTTAGGATACCTGTATCCCCTAGGTATTTTTATTACTAGAATAAATCCTGCCTGGAACTACTGCTGGGATCTGTGGGTAAGTGCTGGGCTGGCCTTTCGACTTTTTTTTTCCCCCATATTCTTATGCCCCCGTAATTGTGGAAATCCTTCTCCTTTCAGTTTCTTTTCCCTGAAACGCTGTGGTCAGACTTCTCAGATGTTGTGTTCTTTGTTGGCCAGAAATGTCTAAAGACCAAGAAGGAATTGAAGGAAAGCATTAGGCAGCGGGTCTTAGGTGACCATAAACCATAATCAGAGGGGAAGTCTCACTTTCTATTTCAGTCACCATTTTTGGAGCATGTATTGGAGGTCAGAAATTACTTTCGGCACAAATAAAAGTAAATTTAAATAACAGGAAAAAACATGCGCACTTTTTGCCAGTACTTGGTGAAATAATTGAGGGGAAACAATTATTTTTCATTGCTTACATGGTTGAAATCTGTATGATTAAACTGGTTTCTAGCTGAGGGAAAATAGCGCAGTTCAGCTACTTTGCTTGCGGCACAGAGAGGAATAATTCTGCTTCTCAACAAACCTGAAACGTTCTTGCTATTAAATAGATTTCTAATGACTTCTCCTTGCTACTTTCTTCAGGTTCCCATTTTCACACGTTTTTTCTTTCCCACAGTCACTTCATCTTCTAACAATTTCCTGCTGCAGAAAAAAAAAAAAAATGGGGGGGGAAGGGAGGAAACCCAGATCACCATAAATTAGAACTGTGCACAATGTTTTCAGTGACATCCCTCAGAGCTAGATCATTGCCACCAGCCTTACGATGGACAGCAGGAAACCCCAACCCCTGGTCCTCAGCTACATGGTGGGGAGAAAGCAGTGCTTACCAAGCGTGGCTGACAGGGTCCTCTTCCAGCATCTTGCAGCGGTTGATGTAGAGCCTAATCTACTTCCTTGTGCAATGTAAGGGGAGACGGTTAGCAGCAACCTTTGGGCAGTCAGCATCTTCCTTATTCGCCGCCACCACTGTGTAGGATCTGCCATCTGATACTCCCTTTAGCGGTACACGTGAAAGGTCACTGACAACCCTGAAACATCCTTCCATGTAAAATTAAACGTGTCCTGCTTTCGGGTGGTTGCAAAATTCCACACGTTGCAATGAACTGAGATACTAATTTATTGTAAAATATCTTTTGTGTATGTTAACTTCATGAGCTAGGTCTTGCCAATGCTAAAAATAAGTCTCAATATAGAAAAGGCTTATGGAATGAGCAATTTTGCTCTTTCCCACAAAAAAAAAAAAAAAAAATCTGTTGTCAAAACACCTATCATGTAACATCTCTAGCACTCTGTTTCTTGTGGAGTAACACCAGACGTGCTTACCTCTGCTCCTGCAGGGGTCTAGTGAGCGATTGTGGTGTCTTGTATAGTGAAGATGCTGAAGTAAGACTTCTGAAAACAGACACAAAGCTGTATTGATTTTTAAAAAATCAACTCAAGGTAAATGACTGACATGGAAAATTTTAATCCAAATTATTAAAGTTTAGCAAGATCAAAGCACCTCAAAACAGGGTTTCGTTACAGGAAATGTTAGGTAAGAGATGAAGCTCTCAGCCCTGCTAGTACTCATCACCTTGAGATGGCTCAGCACCTTAAGAAGATCATATACTGTTCTGTCTTTGAAAAGCTGGCAGCTAATTTTGAAAACAAAAAGGCCCGTACAGCGATTATTGGAGTGAACCTTGCAGCTATCCACATATTAGTCAAAGGTGACTGTGTCTTTTCTGCTTTGCTTCTTAGCAAACCCCTTGGAAGAGGTTCTGCATGTATTTCAGTTGTGTTCAATGCCTGTGTGTGACCTTCCTCACTGACGTCAGACTTGCACAGAGGAAAGCGAGCCGCAGGCTTTGGTTTTGTCTGTTTGTTGCTAAAGCCTATGTCTCACATGTCTGTGTTGACCACCAGTTGCTTTCTGACAGATCACAAGGCGAGTCTTTGTTCCAGTTCATCCAGCTGTCACTGGTGCCTTCTGAGGCACAACCACCTGTAGCAGTAGAAGACCAATTTTGCTGCTCTACCTCAAGGAAGCAGCGAGAAGAAGAAAATGGTGGGACTCCTTACTCGAGATCCAGTGGAGGTAGCCACGAGACTGGTTGCAGCTGTCGGAGCCAGTGATGCTGTGATGTGAGCTTCCAGCTGTCTCCAAGGGGTTTGCCTTGACACACGGACATGAGGTGACCAGTCTTTGTGGATCAGAGGAAGAAAAGTTGTGGTTTGTGTGTGCGTCAGTAGCAGCAGGATATCCCAAGTGTAGGTCTGAACCCCGTTGTGCTGGATCCTGTTGACGAGGCAACCCCAGTTTTAGGAGACAGGAGTATGCTGTGCAGATAGTGGCAGGTACAGATGGTGGGGATCAGTTTGATGGAAAACCACAGAGTTTAGCAGAAAAAAAAATACATTGCTCTTTCCCAAAGAGAGTGGCTTGTAGGCATTGTGGCAGGACTGCCTTAAAAGACAGTGAGATGCCTGCTTTATACCTTTGGACAGATGTTTTACCACGTGAAGAGCACTCTGAAATGCAAAGTGCACGTTTCTTGGTTATGGTGCAGTGGATTTTCCCTGTGCTGGCTTGTCACCATGGCACTGGACTGGCAACGCTGCAGATCAAAAGCTTTACGGAGCTGTACGGCTGAAAGGTTTCTGCTTTCATCATCCATTAAAAAAAAATCTAAATGGAAGATGAGAACCTGCCCACTTTAGGTTCATATGCAAGTCATTATAGGACGAGGCAACAGCAAGGTACTTTCTCAAAGATGAGTAGATGGTTGGGGCTCTTCAGGAAATCTGCAGCAAACAGGTCATTCAAAAATAACTTTTGAAGCTGTGGAAAGCGGGTAAAAAGAAATAGCTAATGTAAAGGAGAAAATGCCGATGAAAGGGAGTGTTTTATCTGATATCAGAAACTGTAGGCTTTCATTCTGATCCTGTTGTTTTTGTTGTATACAGCTTTTAGAGTGCCCTTAAGTTGTCTGAAAAGGTTATTACTTTTCCAGTGGCATTAGAAAGGCTGAAATGATATTTGCAAAGAGGGTAAGTGACTCTCTTGAGGTTTTGGCACCCACAGCTCCAGATTAACTGGAAATGCAGTCATTTAGTAAATCTGAAAATCAATGTCTCTCTGCCCTACACGCTCCAGAGAAGCCAACGTAAGTTTTGTCAGTAGGACCACTGCAGGAACACAGTATATGCCACACAAGCGACATATATCTGGAAAAATTAAGCCATCCAGAATAAATGCGGGCTCATAAGGTGGTGGCCTCTAGTCTTTTTGTCCAGACTATCTCACCCGTGAAAGTCAGGGAAGCCCTGCTGTTGGGTATATCAATGGGAACAGCAACACTTCCCTTTCTGGTATTAGCTTTGGCTGACCAGAGTTGTAATTCTTACAAATTTCTGTGATTTAAAATTGCCTCAGGTTTCTAGTTCCCAAAGTGAAAGAGCTCTGTTCAAGGTCTGGATTAGATTAAAGCAATGACTGCTAATCCAGAACTGATTCTTGAGGTGCTCCATGAGTAGGGAGGTGGCTTCAACCACGACGAGGTGAAAGGCCAGGTAAGACCTGGCAAGCAAAACCCAGCACTGGGGACAAAAGGATAATAACAATGAGGTATGTGTATGTACATACACCCATACGTACAGCTGTATCTCCGTTACACAGAAATGTTCCCTGCCTTGCCAGCAGTTGCTATCTGGCTGTTTTCCTTCCAGAAAGAAAATCCTTGACAGACTTGAAGTGATGAGTAACAACTCCACTTCATTCTATTCCAGCTGCCACACAGGCACATACGTTGGTCCCCCCGTTGGCCCAGCAAATTTGAACCTCTTAATCTTTTCTTGTTGTCCCATGTCTGCCCTATCACTTATCGGTTGCTCGCTGTTGTGATATGGCAGGGTCTCCTCTCAGCAGACACTGCAATTGTTTTTACAAGAAGGAAGAAAATAGTCTACTGACAAACAGCAGTATACATCTAGGGAAAATGTCAGCACTTAAACCCAAATCTTGCTTTTCCCTCAGAGTTGTCATTGCTGGATCCTCTGCCCTTCCTTACAAGTGGGTTTGAGGAGGTGGTTGTTTTGGCTGGAATTGGAGAGGCACAGGTGGTACCACCAGCTGTAAATTGGAGGAGGCACTTCCTGATTATGACCACTGCCTACACGCAGATCATTGCCAAGAGAGGAGCTGGAAGGCGCAGAAGCCTTCTCCTTACTTGGAAAAAGGGCCTGGAGAATAATCATCACTCCCCTCTCCCGCAGGCTTTCACCTGTGGGCTTTGGGCTTCTTTGCAAGCTCTTGGCTTCCCAAAACATTGTGATGTGAAAAACCTTCAGCCATCGTTAAGACATGGATAAACTGAGGTACCAAGTATTTAAATTCATGCACCTCACGTTTAGGCACTTGGGTCCGTATAAAGGCACCAGGAGCTCAGGAGATGCAAGAGCACAGCGGATTTGAAAGGCAGCTTGCTTTTTTAAAGGACTTCATCGTGGATTCAGATGTGTGCTTAACCACAGCAAAGTAAGTGGTGAATGAATAACTCCTTGATCTTTGCGAGGTCAAGATTTTGCCCTCTGGCTTTAAACCCTTGTGGTAAGAGGCTTGTGCCGAGCGAGCACACGCCGGGGTCTCCTGTGAGCACTTTGGGATGTTGCTCTTGGGGGGGTGGTGTGTTTTTGCAGGGCACTGCTGGCCACCTGTGTAGGCAGGACCATCCTGGTCTCAACTGTGAGCACACGCCACCATTTGCAGTTAGGTATTTTTATTGCCAGGTCACAATTATTTTATTTTAATTATTGCCTGGTGCTCATGTCTCCACCTTCACATAATTAAGGCCTCTTCTGCTGGCCCTGACTTGCCTTGTCTTCAGGAAATTTAGGGTGCTGTGTCTCCTTATTTGCTGAAAGCCCTTTCCTTGGTCCCTTTGGCCCATTGCCACCTCACAGTCTTGGTTTTCATCCTGTCCCCTAACCGTGGGCCCACTGCACAGCGAGCAGCAAGCGAGGGAGAGGCGTCGGAGGATTAACCCACCACCGCGTGCTCCTCGCCCACGCACACGAGGAGGGAGCCAGATTAAAAGATTAAAGTTACAAACTGAAAACCCCCTCAGGCTACTGATGAGATCTGAGTGGCTGGCTGCGAAGCCAAACTCCCACTCTGGAGGTGCGGTGCCGCGCGCGCTGTCGCTCACGCCGGAGCTGCCGGCTCCCTCCATCCCTTCCTGCTGACGGCTCCGGCTATTTTTACAGACCAAGAATTAAATAATAAACTAGTTTTGCCCTGAAGGAAGGACCTGAGCAATGCTTCAGCGATGCCTGGGGGCTCAGGGTTGGGATGAGGGCCAGGGCTGGTGTGTGAGGGGTGGCAACCGGTAGCCACTGATGGTGGTAATGAGATGACATGGGGAGGATCGCAAGTCCTTTGATGCTTTCCCATTCCTCCAGAGAGGTCTCATACAAGCCTCGCCCTATCAAACCTACTGCTAGATATGCCCACAGTTTTAGATTCCTTTCTGCTGCTTGTTAGTGTATTTTCTCACTTCCCCACCCCCCCCCCCCCCCCCCCCAATGTATCTTCAGTAAGACTGGACAAAGGATGGTCTTTTTGGTTTTATGGCTGACAGGCACAGAAGTAAAATTGTGTCCCAAACCACAATACTATTTCCGTGCCTGTGTCTGTAGGAATGACACAAAATGAAATGAAATTATTTTTATTTGACCAAAGTAGTGAGTCTGAGCAAGATGACGATTCCATTTAATACTTGGTGTACTAAGGTCTCAAAAGTAATTTTTCCCCAATTTTTTTTTGGTTGTTGTTGCTGTTGTTTTTAAGTTTTGGAGGGGCTTTTAATCAGAAACAGACCATTTCAAAGCAAAAGGTTCAGCTCTACTATTTTGAAAATGTTGAAATGGTATATTTTGACATCTCAGAAGTTTCCCCTCCTCCTCCTCCCTGTACTTTTCAAATTAATCTCTTCGTCAGACACAGACTGAACCTGTGAAGATGTTTGGTTCCTCCAGGGCTCCGTGTTTCATCGCATTTCCCAGCCATCGCGTGTTTTGCCCAGCTCTTCCCAAGTGCTTAGGTGACACCAGAGTGGAGTGAGCGCTGGTACCTTGTTGCCCTTGCACAAAATGGTGTGGTGGTGTCAGGCAATGGTGGCCAGGCAAGCAGGTGATAGTTTGACCACCAACTGCCCGTTGTCCAGCCCTTCCCCACCTTTGGCTGTAGAAGCCTGCATCGCTTGGGTCTCTGCCTCAAGGCAGGACAGCAGCAGGACCTGTGTTTCCCAAAGGACTGAAACGGGCATGGCTAAAGTACCACGCAGGCACAGCTCTAAAATGGAGTAATTTCCGGGTTTGTCCCTGTTTTGATGAAGACTAAATGAGAAGTTTTAGCAAAGTCTTGTTTTATGAACTGCATGCTTGCAGAGGTCTTTGTCTGTGATGAATCTGTATCCTCGAACTGATTATAATTAGCGCACTATTTTATTTACGTAGGATCAATCTAATTCAGATGACTAGATGAAATTCTTTGATCTTCAGGGTACAAGAGGTGAGGCTATGATCACTTTATACAGTTGCTCCTGGCCATAAAATCTATTCATTTGAAAATCAATAGAAAGATATCACTTGCAGCGTTGATGAGATAACTACTTCTGCTACTCAGCCCTGACCCTGTTCTCCTGGCTTTCACCCTCCTGTCAAGTTGAAATGTCTGTTTTTCTGGAAGCTCCGCTCCACCCCATCCTGCCCAGCTTTCTGTGTGTGGGGGGAAATGTCTTTTTCATGCGAAGCCACTTTCTGATTTACGTGCACCTAGCACACGCTCTGCTCCAAAACTCTTTTCCCAACCACGCATTCAGTCCGGTATTGTAGCTGCCAAAAATACGTCCCGCTCCATATTTGTCCTGCGTTGCGTTGGATGAGTTTATAGGTATAGTGTTGTGGAGACTGTAAACTTTCTGGGGCATGGTCTCTAAGAAGTGCTGTCGTCTGTTCAGCCAGTCCTGCCCGTTGCACGACGGTATGAATATTTATGATGCTAAATGATAATCCTTGCCTCTGACCCAGCACTCTTCTTCAGCAGATCTGGAATTGCTTCACTGAGGAAGCACTCAAATCATTATCCTAATTTCAAGATGGGGAAACCGAGGTGCTGGAAGATGAAATAACTTGTCCGATGTCAGCAAAGGAGAGCTAGAAGGGGAGCGTGGCCACCTCTGGCCCCAGCTACATGGTCCAGCCACTAGACCCTGCCGCCTCCTCAATGACCACTAGTAAAATTCGTGTTTATGCAATGCGATTTTGTCTTCTCCATTAACAGCAAACACTTTTGAGTGTTTTCTTCACAGGCATTAATAGCCTCCCTGAGAAATATGTTTCAACATGCTTTTTCAGCAGTGCTCCCGCATGCGTTGTGCCCCAGCGAGCAGCTGTGACCTGCTCGGAGAAGGCAGACTGGGGCGAGGGGGAGAGGCGGCACCTACGCCCCTGCGCTCCTCTCCTCCTCCTCTGCCACCCCTCCGCTCCTCCGGTGGCAGTCGGAGAGGCTGAGGACCGACCACGGAGACGTTCTGCGTGGAGCTCCTCGGGGAGCTGTACCAGCTGCTGTGTTGGCAGCCTCGGAGCTGCCTCTGGGTCTGACTTGCCGTCTTGCCTCCTTGAATATAATTGCTCACTGCTGATTTATTTTTTTTTTTCTTTCCCTTTGATTCTGTGGCACTCGTACCCTCCCCAGATTCCTCGTCAATCTTGCAATCTGGGGAGTCTGAGGAAATAGAGAACGGATCATCTGCACATTTCTTCTGTATATTATGAAAGTGTCCCCATGCCATGTGCGATTCCAATCTTTTTTTTTTTTTTTTTTTTTTGTGTGTGTGTGTGTTTAATCAGACAGAACATCGAGGAGTCAGACTGTACCAGCGAGGTCTGTGCGCTGAGCTGGGAAGGAAGGAGCCGCTTCTGCAGAGATAATCCCTGCTCCCAGCTCCGTAGAGGGGACAGCACATTCTATCGCTTCCCCCTTTCTAACCCTGTGCTTTACCTCCCCGTGCCCCACACAGCTCAGCCTTGCAAATTTTTTATGCGAGGGAGAGGGAACATGCTCTGCCAGAGCCCGCTGGGGCAGGACTGCTTGAACAGCAGTGGCTACAGGGAGTCCCTGAGGAGCAGCAGAATGCGTCTGCCTGGAAATCAGTGCGTGCCATGGATAAGCCCCTTTCTCATTCCTTGGAGGTCTTGAGGAACCAAATCACTTCATGGAAGTGGCCAGAATTTTAAGCAGAGGCTTTTTTTCTCTCTTCTGTGTGTAAATAGTACCCACTCAGGTACCTTAGCACTGTGGTAGACAAAGCACGTATAGAAGGCTGGGTGGGTTTATTTGGGTGCAAGGGTGTGCGTGCTCATTGTGCATTACATTCAGTGTTTGTCACCAGCTTTTCAGCACTTTGTAGGGCCTGTGTCATGAAGATGATCAGACTACATAGTCCTCTTGCTAGGTAAGGGTCTTAAAATTTGGCATTTATCCCCTAGCTTGCAAGCATTTTAGGAAAGACGGGAGGTTTGAAATAGAGGTTGTCCTCTGAGCTGAAGTTCTGCTCCCTCCATAACTGGATCCACCTGATTTATTTACTTTCTTAGCGTTACAACTTCTTGCTTTCACCTACCCACTCTCAGTACGCTACAACCATCTCAAAACCAAAATATAAAAGCATGAAAACAGCTATAAAATGATCAGAACTCTCTCCATCCCACCCTTCCCATTCTGTGCAGGGCAGACATCTTCTGAAGGAGACTTTTTACCTCCAGATGTCAGGACGTTTGGGAGAAGGACCATCCTCTGTGGGTTGTAAGCGGAAGCAGTACCTGGGCAGGAAAGTATTTGCATCTTAATGATAGGACAGTGCTAAAAAATACTGTAAAAACACTTCCTTGCTTTTCGCTGGGGAAGTCTCAATTTGTCTCATCGGCTGCCTCTGGCTTTTTGCCCGGCGTTCTCAGATCTACTGGTGAAGGGAGACAGCAGAGCACGTTTGTCCTATTCCTCTTCCCCAGTGCCAGATGCCAGACTGGAGCACATACGCCACCGTTCCTGGTCTAAGGATGCACCGCTGAGGGGGCTACAAGTCTACTCAGCCCTCCCCTACATCTACCCTGATGTATTCAGTAGCCCAGGATGGGGCTGAGTTGCGCCTCGCTCTCTGGCGGCTGTCGGAATCACAGTGATGTGCTGTAAGCGTCTCTGCAAATCCATTTGAACGCTTCCCGAAGAAGCGCCGCGAGTCTCTCTAGGATGGGCACGCGCAGTTCCAGGCGTGCAGGGTCTCTGCCTGAGTCCCAGCACAGGGTCGCACTGGGTGGACTTCGGAGGTGTCCTGGGAACTTCTTGCAAGAGAAAGGGTTTGCATCGAGCATTCCCAGTGGAAAATCTGGCTTCCCATCTCCCATCTCTCATCTTCCCATCCCCACTCCTTTTCCCCATAGGAGCGGCTGCATTTCTGTCACACTGGATGCATGGTATATAAAGCATCTAGGACGAAAAGTCTATAGAAGTGTGATTCTAATAATATTTTACAGCTTTAATTACCATGATTGTAGTGCCTAGAGGCGTATGCAAAAACATTTTGAGTGGGAGGAGAGAAGGCAGCGCTGTGAACATTTTTGTGGTTTTGCTGGGCAATGCGCAATTGAGTTTTCTCATGGGAACCACAGCGTGCCAGGGAGAAAAGCTGCCTCTACCTCCTCGTCTGCTCCTTCGGGATACTGGATCACACCCCACAGTCGAGGAGACAACCACAGTCACTCTGGTTTCAGGCAAAAGCCGGGCTGATGGTGCCTCCGCTCTGCAGAGGGGGGTCCAGGTGCCGGCGCTGCCCGTTTCTGCAGGCAATGGGTGTTTTTTCCCTCGGGCAACACCCCTCCTGTACAGACAGCGGCAGTTTCGCTGGCGGGATGATTTTAGGATTGGGCAACTGCTGATTTGCAGCATTGATTTGCCTGCAGCCTCAGGAAGAGCGTGCCTGTTTCTCGGTCGGGGTATGCAACGTGGACGGAGCCCCCCAGCTCCCGCCAGCCACCCACACGTCCCTGCCATGTGTATGTCGGCGGTGAGGGGCAGATGACACAAGGGGACGGACAGAGGGACACTGTGCAGCTGGACAAGCCCTCCAGCGCCTGCCACGCCGCCGTCCAGCACCCTTCCCCACGGGAGGCTGCATGGCACCGTCACGTTGCATTAGGCCTACTGACGATCTCGACGGTCACGACTAATTGAAAAATAGGAAAACAACCCCATGCAGGAATGCAAGTTTTTAGAGTTTAGGTGTCACAAAAGAAAAACGATATGAAATAAAGATGCTTGCATTTCCCTGCCTGCAGAATGCCATCCTGCATCTTCAGAAAACTTTTTTAAACTGTGCTCCTAGATCATATGTTAATTTTTAAATGTATTTATGCAGTTTCTGCAACAGTGATTTGCCATAGGTTCCTTACTAAGATGCTACAAAGCCAGTAGCCTTCTATTTAAAAAATGGAAAGAGCAATTCGATTTTATCTGGAAATGGTCACTAACAAGTCAGTTGGTGACTCAGCTTCCCGGCTGGCCGGTCCCCGCTCAGGGAAGCCTTCCCCTACCCACGGCATTGATTGGAAAGCAACAAAACCCAAAAGGAAACCCTGTGCCATAGGTATTCCTGGCTACGGGAAGAGTCAGATGTTGCTTACAAGACAAGCGTATTTTATTGAGCTTTTTTCTCTTACTCTTTATTTCCCTGTCTCATCCTTTTTCTATTGTTATCCGCACTAAATAGGATTTAGGATATTAAAACCTCATATTTTAATCAACTCTCCATCAGTTAAATAAATACATGGTATCATTTCTCCTCACTTGATTTGACCCTTGGTATTTTGTACAGATTCTTGTACATCTGTATTTTGCACACACTTAAAAACCTAACAAAAGAACTTCTCATGAAAACCCGGTGTCTTAAAAAAAGGGACCAAGTTTTGACCCGAGCCTCGCCAAGACTCCCGTGAGGAGCAAGAATTCAGTTTCCCACGGCCACGTGACACTTCTTAAGTTTTTTACAAAGAAGAAAAATCTACCACTGGGTAATTGAACAGCTAACGGCAATTAGCTCACAAAGCTGTAGATGGGGATCCTTGACATCACCGCCTCAAGTACCCCAAGCTGTCGCCATTAGCAGGTGTCACTGCTACACCCCAGAAGAATGAAAGGTGGGCAAGAAGGAAGACCGACTTTGTTTCTGCTCCGTATTTTGAGTTCCACCACTTGCCGTGCTACCCAAACGCATCTTGCAGGCTGTGTCGTGCCTGTCGTCATCTCGCGTACCGCCATCCTTCGCCCAGTGTGAGGATGTCCTTCCTCCTTGGGGAGCACTTCCTGCACAGCTGGCGCGTGGCCGCACTCGGAGGGCCCGTGGGAGCAGGGGTGGGCAGCTCTCCAGGTGTGGGGCCGTTCAAGACCATTAGGTGGGAAACACCAAATGACGGCCACGGAGCCTCCCTTTCCCATGCACCTGTGGTGCTTGATTAACGACTGGACTGATTCCCAGGGCTGGAGTGTTTGGGGCACGTGGGACAGGGAAGAGGAGAAGGATGATGATGATGACGACGAAGGTGGCGTTGTTTGCCCCACAGAGGTGATGTATGGTGTCCTGCAGCCCTGGGTGATGGGTGGCTCAGGCCGATGAGTCTTCTCCTGGCCAGTCCCCTCAACACTCATCCCAAGTGGTAGCCGCCCGGAAGATGCCACCCTCCTTGCGGAGCCCGGCCCGGGGTGTCGCTGGGGCACCCGTGGGGAGGGCGGCCCTGGGGGCGGGGCCCACGCCAGCCCGATCCCGCTGCTCCTGCCTGCAGCCTCACCCCGCCTTTTCACCGGATCCGTATTTTACCGACCACGCGTTTTGGCCACAACGGGTTTAATTCAGCGCGGGGCTCACCGCACGCCTTTGGCCCTCCAGTTCTGCCGTGGCCGCGTCCCCCCTTACCACCACCTCCGTCACTCCCCCCCAACCCGCCCCGTCCCGGGGCTTGTGCCCAGCCCCGGCCCGCGTCCAGTCGCCCGGTTCTCCGGGCCCGGCCACACTGGGCCCGGCCGGTCGGCCCCGCCGGGGGTGTCACACACCGGCCTGGCCTGGCCCGGGACGCACCTCCGCACGCTCCCCCCCCCCCCCCCCCCCCCGCTCCCGGCGGAGGCGGCGGCTCCCGTCGATGCGAGCGGAAAGTTTGAATCCGCCGCTTCCACCGGGGCCTCCCGCTCCGTCCGGGCCGGGGGGCGGCGGGGGGTGGTGGTGTGGAGGGGGTGGGTTATGCCGGACCCCGCCGCGGTGCGGGCCGGCCGCGGCGAGGCGCGCTGCCGGTGCCGCTGTCGGTGCCGCCCCCGCGCGGCGGGCGGCCCCCGCCAGGCGCTGCGTCACGCGGCGGCCGCGCGTGGGCGGGCGGCGGAGCGCGCGCGGGATCTCCCCATGTGACCGGGCGGGAGGGGGCGGTGTGTGTGCGGGGTGGGGGCCGGCGGCGGGGCCGGGGCCCCGGGGGGGGCGGGGGCGCCGCAGGCCGCTCCCTCCCTCCTCGCTCCCTCCCGCCCGCTCGCCCGCCTGGTCGGCCTCCGCGCTCACGGCAGGCGCGGCCGCGACGAGGCAAGCTGCGCGGGGCGGCCGCGCGGCCCCCCGGCGGCAGCGAGGCGGTGGCGGGGACCGGCTCGCCCACCCGCCCCGTCGATGGGAAAGGAGGAGCCTGGGCCGGCGGCGCGCAGGCGGGGGGGGCGCTGGCAGGAACTTCGGCGGGGCTGAGTCTGCGGCGCCGGGACGGCATCGAGGGAAGCCCCGGGCAGCCGGCGGCGGCGGCGGCGGCAGCAGCCTACTGCAGAGTATGTGCGGGACGGCCGGGATGGGGGTGGGGGGCAGCCCGGTCCCGGCCCCCGGCCCCGGCCCCGCCGGGGACGGCCGGAAGGAGCGGGCGGGTCGTGCGTGGGTGATTCCAGGAGAAATCCGGCGCGGGGGGGGGCACGGACGGGGTAGTGGGCGGAAAGTACAGAAACGTCCCTGCCGTGTCTGCGGCCGCGGGGGGGCCGCGGGGCGGGGGCGGTAGGGCGGGACGGACGGGCTGGGACGGGACGGGCGGGGGCGGCGCCCCGCCGGCGGGCTGCCGGCCCTGCGCGGGGGTACCGGGGTGAGAGGGGGGGCGGTGCTGTGGTACCGGCCGCCCCCCCTTCGCCTGGCATTGTAGTGCCGTGCCCCTCCGCGGCCTCTCCCCCCCCGCGCAGTGGTTCACCTCCTCTTCCCGCCCCGCGGCCGTTGGCGGGACGTGACGGGGGGCCCGGGGCCGCTGGTTCCAGGCGCCGCCGACCGGGCCGGGCCGGGCCGGGCCGGGGGGGACCGCCGTGCCTGTCCGCCGCCCGGCCACCCGCCCCCCTCGGTGTAGCCGTCACAGAGAAGCGGCCGCCGCCTGCCCGAGGGGTGCGGGGCCACGGCTCGGGGCTGTTCCTGTCAGCG